>NC_060086.1:3014583-3617500 GCF_922984935.1 Meles meles | reverse complement strand
AAATTGTTCTCTTTTCTTAGGAAGCTATATTTTAAGGAATATTTAGGAGGACGTGTGAGACTCCGTTTCGCCTTCACATTTGGATAAATGGGGGTTTCAGAAGACTGAATGGTGCCATGAAAACTAAAATCAGAAGGCCTGACAAAGGCAAGAGAGCCCTGTTCTTTCTGGATCCCTTTTCCTTTCTTACTTGTGAACCTTAAAGATGGCTTTTTCTATATTACTTTGGTAAAATAAAAGAATCGGGTCGGGTCCCTCTAGAAAGCATCGTTCGTTCCCTTCTCCCCCGGCTCTGTCTACCGTTTCATCCCCCAGCCGGCCAGGGGTTCTCTAAAGAAGGAAGAGAAGCTGGTCCAGAATGTGGTCAGTCTGAAAGGGGCAGCCACGGCAGCACAGAGAGATGTTTGTTTTCCTTGCATTTTCACTCTTCATTTTTGACCCAGTGGGAAACACCAGCATGGCTGCCCTTCACAGCGTCGCCATGCCGTGATGCTCTGATGGCCTCCGTCACAGGGGTGGTGTGACAAAGGCCAGGAGACAAAGCACATGAGGCCGAAGACGGAGCCTGCCTGCCAAGGCGCTGGTCCATTTCTCTGCTCTCAAACGTTGTTTCTCTTCTCCGGCCTCACGGGGAGTCACTCGGGGAGACTGAAGCTGGAATTCGTACAACTCCTTTTCAGTCCCCTTGATTTTAATCAAAAATACACAATTATTCTCTTCCTCCAAATAGAGAAACTCAATCCCCATTTTAAATTCAATTATTGTAATTGCAGCATTCAGAAAAATAGCACATTCATTTTCTAATAAGAGATTGCGGGTACCAAATTACTGCATATAGTATGTCAAAACAGGAAACGTGAGACCAGCAGACCAGTGGGTGTCCTTATCTTGGCGATTGTGCTTTCTTGCCGACAATTTATAGTAACCCTACCCTTCCTTGTTTATGATTTATAAGATAGGCCTTCAAGCCATCCTAAAATAAAGGCTGTAGTTAGGCACAATTTAATTTGAAACGCCAGTTATGAAGATGATGGATTCTGAAGAGGGGCAGGAGTGAAGCGCCTGGTAGAGGAAGGGGGAAAAATCCGTTTCTGGATCGTCTGGAATGGCAGACCACCATGTCTTCGGATCTTCCGGAACAATCCTCTCACATTCGGAACTCACGTTGTCTCTGGCCGTATTTCTGTCCCTTTAGCTATGCCTTTCACTCTCTTGCATTTTTAAACCAAAACAAGTCTGACAGGTGGGAGGTTGCTAAGGTGACCGTTACGTTTCAGCAACGTGAGAGCCCCATGCTGTCTTTCTTCTTCAATTCTGGTCGCTTCGTTTGACTTGAAGTGAGTCAAATGTAAAGAAGAAAGATTTTAGGATTTTGAGTCTCCTGAGTTTCTTAAGAGAATAACTTAAAATTGGATTTCTTCGGGGGTACGGTGTTACTTTTTTCGGAGTTTCTTTTACCTTGAAATTATTTCTGTGTCTTTCTCGTACGCACATTCGGACACCCATACCTTCAGACACTAATGTATCCGTCCGTCAACCACTGTACCTTCTGATCCCCTCAATTACACAGTTTCCATGACACCTGCCCTCAGATGGTCTGCTAATGGGATTTACGAAGTCATTTTTGCGCACGTATGTACGGAGCACCTTTCAGACGTCAGATTTCGGAAGAACGGAATATAAGTAAACGCTGACCAATGGTGTTCAAGAGGCAGAGAAGTCAGAGAAGCCTTCATGCCTACGGGAGAGAGCAGAGGCCTTCCCGAGTGGGATGCAAGTCTTCTGGCCCGTTTGTTGGGTGTGCCTACTAAGGGCCAGGCATTTGAGTTATACTCCCTCAACCAGTCTCGTGTGTGTGATTACCAACGTTAATGCTCCCAGAAGTTTCTACCTCCTCCCAAGGTTACTCTGATGGTAGGTTTCGTTAGATAAGTCCTTAAGCCGGTCTCGGGTATGTATAAATTCTGTGCAAGGGCTCTCCAGGTAGCCCCTAGCCCTGACTGCTCGGAATCCCTGGACAGATTTCAGGACGGCCGACTTCCTAGCTGCACTGATAATGCCCGGACATTTGAGATGCCCCATCTGTCTAGTCATTCATTTTGCCAGTTTGAATTTGAGGGAACGTCTTGCTAATATCAAAACCCACAAGTCATCACTAAACCCTGCATAGCCGACAGGTTTGACTCAGCTCCCATATCTGGGCATTTTACTTTCGTTCCTGTGCACGGGTTCCTGGCTGCTCTTTGACCGAAGAACAAATCCAGATTGTATCCACCCAGAAACAGGTGCCTCAGGCACCTAAAGGAGCACTTAGAAAATTGAATTGTGAGGAGACTCGCCTCGTGGGTGTAGCCATAGCTCATGTGACCGCCCTTCCCTCGTGGTGCCTCGCAGACCCCTTGTTTCATGCGTACTGAGTTGAAGGTCTATGGCAACCTGGAAGTAAGCAATTCTGTTGGTGCCATTTTTCCAGCACCGCTTGCTCAGTTCATCTCTCTGTCACGTTTTGGGGATTCTCGCGGTATTTCAGACTCTTTCCCTTTTATTAAATTTGCAGTGGTGGTCTGTAATCAGCGGTCTTCGATGTCACTGTTGTATTTGTTTTGGGGTGCCCTGAACTGTGCTCCCACCAGGCAGTAGGCTTACTAGGTAAAGGTTGTGTGTGTTCTGACGGCCGCACTCCTGGCCGTTCCCCCAGCTCCCTCTCCTGGGGCCTCCCTGTTCTCTGAGACCCAGTGATTTTGAAATTGAGCCAGTTGATAACGCTACAGGGACCTCTGAGTGTCCAAGGAAGAGCCGCAAGTGTCTCCCTTTAAATCGAAAGCTGCAGATGATTGAGCTTAGTGAAGAAAGCTCGTCTAAGGGCAAGATAGGCCGAAAACAAGGTCTCTTGCACCAGTTAGTCAAGTTGTGAATGCAAAGGAAAAGTTTTAGAAGGAAATTAGAAGTGTTATCTGATGAACACATGAATGATAAGGTTGACGCAGCCTGATTGCTGACATAGAGAAAATTCCAAGGGTCTGGATAGAAGATCAAACCAGCCATGACATTCCCTTAAGCCAGAGCCCAATCTAGTGCAAGACCCTACCTCTGTTTAATCCAGCAAAGGCCGGGAGAGGTGAGGAAGCAGCAGAAGCACAGTTTAAAGCCAGTAGGGATTGATTTAGGAAAGAAGTCATCTCCCTAACATCAAAGTGCAAAACTAGAAGCTGCGAGTGACCCAGAAGACCTAGCTAAGATCGTCAGTGAAGAGCCACGAGTGACCCAGAAGATCTAGCTAAGATCGTCAATGAAGAAGCCACGAGTGACCCAGAAGACCTAGCTAAGATCGTCAATGAAGAAGCCACGAGTGACCCAGAAGACCTAGCTAAGATCGTCAATGAAGAAGCCACGAGTGACCCGGAAGACCTAGCTAAGATCGTCAATGAAGAAGCCACGAGTGACCCAGAAGATCTAGCTAAGATCGTCAATGAAGAAGCCGTGAGTGACCCAGAAGACCTAGCTAAGATTGTCAATGAAGAAGCCACGAGTGACCCAGAAGACCTAGCTAAGATTGTCAATGAAGAAGCCGCGAGTGACCCAGAAGATCTAGCTAAGATCATCAATGAAGAAGCTGCAAGTGATCCAGAAGACCTAGCTAAGATTGTCAATGAAGGGGCAACATCAAACAGTAGATCTTCATGTAGATGAGACAGTCTTCTTTTGCAAGAAGATGCCCTCAAAGACTTGCATAGCTAGGGAAGAGACGTCAATGCCTGGCCTCAAAGCTTCAGAGGACAAGCCGGCTCTCGTTAGTGGCTCATACAACCGGTGACTTTAAGCAGAAGCCAGCGCTAGTGTACCATCATGAAATCTTAGGGCCTTCGGAGTTGTGCTGAGACTACTCTGCCTGTGCTCTCGAAATGGACATGAAGCGTACGTAATGCACGTCTGTTGACAAATGGTTTACTGAATATTTTAAGCCCGCTGTTGAGACGTACTCCTCAGAAAATAAGATTCCTTTCTTTCTTTCTTTCTTTTTAAAGATTTTATTTATTTATTTGACAGAGAGAGATCACAAGTAGGCAGAGAGGCAGGCAGAGAGAGAGAGAGTGGGGGAAGCAGGCTCCCCACCGAGCAGAGAGCCCGATGCGGGGCTCAATCCCAGGACCCTGAGATCATGACCTGAGCCAAGGACCTCAACCCACAGAGCCACCCAGGCGCCCCTCCTTTCAAAATATGACTGCTCATTGACAACGTACCAGGTCACCCAAGAGTTCTGATGGTGACGTAGAATGAGATTAATGTGATTTTCATACCTGTGAACACAACATCCATTCTGCAGCCTGAGGGTCAAGACGTCCTTTTAACTTTCGAATCCCATTACTTAAGAAGTACATTTCATCAGGCCGTAGCTGCCATTGGTTAGTGATTTCTCTGATGGATCTGGGCAGCATAAATTGAAAATTCTCTGGAAAGGCTTCACCATACTCAATGGCATTAAATACATTCGTGACTTATAGGAAGAAGTCAAACATAGACACTAAGGGGAATTTGGAAGAAGTTGATTCCAACGCTCATGGATAACTTTGAGGGGGTCAGCACTTCAGGGGAGGCGGTCACCGCAGGGGTGCCAGAGCAAGAGAACTGAAGCGGAGCCTGAAGATGGGACCGCATCGCTCCTGTCCCGTGATCAAGCTTTCCCGAATGAGGAGTTGCTTCCCCTGCATGAGCAGAGAAGGTGGTTTCGAGGTGGGATCTGCTCCTGGTGAAGATGCCGTGAAGACTGTTGCAGTGACAACGAAGGACTTAGAAAACGACATAAATGTGGTTGGTAAAGCAGCAGACGGGTTTGAGAAGATTGGTTCAATTTTAAAAGAAGTTCTCCTGCGGGTGAAATGCTGTCAGACAGCATCACATGCCCCAGAGAAGTCGTTCATGATGGGGAAGGTCTGTCGATGTGGCCAACTTCATTGCCACCTTATTTTAAGAAATGGCCACAGCCACCCCACGGTTCAGCAACCACCACCCTGATCAGTCAGCAGCTTGGCCACACGGAGGCAAGACCCCCCACCAGCAAGAAGACGACTCACCGAAAGCTCAGATGATGGTTCGCATTTTTTCGCAATAAAGTATTTATTAACTAAGGTGCGTACGTTGGGTTTTTTTTAGACATGGTGCTATTGCACAGTTAATAGACTACGGTGTCGTGTAAACATAGCTTTTATATGCGCTGGGAAACCAAAGATTTCATTCGACTCGCTTTATTTCGATACTCATTTTATTGCAGTGGGCTGGAACCAAGCCTGCGCTATCTCCCAAGGCATGCTTGGGTTTTATCAGTGAAATGAAGCCGTTTGTTGTTCTACTTGGGAATGATAGTTTCTGCTTCTGCTTCTTTGTTCCGGCTGTTGTTTCTCCTTCTGTCCACTGTAGTAGCGAGTCTTCAAACACCTCCCAAGCAGAAATTCTTACAGGATATGATTTCCCGTCTGGCAATAAAATCATAAAGAAATTAAACCCAACATTTAAATAACGGTCATTGCCTCATTTCCGTGTGAGATACGGCATTTCTTTCATGAAGGAGTTGGACAGAGTAAAGCTCTTAGTATTTCTTTCTGGCTGCTTTCAAAAGCTTGAACTCATTTCATTCTAATACAAATTCCACGTATGTACCCTTCCCGTTTACTGGCTGGAAAAGGAGGAAGGTGGGCTCCAGGATGTTGTGTGTCTTTGCCAAGACTGCATGGCTGCTAAGTTAGAGGGACCAGAATTTGAACCCAGGTCAGCCTCAAATTTAATGAGCTCTTTGCTGAGCCAGGTGCCATGCTAGGTCGTCCTCCGAAGGGAGAGCTGTCTGGGTGGGGTAGAAATGGGGCTGCCCGTGTGCATTCGCTGCCTCTTTTCCATTTCAGCCTGCCTCTACCCATGCCAAGCAATTAATCAGAAAGACGTTTTTCAAGTAGTCTCTTGGCACAGGGCCTGAGCGAGCGACGGGGCTGTGTGGTACTTGCTGGGAACACGAGCCGCGGAGGACAGACCTGGGTTCAGCGGCGCCTGTGCGGTCAGAAGCCTTCCCTCGTCCTCTTGAAAACACGAGGGTCCTAACACCTCCCTCCCAGGGCTGTTGTCAGAAGATTCCTTTTAAATGACTGGCGGCTGTTGGCTGGCTATTGTAGGGGAGAGGAGGGTCCGGGAGAGGGCTCCTGTGCGGGATCCCTACCCGGAAAGGGCCTCACGGCAGAGATAAGATGTGACATGCACGTCAGGAACCAGGCTCTTCCAAAGTAGAGGGCTCAGAGCTGCTGGGCTGTCCCGGGCCCTCCTCCCCCTCCTGTGGTCCCTGCGGCCAGGAATTGAGTCTTGTAGGTGCTACTTAGCATGGAGAGCAGGAACTGCATCCCACACCACAGCGTTAGGGGCTGGAAGGAAGAAGGGTGTGCAGCAGCGTCGTTACCCGGGGAAGAGGAACTCCGAGTCACAGGCACTTTAAGAAAGATGCTTTTACTTTGAGTGTTGGAGAAAATAGAACAATTACCTATTGAAGGCAAAGTGAATGAAGAAACGTCTCTGTTCATACCACCGCGATCATTTAATCTGCACAGATTCATTGCGCCTTCCCGAAGGTGGTTCAGTCCAGACTGTGTGTTCCTTTCCCAGGCTAGGGCACACGGCGATCGCCCGAGAGTCCCCACGAAAGACGAATTTCCAGCTCCGAGAGGAGATGCCTCTGAGGGCTTGTCCTTCAGACGTGTGCAATGAGGAGGAGGACGAGGAAGGGAGGGTGAATCCATAAATCATCAAATCGGTGTGGAGCATCTTTGGGGGTCCTTAAGACGGCCCTAGGCCCTGTGACGATTCCAGGGACAACCAGAGTGCTGTCAAGAAGCTCACCATCTGCCGGGGAGCAAGACTTTTTTAGATGCGAAATCAATGAAGAATTAATTGTGTTCTATTGAAACCGCAGCCAGGTAGCTTTCCAGTACCTGGCACGCATCTTCTTAAGAACAAAAAGAGATACTTAGTCTTCGTTGAAGAATGAATGAATGCGTGCTTTCTGACATCTGCAGAGTGCCTCCTGCAGGTGACGCATGGTTCTGCACCTTTTAATGTCATATATGTACACACACACATATACACACAGTAATTTTATATATATAATAAGTAATTTTATAAATATATGTATATATTTTAATATAGATTAAATAAATGTATATATGTTTACATTATATATATCATGTATTATGTATATAAATATACATTGTATGTATATGTATTTATAAAATTATTATATATATAAAATTATTGCATTTTATGCATATACATAATCATTGTATTATCTATGTATATTTTATCGTTGTATGTTTATGAATGTGAATGCTCCCCACAACCCTGGGAGCTCGTTCACTGTCATGGCCCCATTTGGTAGCAAATTAAACCGAGGTGCAGAAAGGTCAAGTTAGTTGCCTGAGACCCTCCAGATTGTAAGGAGGAGAACCGGGATTTGAACCCAGGCAAGCGGATTCCACAGTTCTACATGAGAGAGCAGATGGGCTTTGCAAGAGCTTGTTGCCATTTTTGGTTCGGACTGAGAGCTACCAGGCTTTGTTATCTGATCCTCTGGCTTTGGCTTTCCAGAGGCTTGGAGCTCCCTCCCCCTTCCCAGCACCTGGACCGGTACAGACCAACCCCGTGCACTTCCCACCCTCCTGGGCCGCGGTCCCACCGGGTCTCTGGTTTGTAGTTCGTCTTACGGAGCACATTTCCAGGAGAGGACGGTGGCTGCGCTTTAAGGACGGGCGAATGGCTCGCCCTCACCTGTCAAGCATGATCCTTGTATTTTAGCAGGCCCATTATGAACGCAATCTTTCTGTCGAAAATTTGCATACCTCCTTTCTTGAAAAGTAATGACAGCAATTTCTTTCCCTCCGCTCACTTTCTGAGTGTCTCATTTAACGGCACCTGTGAAACCGACAGGCGCAGAGATGAGAAGTGAAAGAGAGCAGTTGATTAAATCATCATCAAGCCGGGCCTCAGAAAGTCAATTCTGCTTGCCGTCTGCAATGATATCCTTTTATCTTAAAGTAATGAGCTATGGCATTTTGCATCGGGTAATGCGATAAGTTCTATTAGCATGTTCCATTTGCCTCACAAGCAAGGGCAAGTCATTTTAGCTAGCTCGTATCGCCGCAATCAAAGCAATTGGCTTCCCAGGCAGAGAAGAAAGGGGAAAAGGCTCAGGGTGATTTCTATGGATCACAACACAGCGGAAAAAGTAGACTCTTGTATGATTTTAACCCGTACCATGCTTTTCCTTCTTACTCATCAGCAGATTTGGGTTTTATTAGCTCACACGGGGCTCGGAAAAGAGCCAGGGTTTGGTTGAAGCCAACCCAGGGGGCCCAGGCCCCACCCAAAGGAACAAGCCCTAGCGATCTGGAAAGGGAAGACCGCAGCATTACGGGGGTCACAAATGGGATGCTGCCGGGAGGGTCTCCCTGGTAATAACCATACTGTGGTCTCGTAATAAACTCTTGCTGCACGCCATCTTCAAAGTCGTCTGTAATCGGTCCCCAGGCAGGTAGGGATTAACGCTATTGATGGCTTAGAATCAGTAAGTCAATGACAAAGAGAGAGAGGATCTGTTGCTTAAGCTTCCAAGAGATCATTTACAAACCACCGGGCCCTAGACTGTCAGTTTCACCTTTGGACAAGAAACTCATTTTTCTCGTTTTGGCAACCACTGAGGCTTGCGGGATCTGGGTTTTAAGTGAATTTCATCTTTGGGGTTTATGTATGTTTATACTTGGCAAAGTGTGACTTCCTTTCTTCTAAGGGGGGGGGAAGCTGAACTCCAAAAATTTGTGAAATATCCACTTCTTCCACTTCCAAAAGCCCAACAGTATTTTAATGAGCTGAGTGGAAATTTACAGCATACAGATTGTTTTATGAAATATACCTGGATTTGAAAGTGACAGGAAGGGGGGAAGATGTTGAAAGTCATCTGTGACCTCTAGAACTTCATTTTTGGACAACTTGATTTCCGGCGATGTATTTGTACTGCTGATGGGTGGTCAGAAGGAGCCTAAGTACATAGTAGACACTTTTTAAAATTATTTGTTGAATGGAAGTGTGTGATCATCTGAGAGACCCCGGAGGAGAATAAGAAGTGTTCTGTTAGACCCTCAGATCGCACTGGCTGTTTGAGCCCTGGCCAATTCAAGCTGAGAACTTGCAAAAGTGCCAGGTTCTGAGAGCTCCCCATAGGAATAATAGGTCACCAGTACAGAATTCCAGAAGCTTCTGAAGATCTGCTCTGCTTTCTGCCTCCCGAACAGCTGAAGATTGGTAGACCTTATATTACTTCCTAATGCGCTCGTTTTGTGACTGTCAGAAGCTTTACTCTCCTCTCTTAAACGACTGATTGGCAAACAAATCTTTCCATCACGCTTTTGCCCTTTCAGAGCTATTTCGTTTGCTCGGGCATAGTTACTGCTGAGGTGGAAGGAAGAGAGCCAACGGCATCGTGTTACCATCAGTAAGAGTACCTCACACCATTTTCAGGATTAAAAGGTTCCTTTTATTTCAAGGTTCCCAATAGCTCTGAATTTCACTTCGAGCCCAAAGCCAAGGCGAGCGCGGTGTAAACAGTGTGAAACGGGGGCTTTGCGGGGTGACAGAGACAGACAGCATCAGAGTTGCCATATGTGGACACAAAACGGCACCACGTTCACGCGCGTACAAGGAACTGGGCGGACGGGAAGATGGTGGCGGGCTTGCTTCCCATCACCGTGCCGCTCCCTTCCTTCTTTAAATAAGAAAATAAGTGTCATGTTTTCTCTAGGTGGCTTCTTCTGAAATTGCTTTTAGGTGAGGGATGTCTTTACAGTCGCAGATAAACCGCCGGCCCCAAAAAGAAATCGATTTGTTTTGTCACTGGCAAAGTTAAATTGTACTTGATGTTAGACGTTGTAGTTTACAAGTTGGGGTTCTCCCTCATTTTCCTCTTACTTCCTTTAGGCAGAAAGAAGAATAAAATAACTTTGTTCAGTGATGGCATGCAGCCCTGACATCTTTGGCGGCAGTGATAAATGGATTTGAGATACAAAATAACTGTTCCCGCAAGGTCCGTTGAGCAGAATAGAGAGCGATGCCCTCCTCAATGTCATTGTCTGGGATCTATTCAATGATTGCCACTTTCTGCTTAAGAATGCATTCCATCACGAGGTACCTGGAATTCCATCTTGTTCCTCGTTCCAAATGAGGCGGAGAGGATTCGCAGACCCTGACTCATTTCGATTTGGAGCAGAGTCCTAAAACAAGATGTTGAGATTCCCAAATGGAAATGAGAAATGTTTGCTTTTGAGGAATATACCTAAAATCATGTCTTGTCTGGGCCTTTTAATGGAAGGCATTTCTCCCTGGGCCCCAGTACCAGGCTCTGCTAATGATTTTGACCCTGCCCGTGTGTTCAAGCCTCCACCACACAATATTAAGCCGTTGACTTAAGCATCGTTTCCCATGCCTTCTTTCTTTGGAATTACTTGCTTTTTCAGAATCCTAGTTTGCTTATATTACCTGGAATCAACCACAGTCTGAGGAATTCTGAAGAACAAGATGGATTTACCAATATGATTGAGCACCTTCCATATCCCAAGGCACTGACTGCCCTGACCTGTCCAGACCTTACTCTCTAGTGGGGATGGCCCTCGTGGCAGACAATGAAAATACAATATTTTGTAAGGGACGGAGACAGAAACAGTTAATTCTAAGATGAGTACTGTAATTCTAAGAATTCGTAATTCTAAGAAAAGTATTGGACAATTCACAAAGGGAACTGCATTTTTGAGGGTAGAATTCCAGGCAGAGGGAATTGATGAGTGCAAAGATAGTAGGTCCTGGGCGTGTGAGCAAGTGTGCCCGAGTGTGGCGAGAGCAAGGGGTGTGTGAAGGTAGTGTAGCCGCAGACAGGCCAGGCCGCGAGCCCCCTCGCTCAGCCGTCTGTTGCGAGATTGGGGTGGCCGCTGAGAGCAAAGCATTTGGAAACTTTTAGAGCAATTCAATGGAGTAATTTTGTATCTCTTAAACATAATAACACATTTTTATATGTCTTTGCTTTTCTTTTTCATTTTCGTAGCAATTCATTTTTATATTTTACAGAAGCATCAGTCTATGATGTTTGGGAAATTAAAGGAAACAAAACAAAGACAAATGGTCCTTCGCCACAGAGAGCTTGAGATGCCCTGTGTTGGAGGAGTGGTTGGACGTGGGGAAGCCACGGAAAGAGTTTCTGTGGCCGTGGGAAGTGTCATATTGACCCAAGGGAAAATGAGGAGATCCGCCCTGGTCAGTAAGGGCTTGGGTTAGAAAAGGAGGAGACCAGAGTCCCTGAATGCAGTCCCTGGCCTCTTGTCCTGATAAAATAAAAGGCTGGGGGGAAGCAGTGGCCACGGTGGTGGAGGTGGGACGGATTCAGAAAGCAGAGTCAGTTATGTGGGTGAGAGAAGGCAGGTCTGCTCGAGAACGGAACCAAGGATGATAACAAGACTCTCCGTGGAGACTGAACGCTGGTGGCCTCACCAGGGACCAGCGGGAGAGGGGAAGGCTTGGGGGAGCAGAAGACAGTGAGTCGGGATTTAGACGGACGCCTGCTCGAGTCTGCTTGCAGGGCTCCGGGAAGGGGCACAGCCCACAGGACATAACGTTGATAACCGGTAATGTGTGCTGCTCGCCCGGGCTCTGCCACACGTCGTCGGAGTCGTTCACGCGCGCTGGCGTGTTCCCTTCTGACCGTCTCTGAGGGCAACGCCGTTGTCACCGCATTTGACAGATAAGGAAACTGAGCTGCGGAGAACTGAAGCAGTTCTCCCAAAGTCACGCAGCTGGCAGACAGGGGGCGTGGGGATGGTGTAGCGCCAACACAGACGTGGTAGATGGGACGAAGGGGATCGCTAAAGGCCGCCCTGGAAACCACGGGGAAACAGTAGGACCGCAGTTCCAACTCCGAGGAGACGGTGACATTAAGGGACATGCAGAGGAGGAAGGGCCATGAGAAGATGCTAGGGAAGAGGGGTATTGGTGCGTGTGTATGAGGGAACATTCCAGAGCGTTCAGTGGAGACGATGGAGATAGCAGCACTTGGCAGGTTTCGTACTGGATTAGTTACAGTCCGTCCAGGGGTTACGCACAGGCTTTTGCTTTCCTAGTTATGTTACATATTTCTTTTTTCTTGTTTGAAAATTTAACTTTATTTTTTCAGTGTTCCAAGATTCATTGTTTATGCATCACACCCACTACTTTTTTTTTTTTAAATGATGTGACGGCAAATTTCGGTCATTGAACAAAATATTTGACACATTATGTGAAAACAGAGTAGGCTACGGTACAGTGGGGATTTATTTTCATTTCGTAAAATGTGTGTGAGAAGGACAGAGGAAAGACCGGAGGGAATTCTACAGGTGCACTGCCCTTTACCTAGGCTCTTGGGTGACTTTTAAAAATATCTTCAATAAATAGACACTAATTTTTTATTTTTTTATTTTTATTTTTTTTAAAGACTTTATTTTTGTATTTGACAGAGAGAGATCACAAGTAGGCAGAGAGACAGAGAGAGAGAGAGAGGGAGAAACAGGCTCCCCACTGAGCAGAGAGCCCGATGCGGGGCTCCATCCCAGGACCCTGAGATCATGACCTGAGCCGAAGGCGGAGGCTTTAACCCATGGAGCCACCCAGGTGCCCCAAATATATACTAATTTTTAAAAGGAGAAAATATTGGGTGGGCGCATCGGGTGAGGGGTTGACGCGTTTAAAGGGTGGAATGAAGCACAAAAGGAAGCAGTTGGCCCCAGAATCTCCCTTCTGATTTGCGAGCCCAGAGGAGACAGGTGAAGGTGGCATTGGGGGGACGGCTTCCCGTGCCGGCCGTACTGTGCTCCAGCACCAGCCCGTTTCTGAATCCTGCTTTTGGGGCGTGTGGCTTGGATTCCATGCTCCTGTTTCCCTCTCTTGTCTGTGCCGGGTTTGGGTCACGTATTGGAGACGCGGCGACCAGGAATTTCTCCCTGCCTGGGCTGGAAGGCCCACTTGTTCTTTTCATTTCCTGCTTTGGAGATGGAGGCAGATGCTTCAGTGTCTCACAAAGGCCTTTGAAACCCGGTCCTGGGGAGTTCCCTGCCACCTCGAGCGGGTCGTGAGCCTGCGACCTGTGTGCTAGGACAC
Organism: Meles meles; assembly: GCF_922984935.1. Taxonomy (NCBI): domain Eukaryota; kingdom Metazoa; phylum Chordata; class Mammalia; order Carnivora; family Mustelidae; genus Meles; species Meles meles. The sequence continues at coordinate 3,604,303 of NC_060086.1, read as the reverse complement.
CAGTGCGGTCTGATGTCAACATGCTTACAGCGGTCCCATCAGCTGGGCCCCCGTTCGTGCCTTTGACGTCGCACCTCTCGGCCCCCGTTCGTGCCTTTGACGTCACACCTCTCGGCCTCATGCAGAGCGGACGCCCGAGTCGGGATGTGGCTTGTAGGGAACCCTGTGAATTGGAGCGGGCGCCTGGGGACCAGGGAGCAGACACTTCTTCCTTTGACCTTCCAAGACCCAGAACCATTTGGCCTAAAATCCACAACGCCCTGAGCTCAGGCCGTGAAAGCCACACAGTGTATTAAATGTGAATTTAGACCCTGACTTCTGCCCGCACCGACTCCATAAAACAGCCCCTTTTCAGAAAGCCGGCCCGTAAACGGCTGCCAGCGAGGCAGAAAGACTCCTTAGGACCGTGGCTCGCTTTCCGTCTGGGGTTGTCGACAAACCCCTTTTATGAGTGGCGCAGACCTCTTGCATGTGTCGAGCTTCTGGCTTTTACGGAGCGTATTGGGAGCCAGGCTAGGCGAGTGCTGGGCGCTGTTTGCGGAGCGCGTTTATTGCCTTTGCATAATTTATGAGCTGGAGGGGTTGACCATCATTCGTCTCTGCCAGGGGCTGGCACTCGAGGCTCCGGAGAGCAGAGCTGTAAATTGGATGGTTCGCTCCTGCTGAGCTCACGGCAAAGTCCTCGGGTCAGTATGGGAATTTAATACCAGAAATGGAACTGTTTTCTCAGCGCACCATGTGGGCCCCCGCGCAGCAGAGCCTGTTTTGGCAGACTCTGCGACTGGCCTCGTCGAGGAGCTGTCACTCACCCGGCGTGTCGTGTGGGGAGCTGGAGCATTTTTAATCGGCTTGGCACCCGTGCCGCTTCCATAATGGACACCAGTAGGTCTCAGTTCTGCACCATATGCTTAACTCTGGAGACAAGGTGCTTCTGGGTATATCAGTAATTACTTGATGCGGAATTAAGTGGACCTTGAAATTAGAACTGGACTGTTGGAAAGCAGAAGGCTTAACACTCTGATACAAATAACCATTCCCGGGGACATACTGCTGTTAGGATCGGTGGGGGGGCGTGGACAGCGGTGGCCCTTTCCCAGCCTCCCCACTCCTTGGACCCCCTGCACACCAGTCCTTGAGGACGTGGGCAAGGGCTGGGCCGCAGCCCTCAGCTGTCACTGATGACCTCACACGGCGGCTGTGAACATCTGGGGAGATGAACCCGCCTGGCAAAACGCACTTCTCCCCTCCCCACCCCACCCTCTTCTGAATCATGCTTTGTCACTCTTGAAAATGTGCCCAGAACTTAGGAACCTCAAAGAAGCCCTAATTAAAGGCAATGGGGGGAAAATCACACGATCAGGAGAAGAGAACTTCATCTCTGTTGTTCTAGGCCTTCAAAGTCTTCATCTCACCTCTTGATTTATTATAATAGAGAAATCGCTCCTCAGGCAGAAGTAAGCTTAGACCATCTGAGTTTGGAAGCCTGGTCGAACACGATTCAGTCGTACTTGGTTGAAGCTCCGTCGCTGAAACTCTGATCGCCCTATGGCATGGAGGGGCCAGTGCAGATGGTAGAAAGTGTTAGAACCTTCTAGTCTATGAGTTTGTGATGTGAGTTCCTAAATACTCAAAGTGCAGAGAGGGTAAGCTGGAAAGAGGAAATGGTCCCCCATTCATGTCTTGTAATAGCAAGATGTCCATTCAGATGGAGTTGTTGTAACGTGCAATTGAGAGTTCTCTAACAGTGGCTTAAATGATAAGGTACCTTATTTTTATCTGAACAAAAATGTCCAGAGGCAGGCCACTCTTAGGTTGGTTCAAGTGTCTCCATTGGGCTGCCGCCATCTTGTTTTTGTACTTAGACTTTCCGAGGTTGTTTTCACAAGGTGGCTGCCGCAGATCTGGACATCGCATCCTCCTACAACCATGTTCAAAGGCAAGAGACAAGTGCTTCCTGCTTGTCTTCTTTTTTTTGAGGAGAGAAAAATTTTTCAGAGCCCTCAGCAGACATCTCCTCAAGTCTACGCCAGGAGTGTGTCTTGTGGCCACCCTTGGCTGCCAGGAATGTTGGAAAAGAGAGCCTACCTGGCTTTCGGGGAGAGAAGGGAGAAGATGTCGCGAGAAGGGGTTTGTGAATAACTGTGGGTATCCAGCCAGTCGTGGCTGTTGTATAAGCGAATTTATTTTCTGTTTCTGTTCGTAGCTGCACCAACTCCCGTGTCCAGGTGGCCACACTAAAAACCTTGGCATCATCCTAGACCCATCCCTCTTCCTTGTTTCTCACGTCCATGTGTTACCACGTCCTATTGCTTCCACCTTCAGAATTGCCATCTGTTCCTCCCTTTCTTCAACCATGCGTCACGCTGGTTTAGACGGTGTTGTCACGGTTGCCAGACTGGTCACCCATGACCTGTGTCTTCCCCCGCAGCGCGTGGTCTGTCCTCCTCCGCCCCATGGGGAGAGTCGTCCTGATGGACTGTGGCTCTCAGCACACCACACCTCTGCTCGGTGTTTGTGTTCTAGCTTTCCCTCTACTGTTAAACCTGAAAGCTGCTCCAGGGCCAGTCCCGTGTCTCGGTGGAACATCTGTCCGCGTAGCAGAGCCTGTCAAGGACTGCTTGTGTACAGACAAATACATTGACCTGCTGTGTATCCACTCTGACAAAACACATCCCCCTTTTTAAGATCCGATGGATAACGAACACTCTTGGTTTAAAAAAGAAAATGTGGTTTTTTATCGTTTCCCCTTCACATCTAATGAGGAAGCCAAAGTTTGGAGTTAACGCGTTCTCTGATTATTCCAGACTTAGCTCGCCAGTTGGAATTTGAGATCTGTTAGGTATGACGTGAGTCTGCGGCCTTAACACGTACTTCTTCGCCCGTATTATTGATTTACTTCCCTGACCTCCTCTTGTCCTTGGTATGTTTTCTGTAGAGAACATTCCCTCTTTCTTCTGGGCCTTAGAAAAGGCAGCCATCACAGCTGGTGAGCTCTGCCCATTACGTTCTCTTTCCTTCAGAGTCCACATGAGAAAATGCAGCACCCAGAGGTTTTCCTCTTATTCTGGGTAAAAGCACCAGGAGAGACAGAACCTTTCACGTTAGCTGAAGGTAGAAGGGTCTCCCTCTGAAGGTATCGACTGACCCTGAATCCCACTGACTGATGCTGATTCCCCTTAGTCCTGCGGCTGGATTGGTTCCTCGATGGGCACCCCGTCTCCCGTGCGCTGGGGTGCTCACCGTTGTGGTCAGGCGCCTTGCCAGGCCGTGTCCGCAGGCCGCCAGCAGCACCGCGGAGCACGGGCGTCGATGAGACCAGGCAGCAGCTTCTCCGCATTTTGCTTCTCATTCGGTTTACGAGCATTTGAGCGGAAGAATCTCTATACGGCTCAGCTCATGTTTCCTAATTCCTTTATGTGTCTTTATTTTTTTCTGTATCAGAAAACGAGAATCGGCTCAATGTTTCCACTAACGCATGTTCTCTTCTCTCTCTTCTCAGTGTGACAGCGACAGCGACCAGGAGGAGAAGGTAAGACCCCCCGTCCCGCCGTCGTGGCGCAGTCGGGCACTGTGGCTCTCGCACCCAGTCCAGGGTGGGGTGCCAGCTCCGCGCTGACCACAGCTCTTCTGCTCTGCAAGACCCGTCGTGTTGGCACAGAAACGTTGCCTGTGATAAGAAATAACATGTCTACTTCGTGAGGTCCATTGTTTTTAAAAACATGCCCATTAAGATTGGGTACATGTCACATCAAGTGTTCGCTTTAGAGATTTTTGAAAGAAGCAGCTATTTTGATAACCCTCTGACGTTTCTTTTCTAATCCTTGACTGGAACAGTAAACGTGCTAGTCTGCCCTGATAATGTCATTTCTGCATTTCTTGTACAGACCTCCCTGCTGCTTCCTTTCCTGCTTCTCTATACATCGTGGACTTCTTTTTTTTTTTTTTTTTTTTTGGACTTCTTGATAGAAATACGAATGGTGTGTTTCTGGGCCTGTCGTCATGGGGTGAGGGGGAGCGCAGGGGAGCTGGGGTGGGAGCGGCTCTCCTCGGGGGATGGCCGGGTGGGAGGGCGGTTCTTCCTGCAGGTACGTGCGAGGCTGAGGGCCGCCAGGCTCTGTGTACCCAGGCCACATGGGGCTTTCAGAAGATCGGATCACGACCCGGTAAGGTGAACTTTTCCGTGCCTGAAGCAAAGGGATGGTTTGGTCTTTCTTTCTAGCTGTCCCAGCCCCCAGCCAGACGTCTTCCTCATTTTATTCCTACCTTACGTATTTCAGAAAAAGTTCCTGAACACCATGGTTTCCGTATTGCGTGGCCTTGGAGGGAAGGGCCCTGTAACCCCCCACCGGTTTCTGGGTCTGTCGTGCGTCTCGCTGGGTTTCCTGAACCACAGCTTCCGCCTTTCGCGCCCTGTTTGCCTGTGGATTTTATTCAGAATCAGGCCGTCGGTATTTGGTGGCGTCTGCCCATCCAGCCCAGAATTTCCCCTCCTTCTCTGCTTCCGGCCTCCGAGAGAGATCTAAGGGCTCCTGTTCTGTCCTGTCGTTAATTTGAATTCAGCACATGTAGCCTGTTATAAAATGCGAGACATCATCATTGGAGCAGGTCAAGCATATTCAGATGAAGACAAATGGTGCTTATTTGATTTCCTTAAAATCAGGAAATGAAAAAAGTGCTCTCTGGAGAAATCATGTTCTGCCTGACTTGGATGATAGACCAATGCATGTCCCCTAGATAAGAACCGACTCTCGCCTTGAGGTTTTTATCTCTGAAGGACGGCCCGGACTGTCAGCTTGCTGACATGTGCATTATCTGTGTCGTTTTAAACAAAGTGACCTATGGAAGGGAGCGCCGTGCTGTGACATGGTAATGGGCTGTTGGATGACAGTGAAAGTACACACTGCGGAGGGGCTGTGGGTTATTCTTTTGTTTAACTGACAAGTAGGCGCTTCCTTCCTCCAGCCCCCCGAGTCTGAGCTCCTCGCGAGGGGGTCCCCCGGTGCCTCGGGTGGCCGGTGTGTTGTGGGCGCGGGAGGCCGATAGGCAGCAGGAGAGGCCAGGGTTGGAGGCGTGCTTGCTGGCCGTGCTTGCTGGCCCTGGAGCCGTCTAGGCCCCATTCCCCATGGCGGCCTTCCCATCGTCCTGTCGGGCCGCCTGGCCACCCAGGGAGGGAGCCGTACTTCCTCGCCGTTCCAAGAGAGCTTTTAAAGGTGGTAGTAGATCTCACCTTCCAAGCTGGAGGCACCTCTCTGAGGGCATGAGCCTTCTTCGGGGTTTCTTGAAAAGACAGCGTGAGTTCCCGAAGCGCCAGCTGTGGGCAAAGGCGGTGAGGTGGTCTGGTGGTGTATTGCGCGTGGGTGTGTCCGCGTCAGCCGTCTCGACCTTGAATGCACAGCCGGGTCACCGGCAGGTGGGGGGCCTGCAAACCACCTATGCCTGGGCCTCGTCCCAGCCCAGTTACCCCAAACCTCAGCAGGTGTCCAGCGCCGCGGGTCGGGATCATCCCCTGACTCTAGCGATTCCTAGAATTACCGGAGCCGTCCGTGGTTTTCAGAGGGCCCTGGGGGTCCGGGCATTCCCTACACACTGACGGCATCCCAGCCAGCCCCTCCCCGGGCCCCAAAGGCCCGTGTCCTCGCGGCCCCGGTTCCCGCTCGGAGCGCAGGAAGCGGCAGAACCCCTGAGCAGAGGGCTGGCGGTGGGAAGGGAGCCAGGGCCGCACCGGTCAGAGCCGGGGGGCATCTGGGGGGCCAGGAAGGAGAGAAAAGAGATTGTACAGCGAGCGCACGAGCCGGGCGCCAGCCAGCGAGGGGAGAGTGCCGTCCGGCCTGGTGGCCCGTGGTGTCCGGCAGGCCCTCCTCCTCCCCCGGAGCTGCCGCACGGCCGCACGCCTGTCACCGGTCCCTGCCCTGCCACCCCGTCTCCCTCCAGAGGGCTCCCAGCAGGAGCAATCAAGACTGTAATTGCAGTCGTGCCTGCTTGGCTCTGGCACAGTTAAGACTGTCAGGCTTCCCCTTTTGGACTGAGATCGTCTGGTGTTTATCACCGATGTTCACGCCACCCGCCCAGACTTCTGCCGCGCGCCGGAGCCCGGGCCGCTGTCAGCCTCCTCTGTGCCAGAGCCTCTCGCCTGGGCCCCCTCCGAGCCCCACAGCCAACTGGGGCTGCTTTCATGTGCTGCGCGGAGGGTCGGAGTTGCTGATGCGGGAAGAGTTGCCACCCGGTGTCCCGGGACCCCTTCGGCAGCCTCACCGGGGACGCTGTTGGAGGCAAGAGTGAGACTTGTAGGGACCCGCTGGGATTTCTCTCCGGAAGACCTGTCATTCTCTCCCCCCGCGGGGATCTGCAGCACGGGCGGGCTAAAATTAGGGCACCGAATCTCGCACAGCTGACTGAATTAAGATAAACTCTGCTTTCCTCTGACACGAAGTGGTAATTTATAAAATGATACCCTTACTAATTAATGTGGAAGTGACTGGGAGACGGGAGAAGAAGGCAGGGCTTTCCACGCGCGCGGGAGACGCACTCGCGTGTGGCACAGGCCCTGATGAGACACGGAGCAAAGCCCCTCTCACTGCCCCCTCCCGCCGCACGGCCACGTGTCCCATTGGTGGCAGAGGACCCGGAGGACTTTGCGACGGCCGGCGATGGCGTGCGGGCTAGAGACGGCTCCAGACGCTCCGAGGCGTCTTCAGTGTGGGGACAGTCTTTCCTGCACTTGGGCTAAAGAGAGGAGGGAGCCCTTTGCACCGTAATCGCCCACATGAAGCAGTTGGTCGTCTCCCACTCAAAGTGCGTTGCTGTCGCGAGAACAAAGAGACGACGTGCATATTTCCACGTATTTGGTCCATGTTTTCTCCAGTTTCCTCTCTTCCCCTCCCTGGCAGCAGACCATCTTGCTAAGATGCTGTTTGGTTAGGACATTAATGTAGAGATTGAAAGCGATTCTCTCTCCATCCCCCCAGTTCCTGGTCACTGTGTGGCCACAGGACAAAGCTGGTCGGAAGGCATCTTGCCCAGTGGTCACACACGCGGGCCTTTGAGTCTGAAGGCTCGGGCTTGGCCCTGCTTTCCCACTTCGCGGCAGTGGACAAGCCTCAGTGCTCCTATCTGCCGAATGGGATACCAGCAGCCCCGCCGCAGTTGTGTGACCATTAAACCAAGACGCTGGGCTCAGCTCCTGGTCCATAGTCAGTGCTCGTAAATGTTAGCTCTCCTGACGCTTACTCAGGGTGAGTGAGACTCGCTTGGGAAATGAGGAAGGCTACCCTCCTCTTCAGAGAGCTTAAGACCCGCCCGGGATGCCGGAGGATGGGGGGTGGGGCATGTGCTTTTCACTCAAACCTGAGGCTCGGCCCTCGTCCCCAAGGGCATGTCCTGTTACAGACTGAATGGAAGTGTTGGGAAATCTGGAAGGGTCCCCGTACAGTGATTTTAAACTCCTCCTCCCAAATAGCAGGCTTGCCTCTGGCCACAGCCTGGAGCCCAGAGCAAGCGTGCTGTCCTGCAGGGTTGGATGGCGGTTCGGTAGACTGTGGGCCTGGTACTCTGCCGGAGTCTGTCAGTTCCTGACACCCATCACGGGAGAGAGGGGCCAGTGCACTGCCTCCGGGTGGGCCAGTGAACAGGATTCCTGATGGTACTTTCCTTTCTCTGGGCTTTTAACACCCAGAGAGGGTCACTTGGTTCCTGTGACTTGCTCCCAAGGGATCGGGACAGCCCGGGACCCCGATTGTGTACATCAGCTCCCTGCACCGCCCCCACCTCCCCTCCCCGGCCCTGTCCCCGGCGTGCACACACTTTTTGCTGCATTCTCATTTTTTGATTCATGCTGAAATGTGTTGTGTTTGATCATTTTGTGTTCACTTGTGTGGGAAGGGGGCAGCTTCTAAGAAAAGCAGCGAGAAAATCAGCGGAGGCTTATGTTCTAACTCCACGCAAACCACATGCCTCACTTGGCTTCTGAAGGGCTCCGAAACTGCGAGATGTCGAACTGCAGACTGGGCATGTGGCTTATGCTTGTAGCAGAGGAGTCCCGTCCCTCGACTGGCCGCGATTCACACTTGGTAAAGATTGTGCCTCCCCAGCAACATTCCAGAAGGAAGCTCAGAAGGCCCCCGTTGCTTATAGAACCTCCTTTCGGTTCTCGGGTTTGAAACAGGACCTGTTCTGATCAGGAGACAACGAGAGACACTGTCCTGTTTTGCAGCTGGAGAAAGGAATCCCCCCCCCCTTCCAGTTTCATAGCAGCAAAGCAAACAGCCATCACCCAGAAGAAGGGCAGGGACCCGCACTCTGATCTTTTTATCCCCACACTTAGCATAGCACCTGGCACAAACTGGGTGATGAGTCATGTTCATTCTTTTCACTCAATGGGCATTGCCTTTCCTGGATATCCACCTCCAGATGGAGGGTAAGTGGAACAGGTTCAGAAAACGGACGCCTGGACTTGAGTGTGCTTTTGTGTCAATCCCGGGGTTTCATTCCCAGACGCGAGCGGATAAGTGCTCTCATCTTCAGATTTCTGGGTTTCCTTTACAATTTTATTTTCTCCTGAGATGCTTCTAAGCCATTTATAAATTTGCTAGGTTATTTGGGCAGTTTCTACAATTTTTGGCCAAGTTTCAAGAGCTTTCTATTTGGGGCGCCTGATTTCCATCATGCTTGTCCATTCGGCTGCTTCTTGCCCCTCTGAGCTTTTGCCCAGGTCAAAATGACATTTTCTTGTTCTTCAAACATCATCATATCTCCAGCTGATTTAATCCCGTCATATCCATCCAGAGTTCCTGTTCAGACCACCCTGGGATTAAATTTCTGCTGCAGATTATTTTAAATCCTGACCCTCGTGAAGTTACTCTCTTTTTCATATCATAGAGTTGTCACGCCAAACCAGAAATTGCTTCCCTGACAATGTGTTCGTAGCATATCTGTCCATTACTCTCATGCCATATGGCTGAGAAAGAGAGGTTATAGATATACAGATTTTTTTATTAAATATAAATCAGTAAAAGGAATACTCAGGAGTTATTGGAAATTGGTCAGACACCGTTAGCCAGACTCTTGTTTCTTAGACTGAATAGTGGAAAAACGGGTTCTGGGTGTTCTGTGGTTCATCTTGGGTGGGTTTTGGAGGATGCCCAGAAGACCTAGCTTCTGACTTCACACTAACGAGCTGTGCGGTCTTGGGCAAGTTACCCGATAGTGCTGTGCCTTGGTTTTGCCATCTGTAAGATGAAGCTGGATTCAGTGACCTAATGCTGAATGGCCTGATTTCCTGTGTAGCCATTTTCCTAGGCTCCAACAATATGGCAGACCCAGAGGGAAATGAATACGTACTTGTATTTTCTCTTGGCCCGTGTAGAAAGAAAATTCTAGAAGGAGTGTCTCCATTCTTTGTTCTCTCCCTAATTCCTAAGAGGGAATAAACCTAGTGGGTAGGTTGTGACCTGTGTTGACTCTTCCAGGTGACTAAAGGAAATTTGCATTTGGGCCTAATGTCCGAACAAGGTCATTATCTGTCTGTTGGGTCATTCATGCAGTCGTTCACGTCGGCTATGTTTTTTCCCCAAGTGTCAGTGAAGAAACGTGGGCATTGTTGCTGCCTGGCTCTGTTAGGTGTGTCCCTGTGCATCTGTAGAGAGGGGGCAGGGTGATTCGTAGTTCAGTCTCTGCTCCTCCGTCACCCTAACTGTCGAGGAGAGCACGGGAACTAGTGAAGAGCCGGCTTACGTGATGTGTTTTAAGAACGCCCTTGACGGGTAACGAGTAGTATTTGGCCTGTGAAAGGAATTCTTGTGGGGATTCTAGAAATCACCTGGGGTTGAGTTCACGATTCTACAGTCCCAGAGCAAAAGTCAGCTGCTTTCTCTTAGAATGAACCATTGGCTTGGATTTTACAGTTGACCCGCAGGAAGGTTACAAGGCCAAGGAAGAGGTATGGCTTTCTTCAAACAGATGGCTTTCCTCCTCATTGACCATTGACCAATTGACCATGAACCCAAGTCACCTGAATGAGCAGGAAGCTCGTGAGCAGAGCACTTTGTGCTAGTGATGCCCTTAACAACACATTCTGTGCACGTGGCTTTTCATAGAGTGTAACCCGGGTTGGGTTGCTCTTTGGTTGTCAGAGGAATCTGTCTTGTTCTGTCCCCAGGAAAGACGTATGAGTTTCTTTTTAGTCTTGCACGTGGGTATTTGTGTATGTGGTTACCTCGGTTAATCCCACCTTGGCACCTTCTGGTTGGTAATGTAGTTACAGTTCACTGCTCCCTATAATTTTGCTGTTCTAGGTGTAATAAAGATAATAAAATCCCTGTAAGGCTGTATTCATAATTAGCCAAGTTTTAACCTTTCAGAAGTCCCAAAATTCAGTGGGTTAATGTAGATTACCTTTCTTCCTCTTTTTGTTCTTTTTCTAATCAAAGTTACAGCTGGGAGGGTCAAATTGCCCACCTCGTCTACGTCATAGAGCTTTTCGTTATTTCTCGGTCGCAGAATGTAGATGCTGTTCAGTCCTTGGGAGCTGTAAATCAAAGCGATTGGGGTTAATAATTAGATAAGAAGAAGAAATGCCACTTCGCGACGGAGAGAACATGGTGCGACTCAAAACACTTCTCCTGTTTACATATTTATGGTGGGGATCTCTGGGCGTCTTCATATACAACACCGCTGATATCTGAAGTGCGCCAGACTCGTGACAGGGCCATCAAGGACCTTGTCTTCTCAAGTGTGTATCGTCATTTTACAAATGATGAAAATGAAACTGAAGAGGAAGTTAAGGAATGGAGCCGAGATTTGAACCACGTCTTAAGATTCCAGGATCTGGGCTCTTTTCCCCATAACATGCTGCTTCCCTGTTCATCGGGGTGAGTTGGGATAAGCCCAGAAGTCCCACCTGAGAGCCCTTGTGTTATCTTTCTCCCTGTGCCTCCCCCTCCTTCTGCTAGAACAGACCGAGACTGTGTCTTACCTCTTCACCCACAACCCCACTAGCTCCGAAAAGTTCAAACGTGTCAGTTGTTCAATGAATAAATACAGTTGGGGCTCGCTTCCAACTCAAATGTGCAAGCTCTGCTCAAATGTAAGTCTGCAAATTTGCCCTGGGAACCGCCTGTCCAAGGTGAGGAGGGAGATCTACAAAGTGCATGGTTTGACTGTTGCAGACACGAGGACACGAGGCAGAAGCAGCCTGTGGGCCGCTGCGAGTAGTCAGGGAGCTTTCCCACCAGCCGACGAAGCACAAACTGTTGCTTAAGGAACTCGGTCTTCTCTAGCACACAGCTGTGTGTAAACCTCTCCTATCTTTCCTTCTTTAATTCTTTTTAACTGTAATGTATATTGTACACTCTATGTATAATATAGTATTTGCCCCAGGGGTATAGGTGTGTGAATCCCCAGGTTTACACACTTCACGGCACTCACCGTAGCACATTCCCACCCCAATGTCCATCTCCCAGCCACCCTATCCCTAACCCCTCCCCTCCAGCAACCCTCAGTTTGTTTCCTGAGATTAAGAGTCTCTTATGGTTTGTCTCCTTTCCAATCCCATCTTGTTTCATTTTTTCTTTCCCTGCCCCCCATGACCCCCCCGCCCTGCCTCTCAGATTCCTCGGATCAGAGAGATTAAACCTCCCCTATCTTATTAAACTGTCCGCTCCCGGCCAGTCCCCCACACCTAGCACGTGCTTCACACCTAGCAGGTGCTCTGTAAACATCAGTGTTCTACCCGCCCATGCTCTGTCGGTGATCGCAGTCCCAGAAGTGGGGAGAGGGACTCGTCACAGTTGCCCGGGCAGCGTGGGGAAGCACAGAGCCTGGAACGGAGGCTCCTGTTGGAGCTGTTGGTCTGAAGCCCCTCTTGCATCTCCCGTGGTCTCTCCAGGCTTTTCCTCCTGCGGCCGGCACCTAGGAGGAGGGTCCGTGGTCCCAACGCGGCTCCCAAGCTACACCCCGCCAGGCAGCTCCACTCTGTGCTGTCATCGGCCGCCTCCAGGACCCTTGTCCGTCCCCAGACACCGTCTCCTACCTTTGCAGACGGTCTCAGCCCAGGGTGGGGGGATGTGGGGGTTCATCAGGGCCACGGGGCCACTCCTCTTCTGGCAGCAAATGCCTCACGGGGCGTTCTTGAGGCCCGGATGGTGGTGACTGTCTGCGGCAGCCGTGTCCATGTTAAAGATTATGTATTTGCCACTAAGGGGAGAATATAGTGTTTATCGGCTGGAGTGCGGCCGGCTGAGCTGATTACGGCACAGCACTCTGTCAGCCAACGATTTGTCCCGTCCTTTATCATCTGTGTCGCTCAGCGGTGGGCTGGCGGAGGGAACGGGTCGCCCCCTTCCCTTTTTTTGTACCCATTTCGTGTAGAAAATTTGTGTTTACTTTGGGAGTGTAATTCGTTCCTCATGGATAATGTGACCCTGAGCGGAGCTGGATCATGGGTTAGTTGAAGTGATATTTTCCGCTAATGGCGGTCGTACATCACCGCTGTCGGCTCGGGTTAGGAGGCGAGCACGTTACAGCTCCATTTTACCTCTGCGGGCGTCTGGGATTATTTGCCATAACCGAGTATGACATGACCGCACTACAGAGTGCATTAAAATTTTACTGGCTTCTCAGGCAAGTTCCCCAGCTCCGGCGCACGCTTCGGGCAGGCGTCTGATGGGGAGCCCAGGGGCCCTGCCTTCCTGCGCAGAGGTGCTGCAGGGGGGTGGCCTGAGCGGGGGCTGTTCTCCTCTTCCTCAAAGAAGGAAGCCAGGGAAGGAGTTTATGGGGGAGCCAGCCTGCAGGTGTGTGTGTCCCTGGACATCCCGGACTGGCGGGCGGCTGGCTGCCCGGCGCATATGGACGCGCTCACTCTCCTTGATGCGTAGCCCTCCGAGGTGGGTGAGGGCAGGAGAGCCAGGGCAAGCCCTGGTCCCTGTCAGACCTTGGCTGATTTCATTGTGCTTGTCCGTCTGTGGTCAGACAAAGGGAAAGAAACCTGGGTCCTCGGTGTGGCAGAATCCGTGTCCATCCATGCAGTGGGCCTGATCGTGTCCTAAACCCACCTAGAAATGTTTGCCAGGATGTCTTACACGTTATCCCTTATGAGAGTCACAGTCACCTAATAAAGTGTGGGCATGATTACCCCATCTTACGTATAAGGAAACCGAGGTTCAAAAACATTAGGTAACTCACCTCATGTCCTAATGATGGCAGAGATGGGATTCCTAACCTCTTACCCAGACCTCCCCGACTTCGTGTCCTGCAGGGTTCCCTGCCACGTTGAGATAATTAGCAAGTACTAAGTAAATAGTGTTTATGTGCGCTTTACGTGTTTTGACTGATTTAACCCACACTGTAATCCTAATGGTAGGTGCTAATACTATCACTGGTTTACAGAGGAAGAAACTGAGTCACGGAGAGCCTAGGTAACGTGCCCAGTGTTAATTCATCGGCCGGTGGGTGGCGTAGCGGGGTTTCCAACCACGTTGTCTTGGCCCCGGAGGCAGTGCTCTGAGCCACTGAGCTGGGCTCCCTCTCCTTGCGGTGTTCCAGTAAGCCTGAGGACTGATCAGAAAAGGCCATGGAGAATAGTAACGTGTTAGAAATAAAAGGAAATGTTCAAAGAGTGTTTTATCACTCTGAATTGTAATTCTAACATCCAACAAAATATGGCTCAAAAAAGATTTTCTGTGATGAGCTTTAATTAAGCACTGAGTCCCATTTGCAGGTAGAACATTCCTCGCATGCAAACGGTGCTTCGCAGGTGCTCGAAAGGCGTTGGTTTGGTGAGGTGAGGGGTAAGTGGCCACTCTGGCAGAACGTTTCTTCCTTTCCTACCGCTTTGCATCCTTTCTCTTATTCTTGCTGGAAAGGCCGTGATAAACGTCTGTTGAATCATGTTCCCTCGAGGGGCCGTCTCCCAGTGAAACAGGTCAGGGCCCATCATGTCAGAGTGAAATCATGGCAAATTCCATCCCGCGGATCCTGAGGGCACTTGAACCACACCACGGGCCTCCAACATGGACGTTGTCTTGTGTTCTCCGCCTCTCTAGTCCCATCATCTCTGGGACGCTCCCCTGCCTAGACAGCACGGACCAGCCGGGCTCCCCATGGCTTTGCAGGTGGCGGTCCCGTCAGTTCATGAGCGTGTCGGGTAAGCCGCACACGAGATGAGCTGTCCCCGTAGCCTCTGGGCAGGTGTGGGAACACTGCATCAGAGGAGCCCCAGATCGCCGCAGCTTTCCTCATGGAGAGATGGGAAATGAAGCGAGCGCACAAGGGACGACGCTCCCTGGCCTCACTCTCCTCCTTGGGCTCCCAGGAGCACACACTGATCTGCCCCGGGAGACTGCGGTAGGTCTCAGGGACTGACCTGACTTTCTCCTCTGGCCTGAGACCCAATCACTCAAGTAGCAGAGGACAAAAACAAAAATATTGATCCAGCCATTGAGAAGTAATTATCCCTCTCCGATGGCCTACTTAGAATGCAGCGATAATTTTATGTAATGTGTTCCCCAGGGACAGTGTGACCACGTATGTGGATCGTTTTCCGAGTAGAGTCACGCTTGCGCCCTCCCCTGCCTGAACGTACAGTGCTGTGCAGGTAGGCCCACTTGAAGAAGACGGAGACATTCGGCCTTGACCACCACATCCAGTACAGAGCACTCTTCGTTGTGTAAAGGGACTCGTCAAGCTTTTGTACCTCGATAGAATGTGTGGTTTCCACATCCTCAGACACGTGCTTCGACTCGAACTCCTCCAAGAGCCTTCAGGAAGTCTTCGGTTCGTTTCAGCGCTCTTAACGTTTAGCAGCTTCGGCTGTATTTGTGTTTACCGGGGTTTTGTTTCGTGTTTTCGGGATTTGTTTGTTTGTTTCAAATAGCAGAAATTAAATCAAAGTAACAAGGAAATGTATGTGCTTTTGGAATTTACAGAGATAGGGACTGTGTTTCTTTAAATTTTTTTTTGTTTTTTTTTAAGATTTTATTTATTTGACAGAGAGAGATCACAAGTAGGCAGAGAGGCAGGCAGAGAGAGAGGAGGAAGCAGGCTCCCTGCTGAGCAGAGAGCCCGATGCGGGGCTCGATCCCAGGACCCTGGGATCATGACCTGAGCTGAAGGCAGAGGCTTAACCCACTGAGACACCCAGGCACCCAAGGACTGTACTTCAGCAGCACAGACCATATTGAGTGCCCTCCAAGTCTTGTCTCTACTCTGGCCTGTCCACTTCGTTTTGATTGTTTCCGAGACTTCGTTTCTCCTGTTGGTTGAAATCGTGACCCATCCTTTTAGCCTCGGCCACTGGAGAAGACACTGCCTGGCCTTTTCCACTGTAGCTACTAAAGTCTAAGGCAGTGACTCCCATTGGCTCAGCCTGGGTCAGGTTCTAGGTTCTGTTCTCCAGAGGGGACTGTGGAAAGACTGGTCCGTGTTGTCTGTAATTCTGTTCTGGAGGTGACCTGTGTGATGCTGGGGTGGGCGGAGGGCCCAGACTGGTGAGGGCTGAGCAGACGCAGCGTGTCCACAGCATGACCCTCCCCGCACCCTCCCGCCTTGTGGGCCAGCCACTCCAAGGCCTTCTTGCCGGCTGTCCCAGCTGCCTTGATCTCCCAAAGCCAGTCCTTGGTAGTGACCGCAGGGTCTCAAATATGACACATATAATACATATAATAATTACATATTATAATTACATAAAATAGTTGCCTAAATCTTTATAGAATCACCTTAAGTGCATTCACAGATTTGTTCCATCTTGCTTAAGCTGTTGAAAGTTAGAGAAGGGCACAGGACTTCAGAGAGTGGGGGAGGGTTCATATGTACATGTATTCAGAGGAGTCCAGAATTCATTAATACTTTTAATGTAGTGGCTGATGTCTTAATCCCCAAGTATAAAACAGTCCCCTTGGGGCGCCTGGGTGGCTCAGTCAGTTGAGCATCTGACTCTTGATTTCAGCTCAGGTTCTGATCTCAGAGTCTTGAGATCGAGCCCCTCGTGGGGCTCCGTGCTCGG
Organism: Meles meles; assembly: GCF_922984935.1. Lineage (NCBI taxonomy): Eukaryota > Metazoa > Chordata > Mammalia > Carnivora > Mustelidae > Meles > Meles meles. The sequence continues at coordinate 3,588,309 of NC_060086.1, read as the reverse complement.
CGTGGAACCTGTTTAAGGTTCTCTGCCCCGCTCTGGCCCTCGCCACCCCCAAAGAGATACAAGGATCCAAGTCACCAGGATACCAGCTCGTCTGTCACTTGCCCAGAGTTCCAGGTGTAACTCATTTGTCCGAAGGAGTCGCGGGCATCTGGGGGTACCTCCTTTGTGTCCAGGGCCAGACTTCGTCAGCCGTCACAGGTGGCCTCGCTGAGGCGGTGTTCCTGAGACCAGACGTTAATAAGCTCGGTCACAGCCACTTTCCCTCCAGGCTCATTCCATAACTCTGGCCCTCACTGTTGGCTGACGTGGGTGCCACCCTGGGAACCAGGGCTGGAGTTGACAAAGACAGAGTGACTCTTCAGAGAGAGAAGGTCTGAGGGCCGAGGAAGCCCAGGTGCCTTGATGAGTCACAGGGCCCCCAGAGTGTCTGCTGAAGAATGGCACGGTGTCGGACTACTGGCAACCAAACCGTAGCATCTAGGAGAACAGTTCTGACGGGAACACGTGGGCGGGAGGGACTGCCAGGGACCGAGGAAGCAGAGGACCACAGGTCAACAGGGTATCGTTCGCGAGAGAGCAAAGAGCTGCGAGGTGCGTGCTGGTACAAGTAGGTCCTCCATGCAGACGGGCCTGATGGCAGGCCAAGGGTTTGCACTGGATCTGGACAGGAGCCTGCTAAGTGCCTCTTGTAGGCGAAGGACACAGCAGATCCGACTTTCTGGAAGGGAATTCTGGCCGTGGTGTGAAGGGTAGGACTGAAGCTCTGGCCGGTTGACCGAAGAGGACGTTGTCCTACTGGTTGAGGTGATCGGGATGTCAGCTCCAGGAATGGGAAAGGCAGGACTTGGATCTGGAGGCCTTCCCAAGTGGAGTGACTGTGGTTGGGTGACCCCCGGCGTAGGGAGGGGTCGTGGGGGGTTGGTCTCAGGGACGTCCGCGGGATGGTCCTGGGTGCTGCCGTCAGTCCTTCTCTGAGAGTGAGCGATCCGGAACCGTAGGTCAGTGTCTGGGAGACCAGGAGCCCGCGGAGCGGTGGAGACAGCTGGAGCCGTGGGCGTGAGTGGGAGCCCGGCAGATCCCTGTGGATTTGTCTGCATCTGATTTAGGAATAAATGTACGTGGGGACTATAGCCATTAAGAACAAAATAGCCGTATATTAATCATAGCCCCTGATGTTTATGGAGCTTTCTTTCAGTGAGATTCAGAATGCCTTCCCTTTTTTTGGTGCTGGCAAAAACCAACAGAATGTGCCACCTTGACCCCTCAGATGTGTGCGTCTTAGCCGTGGCACGTGCGCGCGGCTGTCATGAGGCCTGTGTGGCTTCTTTACACTAACTGTGGGAAAGCGCCGTGCGCTGAGTTCCCCGGAACCGCGTAGCAAACACTCCCAGATAAAGGAATATTTCATCTCTATTTTCCGAGGGAGTATCTCCAAGCCAGGGATGGACTGAGGCTGAAGGTCAAGGCTTCGGCGATAATTCCCCCCACGCCTTCTCTGGTCAGTGTTGCAGTCTCGCCACACCGTCCTTCTGGGGGACCCGGCTGTCACTCACTGACATCCTAAGGTCGCAGAGCTTTCTTTAAGGAAACGGAGCAGAGTCAGCTGGGAAGGTCAGCTTCCATGCCCTGGTCTGTGGTCAAGAGGGAGCTGATTTCCCCGTCCTTGAACATGCAGGACTCAGCAGCCCTAAAGACTCGTGGGGTTCATGGCTGTCTCAGCATGGGCAGGTCCTCGGGGCCTGGCTGGCCGTGGCCTGGCGTCCCTGCACGGGCCCCTGGAGACTCGAGGTCCGGCCCCCTGGCTGCCGTAAACAAGGACGGGGAGCAAAGCAGGGATGCTTGTAGACGAAGGCCGTGAGGTTTTAGGTCCTGGCAGGAAGTCAGGTCGGGGGCTGCTCCTGTCGGCTCTAGAATAAGGGAAGGAAGATGGATGCAGGCAGAGCCGTCCCCGCCCCTTCTTCACACTCCTGTCCCTCAGGAACCTGGACGGGGCTGGCGTAAGAGGGGAGAGCTGGATCTCCCACCCTTCTCCTTGTTCCCGGACTTGAAAACCAGGTGGTCGGCCTCTGAAAAGCTCAACCAGACGTCTCCTCTGAGCGAGCTACAAGTTGCTCGGCAGAGACGAAGGCCAGGGAGGGGGGCCGAGCAGGGGGCAGGCTCTGAGTTCGCGACGCCCGGCGCTAACAAACCGGGTCACCTTGACTTTCAAGACCAGCTTTCAAGCTGGCAAGTCACCACATACCCGGGAGGTACTCAGCCTCCCAGGGGACCCCCCTGAGGCAGCGGTTGCCGCCGCACCTACAAGCCAGCCTGAAGCTAATCCTTTAAGAGAGCGGGTGGTGTTTGCAAGGGTTTTGTTGTTGCTTTTCTTTTTTAATTTTTTTTTTATTTTGAGATAATTTTAGATTTACCCAGAATAACACAGGATGCTCCCATTGCCCTTCCACCCGGCTTTTCCCTGACATCGTGTCTTCCAAAACCGGGAAATTAACCTTCGTATCGTAGTGTTAGCTAAATCGACAGACCTCTTTCCCCCATTATGCCCTTCATTCCAGGATCCAAGGAGGGAATTCTGCAGACGGTCCGTCCTGCGGTTTGGGTTTGTCCGATATTTTCTCCTGGCTAGACTGAGTTTGTACCGTTTGGGCAGGAATACCATGGGAGTGATGGGCCCTTCTCAGTGCATCACGTGAGGCGGCCGGTGAGGTCTTCCTGCCGCTGATGGCAGCTTGGACCCTCGGTTAACCTCGTGTCTGCTGGGTTTCACGCTGTAGAAGTACCAGTTTCTCTTTTTAACGCAAGGAGGATCTTTGGAGATACTTTGTGTATTTTACCCACTAGCTGTGGTGCTCATCGATGGTTTTTGGCCAGCGTAAATACAGTGTGGCCTTTGCCCCATGGCAAGACGTGTGCTTCTAAACCGGCCAAGGCACCCCGTATCTGGCTGAGCTCTGCGTGATAGCTAGCCTCCCGTAGAAAGTGCAAGAACCGTGCAGTCCGACAGGCCAAGACAGGGCTCCTGGAGGTTTGGTCCTAAGGTGCTCCTCTCCGGATGTCCGACGTGGGAGGTTAGAGGTCACAAAGCTTTGGGTGGAGGGGATGCCTGGAAAGGTAAGGCAATGAGACCACGTCCCAGTTGGATCTGGATAATGTTATGCTGACGGTGACCTTGACCGTGGGCGGTTTACCTAATGCCTCTGAGCTGCTGCGGATCGGTTTTCTAATCTAGATGCAGAACATCTAGAATGATATTGCCTCCGGTAATAGTCAGTCTTTGATTTCGGTCCCCTCCACACGGTCACCCCTGCTGGTCCCCTGCTGCTGCTTCCCACCCGGCAGCCCCTCCCCAAATCCTAGTGCACACCAGCTGATGAATGAGTTAGGACCAAGTCGGCTTGCAGAGGCGCACTGCTTGGGGACAGGACCCCAAATAGGTCCGTCTTCGAGAGGCAGAAGGTCAGAGAGAAATGACAGCACAGCTATGCCACTGGTCGGCGAGATCCGGGAGCAAGGCCCTGGGGCAGCGATCTGCAGGAAATCACTAAGCTTTGAAGGACGGGAGACCCAGAAGAGCACAGGCCATCGATGAGGGCAAGACAGGGTTTATCATCTCTGAGTAGATTCACACAAGTTCCCTCTCCACCTCAGCTCTGGTTTCCTCCTGAGGAGGCTTTTCAATTAATTTCTGTGGAATTTACTCCTGTTGCACAGTGTGAGATTTCTTAACCTACCTCCTGCCCCCCACCCCCGTGCTCCTTGTCTGGGACTCCCGATCCCACGAGATGTTCCTCACACCGTTCAGAAGACAGAGCCCCGTGTGTGATGTGCACTAAAGGGGTGCGTCTTCCCCTGGTCCCACCAGGTGCTACAGGGCATCCTGGCTGCTTTAGCATGGAGGGCACAGAGGGTCCTGCCTGCTGGGGTGGCCGCTGTCCGTGAAGGCTGCTCCCATCCACTGCCCGTCAGGCAAACTGGGGACTTTGCTGGCCGGGTCCGGCACTGGGCCGGGAGAGGCGGTGCCGGAGAGACTCCCTACCCCGCACAGGCTCTCACACACTCCCCCTCCCCTACGGCCGTCCTTCCCTTATTTTCGCTTCTGAGCTCTGACTAGGAGTGCACTCTGGGCGCTGACGTTGGGGCCGCTCCCATTCACATTCCTGGGGCTGAGTTCTGGCCCTTGCGAGAGTCCTGTCGTATCCTGAACCCTGACGAGTAGAGTGGAGGCTCCTAACATGGCAGCGTAATTTCCTCTCATGCCTGTGTTTAGGCGCACGGCCTTGGTCCTGGGGCACGGCAGGCGGCAACGGCAGAGACGAAGAAAGGGGAGCAGAGTTGCTCCTAGCAGCCGAGTCTGGTCCTGGCCTCGTCATTGATCGGGTCGGATCGTTAGCGAGCCGACGGGGCAGCCCGCAGAGCCGAAGGAGAGAGGGGACACCTGGTCCGGGGTTGAGTTTGGAGTGTGGAGGGGGTCCCCCACCCAGCTGCACAGCACCGTCACCCGAGTGCCGTGTGCAGAGACGAGCACACGAGACGAGAGCACACGAGCCTGGGGACTCTGGCGGAGAAGTTTCCAGGGGATGAGTCTCCAGGTGGAGTGCGGGAACCTGCGTTTCTGAAACCGCCCCTGATGCTTCTAGTGCACGGCCCGCATGGCAGGGACACGGTTTCCACAAAGCACCATGAGCTCAGGGTCAGGAAACCTGGTTTTGGGGACAGCCGAGCCCCTCTCTAGCTGTGAGCACCGTCAGTCAGCAGATCCCCTCTTAACGTGAGTCCCCTTAGAACCGAGGCTGCACCATGCTACTCCCGCCTCGCGGGGCTGGTAGGGCGTTGAGAAGTCCAGGGTTCAGGACTACGACACGCACACACGAGCGTTTGCGTGCACGCACCCCACAGGTGCCCGGACAGAATGTCCGTTTCCTTCCTCGCCCAGCGCAGAAAGCCAGCGGTCAGACGGGCTCACCAGCTTCGGCTCCGACGACTCCCACCACTCGCCCCCAATGCCGTGCCCATGGCCCAGGGCCAAACCGTTACTTTCATCCACGGCGACTCCTAGAAGCTTCTCCTCTGGTTTTGGCTAAAGAGAACTCTCGGCGCGAGAGCGTTTCCTTCTCATCGCCCACACGGCCTTGGGGACCGCTGCCCTGGCTGTGGGCGCATCTGCCCGGATGAACGTGGCTGTCCTAGTGTGTGTCCAGCGTCATTTGGGAGAAATTCCGTTGTTGTTAGCATGGTTAATGCCCGCTAACGGTCTGGTCTGTGGTGTCGACATCAGCCACACTTCCCCAGCGCTCAGAGAGGACGTGCGGCCTCTGAGGGACAGCGACGCTGAGTGATGACCAGAGGTGGTGGCAGGCCAGCCCCCGCGTCCCCGGCCACAGGTGCTCAGAGTACACAGCGGGAGACCCGCGCAGAGCCAGCCTGCCCGCCAGCCTCCCGGCACCCCTGTCCCTGGCTCTCCCGCTGCCCTCCGTGACCTCTGCTCCCAGTCACAGCTGCCCCGCATGTCGAGTTTGGACCTGCACGTGCCAGCGGCTGGGCCCTGGAGCGTGAAGTGGGATTTGCCGAGGGCCCCGCGCAGCCTGGCCCCCACTGCAGCGTCCCCCTGCGGCCCTCCTTTGGGACAGGGGCTACCAGCGAGGCCTTGAGGTGGAGTCCAAGAAGCCATCGGGGTACCACCCCCGGCAGCTGTGAAGTCGGTCTCTTCATTGACGTCCCCAGGTTTCACCAGCACTTCCTCCTGAGGGGACCGTGTGGGCGAAATACCATGCGTGTGTCCCCACCACGGGGGTGAGGGACGCGGCCTCAGGGGCAAGGCCACAGCCCTACTTCCCCTTTATTCCAGGCAGCACGGCTCAGGGCCGGGTGTCAGCCTGCCCGCTGCGGGACCGGCCAGAAGGGGAGGGCAGTCTGCCCTTTTGTCACGTGCTAGACGTACTCCGTGCCCCGTGGGCTGCTGAGGAGCTGCCGTCTTAAATGTTGGAAGATCACGGAGGACCGTCCTGCCTCTCGTTCCTCTGTGTCCACACCTCAGCCATGCGCTCTGTCCCTGGGAGGGAGCCAGGAGCCACCTTCCAGCCGCTCCCAGTACCCCAGAGAGCCCAGTCCCAAAATCCTGCGGCGGCTTTAACTTCTTCTGCCCACATCCCCGTGCAAGCCAAACGCAGTGCACTGGCAGTTGCTTGTCCCGGGGAGGAAAGTTATTTTGGCATCTAGACGTTTCTGCCATGTGGTTGGGCCACCGCGTGTGTGTGGGACCCGTCGGTCCCCCACCGGGCTGATGGGGACGCGTCACTCACAGAGACGCAGAGGCGTAATTTTAAAAGACTCAGATTACAGTTAAATATGCTTAACTCAGATTCCACTGAACGCAGATTCATCTCTCTCTGATGACTAAAAGGCCCTTCAGAATTTTCGGGGCCATTACGTGGCACAGCGCTTTCGTCACGAACGTCCTCGGGGTACAGAAGCGGCGGCAAGCAGCGCACTTTGCTCCGTCCATCCGGCCCGTGCCTTGTCCGCCTCTTGGTTTCCAAGAGCTCTTAGGCCACACTCCTTGCCTTCCCAAGAGACGTAGAGGAGCCTGCAAAAGGCCCAGCACAAAGCCTGCCCACATCCGGCGTCCCCCTCCGAAGGCTGCTGCCTTGCTGACACGAGCCCTTGAGCCCGATGCTCATCCTGTGCTGGGCCCCCTCCCGAGGCTGCTGGGCTGGGGGTGCCGGGGCATGGGGTGCCGGGGCTGGGACACCGGGCTGGGGGTGCCAGGGTGGGGACACTTCCCAGGTGTGGCCTGCAGCGACTCTCCAGTTCACAGGGATGTGATTCCCTCTGCCTCGTACAATCTAACCCGTCCACATCGCTCAACCTCTGTATCACACGTCTCCGTCAGGATGTCAGCAGACGTGATAACCCTCTCCAAACAGCAGCCGCTATTACGTGCGCCAGGACCCCCAGCCCCGCTCCTGCTGCGGAATTCTGCGATGTTTAGGATTAGCATGGCCTCTCCAGTGTGAGGGCGGCCCTGCCTCCTGACCCCAGCCTCTTGTGAGCTGATGGATGAGATCTTTTCTTCAGCTGACTCCCTTGTCTATTATGTTTTCAAAATTCAAGGTTCCTCTGCACATTCTCGGACGGCCGCCAAGTGGCTGGGCTTTGTGAGGAGGTGAGTGGCTTCTCTCTGGTGCTCCTTGACCAGGAAGTCGTTGTTGTTGAGGGGAAGGAGGGGGGTTGTCGTGCACCGCCCGGCCCGGACTTTGTGGCTGTTTCCAGGCAGCTGGTGGGGGTTTATTCCTCCGCCTCCTTTGGGAAACTTCTCAGAGAACGTAGCTCAGGAGGAACCCGCCTCGAGCAAACCGTCGCCTTGCTCTGGGCGTCCTGGATCTCCTTGCCGGGCCGTGTCGCTCAGAATGTTGTGCAGCTTCTGGACAGTCGTCTTGCGGTGGCCGCCGTGGTGTGTGGGTGGCCGCCTGCCCCTCTCTGCGGCGGCTCCTGGCATGGGCTCATCAGAAGCGGCCCCAGTGTGGACGGCTGGCCGTCCGCACGTGACAGCCCGAGGCCCTCTTCACTGGCCGGGGTGCGTGGTCTTCCCTGAGGCCTCCGAGGAAACCTAAACGTGAGGAAGGACGCAGGTCGTGGTCCTTCCCTTCGCTGCAGACTTGCGTCACAGAACCCCACGTATCTCTTGTGAAGAGTCGTCAGCCGTGGGCCTCCTTCACCCTTTCCCTCATTAGATTCTGACAGAAGTTCTGTCCCTTCATGAGCATCAGCAGCGGGAGAATGACGTCCGCGGACGCTCGTGAAACGAAGATGTGACGTAGCCCTTCTCGGTTGGGAAGGTTCTAGAACAGGCATGCAGGAGAAGGGGAAGGTGTCTGGTTCCCGGCGGGGGTGACGTCGGCTGTGGGTGTAGACCGAGCGTGTTCTCCGCGCGGCTCTCGGCTGACTCATGGGTCTGCAGGTGCTTCGAGCCCAGGTCATCAGAGCCATCGCTGAACTGAGTGCGGCTCTTCAGCGCCGCGGCCGGCTGTGTCCCGGGAAGCCATTCTTCCTCTGCTCCTTGTGGGACCGTCTCACAGCGGAGCTTGACTCTAAACGAAAAGACACTGTTTGGCACCGTCCAGAGCCGAGACACCTGGGCTTCATTACCTGCACAACGGAGGTCATAAACACAGTGGCCCGGGCGCCTTTGCAGCTCAGAGGTGCTGGGCCTAAGAGCCCCTTCTGGGTCTGCGATGGATGGGTTCGGCGAGACCCTGCGTAAGCCACGGTTAGCAGAGCCGGACGGGGCGGCAGGAGGTCTGGTCTTCACAGCAACGTGACTGTCGTGAGTCCGGTCTTTGGGACAGGAAACTAGCGTGCTGAAGGAAGGGTGTGGGACCAGGCCCTCTACAGAGTGTTAGTCCCTTAAGCCCTTACCACCGTCGTGAGACGCCCACGAGGAAACGGCCCCGGCCGGTGAGGTTCAGACCCGGGCTGAGACACAGGGCCACCAGCTCCGCAACCTGCCTCTTTCCTGTGCTGCCGGCTCTTCTCTGAGGTCCCCCGAGGTCTGGGTGCCACGGCGCAGGGGAACCACGGGGCGCCTCGCAGCAGGGGTGGCAGAACTCTATCCAGCGAGATCCCCGGAAGGAGAAGGACGGCCGCCTCGTCTCCTGGAGCAGGCAGGGTCCCGCACACAGCACGAGGCTGGGCGTCGCAGGTCTCGTGGCCTCGGTCAGTGTCCCCCTGTCCCCACAGTGTGGCCCAATGTGGCCGCGTCGCCACGCTTCAGTGAGTTCGGGCCTGTGAAAGTGCCAGCACGGTGCCCGGTTGGTATCCAGTCAGTCCCGCAAAGGCCCAGACTCCTAGAGTGGTCCAGGATGCCCGGGCCCAACTGGGAGGCTGGGACACCTGGCGGGTGGCGAGCCCTGGTTTGGGGAAGGGAATGGTGGCCCAGTAAGTCTAGGAAGGCGTTTGGTGTCAGGTCATAAGGGCCTTGAAAACCTACCAGGTGTTAGTTCAGAGTTTGGGTTGGGTTTGGTTTTGTAAAGAAACAAGATGGTGAGATTTTCTTTAGGGGAAGATGATGTTAGCAACGAGGAGGGTTGGAAAAGCCCCCACAATTTGTGTGGCTTAACCACAATGAGGGAAGTCTCATTGTCCCCTGGCAAGGTGGGCGTCACACGTCCTCGGCTGATGACAGTAGGAATGGCTGGGTTATTGCAGACATTTTGCTTCCGGAATATATCTGTGGTTACCCTCGCTTTTCATCTTTCAGTCATCCATTTAGGATCAGGGGACACAGGGATTTTTTCCTCTGTTCCGTATCACTCTGAGCGTGGCTCAGGCATGCCAGGCTGGTCGTGGGCTCAGCAGAGGACTCCGGATCTCTGCTTCCCCCACCCCAGCTTCTCACCATGTCCCCTCGCCAACACAGGCTATTAGAGGCTGCACGTGGTCGTGATGATGACGTTGATGATACTAACAATGACCATGGGAACAGCCAACATTTGTACCGCATTTCCTTCCTATGGGCCGGGAACTTATTGCGTTTCGTGTAACTATTACCTCTTCTTGACATCTGAGAAGGTCAGAATGTAATGTGCTAGCTTTTCCAAGGACACACCATGAGGATGTGGTCGGATGGGGTCCCACCCTTCCTGGGTCTCAGGTGAGGCATTTGCCAGGTGGGGCAGCTGTCTGCGATCTCACCTGGTCCTGTCTGGAGCCCCAGCGGCAGGTGGAGGTGGGCACGCATTGTTAGGGCATCGGGGGCCCGACCCCGCTTCAGTCAGAGCGGCTTCATTGTCATTTGTTTCATGGATTGACCTCTCTCGGGAGAGTTGACTTAGAGAAAGCATTCTACAAATAGCTTTAAAGAATAGGTATTTTATTTTATTTTATTTTATTTATTTGACAGAGAGAAATCAAAACTAGGCAGAGAGGCAGGCAGAGAGAGAGGAGGAAGCAGGTGAGAGCCTGATGCGGGACTCGATCCCAGGACCCTGGGATCATGACCTGAGCCGAAGGCAGAGGCTTTAACCCAGGCGCCCCAAGAGTAGGTATTTTTAAAAAGCAATTAAAAAGAAGACGGAGTGGTAGACCTATAGCAGGCTGGCGAGATGGGATAGACACCTGAGAAAACGGGAAAGCAGGTAAAGTGTAATGTACGATAGGGTCCTGGCATTGGGTCTGCGTGTGTTCCCTGTAAAGTTCCTTCCACTCTTCTATTTCATAATAAAATACTGGGGGAGGAACCGAGTGGATCGTTTCTAAAGGTTCTTCCAGATTCTTAAAAACAGTTTCTTATGCTTCTCCCTGTGTTGCGTCACTGGACAACCACAGGCCGTAGACCTTCTGGTCACTGTTGGATTCTGCCTCGCCGTCAAAAAAAGAAAAGAAAAGAAAAAAATCGGCTGAGGAAAGCACAGTTGGTCATCAGTCACTTTCTTCTTGACCCCCCCACCCCCAGACTGGGGATCCACAGGTTGGGCTGGTGTCAGACATGCCCGCCCGAGAGCTGTAGGTCTGTAGAGCTGCAAATGAGAGCTGGGTGTAGACGCAGAAGTCTCCTGTTTCAGGGCGATGAGTTGTTTTGGATCGGTCTCCGGCAGAGGTTTCGTGGAGCTCTCCAGCCCCCAGAATTCACAGTGTCTTATTCACTCAGTTTGGCAGAGCCTTGAGAGGATGGGGGAGGAAGACGTGCCACCGGAAAGATCTAGAAGCCTGCAGAGAGCCCCAGCAGAAGGCAGCGTCTTTAGTCCGTGGGGGGCCTGGGTGTTTGCCCTGATCGTAGTGCTCGGTGCACACGTGCAGTGCTCCCGTCAAACCCGGTCGCTCCGGCAAGCCCCGTGTGCCCCTCGCTGGACTGCGTGTTGTAACGCACAAGGAGCGGACTGTGTCCAGCCTGTTGTGACAATAACCTTGTCAGCACGTTGCCAGGAGTTTATCTCGGAGCCGTGCCCAACTACGATCGCGCAGCACACGGAGCGGCCTCTGACGGCCGATGGCCTGGGAGTGCCAGCCGACGGACAAGAATGCACCTGCCCGTCTTTCGAGGCCGTGGGAGTGGATCTCTCGTCTTCTCGGCCCTTCCCCAGCCTCCGTCCGGTGCTCTCTGGTAGATTCCACACAGGCTCGACTCCGCACCGGGCCTGCCTCCCACCTTTGTTCTCGTGGGTTTACCGAGTCATTAATCTCATTGTGCTCGCGTGGAAACGGTCCGCTAGAAGCTCGGGACAGCAGGGAGAGGGCGTAAGGAGGACGGACCATGGCGGCGGGCGGGGGGGGGGGCGTTTAATTGGTTCTTTCACCTCATGGTAGTTTGTCAATTAAGGAGATACTTAGAGAAAGTGAAATTAATCCATATGGGTCCGAAGCAGCTATTAATTTTTAATCAAAACAAAATGTTCAGCCAATCTGTAGCTCTGTTCGGTGTACGTGCAAGCAGGCCACCAGCCTCTTCGAGAAGGATCTGGGGGCAGGCCAGGGGAAGGGGGGCCTGTTAGTGTAGACAAGACATGCCTCTTCGTGTGCCCCGGCCTCCCCATCGTAACCTCCTCCATCCTGTTACTCAACATCTGTTACGCTTCCTGGTGCATAGACAGCACCACGGGGACCGCGCTCTCCCGAGACCCTGGAATCCCTATTACCTGCACTGCCTTGGCGTAATTCAGAAAGGTTTTAGGCATAAAAACAGCCTCTCTAACAGCTTCCGGTCTGGCTGCGGAAGCAGAGAAGGTATTTGTGAACCCACTCGGAACAGCGTATGATCGAGTGTTCCGATGTGTGATAAACTGGGAAGTGTAGCGTTTGTTGAGCACCAACTGTATAACCAATGCATCTAAGCCCTTTGCGTAGACCAGGGCCATTCATCTTAATAATGACTCGGTGAATTGGGCGTCATTTTTTTTTTTTTAAAGATTTTTTTAATTTATTTGACAGAGAGAGATCACAAGTAGAGAGGCAGGCAGAGAGAGAGAGAGGGAAGCAGGCTCGCCGCTGAGCAGAGAGCCCGATGCGGGACTCGATCCCAGGACCCTGAGATCATGACCTGAGCCGAAGGCAGCGGCTTAACCCACTGAGCCACCCAGGCGTGGGCGTCATTTTTAGTGTCCCCTTTTGAAAGAGGGTCCCGAGGCCCAGCAGGTTGAGGGAACCGGCCCCGCGTCTCACAGCTAACACTGTAGCCTGCGGGGGGCTCGCATGTTCCCTGCTGTGAAAGCCCCAGCCAGATGTTTGGACTTTGAGGGGAAGAAGCCACCTACGGACTCCACCGCTCAGGGAATGTCCTTCTGCCTCCGCCTGCCGATGAGGAAGCGGACTCTAGGACCGTGCCATTCCCTGGCTCTCGTAGCGACGTGACTTGGGGGGTGAGGAAGGACTCTATCCCAAGGGCACTTCTTCAGGCTGCTGACAACGGCCTGAAACCTGTCACTAAGGGACAGAACCTCTCCTTTCCCGGTGAGGCTGCAGGTGCAGAGGGCCTGGGACAGGCAACAGGGTGCACAAAATCCCAGTACCTGGACCAGAGGAAGCCGGAGACCTGTGGGGAGAGGTGCAAGCCCCAGAGAGTATCTTCTTTGCCTTGTAGGTGCCTTATGGCCTGGCCTCCTTGGGCCACTGGGCTGATGACAGCTGGTGGTCTTTTCCTGAGAAATGCCAGTGGATTGTGCCGTGGCCCCAAAGGAGATAGCTGGGGACTATTAAAGAGGATATTTAGGTGAAGGGAATCCTCAGCCGCCGTACCCTGCAGCGGTCTAGCAGGTGCTGCGTAAGCCAAGCGAGTGACCGGAAGGCCCGTGAGGACTGTTCCGGAAGCACAAAGCTGAGAAGGGGCCTGAGCAGGTGTGCTCTTCTTGCTCGGGGAGGCTGGCCACAGCTGTGGGTGGGCAAGCGGGGGCTGAGGATGGCTGCTTGCTGCAGGAGATCGGCTGCGGGAGGCGCAGACTGAAGCTGGGAGCAGAAACCAGGGAGCACACTAAAGACTAGAGTCTTAGACAGAAGGTAGAAGGAAGGAGGTAGATGGGACGGGTGGTGTTCTCACCGTGTCTCCTAGGCCTGCCAGAGTGGAGAGAATGGAGGTAGCTAATGCTGTGTGGTTTGGTGATTAAAAAAAAAATAATAGAATTAGGATTTCTTGACTGGCCCTAGCGTTAGACTCTCACCCAGCAATGAAGTGCCTCTTGCACAGGTAGGAAAGCGAGGCTGCTCAGGGGACACTCCGGCCAACACGAGGACGAGGAGACTCTCCGTGGTCAAGCATGGAACGAGCTGCTCTGGACGGGTTTGTTACGTGAGGGGAAGGAGGACGGTTTTGGTGCCTAGTGATGATGAATAGACAATAATGTTAATTATGTCGTTATCATAACCTCGCCTGTTGATCGATAGCTGCCCACAGCATCGTGATGGTGAAATTCAGGATCTTCCCTGTAAAAAGGAGCTTGGCCCGTCACAGCTGTCCCCTATGCGTTCATTTAGTCCTGCCTTTGACATATGCTGCTCAAAACCTGCCGTGTGCCAGGTCATAACGTACCCTCTGGGGACACAGCAATAAATGAAGTGGACCTGTTCCTGCCCCGAAGATTTAGTGCGAAATGCAGCCTTTAAAATCTCGAATTTTTTGCACTGATTAGGATTTTCTCTGTGGGCAAACACATGATTAATTTTATAGCTCTTCCGTGCACGTATGAATAAAATACGTTATTTCCATTTATACATGTAAGAGTCTCTAAATATCTATGAAGCAAAGTGTGTTAGTTTTAAAACGTGAGACAAAGACATCTAGTACCAGATGAGTGTGTGTGTGACTGTGTCGTTTCGATCTTGAAAAGACCAACTGGAAGTCACCGTAGCGTTTAAAGCAGGGACAGACGTGATCTGACTGATCCCTTAAAGCGTGGGCCCCGGCGCTGGGCGGAGGATGGACTGTGGCAACCCAGGGCCGATGCCGGCCGTCAGGAGACTTAGTAATGTCCAGGTGAGAGATGGCGGCTCGGGACAGGCAGTTTGGGGGTGGAGAGAGGGAAAGGAATTGAATTCATTTTGAGACAAATTAGCAAGATTTGGCAATGGACGGGAGAGAACATGCAACAGTTCTCTCCTTCCTAGGTCAGTCGTGGAATTGGGCAGAGTACTGTTGGCTTCATCTTAAAGACAAGGAGATAGAGACCGAACGTGACCGAGATGAAGGGCAGTCAGCCCCACAGCCCTTGAGGTCTCTGCCGTGCATGCAGGATGGCGGAGTGTGTGGAGGACGCCTCCTCAGGTCCACAGGAAGCTGTGAACTTGCAACCTCAAGGCCTTGAACTTGCTGGGACCTCTTCCAACGCCACGCACAGGACCCGGTGTTCCTAACTGTGTGTTCTTTTCTAAGAAAGCGCCCCCATAGGTATTTAGGCCTCAGAAAGCACGACCACCTTATCTTCTTCTGGCTGAGCGAGTTCAACGTCGTGGAGCAGCTCTGAGCCTCGATGCGATGAAACCCAAGATGTCGATCTGCCCTGTTGAGTTTAGGTGGGGATCGCGTGGGAGAGAAGCAGATGTCCTCCTGGACGCACTTGCGTGATGCGGTCTTTGTTGGCTACTTTCCTTTGTGGCAGGCACTGTATTGGACTCTTTTATTTTATTTTTTGCTATTATCGGATTTCGTCTTTATTCAACCTCATGAGGTGTGAGCTTTCACTGTTACATTTTCTCTGTGAGGAAACTGAGCCCTGGTGAGATTAAGTGAATGATGAAACGTCATTCTAGATGGGGAGCAGGACTGGCGTCTCACCAGCCTGACTCTGAGGTCGAGGCTGTCTGTAACCCCCACAGCGGGAGGGACTGTGGTCCAAAGCCAGACCCTCCCACGGGTTCTTGACTTACTGTATCAGAACTTGATCTCCTAGAACTTAGAGGAAGTAACATCTGATTCTACCCTCCTCCCCCAAAAAGAACTGCTCGGTGAGCTGTCAGCAGGAGGAGGTAATTTCTCTGTCTTCAGAGAAAAAGGATCCAGCCCGTGTCTGACATACGCCACAGGCGACGGCAAGATTCTGAGGCTTGAGGGCTTCCAGAGGCTTTCTGAGGGCGAGGGGAGGCGACTAGAAGGCATTCACCGTGCAAATGATGTGATCTCATTCGTAGGTTTTGTTTTGTTTTTAAGGTTCTTTGAGGGAGAGAGAGCAGGGGAGAGGGTAGAAGGAGACACACAGAGAGAATCTCAAGCAGACTCCCCAGTGGGCGTGGAGCGTGGAGCCCAACACAGGGCTCAGTCTCATGACCTTGAGATCATGACCTGAGCCGAAACCAAGAGTCAGATGCTCAATCAGCTAAGACCCGCGAGGCCCCTCTTAGTCATGTCTCTTAAAGACTCATTCTGGAGGATACCATAGGACCGTGTAACTGGCGGCTCTTCAAGTACCGGATGAGACCTACGTGCCTTAGCCGTACCAGATGCAGAAATGACCTTGACATTTTCGTGAAGACTTACCTTAATCGTGGCAAGAGTGTTACTTGCTGGAAGGAAAAACTAACAATAGTAAATGCTGTATTGTATTCAGAATGATCAATCGGGAACGTTTTTTATCCCCATGTACCCCCCGGCCCCCACTCCCAGCCTCCATCTCTGAAATCTCTTAGGATAAGGACCTCGTTTATGACCCCAGCCTCTTACTCACTGGCCATCACCAGCCCCACCCCGCGGTCTCTAGACTGTAGGCCATCCAGCAGAGGGCGGGGAACATCAGAGAACGGCGACAACGTTGGGTCATCAGGAATGCTGTCCACAACTCCAAACCCAGGAGACCTGGCAGAAGGAGGTGGGAGCGTTCGAATGGAAGAGGCCTCACCGAAGGTCTGCTTTGGTGGGGGGGGATTCATTTTGGCCCTTGCGGTTGGTGCTACCACAGATTTCTGTTCCATATATGAAATGCATTTCTGACCGTCTACACTGTCTCGGCGTGGGCTGAGCAACACACCATCGGAGCTGGGCAAACAGACTGGACAAATGTAGACAGAACTAGGGAGAGGCTTAAGTCATGAGGGAGACATGATGCCGCATCTGAAAATAGGAGACAGGGAAGGGGTGGAGGGAATCGCAGGATAGTAAAGGGCAGAGAAAGAGAAGCCTATGGATTGTGGATGCGGTGTTCACCTCGACTCCTAGAGGGAGTAGCCACGCTGGGCTGGTTACCCCTGCCGCCCCGCCCCATTCCCCATGCCTCTTGCCCTCCAGCCAAACCAGCAACAAGCAGCGTTGTATAGTAGTCCGTGTCAGGAGTAAAAGCTGTGGGGATCTGATCCCCAGCAGTGTGTTTTCAGCCGTGCGTTTCCTGGCTGTCTTTACAGGGCATCATTCCTGGGGAAGGGCAGGCTGGAAATAGTATAAGGAGATCAAGAAGGAAGTCAAGCAAGTGACACCTTTAAACAGGCAAAGCGAGGCGAGCTGTGCCCCCACGGGACAGTTAGAGTTATGCGGAGCGGTAATTAACCCAGCAGCCCACTGGGTGTGTCTATTTCACTGCACAAAGGCTGTTGAAAGGAGGATTCTTGAAGAAAGAGGTTCCAATTCAAATGGTATTTGAGTAAGTCCCTTGTTGGATATACTGTTTCTGGAGTGTACGACTGTAATCAACAAAACATGGCCATTCTTTCATGCAGGTTTTTCTTAGGACTTTCCTAGTACTGTTCTTTTAAAAGAAAAAGGAAAAAAAAAAAACCATCCAGAATCGGCTCTGGGTGGGACGGGGGGAAGGGGAGCAGAGAGGTGGCTGGGATCAAATTAAGGACTTTGGTTTCTCCTCAGAGGATCTCGAAAACACTAAAGGACCAGGTGTGGCATTCTTTCACGCGCTGGGACTCAGATATGTAAGAAAATTGCCCGTTTGCTGTACAAACACTGCACAATTACTGTATTAGTCTCCCTAACCCCGATCCATTGTTTTTTATTTTAACAAACCTTTTTTTTTGCCTGCCCACCCTGTATCAGGTACAGTGACAAATGCTGGAGACGCGCCTGTGTCTCCCATGCCTTCCCAGAGCTGATAGTGGGGAGAGGTGGACAAGACCTGCAGGTCTGTGGACCAGTTCTAGCAGATGACGCGGTGTCTAGAGAAAAAAGAGCAGGGAGGGAAGTGGGGCGGGCAGAGCGACGGCGTTAGATGCGGTCCAGGGGGGCCTCGATCAGTCCGAGTCTGAGGGAGATGAGATGTGGATGCCCGTGGGGTTGGGGGGAGGCACAGTGCCAGACAGACTGCGTGGGAAGGGCACAAGGGCAAGGTAGGAGCACAAATGGTGTGTCTAGGAACGGCCAGCAGGCCTGCGGGGTTGCAGTTGCGTGAGAGAGAGAGAGAGAGCAGGAGCAGGAGGCATTGAGGGCAGAGGCTCTGACATCTCAGGCAAGCTGCCTTGAATTGCCCTGAACGAAGCTCCTCATCTGGGCCAGAATACAGTGGTCTGAGTTCTAGAAAAATGAGCCTTAAAGCGAGCCCTTTACTCCCACACCCTGTGGGTGCTGGTCAATCAAAATGGCGCCCACTAAACATGAAGCTGTCGGAAACAAAATAAAATTGTTGTTGTGCTCCTCTGTACCGTTGGTTGGTCCCGGAGTTCTGTGCCAAAGCATTTATGCAGTGTGCAACCTGACCCCCTGTCCCATTCCTGAGAGCATACCGAGGGACCGCGGGGTTGTCAAGCTCTAGGAAAGAACCCCAAATCGGAATGCCTAGCCAAGTCTAACTTATAAATCAGTTGGCAAATTGTTTGGGTTTTTTCCTTTTGTTTTTTGGTTTTTTTTTTTTTATGATTTTATTGTTAGGACGTTTTGGGTTGCTTTTGGTTTTGTTTCTGGAAGTAACTCTACAACTTCCAGACATGGCGGAGCATCGTAGAGGTGCCGTCTCCCGCCACGAGGCTCACCCAGTCACTACTGACTGGCAAACCTGCAGAGGCAGAGGGTTTGTAAGGCTCGTGGGCATCTTGTCTACATGTACATGTACTAAAACATCCTGCAAAATGATTACCGGCCGCTAAAGGTGCGTTAGCTAACTAACGGGGGTAAGAATGCGGGAACCACCATGAGAAAAGCTTTGTTTAAGAGGATCAGAGGACCTCCCCTTCCGGGTCAAGATCTCAGCAGCAAGTCTGCGTGTTTACGGCGACAGCTCTGTAAGCAGAAACAGGCGCGTCCAGAGGGGCAAGTGCTCGTGCCCGAGGCCCGTCCAGCTCCCGCTCCTCCCTCCCTGCCGTCTCTGATTGGATCCGACGTCACAGAAATTCCACAGACCCGTGCGTCATGTCAGGTCTCACCCCTCCCATTGAAGAGCATCCTTGTGGGGTTCCGTGGAGAGAAACTCAGTTTCTCCCCCCAGAGCCGTGGCACCGAGTCAGGTTCCAAGGGGGCAACGTCAGTAAACTCCGTCGGCTACAAGACGCACGTCCTTCCCGAGGCTCTGTGGCTGCGAAGTTGGCTCTTTGCAGCCACAGTCTGATCTTTCATTTCACCGTAATGCAGTTAGACAACCCAGTTACTCAGGCACAGACGTCTCTGGTTCTCATTATCCCCGAATAACATTTGATGCCCAAGTAGGGGAGACGGGAAGGGGGGAGGGGAGCCGTGCGTTTTTCACAGCTTGTGTGAAATGCTCCGTATTTGAGAGTCTTTCCGATACACTGAACACATACATTCCAGCTTTATAAGACTCACATAACTTGTTCCGAAGTTTTGTGCATTTCAGTGTGTAAGCAGAGTCCGTTCGCCTGTTTTAAATCAGCCCTAATGGCCTGGCGGCCAGTCTGCGTGGAGGCAGACCCTCCCGCTGCCTAGCAGCCGCTCCTCACCAGGTCGCTGCCAAGTACGGTTTTACCAGTTTCCGTGGGACTCCCTAAGTCAGGGTGGGTGCCGAGCGCAGCCTGATCCCGGTTTTAAGAGCACAGAAACCGGGGCCCGATGACGAGGTGATAGTTTGGTCTGGTTTTAATGGTGTGGCACCAGGCGGGGTGGCTGGAGAGCACGGCGGGGCCCTCATATCCTGTTGGGAGGCTCAGCTCCAGAAAGGCCTTCCACAAGCCCAGGACCACTCAGACGAAGCAGGCTTCCCCCCTTTTCTCCGTGCAGCCTGCAGAGTTCTCAGAGCCCAGAGGAGGCATTTTTTATTTGCTCAGGGCAAGAACGCCTCGAGTGATACTTTTTCGGTGAGGATCTCCGTTCAGTGACAGTCGGGGCATCAGACTTGCTGGGACACACCCAGTTGTTGCCCATCCTCCGTGCTCTGTGTTAGGGATCGGGCATGGGCCTGTCTCTCAGGGGTGAGGGCCGTATGTGACCAGACCATATGTGACCAGACTGTATGTGACCAGACCTCACATCTCAAGAGGATCCGCCAGCTCCCTCGATCAAATCGTACCTGCTCCGCCAGGCATGGCGAAGGGAGGAAGACGTTCTGTGTGTGAAAAACTGTAGATTCACCTTGGCCTCGGTGACCCCGCAGGCATCATCTGCCACGGACCAGACTGGCTTCGAGGGACGCTCCCGCCGCACGGGCACTCTGGCATCGAGCGCCGCTCTAATTACAAACAGTGCAGTAGAAAACGGGCTAGAGCGTTTAAATAAGACTGATCTAAGGGCTGTGGGCCAGAAAGTGATCACAGAGGGGAACGCGTAATTAGGAAATCTGAGCTCAAGGTAACATTTATCCACTCTTGCTGTGGGGAGGGCCAACAGGGCTGCCTCCTCAACCCGTGTTCCAGAGCCGCAGTTAGCACTTCGGAGCCCGCCTCCCAGGGGACCCTCAGCGGTGCTGATGCTCCGACGGCAGACCCCAGAGTGTCCCAGAGGAAAGCATTGCCTCCTCTCTGTGGTGGAACACCGACCCCCGGAACAGGCCACTCGCCATTTAGCGCCCACGACACACCTGTTGAAAGGTTGGATTCCGTACGTCTTCATTTCCAGACGCCTAAGCTTTATGATGGGGATGTAGAAGTAGAAACACCCACGGAGGCGCATGAACTCCCGCCGCGCGTAGGAGAGCCACACTTCGGGGCGGGCATTCACGTTGGAGCTCTTGTTCGTAATCACGATCTCACAGCCTTTTGTGACATTCCCTCCCCGGCAGTGACATCCCGGAGATGTCAGAACTCATGCAGGAAAGACCATTTGATCGGGATCCGCCGTGGAGAGCCAGGAAACAGACCCGAAGTACTTGATGGCAAGAAGCTGTTGATCAGGAAACGGGAGGTTTTGCTTCCCTCCCGAGGTCTGGTTCCAGCTCCCTGGGGCAGTCTGGGGGCTGGTCTCCATCTCCACAGAAATGGGACCTGCAGCCGTCCTCCATCCAGGTTACCCAGAGAGGGCAGCGACCTTTGTGTCTGCCTTCCGTTGGTTGGTTCTGTTTCCGAAGATGTTCTCAGCCTGGCATGCTGGAAAGTTGCCACTCTGATGTGTGGCGGTTCCCCTGCGCACACGGTCTACCCCTTCACTGGGGAGCCAATTACCAGCCTTCCGCGGAGGCAGGCAAAGCTTACCTAGCCCCGCTGTGTGGAACTTTGCAGCTGGGGAGGAGGGGGACGGTCTGAAATGTTTCTGAGTGAAAGTGAGTCTGGTCCTTGCTCTCCTCCTGTCTTCATGCTCATCCTTCTCCTCTGGGAAAGGGTTCCTGGGCGGGACGTGATCTGCCCTCCTGTCTGGTAAATCGCACCCTTTCCTGCACACCTTTGTCCCTTCAGCACGTTGACTGGTTTTCTTTCTAGTGTGTGCTCCCCACAGTCGTGGTCCCGGGACCTACCCGGCTGGGACCACATCTTCGACTTGCTGTCTCACGTGGCACTCAGCGATTTTTAAACTTTGTTCATTTTCCCTGCGGTGGCCCACGTATGGCAGTGTCCGGTCACGACGTCCGAACTAAGTCCACTTGAAGAGGGACATGCTACAAGTCAACAAATTGCTGTGCTCAGTGTGTCGAGGAGTCCAGGAGGTGCAAAGGAGACCCCCCCCACCCTCCAGGAACTTATCGTCTAATGGGGAACTCAGGGGGTATGAAAAGTGACGTGGAAAGTAACGGTCCCATTCCGTGTCCGGTCTCTGCCCCAGTGAGGACCTAGGATGGTTATCACGACACTTGGCGTGTTTTCGCCCCTGCCCACAACAGGTCTGTAAAGCAGATGGGCCTCACGTTCTTAGGCTCAGTTCCCTGCCCCAGGACTGAGCACGAGTGACTTGTCCGAGGCAGTGCCAGGGAGTGCAGAGTTCGGAAGATGTGTTAAGGAGGGTCAGCTGTATTGCTTACTGCCGTGACCCAGGATCAGAGACGCACAGTGGTGATACTTGGGTGTTTGCATCAGAAAGAAGTCGTCCAAAGGCAGTTCGTCCCCCAGTTCGCATGTGAACGAGAGGGGTCCCATGACGGTCGTTAATTTAAGTGGCATCGAAGTACATTAAGTTTCTCTAAGGCCTGTGCTGACTGGACTGTTCCTGCGGGTTTCAAAGGGAAGGTGCGCGTCCCACCTGGTTTGGAAACTCATCTTCCGGAGGTCAGAAGCTGGGCAGATGTCCCTGCAGAGTGCTCAGAGTACAGCAGACCCGCCTGCAGTGTCGTTAACTGTCCCTATAGCCCTGGGCCCAGGCTCACGTTCCGACTCTACCGTTGACAAGCCCTAGAGCCTCCAGCAAGCTGGGTGACTTCTCAGAACCTGTCTTCTCCCCGGTAGAGTGAGCGTGATTATGCCTGTCTCAGAGTCGTGCGTTCACCACGGTACCTGGTCTTGCTCTGTAACCTGTGGTGGTCGTGATGACATCGCTCTGTCCTTGCCTGAGCCGTAGAACCTGAAATCACACTCAGAGCTGGAGCCCCCGGAGCTCTTCCCCAGCGGGGAGCAGTTAACTGCCCTGAAACAGCCGCTCCCTTTGGGGGACGATGCTACGCCTTTTCCAGGCTTCCTGTAAGTCCTAGAGGATGCGCTGTTTGGGTAAAATCTAGCCACTTTGACCGGCAGAAATGAATTGCTGTCTGAAAGTACACACTTTGACCTCCTTGTGCCTTGGAGAGTGCCAGGCTAGCTCCAGGCCTGATGAGAAAACCTGCCTTTTTAACGCACCCGTATTTACTCACCTCTTCCTTCCCCAGCCATAATTTTCGCTTCCCAACGGCAGGATCCATGAAGGGCGGAAGCACCACCAGCATCAACCCTGTGCAGATGAGCTGAGCTCTCTCGTCTTCTCATACAAAGGAAGGCAGCCCCGTCCAATCCGTGGACCGTTCCCAGGCAGGGGAAAGAGACGCAGGTCATGTGAGGAGGAAGGGCACAAAGTTAGTCCAAAGAGATGCATCCGAAAGTCACTTTTCCAGCCTCCTTCAATGACTCGGGAGGAAAGGAGCTTTGAGTGTCTTGTTCAAGGTTAAGCTCCCTGGGAGCCCAGGGGACCTGGCCAGAGGCTGTGAACTTTGCACCCTCAGAAGTGCCGTCTGCTCCGTGGATCACTGCCCTCCCATTACTTGCCTGGCACATACCCGATTTGGTTGATATTTCCATAATTAATTTATAACAGCCATAACCCCAAGATGAGCCTATTTATAGGTTTGTGCAAGCTGGCTAAGAATATAGATTAAATCTTGGGTCATTAACACACTTCAAGTACTTGGGAGAGTTTTGTGATGGTCAAGGGACAGGACGGAAGGGCTCCGGCTCCGAGTGCGGGGCAGGCCACTGGGCTGTTTCCCTCCCCAGGCACAGAAACAGGACAATAGCCAAAAGTACGTGTGTGCCCCTCCCAGCCACCACTGTGGTATCGTGGGGAAACCTGGTCATATCACCCTCTCGGGGCTCTTCACTTCCCTCCAAACTTGTCCCCTGTCGGCGGTGTTGGCCTGAGGGCCCGGCGGCTGCTGTCCCCACCCGGTGAGGGTCCCCATGCTGTGCCCCTGGGACAAGAACCCGCCACCACCCGTGGACGACTGCTACCTCCTTCGTCACTCTCTGTCCCCACTGCTCCGAAAACCACCGCCCAGAGGCCGTTCCCCTCTCCCTGCCTTTTCTTTTTCCCTTTTCTCTGCCCCCCCGCCCTGTTCGTCCTTCCTTACCTGTGGCTGCCCCGTGACAATGCACCCACATCCACCTTTCTGCCTTCCGAGACCCTGTGGCCCTTCGGCACAGAAAGGGAGGCCTTCCCACCAGAGGAGGGCCTTCCTCGTTGTTCCTTTTTCTCTTTTTTCTTTCTTTTTTTTTTACTTCTGTTCTAGATTTTTAAGTATCGAACCGGCTACATGACCCTTAAAAATCAAATTACTGTCCGTATAGGCAAGATCATCATAAATGATTACACATGTACACAGATGATTATGAATTTTAGTTGTTTAATTTCTTAATGAATTTACAAACTTCGAGCTCCCCGAAAGTAGAGACTAGACAGTATGTCTCCAGACCCTTCCCACAGTACTTGTTGGCATATTATAAATACTTGATTAATATTTATTGAATTAAGATGAAAATGAAAAAGAAGAGAAAATTTAATTACCCGGTCTACTTTTTTATCTCAGCAGTTAAGTGCAGACAAAAAGGAGGTCACATAAAAATGATGAAAAAATAGTATCTTAGAACAGTTTTTATGGTATATCAGTGCATTTTTTGTGCTAAGGTATCACTATTAACCCAAGTAAGGACCCTTTTTAATGATTTTTTAAAATCTTGACGATGCCCTTTTCACTTCTTTCCTAAATGAACATGAATATAAAGCCATAAAAACTCCCTTAGAGGGTTTGTGAATTACTGCATTGTAAGATTGGGGAAAGGCCATTTGCAGCCCTTTGTTTTATGGAACTTGATTCTGAAACGCAGCATCTCTGACCCTTCAGGGGCATCCCCGATTTTCGGTTCGCCTGCATAAATCACGTTTGCCGAATGACTCTTCAGTCATGGGGTTCTTGAAAAAATGATTCCAAAGACTAGACCCCCGGTCTGGGCATGGGTTTGCGACTCATTTTCCCTGCTGACCATGGGGTGGAAGGCTGATCTGTAAAATAGAGGTGGGGATTTGAGGGCCCAGAGCTGTCCTGCACCTCCGGGCCAACCCTAAGTCCACTTGTCACAGCTCGCTTTGGGACACCCTGGGTCTAGAGAGACAGAGATGGGAGTCGAAGGCAGGTAAGCCCAGGACAGAAAGCCATAAGGAAGGCGATCAGAATCAGAATAGCTCTCTTGCTCTGAGGCCTTGCCGTGTGCCAGGTACCATGCTAAGTACTGACTTTCCTCCCCAAACCATCAGATTGTGCCAGAAAACACTGGAAAAAAAATACCGGAGAGTCACAAAACAGCAAATCCTGGGGGCTCACCTAGGGCCCATCCTCTCTCGTCATTTTGGGCAAATGCCTGTTGGTCTCTGAACCAACCCCGGAGAGGGCCCCGCTTCCGTCTTCTTGCCCCCATCACTTCCTGAGCGTCTTGGGAAGCTGCAAGTGACCAAGACACTGAGACGAGGTGCTTTTTAGACCTGAGAGGTGCGTGACCTGCCGGTCAATCCTCAGCCCTATTCCGTGCCAGGCCCCCCGCATTCGTGGGAGGCGAGCAGGGCAGGGAATGTGGCAGGACCTCCGAGAATGTGGTCTCGTTGGGAGAACAGAGAGACCCAGGGAAACCTGCTGGACTCCAGAAGACGGTGGGAGGGAGCCAGGAGCTCAGAGCTTGGTTTGGAGGAGAAGGAGACATGTAAGCAACCTCGAGGCTGGGGGACTTGGGTAGCTCCACTGGGACAGGCCGCCCTCACGGAGGTCAGGGTGGCCGCTGCGGAAAGACAGGGACTTGGCAACACGTCCGCTGTTCTTACCGGAACCACACGCTTGACGTAGCTCTGAGGTGTGTTTAGGGCAGTGAGACGGACCGTACTGGAGAACATCGTGAAGGGAATGCCTTCAACATTTGGAGCCTTTAAATTTGGAGCCTTTAGAATATTTTTGAGCAAAGAAAGGACGCCAGGGGGACGGCACCTGATAGATATGCCGGATTGCAAATTTGCTCAGAAAGCGCGGTGTGAGGAGAGAGCCCAGGGAGCCAGAGTCTGTCTTCTGGAGCCCTCAACGAGGGAGAGCAAGTTTGTTCTCTCATCTGACAGGCATTTTCTGATGTGAATAAAGGCCACATCACGTGTTCATGGTCACAGCGAGCTTAACAACAATAAGCCACCCATAGAGGATTTCTCTCGTAGGTGTCCTGACTTTCCCACAAGGCTGGTGCCGCCCGAGTCCAGGCCTAGGGCCTGCCGGGCCATCCCCCCACGCGTCCTCAGAGCCAACACCTGCCCTCTGGGTCCAGCGCGCACATCTCACACCGGCCCGTCTAACAGAGCCAGGCCTGTCGCCGACCCCCAGATATTTAATTTGTAAACACTTAATAAAGCCCTGTCGGTGGGTCGCTCGCCTTTTCTGTCGGCCGCATCAAAATCGATACGTCCCTTGGGTCTTCCGCCGTGATTGTCTGGGCTGGGGAATCTAATAGGATTAAGTGTTTGGGGTCCTATCTGACGCCACAGTCCACAGCCCTAGTTAGATGAGGTTAAAGACTGGCTTGCCATTGTGAAGGCGCGATTGCTTAGGGGTCTGAAAAATCATTAAAGCTTGTCCTCTTAAACGTTGATTGTTCCCTGGTGATTTATTGACAAAACACAAAAAAGTGCTCTATACTGCACTCTAATTATATGTATGAGGCCATAAGATCTCATGGGAAATTAAATAAAATTTACAGCTTGATGGTTTTATGCTCCTGGGAGACATACCTTCTTAATAAGATCTTATAGCTGGGAATATTTATGAGGTTAAAGTCCGTAGGCTTGAGCAAAGACCTAACCTTTCCCTAGGAGGGGAGACGGGGGTGCGTTTTGATTTCTTTGAAGATAAATGATCGTAGTGAAATTTCAGGGGTTTAGGAGGAAGTGCTGGGCGAGACACAGGAAGCATTCCTCCCCGAGACCTCTGGAGGGCACGGGGCTTACTGGGCACGGGGCTTACTGGGACCCTGGATGGTACGTCCGGCTCCAGTCACCCTACCCAGCACCTCGGGGCATCCTGTCCTCCTAAACCCACGTGACGGTCTCATCCCAGAAGCCCCTGCGGTGGTCTGAAAGGGAGAGGAGATGCTAGCTAAGGGCAATTAGCGAAAAGGTCAAGGAAGAGAAAGAATTGGGGGCGGGGGGGTGGTGGTGGGAAGGAGAGAGACCGAGATAATATGCGTGAGAGTCACATGGACGTGCTCCGGCCCATAAACGGCAGACTCTCAGCTCCAGACAGCCCCTGGGCCATCCCTGCACCCCATGGACGTTCGCTGTCTTTCTAAATCACCTGTTCTTTGCGACCAGGGGCTGGGGGCCAGGCCCTCATCCCACAAGATGATAGGATGCCATTCTGGACAAAGAACCAGAACCTCCCTGGGGTAGGGGAGGGGGGTGGGGAGAGCCTCTGCAGATCGTGTAAACAGCACCTTGGCTCAGACTAGCGTGTTTTCCCAGGTGCACACTTAAACCGTCCTGGTGATCGTTGTTGCTCCTGTCCCAAGTCCGCGTAGATCCCGCGAAGGTCTGTGCTTTAAAATGGGTTTCAACAAGAGCCAAGGGTGTCCTTTATGCTACCCAACCCCCATTTCTGCTTTTTCCCCCAATAGTTCTGAAGTGGCAGAAGGGGGAAGGTAGACAGACAGACAGATGGACAGGCGGACAGATGGATATATATATGCCCCTCATTCTTAAGTATAGCATTACCCTTTCATCCACTCAAAGAGGGATCATTACGTGGAACTCACGGTCAGGGCCCTGTCACGTGTGGTCTGTTTTTCTGTGGGTTGTTTAATAAGTATTTTTGTATAGAGGTTCTGCGTGGCCTCTTCATGGTGTGTGAGAAGGACCGACTGCGGCGGTTGGGGGGGAGTTGGGGATCAAGTCACAGGGGTCAGGAGAGATGGGCGCACCGTCCGTCTGGGGCCCCTGACTTTGGGATCTTTGCAGCCGCCTTTCCCATCTAGGGCAGCTTATGACCGTGTTTTCCTCTGTGCTCTGACTTATTTAGGAGAGGCAGGGCACGCCTCCCCCATGCTTACAGCCCCCGCCTGTGCTGTGCAGAGCACTGTCCCGTGAAGACGGGCTTGTACTGAGCTTACCTGCGGGCGATGCACAGCGTCGAGAGCCTCCTTATTCTGACCGCCGGGTAGCCGTGCCCCTCTCCTTCCTGTCTCCACAATCACCCGAAACAAAACAAAAGGGAAAGAAAATAGACTCGGAATGCCCACGACTTAGATCTGTGTTGGAGGCCGCCTTCCATCCCCGCCGTCGAGGTGGGTTTTCCAAAGCGAGGGGAAGAGCGTGGCTCAGCGCAGACCGGAGGGAGCAACGCGGCTCCGAGCCGGGCCTGCTGGTTCTCGCCTGTCACTGCATCCCTCTCCCTGGGACCTGGTTCCTCATCTGTAAAATGAAGAGCTCGGGCTACGTGATTTTAGGGTCGCTCTCCGCTCTAAAATACGGTTCTAGGATTTATGTAGGAGAACAGCATTTCGCTCTGCCCTGCCTTAGCCTACTGAGTGGAAGTGAGATGGGGAGGACGTCAGCGGAGACGCAGCCAGCTCAAGCCCCAGGTCTCAGATAAAAGTAGAAAAAAAAAAAAAAAACACCTTCTTGCAGATAGCTAAGTTCCCCTGATAAGCAGCAAGTGAGAAATCCCTGATTTAATTTAAATATGGTATTCCTGTCTTGATTAATCTAAAGCATGTATATGATAATGTATCCTTTTTTATTTGGTGCTCTGTCCTGGAGGGAAGGAAAAGCCTGGTGGTGCAGCAGAGGGGCAAAGGTTTGGCTACTTTTTAATAAAGATGAATATCCCCCCAAGTGCTTGAATTATATGGAAGTAAGATTTGTTGCAAGTTGCAAATCAAAGCCTGAAATGTCACTTGTCTCCTAATGATACTTCTACACAGATTATTAATTTCATTTTAGAAGCCCAATGAATGTTATATTTTATGACATTGATTAAACATCTTGCTGCCATCTACCCATCCATCCTTTTCGTTTTCAAAAATCCATATCGGAATTGAACAAAAACAGCTCATAAATTCGTATTTTCCAGCCTCGCAAAGTTGACTGGCCCCCCACTTTTCCTTACCAGCAGACCCATCCTGAACTCCGGGCTTGCGCCATTTTCCTTCTTCGAAAGGCAGGACTTTCTAAACCGACCTTGTGTGTCGTCGCCAGAGTCGGACTGCGGGATTTCTTTGGAAGAGCGTGTGTGGCTCCTAGAACCGCAGAGCCTCGCGGTGGGGGCGGGGGCGTGGGGTGGCCGGGCTGGTCCCTCACCGGGAGTCGGGGACTCTTCCCTTCTGCTTCTCAGCCGGGCCGGCTGCCTCCCGGCGGTGTGTCCTGGGGATGGTTACAGCCTCCCCTGGTTGGTCACAGTGCATGGTGGGGGTGAATGCGATCAAAGGTGGGGAACCCCGTCCCACCCTTCAGAGGGAAGCAGTTCCAGGGAAGATTTAAGGCCAGTAAAGAACAGAATGGGCTCATGGGTTTGGGATCATCCGCGGCCTTTTAGGAAAGGTTTCGGATGACTCTTCTGAAAGCGGAGAGAAGGGCTGTGGACGGCTGGCGCCCCGGGGACTCTTCACTGTACCGTCACCAGTACGAGTCCCTGTGCTTCCTCCAGACTCACCCTGTGCTTCCCTGACGCCGCTGAGGGCTCCTCCGCCAGCAGCGGCTCCGGTCAGAGACCGCCTTCGTCCCCACAGCTTTTTCCTTCCCAGGTGGTGTCGTTTCTGCCCAGAGAGGTGGCGCGGGCACGGAAATCACGTCAGGGCGAGCTGCAGCCGCCTCTGGGACTGAGAGTCAGGATCACGGGCCAGGCCCAGAGGCTGCCGCGTCTCGAAGGCCTCGCCTTGCTGAGGCTTGGGGGGGCCAGGGAGGGAGATGAGCAGGAGGCCTGGTGATGAGGTCGGTGTCCCCGGAGGCTGGAAGCGGGGCCAGCACCCTGTGCTCGGGAAGGCTCATGGGCCCAGCAGAACACAGGGGCGGGGGGGGAGACCGAGGAGGGACCCCGCTAGGACTCACATCCCGGCTCTCCCTGTGCCCTCGGGGCACTCACCGAGCTCAGCCTTGCCTCGGTTTCCTCATCCGTAGAGCCCGTCACAGAGGGGCCTCGGGACGGCGGAGTGAGCCAGCAGTGACAGATGTGACGTGCTTAGCACAGCGCCAGGCCCCAGTTAGTGCCTGATAAATGTGACCCGTGGTCAGGCGTCCGGACGGTCGTTTCTGCGTCGGGGGTTTTTCTCCTCGGTGGTGGTGGTGGTGGGTGTTTTGGTTTTGTGTCTGTTTTGTTGTTTCTGTATCCCTCCCCCAAAAAATAAATAAATAACAAGTAGAATGGCATCACTTAAAAAACCAGAGCGGGCAGTACCTAGTCGGCGCTCTGCAGGGCCTCTCGCTGTGGGTGTGGTGACAGGCTGTTTCCAGGGACAGAGGATCATTAAGCGCGGATGGCGGGCGGCGACAGCCGCTCCGTGTCTGGGGGATGGCCGCGTGGGCAGGAGCGTTGGGGAGGACAGAGGCTGGGGAGCAAAGACCCCCTCCAGCACACTGTGAAAGGCTCCCAAGTGCCCTGTTTTACCCCCGTTTGGGGGCTCCTTTCCCTCCCATCCCCCTCCTTTCCCCCTCTCTCCTGGCCGCCCCTCCACCCCCAGCCCTGCATGGTGTGCGCCGGCCGGGGGATGCTGCATAAAGGGAAAATATGGCATGTTTACAGAGAGAATTTTCAAGAAGTGTTAATTTAATATGCTAAAGTGTTCCCTTCAGCATTTTACCTTTCTTGTTGTTTTCACAAAACAGCCAAGACTAAATAATGAGCCCGGGGCTGTGCCCTTCGGTGGCCTGATAGCTCATTACCCACGAGCGGCCTCCATCTGCCCTCATGGCTGCATAGGGAGCCATTACGATTATGATGGAAATCTCAGAAGCCATTACCAAGATGCAACCGAGGGCCTGCTGCAGACAGCCTAATGGACTAATTTGTAATTGGGAGAGGGAAATGAGTTAGCGGGCTGGGGCCGGTTTTGATGAGCGTGGAAGTGCGCATGCTAAATGTGAGAGATGAATAGGAATGTGTGTTTGCGCAGGGGGCTCGACAAGGCTTTCCATCTCTCCTGGGGCGCGGAGGCGTGCTGACGAGCCGCGAGGAGCGAGGAGGGAAGGGCTCAGGGGAGGCGAGCAGGATTCAAGGAGAGTAGCTAAGGATAAATCGGTGAGGAAAACTAATGGCAGTAAAATCCAAGGAAATGACTGCATCTGCCATGAAAGTAGTAATTAGGAAGCATTTGGTGTGCGTGTCTTTAACCGTTAAAATAGGGCCGAGGAGGAGCCCTGGTGCTCGTTGCGGGGAACAGACGGCTGGCGCGGTGGTGTTCCGAGAGGGAAGGGCCTCGTGGAGGGCTCGTGCCCTCGGACCTCATGGTCTGCACCAGCTCTGCCGGCCTGAAACAGAGCTCAGCCCCGAAACACCCCGAGAGCCCTCTCCCCCAGAGCGCAGCTACCTGCCAGCCCTGGGAAGGCCCTGCAGGCCCCGAGGCAGTCTTTGTGCAAGGGGATTAGCCCTGGGTATGGGTGCCAGAGCCCCGTGCATCCCGACCCCCGTGTATCCAGACCCCATACATCCAGACCCCCGTGCATCCGGGCCAGAAGGCTTCTGGTCTTAAAGGGCTGCAGGGTCCCCTCACAAGCCCTCTGCCCTGCTCTGCATCTCCAGGCCGAGGAGGGCTGGGTGCAGTACAGTTACAGGCGCCCAGGGCTCTGATTTCTGGAAACTGCCAGGGCCTCTGTTAGTAGGTTGCCTCCCAACAGCACAGCAGCCCTGCGGAGAGAGAGCTCCCCAGATGTTCCTTCTCACACCGAGGTCCCCCAATCCCTGCCTCCATCGGTCTCAGACCACTCCTGCTTGGAACCGTCCCGAGTCTGCTGTTTTCTTTGCCCTCGTGGTGCTCCTCGCTTCTCTTCCCCTGATCTCCGAGCCCTGGCAGTGGTTCTTTCCTAGGTCAGACCTTCACGTACCAAAAGCTGCAGCTTGCGGCCTTCATGTGTCCCTTTCTCCCAGGGACCTGCTGACCTCAGAGCTTTCGGTGCATCTCACTTGTCCTCTTGGGGCAACCTGATGGAAGCCTCGGGGTTGTCCTCCCTCTCGGGATTCTTCCTGCTCCCAGACATTCTCATCCCTTTGCCGAGGAGGACCTTTCAGCCTTTCTAAATAGCCTGGGGGGGGAGAACATAGGCCTTCAGGGAAGAAGGAGGCACGGAACTAATTAATTGGGTCCCAGCCCAGGGCTTCCCGAGGTGAGAGACCAAACTAGCAGACTCCTACCCTCACTCCCACCTCTGTCCCAGGGGTGCCCTTTTCCCGTAACATTCCCAAGTCCATAGGAAGAATTCCCATTTTCACCAACCACCAGAAGATAAGATTGCTAATTAACTCCCTGATGGGATGACGACAGTCCTGTTCAGCAGAATTTCATTGGCAGCCCATTTGATTGATGACACGATCGATCGGGCCCACCTACTTTGAAAATGTATGTGATGAAATCAACAGAAAGCACAGATACATTGAGACCCAAAACGACTCAGTCTGGGAGAAACCAGTTAATTGATGTGAGGCCGAGAAACATTACCAAATATTACAAGTTTAAAGAAAGTTATTGGAAAAACACAAATGCATCTTCCTCTCAGTCATAGGAAAGGGGCAGCTGGATAAGCGCCTTTGATTACTAGTAGGAGCTCATTGGTGTACCGGGAGAAACTGACTTCTTCCCATCCATCGTTTGCTATTAAGTAGACCTTGGTTAGGCCATCAACGCATCAATGCCACTGAAACCGAGAGCCCCGTTAGACGTCCCCATCAATGAGATAAGAGCTTGAGACTGTCTGTAGAACTGTTGCTTAGCTGTCCTTTCATGAAAGGCCTACAGTTTGTCAGCCCTGGACTAAGCCCTGGGGAGGCTGTAGAACTCGCGTTCCTGCTGTGCCCAGCCTCCCATTCTAGTGGAGCACACCTGTACTCGGGTAACTAGTTTAGTTACTGCAGTTAGTTACTACAGTTGCAGCGGGTTGAGAAATCATACAAGAAGAAGTCAGCAGCCCCTTAACAAATATTCACTGAGTGCGTGATGTGGCGCAGACACTAGCCTAATGGTTGGAGACACAGCGTTAGTGAAGTGGGCGTGGCCCCCGTCCTCATGAAGCTTATGGTCTAATTCCAACGGAAGGGAAGGGAGACTCTGGGGAGTGGTGGTGGTAGGGAAGCATTTGATCTGCCTTTCCAGTTAGAAGGAGTTCATTAAAATCAACAGCAACGAGATATCCAGGAAGATGGCAAATATTTGGAAACTAAGCAACATATTTCTAAATATAGGTCAAAGAGAAAGTCACAAGAAAAATTAGAAAATATTTTGAACTAGATATTAAAATTTTGCATGTTAAAAATTTTGGGTCACAGCTAAAGTAGTACCGAGAGAGGAATTAATAGTTTTAAATGCTTATATCAGAATAAAAGAAAGGCCTACAATCAATGACTTAGATTCCTCCATGAGAAACTAGGTAAAGAAGACGTAAATAAAACCAAATTAAGAAAAAAGAAGGAAATAATAAAGAAAATAGCAGATATTATTGAAATAGAAAACAGGTGATAGAGAAGAATTAAGGCAGAAATTGGTTCTTCAAAAGGGCACCTGGCTGGCTCGGTCAGTAGAGCACGTGAGTCTTAATCTCGGGGTTTTGAGTTCAAGCCCATGTTGAATGTAGAGATTACTTAAAATAAAAATCTTAAAAAAGATTGGTCCTTAAAAAAAGGTTGGTCCTTAAAAAAGATCAACAAAATTGAGAAACCCTTAGCTATAATGAACAAGGGGGGAAAACACATAAATACCAAAAGATCAAGAATGCGAACGATATTATCAGTGCAGATCTCACAGACCTTAAAAGGACAGCCAGGACAGGAGTTCAACGAGCAGAAGGGAAGAACGTGAACTTTAACTGGAATCCCTAGTTATGTGTGCATTTGGGAGGATGCCAGGAGAGGCAAAAAAAGATGGCTTGCAACCAGGTTCTGACCAGCACTGTCACTCCATACAGCGACCCAGGGCTCAGGATCACAGCCCAGGATACTGTGACCAAGGGCAGGTCACTACCTGGGCCATAATACCCCACAATCAGGGCACCTACATTTCCTCAGAACACTTTTGGACACAGACCAATAAGTAAGAGTAATAGGTCTGTGTCTGCAGCCCCCAGAATATGACCATATTTCTCCCTTCCCAGCCTTCTGACTCATCATCAATCCATGATCAAAACCGATCGTGACAGCATCCTTCCCATATTCCATATACTTCTGAAAATGGAGCTGGTCTTTCAGATGAGCCTGACGGCTGACCCCACGAGATGCTCACCAGAGCCCGGCTGCTCCGCACAACTGGCAGGTCAGCAGGAGCCCACTGGGGCCATTCTTAGGTCAGCCTCCTCAGAGACGAGAGTTGGCGGTATGGGCAGGCTCTCACCCACCAGTCCCAGCGCTGGCACCTGTCAGCCGTGAGAATGTAGACAAGGTCCTACATCTGAATTACGCCCACTGCTCAGGCTTTTGCTGACCCCGAGTTCCTGGCTCCTCTTTGTTGCTCCTGGTGGAACCGAAGCTCCCTTGCTGTCTCTCGTCTGACCCTGCGTTCCTCCGAGAGGCAGTATCTCACAAAGTGCTTCAGAGATCTCAGAATGGGTCCTGACGCACAGTAAGTGCTCGAAGTGTTTCCAAATCACAAGCTTGGTTGTGGGAGCCTTTGGCCTTCTGCAGCCCTCGTCTTCCTCAGGCTCACTACCCTAGTATCCCCATTTGGGTGGGCGGTTCCTCTCCCCGTCCCTCCCAGGATAGACCCAAGCACCGCACTTCCTGCAGGCATCCTAGGTCAAACAGCAGGTTAGGCTCAGGAGTCCTTGCCCTGCCGGGGCTGCCGTATGCTGACCCTCAGTTGACTCCTGGGGTTCTCCAAGCTTCTGAGACCTTTTACTTAATGAACTGGAAGCTTTCATCTCCCCTAAAATAGTCTTTGCGCTGATACAGCCACCCAGCTCGCCGGGCACTTGGTCTTCCCTGGTGGTTCGTGTTCTGCCTGTAGTGCAGGCAAGAGAGGAAGGAGAACCAAAGCCAGGGGACAGGGAAGAGGAGGGAGGAACAGAGCTGTGCCCTCCCGTGGGGAATCCCATTGAGCTGGGTGAACGTGACGTCAGGCTCTGGTGTCTTATGTTACTTTCTTAGACCATGCTTCCGTGCGTCATCTTACCGTGTGTATCCTTACCACGTGCCTAGAAATTCGGTTTTGGCCTAAGTAGCTATTTTCTTTACTAATGAAAAGCTGAAGGCCCAGCAGGCCAAAGAGCTCGCTCAAGGTCACACAGCTCCTCTCAGACGGGTGGAGACGGGAGCCCAGAGGCGCCCACTCCCCACGCTCCCCACTTGAGGAAAGTCACTGTGAACTACTGTCTGAGTGACGTGCGCTGCTCCCTCTTGGCAGGAGGACAGGCCTTGGCTTGTAGCAAGACCAATGCAGAGCAGCCTGGGGCGCCCCCAGGTTGTGGGTAAAGCTCTGGGAGGGAGGTGCAGTGTCCTAAACAGCCCTCTGCTGGGTGTTTCTGAGTGAGTGTTGTTCTCTCGTTCTGGATTTAATGAATAAATTATAATAACTTTCGCATTTTTATCCAGGTTGTGCATGTTTACCTGCCCTCCCCACATAATTTCTCTCTCCTGGTTTTTCCTATTGTATTTCTTTCCATGCCGCTGAATATATGTATATATTTTTTTTAAAAGCTCGTTCTTAGCGATTGCTGATAAAGATGCACACCTCCTTGTGCTCTGTTTATCAGTGTTTCTGCTCAGAGCCAGGGACTCGGGGAAGAGGGTCTGGAAGAAAGTACATTCAGACTTTCCAGGGGAGGTTACTCTTCCAAGAGCCGAGAAACGGTAAAAAGAGGCATGTGGCCGTCGGTGGCATGTGAAGGAATCGATTGTGTCTCCTGGGTCTGTCTCCAGCGCTGGAACGGAGCCTTGCGCCCAGTAGCCCCTTTGGTGCATTTGTGGAACACACGCATCCGTGCGGGGTTTGGTGGGGGACCGGCGGGTGGTCACATGGACGGTTGGACGGATACTGCTGAGGCCTTGAACGCCGATCTTTCGTGGATCGTGGTGGGAAGGGGACTTCTCAACTAACTCTCCCTCTGGATGCCATTGCAGTGTTTTCTCTCAGATTCACTCTGCCCAGTTCACAGGATTTCTTTCTGTTCTTACTGGCAAGGGTTACCTCTGTAATTTGTTGAGGAGCATGCCTCCCTCTCCCTGCAAAGTGCTCCATCAACATAAATATGGTTAAGGAGCCAGAGCAGACTCTGGGAGGAAGGTTAACAAAGCCGAAGAATTCACTTGGATGTGACTTCTAATTTACAATCTTTAGTTTTCTGTTATTTCTAGTAGTTTGCCAAAAAGCCTTTCTTGGAAGGTCTACTAAATTTTTTTGAAAACTGATATTTATTGTACGTTGGGTAATAATATATTAAGCACTGTTATTACTAGGGTGTTTTTAGGGCAAGAGAACGATATTTAGAAGTAAGATATAGTTCTAAGCAATTAAATAAAATCCACTGACCACAAAAAAAAGAAAAGAAAGAAAGAAAAGTAAGATGATAGGGCAGGAGAAGAAGTAGTCTCTGCCAAGAACATTAGCCGTGAAAATAGTACGGATTTATGTGCAGCAAGTCCTGAGTTTAAAATTTTAAATAAATAAGTGAAAAGGACGACATGATTTGAAATCAGCTTCAGCTCTGAGTGAGGCTTTCAAAACTTGGAGTAAAACGGGCCTCTTCACTCTAGAGCAGACCTTTGCAGCTGGCCTCCTGTTTCCACTGGGGCACTTCGGTTGAGGACAGGAGAAGTCCTTGCCAAGGAGCTCGTCTTCTTAAACCGCAAGTGGTTTTCCAAGAAACAAATGCCGAATTGGGAAATCTTGCTAATCTTTCCTTCCAGAGTCTAGGTTTGGATTCTATTTTTTTTTCCCCAAAAAAATCACTTTTATTTTATGAATAGTCAGACTCCAACAGAGCTTTCTGTCTTCTTATCGCTCTCAAAAAGCGTAGCGGATCTCAGTTTGACCCCACCAAAACGGCTCCGTAAAGAGCTTCTCGTTTGGGACCCACAGCGAGGAGAACCCCAGAGTCTAGCAGTGACAGTCATGATCAGAGGGAGGGGCCGAGGCTGGTCCTGACCAGCCCTGACTGCCGTCTTCCCTCATTTGGTCTTTCTTCCTCGTCTAACAAGTTCCCCGCGTTCCCACCGCCCGCCCTTGGCCCCCTCAGTGCCCAGCAGCTGCCGTTGTCTCTCCCCGTGCCGCGTCCAGCTCAAGTCCGCTTACGGGCACAAGCTGGAGTCCTGCCTGGCCTCGCAGAGACTTACTGCGTAGCCGGAACTTCACTGAACTTCCCAGTTTGATTTTTTTAGTCTCGAAAATCAAACAAAGTTCAAAAAGTAAACATCCCAGGTTGACATCCCAGCCGAAAGCAGAGGAAAAATGTCTCATGTTCAGTTTTTTGGCACATAACAGAATTTATGAGCATTTTCAGTGTTTTCATTTTTTCCCCCAGTCACTGTTATTCCTCACCCCCCAGAGTTAGGTGTGGAGAGATTATGTTGGCCGGTTTCCATGGTGACACCGAAGAAAGTAATTTTTTAAAGTCGCTTTCTACTATGTTATTTCACATGCATGAAACATCAACATCGATGCTATGTGGCTGTTACCCCGAAACGCAAAGACATATAAATGGTTCGGGTATTTTATATAAATAGACAAGTGGGGGTGATGTTTTCCTTGGTCCCCTGCCGACCCCAGTACAAAAGTCGCTCAGTTACCGGGCACCTGGGAGGGAGCGAGGGAACAGTTCTGCTCAGTGTTCAGCAGCCTCTGTCCTATGAATAACCACTGAAAAAACATACACACACAGAGCTCGGATTGAAAGTCCACCCGGCCAGCTAAGCTAGGGACCAGATGAAAAGTTCCCTCCGGGGCTCAGTGCTCAGATAGCCAGAATTTCAAAACCTTAATCTCTGACTTCGGTCTAACTCACTCGATCAAGCCCTGCAAGGACCTCCTTCTGTAAGGAGTCATCTAGAACCTTCCGGCCCCGAGAAAAGTTCCATTGCCTCCAGCCTCTCCTAGAGATGAGGTCGGGGGACGTCTTCAGCTTTAGCCACACAAGTGTGGAAAGGCTCTTGTCTCTTCTCTTGCCGCCTCAGCGCAAAGCCCGTGAACAGACACACACTCACACACACACACACACACACACACACACACACACACAGGCACTTTCTTGATACTTTTGGACCGGGGCTTTCTGCCGTCTGTGGCAAGCCACATGCTTGAAGTGGGAGAGAATGGGTGAGTTACCGCCTCGTTTCCCTGACCCGTGACCATGGCTGGATATACTCGTGGCGCCTTGTAACTGAGAATGCTTGGTTTTGGGGAGAGTCGGACGGACAGCGCTGCCCTATCTTTGAAGAACCGTATCGTCTTGCGTGTGGAGAGTGCAGTGAACTTTTCCAAGTTCTCTCCCACGTGTTATTTTCTTTGCGCTTTCTCCGAATCCTGGAACATCGCTTTTCTTGGCCTCGTCTCCTTGTTTCAGAGCAGCGAGGACAGAAGTTTGGGTTGCCCACCACAAAAGGGACAGAGCGGAGTCGGGAACTGAGGACCCGTGCGTGATGCGCCCCCTCCCAGTCTCGTTACTCATCCTGCCCTTGGCGTTTTCCACGTAGCCGGTGTTCTCGGTCAGGAGGGGAGGAAGGACAGGGTGAGCAGCTCCCTGGGACTGTCCGGACACGTGCAGACTGTCAGGAGGAATTCGCTTGTGGTTAATTGATACTTGGTGGCCCCCTGCGCCACGCGGGATGCTGTTCTACACAGCAGTAGCCAAATGGTCAAGAATCCCTACATTCGGGGGGCAGGGGCAGGTGACGGGTGAGGTGTCTGACCGTGAGCAGAGCTGCGGAGAAAAAAATAAAGCAGGAAAGAAGTGGAGGGTGTAGGGGGCGAGAGGAAGGCGTCTCGCCGTCCCGAGCGGTGAGCGGAGAAGGTCTTGTTGAGCAAAACCTTGGAGGTGCTGACAGCGCAGACCTCGAGGGAGAGTCTACCCGGCCAGCTAAGCTGGGGACCTTCTGGGGGAGAAGTCCACTTGAAGAGGGAGAGCAAGGCGTGTGGAAAGCCCTGTGTATCACTTTCCTTAAATCTGCGGATGCCATGTGCCCGACGCGCGTGTGTGTGTATTCATGTGTGTGTGTTTGAAAACTTTTCTCAAATTCGGAGCTTGGTACGTGACTTTCGTTTTTGCCCTAATGACTTCCTGCACTTTGGGACTCTATTAACAGATGCATTCTGAAGGCTGTAATCATCAGCCCTGGGCTCGTATCACGTTACCTACGTGGAAAAAGCAGAACTGCTTTGGCACTGAATGGCTCTCGGGACGGTGACTCTGTTTTCCTGGTTTTGAATGCAGATCATTGAAAACATGTCAGAGCCCCGGTCTCAAGGGTTTCTCTTAAACGGGGGAGAATCAGGTTCCTATATGCAGGGGTGCAGGAAGGGACTCGGGGTGAGGGGTGCGCAGAAGGGTTCTTGGATTTTAAATGCCAGTCAGCTGCAACCACTACTTATCTGGAGCCTGTTCAAACTCATCTGGAGAACAGTTGAATTTTTAAAGTGCCGTTTGATTCTCTCTTTCATTTATTTTAACTGATCTGCTGGGATTAGGAGCTTGGTAGGGGAACACCAGAACGCTTGCCAAAATGTGTGAATAATTAGAGCTCCGACGATGTGTGCCAGATAGAAGGGGAGTATTCACACTTCTGATTAGATCCAGCTAAATGCCGTTGTAAATCACGGCTGCCACAGCAACAGAGCCCCACCGGGGGCTCGCTGGGGGCGGCGGGGGGGATGAGGGGCCGCCCCAAGGGATGAGGCGTGGAAGGGGAGGACAAGGAGGTTGGTTCCAGTTCCCAGCAGCAGCCAGAGCCACAGTGATTTTGGCATCTCTCCCCATTCCGTCTTGAGTCTCGCGGGCTGCCATCTTGACAAGTGAATGAGGTGCGTGCCTGCCCTCCGGACACGGACAGTCTCCTGGGGGGTGGTTGAGTCCCACGGGGGCAGCCAGTGTGCTGAGAGCATCAGGAGGACAGGCTCTGTACAGACAGCCCGGGGGAGGGGGCGGTGCTGCAGAAGGGAAGAGGGAAGGGAGAGCCGGAAAGGCAGCAGTTTCCTTCAGAGATGGAAGGTGACATTTTTGAGCGCTCAGCGGGACGAACTCCAAGCCAAGGGGACAGCATGCACGCGGGCACAGACAGCAAAGGGCCCCTTAGTGTAAGAGCACACTACCCCCATGGTGGCTAGAGACGGAGGGACAGCACCAGAGAGGAGGGTACACCCCAGACATGCGTGGTGCCCTGGGTTGGAATGGAAGGGTCTTGCAAGAAGCTCTTTGCAAATTCCGTACGGCTGCAGAGCTCCTGATCACCTGACGGTGGTCGGTCTCCCACCTCAGTGAGGGAACCACCTTAGCCAGAGCCACGGGTAGGGCTGTGTTCACAGTCTTTTGATACATTAGGGCGGGGGTAGGGGGGATGTTGAGAATCGCGCTCAGCAGTGGAGAGCCCGGAGGTTAAAAACCTGAAGAATGAAATATAAATGGTAAATTTAAGGAGGCACCCGGCAGAAACTATGGTGCAGAATTATCCGTTTGAGGGGCTAAGCCCGCAGACTCCTGGGCAGGAGGTCGCCGGGAGCCCAGGGTCATGGTCTAAGCAAAGGCAGTGGCCCAAGAAGTCTGCTGCAAGAGAGACTTCACGGCATAGTCAGGCAGTGTGCTGGGGTCCTCGGTGAGCGGAAAGAGGCCTGCCCCGAGCTCTCTGGCATTATCCTGACCGCACCGATCTCTACTGCCGTGCAAGGTCATCACCAAAGACCGTGTCCTG
This sequence comes from Meles meles, assembly GCF_922984935.1. Classification (NCBI taxonomy): domain Eukaryota; kingdom Metazoa; phylum Chordata; class Mammalia; order Carnivora; family Mustelidae; genus Meles; species Meles meles. Next base: position 3,548,299 of record NC_060086.1, on the reverse strand, counting down.
CAGGAATGAGTACAGGTGCTCAGGTGTGGCCCCAGGTCTGGCATCTCCGGCCCCGCTCCCCAGCCTCCCCTCCCCCCATGTTGCCAAAGGTAGGGTGGCCTTGAAGGGAAAAACTCACCTCTTTTCAAGTACGGACAGCCTGTGGATGCCCCCTCCGGCCCCTCCTTCTGTCCCGTTCTTTGAAGGGGGCCCACGTTCTCTGTCTTGAAAATGCAACAGGTTGTTCTGGAACGAACCGGCAGCTTGAGGTGGGAGTTAAAAGCCCAGGAGAAGGAATGCAGGGGAAGCGCCGCAGAATGGCATGAAACCCAAAGCAAATGGTAAAAATGAGCAACACATGGAGAATGTAGGGGTGGGGGTGGGGCATGAGATTCACAACCACATCTGACATCTCTAGCAATGGCAGGAGACAGAGGGAATAAGGACACCTGTGGCTCTCAAGCCGGAAAGATGCGTCGGCACCATTCGGTGGCGGGCGAGGGCGGCGTCTTCTGGAAGACCCAGACCCCTTTCAAGTTGCTCTGCCTGCCTTTTGTTTCTTCCGCTTTGCGCACGGAGCGCAGACACTCGGAGAAAAGCTTGGTCTTCGAATTTTCTCCAGCCACACAACTCTGCTCTGAACTCGGGCTTTCTAAAGCGTGCAGTTTGGGATGGGAGGAGAGAAACAGAGAACCGCTGTTTCTACTTCTTTTCATCTCACTCTTCTGGGTTTATTTTGTGTGTGTCTGTTTTAGAAATAGGCTCGTCCGGCGGGGTGTGAGTCCAGGTCCAAATAAACAGAAAATGCATTAAGAGAGTTCAATTTGTTTGGTTTTCTGTTTGTTTTTACCTTGGGGGCACATGACCCAAATGTAAAGACCACCAAGGTAGTTCCCGGAGAGGCTGTTTTGAAGCTGGGGGCAGGAAGAGTACTTTCAAGCTGGGAGATTCCGTCTGGAAACGGGATTCAGCTCGAAGGCTTGTTTCTACTTAGCCTATGGGATGGCCGGCAACTCTGTGTACTCCCCCGTAAAGCCCTTCCAAGTCCGTAGTCGGAACCCAGCGACAAGGAAATTCCGCAGGTAAAGGGTCCCTTTGGACAAGAGGTGGCCGTGTTTGTTTCGCCCATAATCAGATCTCGGAGCTGCACCCACGGGGGCGAGTACGCAGTTCCAAGTCACCCTCAGGGAGCCTGGGCCCTTCCTGCCCCTTCCCCAGAGCTGCCGTGTCTTGGTGTCACTGCTTTGGCTGGGGGTGTTGTGGGCCGTTTGTTTCCGCTTCCAGCACCGCCACGAGACACGCCCGGGTCCCGCAGGGTCACGAGCCTCCCTCACCAGCACCCCCCGCCCCAAGTAGAACCTATAGCAACATGGAACCTGTACAGGCAAACCTAGGACCAGTGTGCAGCCGTCCCGGCCTTTTCCCCCGCTTTTTCCAGACTTCAACTCCAACCTAGCTCCACCTCAGAAATCCCGTTAATGTCAGAGAAGCAGGTGGCATTGGGGTGCCCGTCACCTCTGTTGTCCGCCGCGTGCCCGCAGCTCGGGAACCCACCCTCCTGCCCCGCCCCTGCACGCAGTCTACCTGCTGGTCGGGTTCTCTCTCTGTTCTCATCCACTAGACCTGCTTCCTAAATGATGCGTCTCCTCCAGAAACATCCTCTGATAAGAAACCAAAGAGCACCCACGACTTTCCTCACCGCACTCGCAGACAGTTGTGTCCCAGGGTCGGACAAGCCCAGGTCCCGAAGGCCTCTGGCTAGCAGAATGCTTATCAGCCACCTCGGGCTCCCCTTCTCCCTTCTCTCCGGCGACACGTCTCACACAGCTCCCTGTTACTGGTGACGCTTCGAGATGCCGGACAAACCCCATAGTCTTGTCTAAGAACGCCATCGACAGCCACGGAAGACGTTGTACGTTACGGTTCAGTCACTCCTTACCCTGTCAGATCGGAACAGGAAGTGAACCACATGGGTTTGAAACAACGGCGCGAATCACTGCTGATGAGTAGCGTCCGGGAGGAAGTAAACCATCATGAAGATGAATTTCCTGCTGGGATGATTTTTGCCTACAGCTCCCTGTGGTGCTTGTAGAACTCGGGATCTTGTAGAACTCAGGATCTTACAGAACTCAGGATCACAGCTCCCCAGCTGCGTGGCTTCCGGGAGCCTGGCAGCTCAGGGTGAGGTGCGCCGGGAGGGCCCGTGGCCGCTCGTGCCGAGGCCTGTGCTCGTCTCACGGCTTGTGACCTTCGGGATGTCCCATTAAGGCAGGGCCCCGACAGCAAGACTCCAGCTGCCACCTGCCGAGACACGTAGAGACGTTGCTCTGCCCACTAAGTACCAGTAGCCTCCGGTCACCTTGACACCTGAACCATGTCCCCCAGATACTTCCCGGGCTCCCTAAAGGGAGCGGAGGGAAAAGGGAGACCAGGGGCAAGAAGGTGGCCTCACCTGTAGGTGTTCATAGACCGGGTGCAGCTAATTATATCGCTCCGACCCGGGCGAAGCTGCTCAAACATTTTGCAAAGCGAAACTCGGTCCCCAGAGGTGGTCCTGACCGTGGTCCAGTACAACGTCACATGGTAACCCAACTCTGCCTGCCGTGGACTGGATCTGTTTGGGCCCCCAGATAGCGACGTTGTGCTTAGACGTACACAGTGCGGGTCCAGAATTAGTGCCGAAGCCAATAAAGTATAGTACGTGTCTATGTGTTTGCGATGATCCTTATATGGGACCCGGTCAGATAATTGGCCCGAATGCAGAGAACACGTTTATTACCAGTGAAAGATCACTTTTCGACGAACCCTCTTCCCTTTGTTTGGTTTTCTCATTTACCCCAACCATCTCCTCCCTGCTGAAGAACTGAGATGGCTTCTTAGTTGAGCTATAGCAACGATGACTTCGAATTTTTAAATCTGAGATTTTTCATTAATCTGATAATAAGTCGTGAATTTTAAGTGGAGTTATAAAAATCGTGATACCGCTTTTGTCTGTATTTAGACATTTCTCATCTGCCGCTTTGCAAGTCGCTGCGCCCGAGCCTGAGTACATAGATTTGTCGTAAATTAAATATTAAAGCTTTATAGACTATTTTTACTTTCTTCCGCTTGCATTCCCTCTCCTGGCTTTAATTGCTGCGTGAACGGTCTTTAACGGAAGCCAGTTTTAGAGAAGTTGAATGAAGAGAGTTTACGGGATAGGAGATGGGGAGCCACGCTGACCCCGTATTGCACCTTGGCCGCACAATCGGAGACCTCTGTGGAAGCGATTCTGGGAAATATCTCCTCTCGCCAGAAGCTGTCCTCTGTTGTCGGTGAGGAGGTATTCGGTGCAGGTGTCAAACGTGACTAATGAGGCATGACGAGTCGACAGCAAAATAACAGATTATGGGCACAGAGGACTCGTGACTGAAGTGTGAAGAGCAGTGTGGATGTGACGGTGACACAGAGAAGAGGGAGACGGGCACAGAGGCGCGGCGTCGATCACGCCCTGCAGAGAATAGGCAATTTCAGTTATCTGACGGATGCCTTCTCGTAAGACGTAGTGGGCTTGGGGGGGGTGGGAATCTAAGTTGCTTTTCTCTTTAAATTGTGAGGTTCCTGCGAGTGTTCAGGCTTGGCAGCAAAGTGGCCAGAATCTTCTAAGACGAGCCAGAGTCGTCTTTTTCAGGTTTACACAGCTTGTCTTCCCGCGAAAGCGTCAGAAAGGATGAGATGTGTTTGCTCTTGAACTCTGTGAGCAGAGTGTCCCGGTAATAGTGGGTGTGTCCGTGATCACGCAGGCATTCCGTAGGACGCGTGCTGCGCCGTTCTCCTCCGGGCCCCACAGAGCTCCCATCAGTCCTCCGGGCCTCCATGGAGCCTGGATTCCAAGTGGAAGAGACCAAGAAGAAAGAAATCAGAGAAGGGTACACCTCGTTGCAGCCATGTGAACGTTACACCCCAAGAGCGTTTATAGGGCCTGAGACTCCAACCCCAGGGGCTCTGGCTTCACCAGAAGGGGCATCTCTATCATGACTCTCCAGCGCCCAGCTCTGGGCCTTCACCCTATGGGCGCTCGCTCAGTGATAATGGCTCAGTTTTTATTTGTTCATTAACCTCAGGGGAGGCTACCAAAGAGATGCCTGTGTTCGGATGAGACGCAGAAGTCTAGGGGAGAAGGCAGAGGGAAACAGAAGCCAGATGAAACCAGGCGGGGGACGGCTCCCTCTTGGGTCCTTCTCCCTGTTCTCCCAGACTCGCGATGAAGAGGAAGTTCCCGTGACGAATGTTGCTCTTCCTAAAAGCAGCTCCCAACGACAGGCCCCGGACAGGTTTCTAAACAGCTGTTATTCAGATCAGAGGCAAGGACTTGATGTATGGCCCCCATTAGAAAGTGTCCTAATGGAGAAGGCCTGCACTTTCTCCAGGTCCCATCTGAATTAAACAATTGGAGTATTTTAAATCGAGGGTCATAAGTGTCAACAAGATGGAGAGCTTTGCCTCTTGATTAAAAGAGGCCTGTGAGTTACTTGGGAAGTTCTTGCGGGCGCCAGGGCACGTGGCCCCTCTGGGCCGTTGTTCCAGCAGCGCCCTGTCCAGCTGCTGCCCCGAGGAGAGAGCAGGTGAGCCGGGCCTGAACACTGGGCTGTCGAGTTCAAGTCACATGCTCCAAGCTCCTGCTTGACCGTAGGGCATCGGGACGTAGGGCCTGTCGCATTTCTCAGCCGGATTGTCCCTGTGTCAGGGATCACACGTCCTGCCTGGCTGCGATGGGGACTTCGTGGAACCCTCCCGCCTCATTCCCTGTTTGTGTTCGTGTCCATATAAGTAACATCTAACTTACTTAGCCCGTTTCCAGTCTCAGAGTACAAGCGCCGCTCTGGGCTCAGGCTTTGCGCCCAGTGTGACGGGTCCAGCGTGTGATCTCAGTCCGGCACTGAGATGGGACGTCCCTGTAGCCCCGGGGTTCTTTTCGCCCCCGGGACTGAAGACAGGGGTGCAGTCCCCATCAGAGAGGAGGGCTGCATCTTGCCAAGGAGAGGGGACCAGAGGAGGGGAGGGTGGGGGGTGAGGAGGGAGAGCGCAGAGCCGCGGCAGCAGTAGTGAGGACGGCAGCGTCTGGAGCAAGAGGAGACAGATGTCTCTAGGTAGATGCCCTTATGGCAAGTCTTCTGGAGAGAGGAAGATCCCAGTAATATTAACAGGGCTACGACAAATGAAAATTGGGAGATAAACAGATGGAACATGCCTCGTCGTGCAGCTTTCATCATCAGTAACTCCTTGTCTGCGAGCGAGCAGGGCTGACTGTCGTTCAGACCGTCTGCCTTTCACTTTCAGAGACCGTGTGGCGTCCTCCTCTCCCCGCGGGCTGTGGGGTGGAGGTCAGAGCCTGCGGGAGGGAGGGAGCGAGGGGGGCAGAGACTAATTATTCTCAGCTGTCCTGTAAAAGAAACAAACATGTGACCGCCCCTCAGGGAAGGTCAAGTGCAGATGGACACCGTCCATCTCGGGAGACTGGAGTCGCCGACTTCACCCCAGGGCTCTTTCCAGGCTTGGGGGGACCCCTTCTGGCTGCCCTCCTGATCTCAACTGTAAGCGCCTTAAAGGCAGGCTTTGTTGCTGCTTCTCACAGGTTGGGATGGAGGGTCAGAGGAGAGGGGGAACCCAGAGTCTCATCTGTTTGGGGGGATTAACCGTGCTAAGTGCTCTGTGCATCCCAGCCCATGGGAGCCCTGCCCCGTGCCGCTCTGTGTCCTGCAAGTATTTCAGAGGCTTGGCTGGGGCCCTGCACGGCGCTATGGGTCCCGAGAGGCCGGGAGAGGATAGGAATCTGGTAAAGCCAGAATCTCCAAGACAGTGGGGACTGCTGATCGTGAGGAAGCCCGGCCCAAAGCGAACCTTGGCACCCACTCTTTAAAAATTAACTTGTTATTCAGGAGGCAACACCATGACAGCCTTAAGGAGATAAATTTAAACGGCGAACCGCTCACAGACTGCTTGAGCCTGCTCGATTTATGTATTCCTTTCCCCCGACTAACCTGAGAAACAGAATAAATAAAGCTCTTATCACTTTGTAAATTGTTTCATCAAGACTCCTGCATCCGAGGTGCGGATGAACGTGTAATTCTTTTTTTTTTTAGCATGACAGCTGCTGGCTCATTTATTGAGCTTTTCTGAACGTTTATAAAACAGAAATCTGAAATACAAAAACCAACCAAAAAACCTAAGGGGGGGTTGGTTCTGAGAGTTGCACACGTGTGTGCATGCGTGGGCGCGTGTGCACCGAGACCAGGGGCCTTCCGGAGACTCGTAGTGGCTAAGCGTTGGCTCCTGTTTGTTCATAGCCCGGTGGTGTTAACAAGCCGTGGGTTGTTAGTGACGATCGCCCTCTCCAGCACGTGCGGCGGAGGCTTGATGTGACGGAGGAACTGTCATTTATTACTCCATCGCGCGACTCCGGGGGGGGGAGAGTCACTGATGGAGCTTGGGCCCCTGGAGCAGCTTTTTCTTTCTTTCTTTTTTTTTTTTTTTGTTATGTCTAAATCCTCGATACAAATTGCAGTATTTCTGGACTCCCAGCGGGACCCATTAGAGCCTGTGGGGCATTAACGATCATTAATAGTGCTGTGGGGTAGTGGTTGGGAGGGAAGCAAAGAAAGGGAGGGGGACGGGAGGGGGAGGGGGGCGCGGGAGAGTCGCCGGAGTTGGGCAGCTTGTTCAGAAACGGAGAATCAGCGCCTCTGCGTTGCTCGCAGCAACCAGGCCTGGTGTTCGTTAGCATCCCCGGTGACCTAAGTTAGCGTCGGCCAGGTATGTACCTCCCCACATGGGAATCCTGGAACTGCCCCAAGTCCTGCTGCCCTGTCCACATCCTTCCCCACACCTCCCCAGCGTCTGCCTATCCCCCAGCGTGAAGCTGGTTTTGAATCGCCAGCCCCAGAAGGCACACATGCGCGTCCCCCGTGACCCACGGTCCTGCCCGCGCCGTCCGGTAGTGGCGCCTCCCGTCTGGGCACTTGACTGTAGCGATCAGACCAAGTGTTTTAATCATGACTGACCAGCCTCCTCGCCAGGGCAGGGCGGAAGGGCAGGTGTTCAGGAGGCCAGCACCCATCTGCTCGCACTTAAGATCACCGCTGTTGGAACTGAGACACGCCCTGACCTGGGAGCTCGCTCACCACCCAAGCCGGTTCCCAGCGGCCTTCCTCCCGCAGATCCCCACGTCCACACCAGGCCACCTCGGCTCTGCCTTCCTTGTGGTGTGCATTTTCCTCCTGCGCTTTCTATTTTTCTTTCCAATCCCAGATTCTTGAAGTCTCACCTTCTGCATCTGTGATATCCCCCCAAACCACAGAAAGGAGTGTTTCCGAGCGATTAATTAAAAAGTTAGTTTTAGGGGCGCCTGGAGGGCTCAGTGGGTGAAACCTCTGCCGTCGGCTCAGGTCATGATCTCAGGGTCCTGGGATCGAGCCCCGCATCGGGCTCTCTGCTCAGTGGGGAGCTGCATCCCCCTCTCTCTCTGCCTGCCTCTCTGTCTGTCAAATAAATAAATAAAATCTTCCAAAAAAAAATGGGTGTTACATCCCCGTTCCTTCACTCACTCCAGCATCGTGTGCCTGTGAAGGACGAGACACTGTACTCGACACGGGATATGGTGCCCAGAACACCCCCAAACCATGGTTCCGGCCCTGGCGGAGCTTGTGCCGTGTGGCCCGAGGCACCTGGGGGGCTCCGTCCAGTAAGCGGCAATCCCTGAATTGTGCTCAGGCCCTGCTCTCCAGGGTGTGAGACCAAGTCCCATGTGGAGCTGTGCGCTGAGCGAGGTGTCTGCTGGAGGTTCTCTCTCTCCCTCTCCCTCTGCCCCTCCCCCTGCTCACTCTCCTGCTCTCTCAAATAAATAAATCTTAAAAAAAAAAAAAAAAAAAAAGAATCCCACCAAGTCGGGTGGAACCACAGCCGTGGTGCCCAGGAGGGGCGCAGGGAGCATGAGAAACCATAAGGCATTCAGACCCAGGAAGGGCGGTCGAGAAAACGCTTCCGCAGTAGCTGTACGGAATGGTATAAAGGAATGAGTGGTTCCCTTGCTCCAGACGCTGTCCTGTGGCAGGTGTTTTTCCATGAACTGCTTCAGCTCATCCTCACAACCCCAGAGCAGGGTGGGGAGTCTCTGGTTCACCGATAGGGAAGCTGTGGTTTAGAACGGGCTGAGCTGCCTGGCAGGGCCGCAGCGTGAGCCCGTGGCTCGGGGCGAAACAGCGCTGGTGCTGGGGGCTTGGCCTTGGAAGGCAACCGTCCCATCCTTTCTTCCTCACCCCTGTTGGTATCTTCGAGCCCAGACAAGCCAGGCTGATGATGAAGTCGTTCAGCGCTCCCTGAGGCCTCAGAGTGGCCTGGGTGCTGTGCTCCCAGCGGGGACAAGGGCCCACCCTGTGGCAGCGGCTTCCCAAATGAGGCAAGACCAGTTACAAAAAAATGAACAGGACCTTCATCCACCACCTCTAGTGTGGGAGGAATACCACATTTCTTTGCTTCCTTAAAGCAACGTCATTTTCTACCGACATCGGTACCCCCAAGGGGAACTTGACCTTCAGGAATTCCTGGTCCTGCCTTTATCCTCGGAGTCGGGGCCAGGTTCAGCGTCTTGCTTGTTGCCGAGAGATTCTGAAGTTTGGGAGGTTAGGTTGTCCGGCCCCTGTCTCACTCTCAGGACATCCCCCATCTCTACCCACACAGTACACCTTTGTCTGGGATGGCCTTTTCCCCGCCGAGGCTCTTGCTTCTGCTGGGGGCTATCCCAAAACAGGAGCCTGGGTCCTGGATATTCTGAAAACAGCCCTTCCTCTGCCTCTCCATCCCAAGTAAATCTTTCTGCACATCTTTGTCTTCATAAAGCCCTTCCCCCACATCATAGGCTCTAGAATTCTTTCCTCAAACTTGATTGTCCTCATTCAGATAGATTTTGATGGCCTCTAATAAAACTCAATGCCAGAATCATTAGCAACTGAAAAGATCTAGTTTCCCTTTCTTCTAGACTAGAGAGGGCTTAGTGACCAAATATTCCTAGAAAGTACGGAAACGTTTTCATTCCTTCATTCCAAGAACCCGGTGATTCTCCAAATGTGGTCCACGGCTGGAGAGGGGAGGGTCCGTTTCCGGAGTTCCGCAGCATCAAGACTGTTGTCATTAGAATAAAACATTATTTGGCTTTTCCAGCTCCTCCCATGCTCTCACAAATGTACAGTGGAGTTTTTCCAGACACATGATTCAAGCAGATCAAATGCAAAAGTGATAGGAAGACCCAGCTGTCTTCTATCAAACCGTATGGTAGAGAGATTTGCAAAGATCTGAGACAATGCTACTCTTCTCACTAAGATTTGTTTTGTTTTGTTTTGGAAATTACAGGGTTTTTTATTTCTTAAAAATATTTTATTTGTTAACATGTAATGGATTTATTGTTGCTTTTTAAAAATGAATTAATAAACACTTGATCATGTTCTCAGCTTTTTCATAAGATAACCGTGAATAGCTACAATACACATAAACAATGGCTTTTTGGAATCCTTCCAAAAATTTAAAGGGTATAAAAGGATTCTGCGACCAAAACACTTGAGAAATGCTACAGTAGAGCGACACAAGGGAAGAAAAACCAAAGAGTCGAGTTTCCTTGCAAGATAGGCCCTGCCACATTGACTGTCTCCAATCTGGGTTGTGTCTTCCAGAGAGAGGAGGAGTTATTTGAGTATTTTGGCTCAGCCTGTTCTTCTTTTTCTGTTTCATTTTTTTTTTCCTTTCACATTTGGAGAGGCCTTAAAAAACAGTTGTCCCCTAAACCCAAGTAACCACAGCCTCCAGTTTCCCTGGGACAGATCCTTTTGCCTGTCTTTTGCCTTGGCGTAATTTTTAAGAGTTCCCCTTCAGTTCTGCAGAGTGTCGCGGTTTAAGTGGTAAGTCCCAAGTCAGCCTGTCCGAACCCCATTCATGAGCTTCCAAGTGGCAAAGGGAGACCCCAGTCTTCCGTCCTGCAGAGTGACAGCTGTGCTCCCTTTGGCTGGATGGCAGGGCTGTGGCGGGCGGTGTGGGCTTGTTGATGACACTCCTATCCCAGCTGTGAAGGTGGGTGTCCGCGATGACCTCCGCCGAGCCCTGGGCCACCAGGTTTCCACGACCAGGGTGGTGGGGCCCTGGCTGGCCACACGTTCAGAAAGCTCCCAAGCCACTAGCAGCTCAGATGACCTCCGTGTCCGACGAAACTGGCGCCGCACGGGCCTTCGGGGCTCTTTTGGGACATTGCTAAGCCCGTGGGTCTAAGATTTCAAATGCTGTTCTGAGCTACTTGACGCAGAGGTGAAGCCAGACCACTTGGCGGGAAGTGTGAAATTCTTCAGAGTCCTTCCACTCACTTGTGACTCTATAAAAATTATCCCAGGGTCAGAAGCAAGGGAGCCGAAGATGGCGACGCTCCAAATGCAGACTGGGGGGCCGGCCAGGGCGCATCCTTTCCCTCCCGCTTCCACAGGAGGAAAGTGTCCCCTGCTCTCTGTAGTGCTCGCGCACGTGACTTGGGGTGTACCCTAACTGCCCCTCCAGAAGGACTACGATCCTCGTTAATAGGAAACTTCTCACTCTCAGGTGGTGGGCCCAGGAGTGCAGAAATTGGGATTCTTTTTAATTGACCATATGGTTCGTTGTACAGCTTCGTGAAGCCATAAATCTTTGCTGGAGGGGCAACCCAGCCGAATTGTCACCAGAGGAAATCACTTCATTTGGCTTTTCCTCTTGTTTCCTTCCCAAACTCCTTTTTTTTTTTTTAATCCCATGCAGCTTTTGGTACCTCCACATCGGTGAGGGAGGCGCAGGGGGCCAGAAGGTCTGGGACCAGCGAGCCTGGCAGGGAGCTGTCAGGAGGATCCAGCAGTTCCAGCCGCATTCCCAGAGCTCGCAGTTTGGCTTCTGCTGGTGCCAGCAATTGCAAAAGAGGCCTACTCAGCTTTAAGCACTCAAGTGTTGATAGACAAAGTGCTAGTGTAACAGATCTGTGTAATGGGGAACAGGTGAATAAATACAGGATTAGTGAGCCCTTCCCAGTAACAGCCTTATCATCACGTGGCAGGTGGGGTTTCTGCCGCCATCTGACAACCTGGGTTGTGTAGAAGTTTTTGAGTAACGCAACATGGAGGCAGCCCTTCCTCATGAAGCACTGAGACAATTAATCAAGATTTATCTAAATCTCTGGGTGGGAATGGTCGGTCTACCCAAGTGGCCATTTCTGAGCAGATGCACAGCCTCCTAAATGAGTAAATGGAGAGCACGGCCCCAGAAGCCACAGCGTCCGTAAGAGGCACGGTTGTTTTCTGTAACTGTCCAGTAATGGAGGAAAGGCTGCGTGAACAGCCTGTGCAGCCAAAGAGCATTGCACTATGCGAGTGGGGAGGTAGTAAGGGGGCGGTTTTGAGCCTGTCCAGCCTGGAAGCCATGTTATTTTTTTTTAATGTAAGATTTTTTTTTTTTAAAGATTTTATTTATCAGACACAGAGAGAGCACAAGTAGGGGGAGCAGCAGGCAGAGGGGGAAGGGAGAAGCAGGCTCCTGACAGAGCAAGGAGCCAGATGTGTGGCTCGATCCCAGGACCCTGAGATCATGACCCGAGCTGAAGGCAGACACTTAGCTGTCTGAGCCACCCAGGCACCCCAGGAAGGCATGTTCTTTATCCCCCTCCCCACAGCCGATTGCGCTGACCAGTCTCTCCACTCTCAAAGGCTTGCTGTAACCCCTCTCTTGCTCCTGGGACATATTTTCACACTGACTTAGCCCCTTTATTAAAAAGAAACGCTATCGCCGTAGAGGTCATCTCCTCTTCCTTTGGATGGCCCTGCAACTTACTGAGCAAACATGGGTCTTATAAACACGGGATTTGTTTTACATTGTTTTACAATGTTTCCACTCTGATCAGGTCCTCCATACATAGCCATCCAAAAGTCGCTTTCTTAGTGACGCATTACGTTTCCGACGTTTATCTGTTTGAGGCACAGCTCCCATTTATTTTAACCTCTGTATAGTATTTCATCATGTGGCTAAATCATACTTTATTAATCCTCCTGGCGATGGATATTTGGATCACCTTCATTTCTGCCATCCTGACGAAGTCCGCTAGTAAACCAAGCTCCTTGACTGCTGACTGCTAGTTGTTCTGGGTGGTGGTGGAACCCGTTTCCACATCCCAAAAGCGAGCGAGAGTTCCCTTTTGCCACATTGCCCCACATTCAGTGTCCAAGCTGTTCTAATCTCACTGCTATTATAACTGAGATTGTCCCAATCGGTACTGGCGCCGAGCATCTCTTTACTCGTCTGTAGGTTATTCAGCAATATTGATGTATTTTGCCCATTTTTTAAATTTAGGTTGCTCATCTTTTGTTACATTGACCTGTAGAGCTCCTCAGACACTCGGGACTCGTGTTTTTCCATCATGTGCTTTGTTACCATTCCTTGTTTCCTTCCTTGCTTTTGTGAAGCCGCAAAGGACGTAGCCAAGTAGACCCTGGGAGCTGTAGCATCGGGAGGCTTTGCAGGCAGTGCTTAGGAGTTGACAGTCTCTCGGGTAGGCAGTGGGGAGCCATCGAGGGTTTCTTAATTGGTCAGATTTGCTTTAGAAAGGGGAGTCTAGCAGCAGAACAGAGGACGGGTTGAGGAGAGGAGAAAAGAAAGAAGGTGATACCACTTAAGAGGCTTTTACAAGAATTCAGGGGAGGAAGAATGAGGTCCTGAGCCCAAATCATGGCCATGACTCCCACAAGCATTCCCAAGGATTTCTTGGGATCATCTTGGAATGGTATGGGAGGGTAGCGGTGAAAACTCAGTAGAGCACTTCGCTGCCATCTCCTACCGATTCACCAAGTTGCTCTTATTACTTGCCTTAATGAGGGTGGTTCCCTTTCCCGCCATCCCGCGGACACCCAAGTCTGCTCACCAGCTTGGAAGCTTATCAGGCCCTTGACGCCTCGCTAGATTTCCCTTGTCCCAGGTGGACATTCTGCCCAGCCCGGACGGATCTTAATTCTCCCTTCGGCCCTCGCTTGTTCCCTTCCTGCTACCTTGTCTGCCTCTCTCGGTCTCTCCCTCTCCCTTTTCTTAAAATTTTATTTCCCATTTTAAATCTTGCACCGTATAATACAATAAGCATTAAATCATGCAAATTGGTCTAGGTTACATTTTGAAAAATGTTAAGAGGAAACTGTTAAGAGACCAGTTTCTGACAGGCAATGCATTTTAAAGTTGAGGGATTTGAAATATTTCAGCAGTGGACCTAAAACAGCATTATAAATTAGTTCAACTTATCAGCCCTAAACAGAATTATTCATCTTCCAAAAGGGTATTTCATGGCCGCTGGGCCCAAACGATCGTTCACCTTCATTTTTGCCCTGCTCTAAGGGTAGGTCTCACTTTACTGAATTCTCCTGATTCATTACTGTGTGTTACTTTATGAATTTTTTATCAGCATTTTAATAGCTCTTTCAGATGATTGAATGTAACTGATTCTTGTAGCAGAACACTGATTGAACAGAAAGACAGTAATGTATGTCGTAGGGGTTAGCTTCAAGCCAAGCAACAGAGTTTTTACCTATAAGATGTGCTTTTTTCCCCTCGGTGAGAGTCTCTGCAGATGGAAGGAGCCCCCCTCCTCCTCCCACACACCTGCACCTTGCTTCTCCAGGAGGATTTGGGGAGGAACCTGCCATTTCCAGGCACGGTAGTGCAAGCAAAGGGGGAGGAAGTCAGTGCAGGCCTGAAACATCCTTTCTTTGTGCGTCAGAAGGATGAAATGATCACAGTTTCCAAGGTTCTTGGAATGACAGAAAGACATTAGATTTGCTCAGCCCTGGGGGTGGCGGGGAGGCTAATGTGGGAAGAGCCCAGAGTCTGAGCTCAGTGTGGATCTCGACTGTCACTTCTTTGCTGTGTGACCTTGGGGACTTTTTCCCATTGCCTGGTTTTTTGTTTTGTTTTTTTTTTCACTTCTCTATAGATCAGAACAAGCCCCCTTACCCAGAAGCCTTGAGGATTGAATGAAAACTTGTATCAGAAAGCCCAAGCATATAACAGGCCCTAAGGAAATGTTTGTTGCGCATGAATAATGTACACGAAAGCACTTTTAAACTTTTAAAGCACTGTACAAATGTAAGTTATTAATATAGGCCAGCATTGATGTCTGGGCAGCAAGGGCGGGCTTTCCCCGGAATGCTGTATGCTGAGGTGAGCCCTCTGAAAGGTTGTATCTGTTGATCAGAAGTGGCCACATAATCAGCAAATTCATATGGTTCAACCTCATCCCTTTACACCGTTTGATTGTATGTGACTTGAGTGATTAAAATTTAAAAATTGTAGAGGATTTGTGTTTAGGGAGTTACATTACAGAGATAAAGAGATGTTGTAGATAATTGAGTGCAATTCTCCGTGTCAGTGAGGAAACTGAGTCCAGACCCCACTGGTGGTCAGCAGAAGATGCAGGAACGAGCTGGGTTCTCATTCCTAGATCCTTGGACTTGGGCGGTACACCGAACAGCCTTACGAGGGATGGGATTTCGTTACTCAGCAGATAGGTGACGGGGCTCGAAAGAGAAAGCACATCCTCCCCAGCCTTCACGAGGACTCTTTCCTCTGTTCTTGCTGAGCCTGGGAAGTATCCAGCATTACCTAAGTCCCCAAGGTGGCGGGGAGGGAGGGGGCGCTCCCTAGGCAACTGGTCGACTCAGAATGGCAACTAGAGACAAGTCAAAATGAATCTTAGACTTCGATGCCTGCTGGGTGTCCTGCTATCAGGTGACTTGGCTCATGCCCGAATCAGCTCACGAAGCCTATTTGATGTTTCGGTGGTTCTTCTGCCTTGGCGACAAGCCCAGTTGAGATGGACAGGGGTTAGCAGACAATCTACAGGAGAACCAGCTGGAATCCTGCGTTGCTGGACATCTTGCGTGGGATCGCGTCCACTTAATGACAGAAATAGCTTGCTTTCTCAAGCTCCAAAAGTCGTAGACCAACAGAAAAAGATACAAATGGGAGAGAAGGCATGCAAGAAATGAATGGAAGTTAAATATCTTATTTGGCAAAGGAAAATATAGCCATTTGGAAAGATACTTTCTCTCTATTTTTTTTTAAGATTTTATTCATTTATGCGTGAGAGAGAGCCAAGCAAGAGGTCCAGCAGGCAGAGGGAGAAGCAGGCTCCCCTCTGAGCAGGGAGCCTGATGCAGGACTTGATCCCAGGACCCCAGGATCTGAGCCTGAGCCGAAGGTAGACGCTAAATGACTGAGCCACCCAGGTACCTCGGGAGAATACCTTCTCCTTGAAATGCTGGTAAAATACTTGAATTGCCAATACCCTTATTTGCTTCCTTGTTCATGTCAACATCGTCACGTAAAATATAATAACAGCGAACATTTAGAAACAGTCTGGAAAGGCCTGGACCTAATTCATTTTAATGTCCTTTTTTTCCCCCTTTTTAATTTTTAAAGCTAAGTCTCCAAATGTGCCTTTAAAGTTATTTTTTTAACATGTGTTTTAAGATCATAGGACTGAAATACAGCACTTGGGGGCAAGCGGGGTCTAGGAAGGAAGTTACATGAAAGTTGAGTAAAGATTAGGTTTTCATTGTCAGTTTTCATAATTCTGCTAAATTATGCGGCCAGAAAGGGCACTCCGGAAAAGGTAGTATATACCTCTGTTCACACGCACAGTTGCTATTTAAGAGCTTTACCCATTAGGGGGAAAAATAACAACACTTTTTAGTGAACACTTTACTGACTCTGTTTGCTTTCGCTCTGACATCTCCTTCATATCTTTTTCTGACTGAAAATAGTTGGGGACCTCAGGTATCAAATGAAAATGGCGACATCAACTAGGTCATGGGGAACTTGGATATTCAAAGGACGTACATGCACATGGCAAGATGAAGGACAGACTAGTAGTTCAAGGAAAGTTTCAGGTTTGTTGGGTTCAACCACTCGGGAAAGGACGGGACTGATGTCTTTTTTAAGCAGATTCTCACCTTTGAAAGAGAGAGCTCCTGTGAGACATGGATTTGGTTCCTTCGTCCTTTTAAAATGAACGGCGAATGCTGGCACATCCTTTCTCCCAGACCGGCCGTGATGCCGAGACCCAATCACCCTGCCCCAGGATGAATGGATGCTGAGTCCAAATGCCGCTAAAACCCAATTAGAATTTCACAGACAACAGAAATAGAGGGTTAACCATGGCGAACTAACTTGGAGATAAGTCCCAGGGCTCGCGCGTAGGCGTAACAGCTCAACAAGGACAAAACCTTTTATGAACAGCTTCACACCTCGTATCCAATAGCTCATCATTTAGATAAATAGTACAGATCTTGTTACTGTTCTATAGGAGAGAAAGTGAGATTTGGCGAGGTTGTAACTTGCACGAGGACACAAAAATTTAGTGACATTGTCCATGTCCACGCTGTTCTGCTTGCTGTGACCAACGTCAGCCTGAGGAGGTGTTCTCATCGGCCGCCCTTGAAGAAGGGCAAAGAAAGAAGGGGGTTGGGAGTCTGAACTGAGGCTGAAAAGAGGCTGTTGGCTGAGTGCACTATTTCTGAAACTTTACTGAGATGTAGTTCACAGATCATAAAGTTGACCCATTTTAAGTATATATAGTTCAATTCGTTCTTGTATGTCATGAATACAAATCCTTTCTTTGTATTTTCTCCTAGCGTGTGTATGGTTTGTCTTTTCATTTTCTTCACGGTGTCTTTGAAGCACAAAAGTCAGCAATTTTTTAAAAGATTTTATTTATTTATTTGACACAGACAGAGAGAAAGAGAGCACACACAAGCAAGGGGGGCAGCAGAGGCAGAGGGAGGAAGCAGGCTCCCCGCTGAGCAGGGAGCCTGATGCAGGGCTGGACCCCAGGACCCTGAGATCATGGCCTGAGCCGAAGGCAGAGGTTTAACCATCTGAGCCACCCAGGCGCCCCCAAAGTTAACAATTTTGACGGAAGTCCGGTTTATAATTTTTTTTGCCTTTTACGGCGGACCCTTCTGGCGTCCTAGCTGAGCAGCCATAGCCTCATTGCAGAGAATACTTTCCGAGCCTAAGCACTATCAGATCTCTCTCGCACACACATGCATAGACGTGCACTGAAGTCCACCAGGGGCTACTCCCTTCATTTGGAATAAAATCCAGGCCTCTTGCTGTGGCCCAGAAGGCCTTCCTGCAATCTGGCTCCCCGCCCCATCTTCCCTAGGTCATCGTGTCCCCCCGCCCCCCGTAGCCTCCACTGTTCCTCCCATGAGCTGTGTCTGAGCCTGTTGGGGCCCGTGCTCTCGCAGCCGCCTGGGCTGGAAGCCCCCTTCCCCACCTCGGCCTCAGCCACCTCCTTCCTTTCTTGCACACCCAGTGTAGATTTCGCGGCCCTCGTGGTGGCTTCCCAGATCTTCCTAGCTAGGAGGTTCTTACGAAAGGACCCCTCCATCCAGCCAATAATGCCTTCCCTTCCTCCTTTCACAGTACGTCTCACTTTCTGGGATTATTTTGACTTTTTCGCCGTGTGTGCGTGTGTGATCCTCCCCATACGCCCGACCCCCCACCAAGGGCAGAGCGCTTTTCTGTGCACCCGCTGCTGTCTTCCCGGCCCCGGCTGCAGGGCGGTGCCTGGCACAAGGCTGGAGCCTCGCGAGGATGTCGTGAACGGATGTGAAGCCGAGAAGGACGTCACGGATCAGATTCACTGCGGAAACGCGTGCGGGGCTCCAACAGGTCCCTTTCTCAGTGCGCCCTCCTCTACCGAACTCGTTTGACCAGGGTCCTCCTCGTGCTTACGCTACACCCGGCCCATCCATCCCGCGCTGCCTTCACTTGCCGTGTGGGTGGCTGTGCCTTTGGTTTCTTCTAACACAGAGGTTTTGTCTCCGTGGTCCGCTAGGAAGCTCTCGGGCAGATCCATGTGGCGTGGCCTAGTACGGGCTTGGTATTTGGTCAGTGAATGGATGAACGAGCAGATGTCCCGAGCCTCACCTCTGTGGCCTGAACGAATGAGGACCCAATGGCAAAGGGCTGTACCATGTGACGTGCTAAGAGGGACAAAGGAGAGGCAGGGATCGCATCTTGCGTGGGATGCAAACATCAGTCACGTCACCGTGACCACCTCCTCACGGTGGAGGGCCGTCGGGGCACCTTGCGAGACCAGGCATCCGTGCTTCCCAAGGGGGCCAAGTCATTTGCAGCTCTGGGATGCCTGCAGGGCTCAGCAGGAAATCTCTCAAATGCACTTTACACGCCAGTGTTTTGAAGAGGTTAATGGTTCTTTGTTTACTTTTTTAGCTTTTGCCAAAATAGATGATCTAAGCTCTTGGTTTGGTCCTACCTACAAAATGCACTTTCATCTTCCCCCAGTCCTCGGTCACTGTCCCACGGGCTTAGCTGAGGACATGAGAAGTGCAGGCGTCGACACCAGGAGGCAGACCCCGTGCGGCGCTTTACCGTGCAGCGCGGGGCGGTGGGGGCCGGGTCCCAGCCGTAGATGGCCAGCTCCTTCTCCTTCGGCTGGACCATCTCCTCCGCATGGCCCGTTGCAGTGGGTGGGCATAGCTTGCCACGCTTGTGGTGGGACGGGACTCGGGTACGATTCTGCTGTCACTGGGTGTCTGTAGACCGACTGCATCCCTTCTCGGAGCCTCCATTTTCTCGTCAGTAAAATGAGGCTAATAGGACCTCGCTTACAGGGTTACTACGAGGGTTAAGGGGCGCCTGGGTGGCTCAGCCGGTTGTGCATCTGACTCTTGGTTTCGGCTCAGGTCGTGGTCTCAGGATTGTAGAATCGAGCCCTGCATCCGGCTCTGCGCCCAGCGCGGAGTCTGCTTGAGATTCTCTCTCTGCCCCTCCCCCGTGTGTGCGCGCGCTCTCTCTCTCTCTCTCTCTCTCTCTTTTTCAGAGGGGGTTACGTAGAACACTGTGTGAAACATTGCTAATGCAGTGCCCAGACACAGAAAGTACAGAACGAGGGTAGCTTTGTCGAGAGTGACTATGATCGTCAGCGCTGTCATTTCTGAGGCGCAGCCGGCCCTGCCAGGAGAACGGCCGCTCCAGCGAGCGTAACTCAGCAGGCCCAGATTTTAAGTGAGCGGATGTCCACAGCCTTCTTGATTTTCTTAGACCGTTACCTGCTTCCGTGAAAGTTCTAGGACAGATTATTCTAAAAACGCACCAAAGCATCGGATCAGTCACTAGCAAGAGAAAGTAGCGACCGAGGAAAGAAGAACACGGACTCGGAAAACCCGGGGATCAGCCTCGCTGCCACGATGGAGCTCCGGAGCCGGCACTGGGAGTCCTGGCAGCCAGGGTCCAAGTCACTGTGAAGTCCTCGGACAAGGAGACCGTCGCTCCTTCAAGAATCAAGGCTCCCTCCAAAGTCACTCTCCAAGGTAACTCTCTCACTCTTCATGGTGAACAGGATTCCGGCAATGTCTTCCTCGAACGCAATCACGGTTTTCGGACGACTGCTCCCTGTACGTAACTTTTTTGATAAGAGCAAATGGCACGCCATGAGAACACGATGGGGCCGGCCGTTCCGTGTGGGACTGAAGTAATGTGGCCTGGCGTGTGGCGGCGAGGTGGTCAGATGTGATCCCTGGATAGGATTTAGAATGTTTCGAAGAATGGATGAACTGCTTGTCCTTCAAATAATCTTTAGTAAATATTGCTTTTCTCAGCTGGGCTTTTGACGGGAGCTGAATAGCAGACTCTTTGAGATTGTATTCCGTGACAGGAGCCTGGCGTGTTTGTATTCTCTGCCGCTGGTCCGGGCCAGAGCCTCGTGCCTCAGAAATCAACAGTGCAGGCGGGAAAGGTGACATCTTACTGTGAAAATCAGACCCCCGCCTACACAGGAAGGCCATTCCAGCTCTCCCCAGGTGGGGCTGCAGGAGTGCTGGTGAGCAGATCCAGACCCCTTGTCAGGCCTCCATCTGGGGCTCTCTTCTGACGCTCAGATAAGTTCTCAAGCCAGTGTTATCCAGCAGGTCTCCGCGGCAGGGCAGCCCCCTCTGGGTGGGGGGGATCCAGGAGAGAGGGTGGTAGGAGGATGAGTCACAGTCTGGAGCTAGAAGGTCCAGCCCACCCTGCCCCGTGGCGTCCTTGACAGCTGCCTGTGGGTCCAGAAGGAGTCTGTGTGCAACTGGGAATATCACCTGTGTGGTTCCGGGCAAAAGCCTTGCTCTAGCAGGTGGCCGAGACGTTCCCAGCCTGGGTTCTTCACTGTGAGTCGTAGAAACTGTCTTTTCTTGCCAGGATTCTGAGCAACATGACTTCATGGGAGAGCTGGCTGATCCACAAGCTCCAGAATTTTCCCTTAAAAATTGAAGTGACTTGGGGTGCCTGGGTGGCTCAGTGGGTTAAGCCTCTGCCTCCAGCTCGGGTCCTGATCCCAGGGTCCTGGGATCGAGCCCCACATCGGGCTCTCTGCTCAGCAGGGAGCCTGCTTCCTTCTCTCTCTCGCTCTCTCTCTGCCTGCCTCTCTGCCTACTTGTGATCTTGTCTGTCAAATAAATAAATAAAATCTTTAAAAAAAAATTTAAGCGGCTCAATCTGCTCAGTGAAGTTATTCGTACAAGCCCGGTGCATGTGGAGGCAGGTGGGCTGTTTCCGTCTATATCGTTACTACTGAGCCCTTCCTTCTGACCCCAGGTGCCAAGACCGGTTGTCTGTGGACACGAGCTTATGTCAGGGTCTGTAAGGGAGCACCGTGAGAGGCAGAGAATAATCAGGCAGAAAGGAACCGTGACGATGAGCCAGTGCAGCCTTCTTGTTTCCCTGAGGCCCGAGGAAGCCATGACTCTCCACTTACAAAGTCTGTTGGGCGAAGACTGTTTCTACGCACCGTATGGTGGGTCACGCACGTGTCCAAGGGAGATGAGAGGGAAAACGAAAGTGGCTGTTGGACCTTCTGGCTTTGAGGGCCACATCAGCACCCGTAGACGTTCAGCTCATGCCGACGTGAACTTGGAGGAGAGCTCTGGGCTCCGTTCAGCTCTCTGCCAAAAACAAATATCCTGGACCTAATGGCCATTTCCTTGTCACAAATGAGAGAGGGTCGTCCAGGACTCCCCGAAGAGCCGAGAGGCCTTGGGGAAGTATGTTGCGAGTTTGTCGTCTGGAAGTTAAGCTGGTCTCTTGACTTTCCAGAAGCTTCAAGTTGACTTGACCATGACTCCAGTTCACTAAATGTTCGTGGGTTATCAGTACAGGAAGAGTAATCCCCAAAGTCCTTGAATATGTTTCATTCTCCTCTCGAATGAATAATTAACATCGTAGGAGTTGTTCAGTAGATGGTGTCTGCGAGACTCCTTGCTCCTGGGGGCTTCTTCCCGGAGTTTACAGCCCCGTGTGGATGGCTAAGCAGAGAAGGCAGTAGCGTTTGTATCGTCTGGTCAGGGACATGGAGGTGGGGAAGAATCTGATGAGAGCCCCGGCTGGAGGGCAGTGGCTTGACTGTACATTGCACCGTTCCTTTCCCTCGGTGGGTCCGGCTTATAGGATCTTCACGTCTCCGAGAGGGAAAAGGCCTGGATGTTGTTTTTTTCCAGCTTCCCATTCTTGAAGGAATTCCTTCCGTAGCTTCCCCAGCAGATGGTCACATAGCATCTGCCTTCACCTTGGGGGAAGGGGCTCCGCCACCCCACACACACACACCTCATTCTCCTTTGCGGTTCTGCTGGCGGAAGGTTTCCTCCTCTCCCTGTCACTCCTCAGGGTTCCCCTTCCTTCTCCTCAGGACGCTTGGTGGAGGGTTGTCCTTCATGTTCTCGGTGGCCTCCCCTAAAGGAGCGCAAGGTCCTTTTCGGCTCACCATGTGCAGCCCATTGAAGGAGATGGGTGACTCGGGCTGAACGGAGGGAGGGAGGGAGGAGCACGTGCACGTGCTCGCAAAAATTTCAGAAGAGAGCCGGGAAGGAATTACATAACGTGAAAATGGTAACAGGGTGTTTTTTCCCAGATACCAGCTGATCTGCTCAAGATGACTTTGAAGTGGAGGCGGGGGAAGGCGCGGGGAGAACCATTGGGAAAAAGCGTCTTTTTAAAAATCACTGTGAACGTAGTGACAGTGAGGTATCAGGGAGATTATAGGTTTGGAACCGAGAGAGAATCCACAGTGTGAGGAAAGCCTAGTGATACCCAAGATTAAAAAAAAAAAAAAAGGTTTTTTTGAGGGAGACCAAAAACATGCGCGCCTGGGAAAACCAAACTGATGGTGATTTTTTTTTTTTTAACATAGTGTGGTGGTAAATGTGATCTCAGAAATGGCACTGAGATTTGGTGAGACTAAAAGAGATCAGAGAAGGGATCAAAAAGTGTTCCGTAGGCAGGTGAAAGGCCCAGTTTGCAGAGAAGATGAACCCTTGAGTGGCCTGGAGGAGACCATTCAAGTGAGGACAGCCCCCCACCCCCCAGCCACGGGGGATTGTTCCGAACTCCCGGCAGAGGCTGAACCTCCAAGCAGCACCAACTCCTACATAGGCTGTATGTGTCCGGACACAAGGTCCCTGGATGCCGTGTGGCTTCTGGACTAGCCACGGTGAGAGACCAGCAACAAGAACTAATGATGAATCAGACCAATGGCAACAATACGCTGTGAGAGAAGTTACCTAAATATGGAGACTTTTCCCCAGAATATCTCAGGGTACCGTGCTCGCCCTTCTCGTGATGATGTGCTTGATGAAACGGCGACATGAGAGGCGGCGGACGTGGGCGCCGGGACGGACCGTGAGGCTGTCAGTGACCTTGCGAGGCTGCCTCCGCTTCGGGACTGCCGCTGGCCGAGGATCAGTGTCACCGCGAGAGGAGAAACCGCGGATAAGATTACGGGAACCACCGCACTTCCAGCCACAAGCCCACTGCGGAAGGAGCTCAGAGCATCTGGACAGGGACCCCGGCCAGACTCACAGCACAGCTTCCAGTGGGGGACAGTTAGCTCCCGCCTGCGGCCCCTGCGCACCGCAGTGACAAATGTGTGGGGCGTCGCCAAGTGCTCCTCAGCCCGGGGGCAGCTGCTCCTCCGGCTCTGATCTCAGAGGAAGAAGTCACTGTCTTGCTTTCTGTCATCTGCCCCATCTCACGAGGCACCCAGTTTTGTCACCACTGTCCTCGGAATGCCTCTCGACACGCCCTCCTTCCCACTGAGGCAGCTCCGACCCCAGATGTTGTCCCGGGGATCTTCTTCCTCGCCTGACACGGGATGGGGCTGCCCTTCCACACCAGATCTTGGCTCACGGCTGCCGGCGGTACTTCCTGCCGGTCAGATTCTGTGCAACCTCCGATCCTGCTACCCGCCCATCCCACTTAAAAGGCTTTTTTTCCGGCGGCACCTGGGTGGCTCATTCGGTTGGGCGTTTGCCTTCTGTTCAGGTCATGGTCTGCAGGATCCTGGGATCAACCCCAAGTCTGGCTTCCTGCTCGGCAAGGAGTCTGCTTCCTTCTCTCTCTCCCCCCACCCTGTCTCTCACCACTGCTCGTTCTCTCTCTCTGTCTCTCAGATAAATAATAAAAATCTTTAAAAAAAGAAAAAAGAAAAGAAAAAGGAAAAAAAAGCTTGTTTCCCTCCCCATGACTGCCCGCCCATGTCCTTCTGCTGCCCGGCCTCTGATCCCGTCTCCTCCTGTCCTTGCAGCGCTCCCCTCCACCTGTTCTGTGTGTTCAAAGTTCCTGCCTCCCCCTCCCTCTCCCCCTCCCCACGCCCCACACCCTCACCCCTGCTACACTCTCACCCCCTTGCTTCCAGGCAGCCTCGGCCCCTGGCTCTGTGTCCCCATACGAGCGGCAGGAAATGTTTGTTGACTTGAATGGGATGTTTCTTCCCAAGACCGAGATTCCAAGTGCTTCTTACCCTTCTGGTTTATCGCGATTTTCCGAATATTTAAACAGAGTCTGTTCCGCGTCGTTTCTGGAAGTGATCCCAGTGAGCTGAGCTGTCCTTCCTGGGGTTCGCTCTGTTGTCATTTGCCCATCTCCGTCTTTCTGGTCTCTTCTTCTCCAGAAATCCGTTAAGACGAGTGTCTTCAGGGCCCGGGTCAGTTTCTCCCCGCTGGAACGCTGGGCATCTGGGCCAGGAAACATCAGCTCATTCCGACCCATCCCCGTGCGCTCGGGCCAACGAGGACGGGCCTGTCGTTGGAGGCTGTGGCTCAGGGGCAGACATGAAAATTCCAGCCTCTCCAGCAGAGTCGGATTACGTGTCCCTCTCCGACGTGGAAGTGTTTGCTTCTCTCTCCGTTGTTATCGAGCTCCCCGGCCACCCCCCACCCCGTATTCCAAGGGGGCAGCCGCTTCGCCGCCATGACTGTTCTACTCCTGACTCAACACTGTAAGGTCTGGATCCACATGATGTTTGTTTTATAAGGGCCTGTAAATGCCTTCCCCGCGCATCCTGTCCATGCACATGCCCACCACGAGAAGCAGCTACCGTTCCCATCATCGTGGGCACAAATGGAATGAACTAGATGCCTCCCTTTGCAATACCGTATCCCACTTCTTCTTTGTTCGGAAGAGACATGAAACAGAAGAAAACGCTGGTCTGCATAAATAGCACTAAATACAATATACACAGCGGAAGTGGGCTTGTGGGTTTAAAACTCTACAGGGGAGTTGTTATGGCAACCGAAAGTTGTCTTCCGTGGGGGGACGTGTCCGTATTAATGAGATAAGATAGAACCGCGCCTCCAATGGTAACTGTGCTCTCCAAGATTGTTCTTCCTTCTGAGACGAGAAGCGAAGCTCTTATTTTATCAGTGACATCTGGACCTAGCAGTGGGAGACAACCTGGGTGGGTCGTGGGCCTGGACGTAGGTTTCCAGGCTGAGTTTCATAATCCCCTGTTCAGAGGAATTAGATCCTCTCCGAACACGTCTGCTTTACTTAGCCTTGTTCCAAGCACGTAGTCTTCAGCTTAGAGGACGAGCACTGTGGACAGACCATTAATTCCCTAATGGGAGCCTGCAGTTCACTTAAACATAAGGAAATTTTTTGACTGGAAGGGATTTTTCTGTAGGGAAAGGGCGAGAAGAAATCCTTGATGCTGGGACCGTCCAGGGGCTGAGTCCCCCCCGCGGAGATGGGCTGTGGGTCAGGATCTTCCAACAGAGAAGAAACCCTGATGTCTGGGGAGAGGGAGAGCGACAATCTGCAGGATATAGGAAGCCCTGCTTCCAGCGGCGAGGGAAGGGTTGCCAGGGATCCTGAGCACGTACCGCCACACGTGACTCTTGCCTCCGAGTTTGGAGCGGGAAGAAGGAGGAGACAGCATGAGCCTGCCTTGGTAATAGGAGGAAATAAATAGTAAAATGTGTTTTATAAAAGATAATCTGAGAGACAGAGTGCACTGTTTCCTAAAGCCGGAGACGTGAAGAAGGAGGCCTCAGGTGGCGGCGGGGTGTTTGGGGGGCGATGGTATGAACAAGGACCAGCAGTGGACGTGTTTTTCTAGAATGCACTGTCTGGAAAGGATCTGTTGAGCCCTGGGGCACAAGGAGAAAGAACAGAAAAGCAAAGGCTGTCAAAGCCAAGCATGGCCGTGATAGCACCAGGGACAACTTCTCCCCAGATATCATGTATTTGTGGAAAGGGTGATCTCATTCGCAAACTGCTTCCCGAAGGAGCCCCGGGAGGGCTGTGCTCGCTGACGAGCCCGGACCCACTCAGAACCCAGCACCACAGACACACACAGAACCTGCCTGTGGGCAGACCGTCAGAGGGAGAGTCTAGAACAGTAAGCGCGGCAAATCCTACCTACAAAATCATGTCCAGTCACACGGGATTCACATAAAATGACTTAGAAGGGCTCCTGCCTTTCATCCCAGGCTGTCCCCCTGGCTGCTGGCACATTCACCTAATGTCACAGCTTCACTGCCCGGAGCCTCACCAGAGAGAACGCGCCGCTGGTCTGCCCTGCGGCCGGTGTGCCCTTGGGAAGTGGGAGACTTTGCAGAGGGACAAGGGAGTGCTCCTCGGGGGGCAGGTGGGGACCAGCGTTCCCTGGGACACCTCGGTGAGTCAGGGCTTTGTATCTTTTCAGGAACGGGCTCCAGGACCGCACTGATCTCTGCCTTCCACATAAATAAATATCAGACAGGATAGCTGAGGTCAGTCTAGAAAATTAGAATTTGCTTGGGGGAAAAAATATGTTCTGGAAAAGATAAACAGTGGCTTGCAGTCGCGCTGTTGGAACATTTGTTACAAGGTTCTGGTATTGATCTTTTATCACCCAGTTCCCACTGGGAGCCATGATCTATCACCATGCTGGGGAGCACTAATGCGAGTGCGCGAATCCGGGGAGCCCCTCCGCGGCATCTGGGCGGCATCCACTCGGGGGAGGGCGGGGGAGGGTAGGGGGCGGCGCGAGCTGCCAGATTCCAAGGGGAGTTGTGCGATGGTGCAAATGCGTATCCGTGCTGGGGAGTGTTACGGGTTTATGAGGAGCGTGATTAAAATTGCATCAAAGAGGCTGGGGAAGCTTATGGTTCAAGTTAACTGTACGAAGTAAACAGCCTTTAACGGCCTCCCGGGAGTGTGACAGATAGTCTGTGGGTGTTGCGGCAACATGGTACTGGTGAATGTTCTGGCCGTCCCCAACTAATCACCATCTGTGAGCATGGGTCTCTGGGGAGCGTCTGGTGGTTGGACAATCATGATAGTTAGCATTTTTAATCAGCTTCTGGGCAGCACAGATAGAAACCTTATGCTCAAGCCTTTATTTCTCCTCTCCGTGTAGAATTTCTTACGGTGATGATAGCAGGGATGACAAGGAGTCGGGATGTGCTTCGGCAAGAAGCATTTCGTGATTCTTTCCACTCCTTTCCTGGGCCCCCGGCCTGACCTGAAAATGAGCCAGAATGCTTGCTTATGGTCACTGCTCTCATTGCTTCTGTTTGCCACCGGCAGAAGGGACCTCAGGGGGGAAGGGAGGTGGCTTCTGTGTCCAGTGGGACAGGCTGTCTCAGCTCAGTGCCTTGAGTGTGACATAATCCTCCCCCCACCCTGCAACTGCTCTTTCCATCCCCACCACCCCGTGCCTACACTCAGCGCACTTCCCCAGCAGCCACTGACTTCTTTTCCTTCCCCATTATTTGGGGTGATGTCACTGGAGGGCTCCAGCTGGATGCCCCGTAGGGCATGACAGAAGGTCAATGGCAATGTCCTTAGGAGTAGGCAGGCCTGCAGGCAGCTGGGTCGTCCAACTGACACTGAAAAGAGATGCTGTTAATTAGCTTTTGTTACATAACCAACCACCCCACAACCTGGGGAGTTCAAACAACGACTCTCACACAGTTCACAATTTCGTGGGTCACGTGGGTGTTCCAGCTTGTCTGGGCCAGCTTGGGGGACTCCTGCGGGACCCCCTCTGTCGTCCCTGGCCGACTGGGCTGGGCAGATCTGGGGCGTTCGGCTGCACCTGGTGATTGACGGACTGGTTGGTCTGCAGTGGTCAGCTCAGTGAGACAGCTCGTTCTTGCTGCGTGGGCTCTCTCGTTCCGCAGTAGGCCTTCTGGACCTCAGTCCATACCATCTCCTGCTGCTCGAGGCGTTCCAAGGACGGACTAAGGGTTCTTCTTGGTAATTGAGTCTGTCCCCGTGTGAAAGAACAGATACACTCCTGCTTTTTGGTTTCTTTGCCTTTAGTCTGGAGAAGAGGGAATGGCCATGAGTAAAGCGGGACTCTCTCGGCGATGCCGGGGTCTGGGAGCCTTGTGGGATGACTGTGCTATAGCCCTCAGGGCTCGGGAGCTGGCGCAGCGGGAGGAGAAAATTATGTCCCGCATCGCCTGGCTGCGGGGTAGCAGGCTACCCGTCCGCCGCCACTGTGGGTCATCACCGTGGGACAGAATGACTCGTGTCCAGCAGAGGCCTGGGTGGGACGGCTTTCCTGTCCGCTGCTGCTGGAGAACCCGCAGGCTCAGGGTCGCTCTCGGACGCCTATGAGAGCTGGCACCTTGGGAAACGCCCACAAAGAGGTTTTTCACATTTGAGATTTTTCAGCAAGCCGAAGATACGGAAGATGGAGTATGTGGGGGTTGCTGGGAATACATGTTTTTTACTATTTTTTAAGTAGGAATCAGGAAACAGTATTTCCACATTTTGTTGTCCGTGAACACCTAGCATGAGACCATACAGTAGTGGTCACGATGATGCTGATGGTGGTGACGGGCTCACTGTGTGCCGGGCACCGATCTAAGTACATTTTTTAAAAGATTTTATTTATTCATTTACTGGAGAGAGAGAGAGTGAGTGGGGGGGGGGGTCAGAGGGAGAGGGAGACTCTCAAACAGACTCTGCTGAGCACAGAGCCCGACCCGGGGCTCGATCCCACAACCCTGAGATCACGACTTGAGCTGAAATCGAGAGCCCCACGCTGAACCGACTGAGCCACCCGGGCACCCCTTTTAAAAATTTTATTATTTTATTTTATTTTTGAAGACGACCTAAGTACTTTACAGGCATCACCCCACTTAATTCTTTGGACAACTTCATAAGCGCTGAAGTGACCCCATTTTTACGTATGAGAACACTGAGCAACCAAAGGGTAGAGCGGCGCAGCCAGGGTCACACAACACGTCGGTTCGGGTTAGCACACAGGACTGACTCTTTGCTACGTGTGTCCGTGTTGTAGAACCTCATTCTGTGGAGCGACGCTGCGGGGTTGACATGCCAGCTTCTGCTGGCCCAAAGAAAAACCGCAGTTGGCCCCACGATGCTTTCCTTGCCTGGTTTGCTATCCCATGCTTTAGTCTGATTCCCGAGGAGGTTATCAGGCTTTGGGATTTCACGAATGCAGTTAAAAAAATTGATTTTTAATTGTAAGAGGGCTGCATAGAATGCAGTGGCTGAGGGTATATATTACCAAATAAGAATTTTTAAAAATACAGATACCATGTGTTATCATCATTGTCGCATACAAAAAAAAAAAAAAAGATGTCGTGCTTAACAGCTCTGGGTCAGATTTTGATGATGCTGCTGACTTGGAAGTCACATGACCTTGGAAAATAACTTCTCTGCCTCCGTTCCCTCGTTGTAAGACGGAGAATATTACAACAGCGCCTGTCTTTTGGGATGACTGGGAGGAGGAAGTGAAACACTGTACGTAAGGCACCGAGGACCTGGCACGGAGAAGCCCTTGGTACCTTTGATATTTGTTATTATTAAGACCAAAGAAGCAAGAAATGGGCAATATGAGAATCATATCACATGCACTGAAATCTCACTGCACCGTCCTCCTCGTCCTGCTGGTCCCAGGCCAGCTGTGATCTGGGAGCCGTCGGCTGGGCACCACAGACTCGGTCTGTTTCCTTCCCCGGCCAAGAGCGCCGACACCCTCCCACCCAGTAAGGAGGGCGGCAGGAGAGGCGGTGAAGGGCTGCGCGGGCAGATCCGTTTGGTTTCAAGGGCGGATACGCAAAGCAAACAGGGTCAGTAAGGGAGTTTGCAAAGGTGGACAGTGCCCTGCTGCCCCCACCCCTACCTCTTGGTGGTTCCTGGAAAAGTAGTTAAGAGGCAAATGGAACCACTAAGAAGAGGCATGAGATGAAATTTAGTGTTGTAGACGCACCTTTTTCCTATTTTAGACCTTCTTACCACATGGGGGCCCAAGCAGCCCAGTGTGGTGGAAGAGAGAAGAATGCCCTGACCTTGGCTCTGGCCACGGAGAGGCAGAGTGGGTGGGCCCCTCAGTGGAGAGCTCCTCCAAGAACCTAAACCCAACGATCTGATGATCCCACCGCTGCTGCTGTGCCGAAGCCAAGGTCCTCTTTAGTGGGAGAATCAGCAGCAGCCACAGGACGCCAAGTGTTTTGGGCTTGTAGGACATTCGATGCCTACCCGAGCATCTAACCAGCCGGCTTCTGGACCCCCTGCGCCCCACCACCCTGGCGTCCCAGCTGGAGACCTTGTGTCGCAGGACACCCAGGCTCTGCCCACACCCAACGTGTCCCCTCACTTGCAGTCACTTACATGTGTGGTGCCCATGCCCGGCCAGCCTGGGGAGCAAGGACAAACACTCAGTCTCGGTTGTACGCCTCCAGCAGTCCTCGGCATGAGATGGGAACATAGTAGGTCCTTCATAAATCTGTGAAAAGCAAAGTCGAAGCATTTGACCTGTAACCAGGACCTGTGTGTCGGCCCTCTCCAACCCCCAGGTACTGCGGCATCGCGTCCTGGTTGCCGTTGGATCAAAGTTCGAGTCTTTCACAATTAATTCTGTTTTGTCCAAATTGGAAATGACAGGCCATGTTTTTGAAACGTGCTAAAGTGTGTAGGACCATTATTGGAGAAGAGGGCTTTTTGGTCTGGAGGTGGTTGTCTTGTACTTGCAAACTCCGGGGAAGTCAAACCGTGCTTCGCAGTGACATGAAGAGCTTCCGGCGGGCAGTCCCCCATTTTATTTAGAGCTCCTAGGGACTCTGGCCAACTGCCGTCTTTGTAGTAGGAATGGAGGGCATTGGGTCTGGGGGCAGGGGGAAGCTCTTTAACCCTTAAGTGAGAGGCAGCATTCAGGGTTGGCACAGGAAAGGCAGTCCGGCTCTCTCTTCTCCAGAGAAATCAAATGGTCTCAACCGAGAGGCATTTTATCACTTCCCGAGAACCCTGAAGGTTACAGGAAAGAGGAAATGAAGGCAGATGAGGGATTAAAAACAGGGGAGCAGAGACTGCAGGAAGGGAAGAGCGTAAATATTTCAGCAGACTGAGAAACACGGGGCTGCTGGACAGAATGTTTGGTCTGGACGACCGGGGACATCCAGGTGCCTGCGGGCACATGCAGCCACCACGACGTGTGGCCTTTGTCCTTTCGGAGGGACAAATAAAATCGCTGCTGCTTGAAGCCATTGCACTACATGTCTTTAACGTCGGGGAAACGGTTTACATTTTACTTAAAGGCTCTTAGTTGACGGGTTTTATTTTTCACCTGTCAGTATAACATAATGTCTCGTTCTTGCATTGTGAGTGTGAATGAACTTTTAAAATGTGCTTCAGGGCGCCTGGGGGCTCAGCTGGGGAAGGGTCTGCCTTCGGCGCAGGTCATGTTCCCGGGGTCCTGGGATCGAGCCCCACATCGGGCTCCGTGCTCAGTGGGGAGTCGTCGTCCCCCTCTGCCCCCCCCCCACTCGTGCTCTCTCTCGCTCTCTGCCTCTCTGAAAAAAATCTTTCAAAAAAAGAAAAAGAAAATACATGCTTCTGTTGCCTGAAGGAAGAAGATGCGCAGGTGTTTCTGACCAAACCTTCCCCTTAAGCAAGACCCTTGTTGCTCTGTAGGATGTTCGCACGTTTGTTCATCAAACCCGAATCCGGCGCTTTCGTGGTGCGCCAGATCCGGTACCAGGTTCAAGGTGAATAAAAGGGTTAAAAAAAAAAACAACTCCATGACCCCCTGGAAAGGGCACTGAGTGACTTCTCAGGCACACTTGGTAACACAGCCATGGGGGAGGCGGAGGCCTTGAACCTGAGAGGTGGGTCCTGAGGCGTGACACTGCCGTCTGGGGCCAGCCTCTCTCTGGGGCATCGGTCCCCAGGGCGCCGCGGCCTCGGGGTGCGTCAGCCAGCGGTCCGTGCATCACCCACAAGGGACATCGTGGACATCCCTGTTCTGGGATGCAGGCTCTGCACCCTTCTGGATGGGGTCTTGACCGCTGTCACTGGGAGGCCGACCTGCGCGAGGCTCCTGTCCTTCTGGGTGACCTGCTCCCCACCACCTCCGGCCTGCCTTTGGTCTTGGCTGCCATGTTGCTGTTTGCCAGCGGAAGGGGGTTTGGGGCTTCCTTTTCTCCAGCCAGGTCGGGCTTGCAGATCTTGTGGGGAAGCCAGCGAGCTGGGCTGCGAACGGCCCCGGCCCAGCCGGCCCTTCTCTCGAACGCCCTGCGGAACTGGGTCACCGGCCGGCGGAGGGCCCTTGCCCAGACGGTGCCGTGCACGACTTTTAATGTGCGCTGCCTATGGGATCCCCAACTTGTTTCCAAACTAAATAGTTTCCAATGAGGATTTAATGGGGGCTTTTCATTTGAAATAGATTGAAAACAAGCCATTTCCTACTCCCATTTCAAACAAATTTTGGTCCAATTATTTTCCTTTTTTTAACATGAAGTTAAATGGACTATTCTGCCCATCCCTGACTGAGCTGAACCGTGATTTCTCTTGATTATGCTTTTATGCTGTGAATCGCGAGGCTCCAGAGACATAATGGACGTCTGTGGGAGAGTGGCAGCAATTTTTAAAATTCTGCCAGTGCTCGTCAGCTTTCAGCCTGGTGCCTGCTGCGCAGGAAGAAAGCGGCCCAGCAGAAGAAAAAAATCGGCCAACAAAACCGGCCCTGTCCGCCTGTCCTCCGGGGGCCGGCCCGGGGCCGGGCCCCCTCTCCACAGGTCTCTGTAGGCCACGCTCTCAGCCACCAGAGGAGCCCAGTTTCCAGCTCTCCAGCCCTCCTCCTCCCCCTGTTTTCCAGCCATTCGCTTTTTGTGGTGCTGATGGTTTCTTCACCACCCCCCGCCCCACCCCAGTCTCATTTTTCTTGGTTTTGCTTGGACCAGCGCCTCAGGGAAAGGGCGTTCCTGGCATCCTGCCTTCAGCTCCCTTGGTCCTTTACCTCCAGCCTAACAGAAGGGGAAAGAGAACGCCTCACTCAGGCCCTCTCCTTGGGTGGTGGGGTTATTCTGGTGGAGCTGGTGGTCGTCCTCTCGGATCTGTGGAAGGTTCCAGAACATGTGGGAGAAGGACATAACTCTGGCTACCAGCTCCTGTCTTTGGTAAGGGCAGGTCTGTGGGAGGCCTGTGGAGCGATGTCTGTGGATGGGAGTAGTTTCTGCTCTCACCCAGCACTGCCAAGAATTTAACGAGCCCCCACTGAAGGAGGAAAAAAACAAAAAACAAAAAACCTTAATCCCAGCTGCCAAGTTGGGAAGCACAAAATACTTCCTTGGTTTTCGGTGAAAGCCCTTTGTGCCTGCCCGGATGTCTCTGGGGCAGGAGCAGCCCCAGCTGTGCCTCCGGGGAGAGGTGGAAGGCGTCTGACGGCTCCTGTCTCCAGGTTCCATCGAGTCACAGGCCTCATGGAGGGGGCTCCGCGCGCTGCCCACAGGCTCTGTGGGCCCACGTCCTCCCACCAGTTCCCTGCCGAGAGGCGCCACCTGCTTATGCTGGCGAGGCAGACGGATCTCGGCTCCAACCACCACCCGCCTCTCCCTGCAAAAGCCCAACTGTGCTGTCACTGGCGGCCTCTCCCGCGGACTGTGAGGACGGCGAGGGGTGGCGGGCGACGTCGTGAGCAGGAAAGCATGGCCGAGCTGCTCAGCACGCTGACGAGGGTGCCCAGCACCTTGGAAGTGTCCTCGGCCTCGCCAGGGAGAGGCGATCTGGCCCCTGCCTGGTCCTCCTCCGCTGGGGAAAACAGCCCTGAGCAAGACCCCGAGGAAGCCTCTTATTCTTACAGAATTTCCTCCTGCGCGACGTGAAGTCTGTTCCTTTCTGCCGTCGGGCCGCCCCTCCTGGGGCCACCAAGAATAAATCCGGCGTCCTTGCCATCGTCCCTCTAAACGCTTGGAAATTACGTATCCCTAGTGATGCTTTCCTTCCCTAGGCATGCTTGCGGTCCTTTGAGCCATTCCCGGCATTGCTGGGTTTGCCCGCCCCGTGTCCCTCCCATTCCTCTCCCCAGACCTGCGCGTTTCTGAGTTCTCAGGCGTGAGCAACCCAGTGACAAGGACGTCCCTGCCCTTGACAGCTACGCGTACCCCCCTCCCGGTGGTACTGGCTCTTCCGGTGGTTTTGCCAGAAAGCCCTCACTTGTTCCAAACTCAATCTGAGTCTTCCGTTACTCATAGAACCGTTCAGAGATCTGCCCCAGCTCCACGTACCCGTTTGTTGATTTCTGAGCCGGCGGGCCAACCGGAAGTAGCCCAGCTCCAGGCCATCTGGCCAGGGACAACAGGGACCGTCCCTCCGCCGTCCCTCCGGGCTGTTACGGTCCTTCTGCCTCCGTGTTTCATGAGCCACTGTCCTGCCACGCCCAGCTTTGTGTCACGTGAGCACCGCGTGCATCCCCTGTGTGCCAGACACATTGCCGGGCCTGGGGATCCAGCAGGGAACGAGATCGGCACCATGACTTCCCGAAGAGTTCATGGGGACAGACGGCGCTTGAGACGGGAAATACAGACGCACCCAGGGTCGTGCGGAACACGTTTGGGCTTCCTAGAACGTGGGGCATTCGCGAGTAGGAGCTGGCCAAGGGGCGAATGTTCC
Source organism: Meles meles (assembly GCF_922984935.1). Classification (NCBI taxonomy): domain Eukaryota; kingdom Metazoa; phylum Chordata; class Mammalia; order Carnivora; family Mustelidae; genus Meles; species Meles meles. Next base: position 3,514,063 of record NC_060086.1, on the reverse strand, counting down.
AGGCAGGACGACCTGGTGTGAGAGGTGACAGCACGGTGTCAGCAGCCGCTCGCCATCAGCTCGCGCCCCCGATCCTCATGACTTGCTAATACAGATGGGGAGCCTGATCGGTGTAAGAAATGACTGCTCAGACCTTCATCCTCTCCCGTTGGGCACATCAAACATTTATGAGCTCACCTAATTGCATTTCTGTCCCCACCACACTTCTCTGTCTTGACCATCTGAATTGCACATGAAGGCTCATTTATATCTCACTGAATACAGGCCTGCCCTGTCTACCTTATTTTCCAAGTTTATCAATCTCATGCCTCATGAAAAAAGTCTTGTTCCAATGACTTGCTCCCTGTAACTCACACTGGCGTCGAGTGAGCACCATTTTGCTTCCTCACGGTCCTCTGGCCGTCCTCCCGATAATCCGTCTCATTTTCCAAGTCACTAGCTAACAGAATAGGTGACTGGCAGAGTTGTACCTAGAACCCCAGTGTCTCTAAGCGCCTTGTCCGGACGTCTTTCGTTCTAACATTCTGCCCTCCGGTGCCCGTCCTGTAGGAGCAGACACCACACCGGCTTCTTTCTGAGAGCGTCTGGTCCGTCCCACTGTGCCCTGGAGGGCGGCACACCAGCCAAGCAGTTACCCCACTGAGAATGGGAGGGGACGGGGCACCTGGGTGGCTCAGTGGGTTAAAGCCTCTGCCTTCAGCTCAGGTCATGATCCCAGCGTCCTGGGATCGAGCCCCACACTGGGCTCTCTGCTCAGCAGGGAGCCTGCTTCCCTCTCTCTCTCTCTCTGCCTGCCTCTCTGCCTACTTGTGATCTCTGTCAAATAAATAAAATCTTTAAAAAAAAAAAAAAAAAAAAAAAGAATGGGAGGGGAGGAGCCGTTCCAAGCACTGCCCGGGGCTGGGCAGGTCCATGGGGAAATACTCTTGCCCCCATTGAGCAGATGGGACTCAAAGAAGAGACTTGGCCAAAGTCACATATATGAAGTCGCCCAGCTCTGGTGCCCCCGAGGACTTCAGGCTTCTCTGCCCTTCTATCAGTGATGATATCTAACCTCTCCCTTCTCCACAATGCGGCTGGGTGACTGGGTAAGAGAGTATTAATAGAAGGAGAGAGAAAAAAGAGTAGATTAAGTTCCAGGCACTAAGTAGGCAAGACAACTGAATGCCGCAGCCTGCCACGGACCTTTAGATCATTTTGCTGACACTCTCTAGCGCAAAGGACCACGGGCTAGTGACCCCCCCCCCCGCCCCCACAATCCCTCGGCTTAACCGACTGTCTTGCAGGAACAAGCCCGGTAGGAGCTATTCTAAGCAGGATGACAGGATTGGAATTCGGTAACGTTTCGAATGTACTTTTAGATCCAAATCGAGGAGGAGTGTTGGTAAGAGCTCTATAAAAATGGTTTAAAATAACAAGCTCGCGGCAAGAGGAACGCAGACGTGCAGACCAGAGTTGCTGCTCTGACCTGGGCAGTTTGCCGCCGCCGTTGGTGTGGGGGGTCATTGAGCAGATCGCGGTGCAAAGCCTCGAGGTTACCTTCGGAGTGCCCCCCCGGCTCGGGGACCAGGGGCCGCCTTCTAAGTGAGAGCTGTTAATTGTCTAGGTCCTTTACGTGGGAATCAGAAATGGCCAAGGGTAGACATTTTCCTCACAGGTGTGGGGAGGCTTGATGGCAGAGTGGCGAAGACCACGGCATGTTTCTGGTCTGGGACGGGCTGAGTCGTTGAAGTCTAGGGGAAGTTCCCGCTCCAGGGCTCCTGGATTCCTCAGCAAGAGCAAAGGGACAAGTGCTCTGTGTTACGGTCCTTGGTGAATTAGACCTTGAGACTTCATAATTAAAATGGATTTAATAGAGGCAGGAGGCCGGGATATCTGCCCCGGTAAGTAGGCATATTCTGTCAGTACGAGAGTGTGTCCTTTGTCTTTAAACAGCTCCTCCAAAAGGCTCTCAATGAGATTTGGGACTTAAACAAGATTTGGTGTGATTTGCTAATTACCCAAGTCACTGTTACCTGATTAACACAGGAACCCTAATAGTCTATTGCAGCGTCTTTCTTCTGGGTGCCAGGAGGCTTGACATCTGTCACCGGTTCACTCCGAGGCATTTTAATTAACCCACATTATGTATGTCTCTCCTGCTTTACGATTTGGTGCCTGGATTTTATATTTAAAAGTTAATAACTACCTAAAGGAGGTTTGCTGCCAAAATACAAGGAACGAAAAGCCTTGACAGATCTGTTTGTGGCTGGGAATCGGGTGGCGTTCTTGGTGGGTTCCAGGTCATTACGTGGAGAGCGACAGGCCAGACAGGGAGGAAGGCTCCCTGGTGACAGGTCAGAGGCGTCAGGTATAAACCCCCTCCGCTCCCTCTCTGCCTTCCCAGCCCCAACCTTGGACACAGTGTGGGTAGAACGGCAGGGGTAGGAAGCAGAAGCTGCCTTGCTTTCTCAAGGGCACACAGGGGGCGAGGACTGACTCGGATGAAATCGTGGTCATCGTCATAAATAATCACAATGACTGTTCTCTTTGACCACCGGCAGGCTGTGTTGACTTGCATCTCAGAGGTAAGGTTTCAGCGTGATCAAGTCATCTGGCCTAGAGCCTGAGGCTTCCCTTGAGATCGAACGGCTTCCGGGATGCTGGGGGGGGGGCTCTGTACCGCCTCTGGGACCCCGTTTTTCCCCTCAAATAAAAGTGGTGCACTTACCCGATTCTGAGTGCCAAAGCCTGTCTCCACGTGTGCTCATATGGAAAGGAGGCCCTCCGAGGGGCCTGGGACCCCGGTGCTGAGTGACCAGACTCTTCTCCAAAAGCAGGGAGCCGGCTCTGCACAGAGACCGAGCTGCCAGTCAGAAGGTGGAAAACCGAGGGCCGTGCCCTGAGCCAGTGTGTGCCCGCCTTGCCTTTGGATGTGAAGAGGCTCCTGGGGCTGGGGCTGGGACGGGGGGAGCCCAAGGACAGAGGACCCTCCAGGGTTTGCTCCCTCCCCGCCTCTGGTGGACGGGGCCCCTTCTGTCCAGGTCCACCAGATGTTGAAAAAGAGTAACCCGCTCGGGCACAAGCCGGTCATCCCCGAGAAGTGATTAGTTCCTCCAGGCTCCAGGCTCCGTAACCAACTTGGTCCCGGTGCTCTCCATGGGACCCGGCGCACCAGGAAGGTTAACCTCATTCACCTTCTGTGCATGAGCCAATGGTTCCCAGAAAACCGTTGGCTCGTGTTGGACCAGGCACAGCCCCCCTGTGGACGGCAGACTCTTCTGACCTCCCAAGTTAACCATGATCTTTCTCTCTCCTGACGCCGCCAGGCCTTTGCTTCTGGAAAGAGGTGGTATGTTAGGGCTGGGGCATCATTCTCAGAGGGCTCCCCTCCGCCCCCCTCGCCAGACCCCGCACCGCCCCCCAGAACTGCTGGCACTCCTGTTCCGACTGTCGGCCCAACAGGCAGCATGGTCCCCTTCACCTGAAGCCGGGGGGCGGCGGGTGACAGGACCGGCCAGGAGCTGACAGCTGTTGAAGTCGAGCTCGGCAGTTTGCCAGACCATGCTGGCTCCCTTCACATGTGGTGGACACTTCCCAGGAGAAAAAGTGAAGAACAAATAGGGGTTATCCAGGGCCTTTGGCAGTCCTGTCCCCACGCCCGAGTGCAGGCAATGGATGAATGTCACCAGCTTTGGAATACTGACGCAAATCAGAAGGTAGCCAGGGCTCAGAGAAGACATCACTACAGAGCTCAGTTCTGAAGCTTCCTTATTTTAGAAAACACGCGGGTCCAGCCAGACGGGGAGCACGGCCCCTGCAGACAGTTGGGCCTGCAAAGCCTTTCTGTGTGGGGATTACCCATAAATGTGTGCATGCTTCTGCAGCTTTGAAGCATTTTTTATTTCAGCTTTATTAAAATAGAATTGCCAAAATTTTAAGATATTTGAAGTATACACTGTTGTGACTTGAAATTACACACACGTTGCGAAAGGATTTCGTTCTCTAACACGTGCTTCATTTCACCTTTCCTCCCTTCCACTTCCTGCCTGCCTTCCTTCTTTCTTCTGTTGTGCTGGTGCTGGTATTGGCGGCAGCATTGAAGTACTCTCTTAGCAAATTTCTTACTCAGCCACGAGAAGGAAAGAAGTCCTGCCGTTGGCCACAACGTGGATGGACCTTGAGGGCATCATGCTAAATGAGATAAGCCAGACAGAGAAAGACAAATGATGCCTCCTTTCAGTTATCTGCGAAGCCTAGTGGGGGGAAAAGTCAAACTCCTAGAAACAGAGTCCAAAAAAGTAGTTTCCAGAGCAGGAGGGGTGAAGGAAATTCAGAGACTTTGGTAAAAGGTACAACTTTCAGGTCTCAGATGAGCAAGGTTTGAGGGTCTGATGTAAAATACGATGAAAGAGCTTTAAGGTTAGATTTTGTTACTCTTGCTTCGTTGTTCTCTGTTTGGTTTTCTTTTCCAATGCGATTACATTAAACATATTCCTGAGCTTTAACTTGCTTTCACAGCTTTGTTCAGATCTAATTCATATGCCAGAAAATTCACTCATACGGAGTGTCCAGTGGAATGACTTTTGGTGACTCTGCAGGGTTGTGTCACTGTCACTGAGGACATTTTCATCAGCTCGCCTGTAAACTCCCTTATGCCGTTCCGCTGCAGTCGGCCCCATCCCCACCCCCCAGTCCAAGGCGACCTTCCGCCCGCACAGATTTGCCTGTTCCGAACGTTTTGTGGAGATGGAATCATGCAATGGGCAATTTCGCAGCCGCTGCTCTCACTTTGCCTCCTGTTTTGGGGTTCCTCTGTGCCATAGTGTCTGGCGGTAGTTTGGGTCCCTTCATTGCTGAAAGATGTCCCACTGAACAGAGAGGACATATTTGTTACCTATTCCCCACTTAAGGGACATTTGTTTCCACTTCCTGGGTCTTCCCGATCGTGCCTCCGTGAGCATCCACGCACACACCTTTCAGTGGAGACACGTCTTTATTTCCTCCGCTAGATGCCCAGGACGGAGTAGCGGGGCCATACACTCCATTTCTGCGGGAGATTTTTAAGATACTGCCAATGTGCTTTTTTTCTGAAGTAGCCGCAGAATGCAGACATTCCCCGAGTAGCATGGGAGCGTTCTGACTTCTCCACTCCCGCGCCAACATTTGTAGTTGTCTGTCTTTTTTTATTAGAGCCATCCTCGTGCATGTGAAGTGTATCTCATTGTGGTATTAATTTGCATGTCCCCAGTGGCTAATGATGCCGAGCGTCTTTTCGTGTGTTATTATTACCATTTGTATCTCTTATTTGATGAAATACTATTTAGATCTGCTGCCCATTTTTTTAATTGGGTAGTTTGTCTTCTTAAAGTTGACTTTTAAGAATTCTTTATATATTCTGGATACAAGTCCTTTAGCAAGTATATGATTTGCAAATATTTTCTCCCCGTCAGCTGCTTGACAGTACGTATTTATAATGGTGTCTTTGGAAGTACAAGGCTTTTAGTTTCGGTGAACTCTAATTTGTCAGTATTTTTCGTTCTTGTTTTATCTAAGAGCTTTATCTCAACACTAAGTCCCAGAGATGATCTCAGTGTTTTGTTTTTTTCCTAAAAGGCTTATAATTTTTTTAAGATTTTATCTATTTATTTGGCAGAGAGAGATCACAAGCAGGCAGAGAGGCAGGCAGAGAGAGTGGGAGAAGCAGGCTCCCCCCTGAGCAGAGAGCCCGATGCGGGACTCGATCCCAGGACCCTGAGATCATGATCTGAGCTGAAGGCAGAGGCTTAACCCACTAAGCCACCCAGGCGCCCCTAAAAGGTTTATAACTTCAACTCGTGCATTTAGATCTGCGTGATCCGGTGGACCTCCGTGTATGGCGCAAAGTAAGCATCTCATCTTCCCACAAGTGGATATCGGTCGTCCCAGCACCCTTTGTCGGAACGACTACCCTCTCCCCACTGCAGTGCCTTGATACTTTTTGTCACAAATCGCCTGACCATAAATATAATGTATCATCCATACATATTTATTTCCAGGCTTTCATTTCTAACCCTTTGGTCTGTGTATCTGTCTGTCTATCCTGATCTCGGCGCAAGACTCTCTTGACTCCTGTAGCCAGCGCAAGACTCTCTTGACTCCTGTAGCCTTGTGAGATGTTACGATTTTGGAAACTGTGAATCTTCTAGCTTCAGTCTCCTTTTTAAAGATTGTTTGGGCTTGCTGGGGTTCTTGGCATTTCCTGGGATCATCTCGTCAATTTCTGCAAGAGAAAATAAGTCTGGTGGGATTTTGAAGGGCCTGCGTTTAATCTGCAGATCGGTCTGGGCCGAATTGCCATCTTAACCATATTCAGTCTTCCATTTACTCAGATTTTCTTTAAATTTGTTCGAAAACGTTTTGTGGTTTTCAACATAGCCATTTTGTAGTTCTTTTGTTAAATGTATTCCTAGGCACTTAGGTCTTTTTGGTGTTAGGGCGAGTGCAGTTTTTTAAATGTCTTTTTTGAAGTCTTCTTGCCGCCATATAGAAATCTTATATAAAGCAACTTTACTCGATTTGTTTTTTAGTTCTAATAACAATAAACCAGTAGGATTTCCAGTAAGGATTTTCTACATTTAGGATCATGCCGTCTGAAAATAAGCCATTCTACTACCTCTTTTCCCATCTGGGTGGATGCCCTTTTAGTTTCTTGTCTTGCCTGATACGGAATTGTAAGGATTAAAACTCACCTAATAACGTCCAGGCAAATTTTCATGATTACAATTACAATATAAATGAGAGGACATGTAGCCAACTTTTGCAATTTCAGATGAGCAGTATAGAGACAGAGGGAAGCAGCGCTCACTGCCCGAGCAGACGCATAAAAATGCCACTTTGCATAGATGTATGGCTTCATGATTTTCCTTAGTGGGTGGTTCTTTTAGCAGCCTGACCAGAGCAGATACGAAAACGCCTGAACCAGGCACGGAAGTACCCCGAGTAGGCAAAGATAAATGCCACGCGCCTTCCAAGCTCATTTATGTAACCCACTGGAAAATCTCAGATCTGTCCTGAACCTCATCTTCAAGCCTACATGTTGTTTTAATAAGCATGGGTATTGGGTTTTCTAGGGTTCTTTTTTTTTTTTTTTTTTGTATTGGTTTGGTTGGGGGTTTTTTGCAACTATGCTTTAGGAACGGCGTTAGAGAGAAGAGAAACCCAGAGCTGAGCACAAAGGACACCGGAAAGCGAGAGGAGGCTAGCAGTGAGGGAAGAAATTGAAAAAGCATTAAATACTCCATATATCTTTCTCAGACACCTACCAGTGCGAGCCTCGTACTCAAGAACTGAAAAGCGCCACTGGCAAACCAATTGAAGGCAACTTCCCAGTCTCAGTAGGCTGCGAGCAAAGCCAAAACCCCAGGGACCCCATCCGTTTCTTTTGTGGCTGATGAATCAGATTTGAGTGCAATGCTTTGTAATTTTCCCTATGAAATTCTAGCTTGTTAGAGTCAACCCATTGTTCTGGTCTTTTATGATCTCTTTGGATTCTGATTCTCTTTTCTGAGCCGAAGATTAGTAACTAAGCCAAACAGTGATTTCTCACAGTGATAGCCCTTTGTCCTCACAAAAGTGAAATCCCACTTACCGTGGAATAAACACATGAGCTCACATAGCTTCTTGAAAAGTTCCTCATCAAGGAATATTAGAAAAATGTATACAGTAACAAAGCCAAACCCACCGTCTAGCCAGGCTTCTCACTGTCGGAGGAGGGACGTACAGGGGACAGTGGGAATGGATCCGAGTTGGCGATGTCGGTACGAGCTCACGTTCAGGTCAGGAGGTACAGAGGGTTGCCCATAGAACCATTTATAGATCTGTGTACGTACTGACGGGTAGTGCGCACACACGTACTTTCCTTGTCCCGTCGGCTGACGGGGCCTGAAGGAAAGGACGCCCCAGGAGCAACATGCATGTCTACATCCAGATTCTGGTTCCTAATATCATTCTCCAGTAAGGGGCAAAATGGATCCTAAGAGATGGCTGATTCTGGGATTGGGGTGAGAATTACACAGGATGAACCTGGAGAATTATACAGTGCCAGAAAAGGGAAAAAAAAATGAATGGAGAGATGCGAGAGGATCACAGGATTCTCTAGGGTTCCTAGCGACCAAACCTGGAACCGTTTTATTAGCAAAGCCATGAAGGAGCATTGGATTATAAGCCCAAGTACAGAATAAATATCCATGATTCTTTACTAATATAAATAAATTGATAAGTTTGGGAGAAGAGGTAAACGTCCCACGTAGAATTCCAAGTAGTTTACAGAGGTACTCTGCCCTTCGCAGGATGGCCCAACTCCCTACTCCTTAGACATGGGCTGTGCATAGTGACTTTCTTCCAAATAGAACGGTACGAAAGGGGAGGGTAGACTGTACCATGGAGACACCGGATAAATACCACTTCAGCCTGGTGAACATCCAGCCCAGGTTGTCAACAAGAGTCATAAATCATAATGGTAGAACCTACTATTGATATGATGTGATGAAAATCACACCCAGCCTCTGTGGTCTTCCTCCCCAAAACCCATAAATGCGGTCTTATTACGAGAAAACAAACACATCGCAGTAGTAGGGCATCCCACAGAACTCACTTCTCCAAAAACACGTCAAGGTCATCAAAACCAAAGACATTTGCAGAAACTGCCCCAGGCGAAAGGAGCCCGAGGAGACATGGGGATTAAATATAATACAGGATCCTGGCTAGGATTCTGGACCGAAAAGAGGACATTAGGTAAACCCTAAGAAAATCTAAATAAACTACAACTTCAGTTAATCATAATGGATCAGTATTGGCTCAGGAATTGTAACGAATGTGCCGTATTTACGAAGATCAGGGCCTGACGAGATGGGAACGTAGCACTGGGAAACTGGGTGTGGGGTATATGACAGTACACTGCCGCCTTCTCAGTTTCTTTGTGAATCTAAAATTGTAAAAATAAAATCTACAGAACAGAAAAACAAGATCACTACCAATTCTGAAAAATCTTAAAAGGTTAGCATCAGTTATCTGGAAAATTTATTTGCGAGAAAGCCTGTTCCTTTATGGTGATGGGTAAGTGACGGCTTGCTGAATTGTCTCTCCGTCTCTGAGCAAGTTAATGTTTCTAAGGAAAGAGGATGGGGTTAGTAGAGGAAAGAAGTGTGTGCGTGCGTGCGTGCGTGTTTAAACAAGAAGAGAAAGTGAATTCTAACATGTTAAAACCTTAGAGAGGAACTTAATCTAATTTACAAGCATTTCCATTGGAGCTGTGCAAGGATTTCTTGTTGTTGCTGCTAAAGAGAAAAACTAGTTTCAAGCATTATTAAGCTTTTTTCCCCTCCCAGAAGCTAAGAAAACCATCTGTGAGAACCTGTTTGCATGTTTGTTTTCTACAATAAAATGCAAAATACTTCTTCCTGTTAGCGGATTATACCATATGTCTCTCCCTCTAACAAAATCAGCATGTTTATTAATGAACCCAATCAGAGGCAAAGATTTAGAAAGATTTAAGGAACTGAGTTTTCCATTCAATATTTCAGCAAAAGAAACTTCTGGTTAGACATCATTGTTGTGCTTGGAAAATAGAAGCTTTGTTTTCGCTTTGAAATCAACTTAAACTTGGCAGGGGACAGGGAGCAGGAGGAAAGGCCTTTGAAATTTTTTTGTTAAAAAAAAAAAAGAAAAAATCCTGCCTTTGAGAATGGTCCTTCCTGCCTGATGATTCCCCTACGGATTTATCTACAGTTTATATGTGATTAATATTTAATTTGATCAGTTTCATTTTTTTCCAGACAGACTAATTAAAGTGCTTGATGGCCCAGATCCCCCATATCTGAATGCGGTGACAAGGCCTGTGGGCTTCCTGGGGTGGCAGGGAGCAAACGAAGTAGTTTCAGCCATACTGGCAAAGCAGGCCAGGGTACCCACGATGGAAACATCGGAGGCTCCCCGCGCGCAGACCCTCCCTGGCAGTCCCGTTGACCATCAGAATCTTCGAGCGGATTGGTGGGTCTGGGTGCGTTAGAAAGGGGTCGGGCCCAGCACCCCGGGCCTGCAGCGCAGCCGCGGTGATGCCATGAACCGGGCAAGCAGCCTGGAGCAAATGCCTTCCTCTCCAGGCCCTCGGTGACTCCTCTGATAAGCAAGGACTTCAGCTCAGCCGCTCTTTGATTTCTGACCTCGTGGGCACATGGACTTGCCAGCAGAGACCATAAGCAGAGGAAGTCTCAGAAGCCAGACACGGGGCTGGTGGTAGGGTAGATGTTCTGCTGCGTACATTGAAGCTCCATCCAAATGTTCGTTCTCCTTGATGGTGTAGACAGCCCCGCAGACTTGCTTCTCCTTGCACTGCCTTCATTTTTTTTATAGATTTTATTTATTTATTGGTTAGAGAGAGGGGGAGAGAGAGAGAGCACCGGCAGAGGCGGAGGGAGGAAGCAGGCTCCCCGCTGAGCAAGGAGCCCGATGTGGGACTCAACCCAGGACCCTAGGATCATGACCTGAGCCGAAGGCAGCGGCTTAACCGACTGAGCCACCCAGGTGCCCCAAGTTGCATTCATTTTTCATGTCCCCTGTCTTCCTAGAAATCTTACAAGAAAATGAAACACCTGGTACCAGGGGCATAGCTTTAAGGGGAAAAGTGACTCGCGAGCCTTGGGAAGGGCCAGAGCAGGCAGTGGGGCCACGTTGAGGCTGGGCCAGAGATACCGTTCTGCCTGCGGGGGGGGGGGGGGGGGGGGGGGCACCGGGCGTGGTGACATGTCACATCCAGATCTCAGCAGGGCACCTGACCCCGGGTCCGCTCTGTGCCTGTCGGCAGTACAGGGAAGCATGCCGCTGTTCTAAGCAGCCCGTGAGAGCGGGGGGACGTGTGGGCAACTTTGGTAACTATAGAGGGCAGAAGCCGTTTTAAATGGGACGTGGGCTGGGACAGAGCAAGGAGAGCTAAATATTTACACGCGATTGATTTTGAAAAGGATTCTTGGGGTGGATTGGGAATCTTCGTGAAAAGGCCTTCTGCCACCTGCCCCTTCTCTGGGCTGGACACTTACCAACAGCCCCCAGCCCACCCTCGTCCTCCACGTGCCCTGCCGTCCAAGGGAAAACACGCTTCCACCCACAGACCCCGTGTTCTCGAGGAGTGCTCTGGTCCCTGGACACTCTGGCTTCTCCGGTCTCTCTCCCGTCGTGATCCAGGGGAAGAGGGGCGAGGCCTGGCCACAGAGTCGGCCGCCCTGTGTGGCCAGGTTGGAGCTAAGTCAAGGGCTAGAGAGCCAGGAGACGCCGCCCACTGAGGATCTGAGCCCGAGTGACCACCAAGGGGCAGGCCAGATGGACAGGGACGAGCTGTCATGTTGGACAGCTGCTCTCCCGTGACGAGAGCACGTGCTGAGGGCCCAGGTTGAAGCTCTGAGCCCACGTCTGTTGATTTTGTGCTACTCCGTCATTAGGTAGTTTTCTAATTCAGCAAATACACACCGGTTTCCGGGTTTTGTTTTGTTTTTTAAAAGATTTTATTTATTTATTTGACAGACAGAGATCACAAGTAGGCAGAGAGGCAGGAAGGGGTAGGAGCAGGCTCCCCGCTGAGCAGGGAGCCCGATGTGGGGCTCCATCCCAGGACCCTGAGCCGAAGGCAGAGGCTCAGCCCACTGAGCCACCCAGGCGCCCCATGGTTTCCTGGTTTTGCCTGCCAGCAGAGCAAGACACAAGGTGCAGATGGGCAAAATAAATTCGTTGTCTACCTCAGGGAGAGACGAGCGTAAACAAGTAGAGTCACTCACTACAAGGGATCCTCGATCATCTCGAGAGAACAGTGGAGCCGGCCCTGAGACGGGCTGTGGGAAATGTGTGGTGAGCACAGCCCCAGCCCCTCTGCCCCAGTCGCAGACCCACTCCAAACCGAGACCCAGCTGGGGGAGGCATTCCCGTTAGCGCGTCGGAGCCGCATTTCCTTCATTCTTCCAAGGACCATCAAAAACATAACTTGAAAAAAGGGCTCCGTAAACAGTGGTTTGGGCAGTAGTGGGCTCCACACAGTTAGGCACGTAGCTTTCATGGGTGAGTTGTTTTTAACTACAGAACTTCTCAGAGCCTTGAGAGTGCTAAGTGACCTCGGTGAATGTCCCAGAGGAAGCTGTGGTAATGATGGTTTTGGCTTGAAAGCCTTTCCCCACGGAGAACCTCCTTGGTGGACCCAGGACCCTCATGTCCTTGGACGCTGGCACAGTGTCCTTTTGGGACTGGGAGTTTGCGGACTGGCCACGGTGGCATGGCCTTGGGAAATCCTGTACCCTTCTCTGGCCCCATTTCCTCATCGAGACCAGGTGGTCGTGCCACTGGCCTGTCCTCCAGGCTTGTGATGAAATACTCGATAGGAAAACAGTGTGTCCTAACTAGGACTAGGATTACATCTGCGGCACAGGGATGGTCCTGGGTATGACAGCCCAGCAGGCCTCAACTGTGAGACCGCCCTGAGGCTTGGGACCCCTCCCTCCCTGCAGAAATTTCCCTGTCCTTACATCCCTAACTCCTCTCTGCTACTTCTTCAAGTCCCCCTTCAGCTAAACGTTGGCGCCCCTGAGACTTGGGTCTTCAGAGGTTTTCCTTCCCACCCCGGACCATTTCTCAGACTTTCCGTCGTGTCGCCCGTAGCTGGCCACCCGGGCTCCTGTCTCCGGCGTGAGCTGCTCTCGTCAGCTCTGGCTCCAGATTCCAGCTCCTCACCGGGCATTTCTGTGCATTTGTCTCCTGCCAAACGCGGGTACATCTGCTTACCATTCCCCGCACACCGCGCTCCGTGCCGACCGCGCGGCACCCCGCGAGCTGCCGGTGCACTCCTGGCCTGCCTGCAGAACCCAGTGTCAATGTCTCTTCCTTGCGTACGCCTCCCCCTGGGCCCCCCGGAGAGCTTCGTGCCTGCCTCTAACGCATCACGTTTCACGTCGGCATCACGGTCACCGGGTTTTATGGAGCGAGGACTGTGCCTCGTTGGTGTTTAAATTCTTGTCATGAAGCAGAGTGCCGGGCACGTGGTAGGTCCGGGAGGGAGATGCCCAGGCCTCATTCTAGTCATGCCTGTGCAGCAGAGGACAGTTTCATCTTTAATGCCTCACCTGCCTCTACACCAGAGCCCCAAACCTGCCGGAAACCGCTTTTTTTTCCTTTTCCCCCCGCCAGCCGGGGCTTGCAGACCCCCAGCTGCTGAAGCCCCGCGGAGGCTCCCGAGCAGGCCACAGGTGCCTCTGGCTGCAGCTCGCCCTCGGCTCCCAGCCGGCCGGTGCTCCCGGTCCATGGCCCTTGGCAGGGGGAGGGGATCAGGAGGCCCCCAGCTTGGCCGAGTCGTGTTGATATTCGGGCTGCACAGCCAGGCTTGTTACCGAGCACATGCTTTGCAGATTAGCCTGTTTGTATAGCCAATCGAACATGTGCTCCATTAAAAATTAAAGCATCCTGTTTTGAGGATGGAGCAGGCCACATCAGCTGCCACCGTGTAGCAGACACGCGAAGCCCCAGAGCCCATTACCATAGGTTACAGCAAATGTTAATCCGTGCCAGCGCAGTTAAATAATGCAGCTCGTGCAGATGGCAGCTCCTCCGTCCCCTCGCAGATGTGTCCTCGAGTCCCGGCGGCTGCCGTATCACAGGAGTTGTCGGGAGCCGTCAGATCTGATGCCGACTGTCAATATCACCTTTTGTGTGCGCGCATCCACCACCGGCTGCGGCGACGAGCGGGACGCCTGCGGGCCCTGCTTCCAGCAGCCCCTCCGGAAGCCGGAGCGGAGTCTGCACGGGACTCCGAGCAGAGCGGGCGTGTGTCGCGAAGTAGCCCAGAACCCCCGAGTGACGCTCTCCAGTCTGTTCCATGCAGTCTGACCCGGCCGCGCCCTGTGGGACGCGTCCAAGCCGGGCGGGGCGCGGGGGGGCAGCGTTCCCACCTTCACTCCTCACTGCGCGCTGGTTCCTGGCGGCCGAGAACGTGCACGCGTTCCTCTCTCGGCTGGCTTGGGCAAGGGCAAGGACACCTCCCCGTATCCCAAGTCGGAGTCGAAACAGCTCCTGCTGTGTAGACGGTGCCCGATTCTGAGCCCTACACCCGCGCTCTTGGTTCTCTGGTCCAGCTGTCCCTACCCCAGGGCCCCGATCAGACGCTTTATGTAAAATTAAGGAGCAAGTTGCCATCCACGCTGCCAGCAGTAAGCAGCAGATGATCGTGGCAGGGAGAGACCGGAATGTCACCACTGGACCTGCGCTGCAGTCTCCTGGGGCCTCTGTGCTAGCAGGTGCTGGGGGGGGCCCTTCGGCGAAGGAGCAGACACACCATGGACACGCACGCACTAAGCCCCGCCAGTGCGACATTTCGGTCGGGGACAGGCACCGTTCCCAAGCCTCATCACGGTTACCCCCTGCCACCAGGAGGAGAGGAGATGAAGCTCTGAGTCATCCAGTTGGAAATCCTTAAGCCGAGACTCAAGGAGGGTTTCTCTGGATAGAGCTAAGTGCTTTACATAAAGGGTACACTCCAGCTTTCTGGAAAGCACACGGCTGTAGGACAGCCCTTTCCTGAAAATCATCCCACGCGGGAGGGAATAATGCAGGGCTGAGAAAAGCGGTGGGCAGGTGCATTCATCCTCTGGTCCTTCTAGACAAACTCCAGTCTCTTCTTCATCCCTAGGGGTGCACGTTGCTGGTGGGGTGTAACCTGCTGCGTATCCCTGCGCTCGAAGGAGCCCGGGAACCAGTGGTCTGCTTCCTTCCGTCTAAACAGGATACGCGATTCCTCCGTCGTCTTCAAAGATGCTGCTTTGGAAGCCATGCATCTGGCAGCCTCACTTCTGCCCTGTCTTATCTGCTGTCCTCCCCTCGTTTGTTGAAGATTCGAGCGTCCGCCTCACTCTTCTCTTCCCGCCGAGACTCGGCGTCCACATGGACAGCCCGTCTGCACCTCGGGCCCCTCAATTCCTGACCTCTTGCAGCCCCTCCGGACCCCACCCCCACCCCGTTGTCACACCCTACGTCTTGGCGCGACCAGTAATGACACCAGCTGGTGGAACTGCGATTCCCGGATCACCGGAGGCAAGGAGGTCCAAGAACTGAGTCCAGGGTGCTCAGAACCGTCCCTCTGCTTCCGTCACATTTCAGCAGAGGTGCTTGCCTTACCGGACACCTGCCTGCTGCCCCGCCCTCATTTCCCAGCCCTCCAGCCAGTCCCAGTGGCCTCTGGTCTGTCCTTCCAACGAGCTGAGCCGGTTTGCACGCTGGAGGCTTGCTCCGTCGGCCTGAGAGTGCTCTCCTCCCGGATGGGGTCACTTGCCTTGTCCCTGACGTCATGAGGGTCCCCCTATATAAATGTCATTCCCTGAGAGAGGCTTTCCCTGACGACTGTGTCACAACACCAGGCCCCACCACACCCCAGATGACACTGCATCTCCCGGTCCCAACTTGCTTTTCTTTGTAGCACTTAACCAGCATTTACACACGCACGCACACGCACGCACACACACGCACGTCCTACACAGGCGTTCAGGTATCCCTTGCTCATCTCCGGCACCTCGTGGCCCAAGGACGGGGATTTTGTATCGAGGTCTACCACTACACTGCGTGGTCTATAATGACCTTCCAGCAGAGACCGAACTAACTGAATGGTTAAAGAAAGGAAGGAGGAAGTTTGACTGGAAGCAGGTTTCCGAAGCAGGGTTTTAAGAAGACGGGGTCATTGATAAAGCTTTCCAGTAAACTGTGTATCAAAACTGTATTTTCTCCAAATACTTACGGTTCCCCCTGCTAGCTCAGAGCCCCCCCATCCCTGTGCCACTTCGCTGATGGACGCCTTTCCTCTTCTGTTTTCCCCCAAACTTCTGTTAACTTTTAATTTTGTCCTTTGAGGACAAAAACAAGGTTTTAGAACGCCACACCAGGCAAATACAGCTGACCTTTTTCATGGGTTTGGCGATCTGCATGAAAGCAGATGGGCCACAGGGCCATGAAAGTGTGGCTTCTGGTCCCAGCCACGTTAAAGGGACCCGTCTCTGGAGTCCTCTGGGCAGTTCATTCTCTTTACTTTTTAAGATATAAATCATAACATCGGTCCCCATTACTTTAGACAAATTAGACTGGAAAGTCTTAAAGTTTGTGTCCGTGAGCAAAAGGGACATAGGAGGTTCTCTTTCATAGCCCTGCTTTGGAAAAGCTCCAATCCAGGGGACACTGTCACTGTCTTCTAATAGTTCAGTCTCCCTTTTGTCTTCGCCCTCCCTCCTAGATCGTGCCGGGGAGATCATAGCTTCCCCCTCCAGCTTCTTCAGTTGGCTTCTCTCTTGTCTTACCCATAGGAGCGTAATTCTCGACTCAGCCAGTCCATCACTAGGGCGGGAAGGTGGGAACACACCCCCCCCCACCTGCTCAAAAGACCGTACATGCCTCATGCTGCACGGGACGCGTCGGGCTACAGGTGACAGAAGGCCTAAGCAGAAGTAGCCACAAAAGTTAATTGTCTCACACAGCGAGTTGTCCAGGGGTAGCCGGATGAGTGTCGCACTGGCTTCTCTGAGGGTCTCTTGGTTTCACCTTCCATCGATGAGATAGCGGCCCCGGCTACGAGCAAGCGTCCCAACTCCATACACCCAAGCGAGGAAGGAAGGGGGAAGACCTATTGCTTCACTGTATGTTTCTTTTCATTGGGGGAAAACCCTTTCCAAAGGTCCTGCAACGGACTTCCCCTCGTCTCTCATTAGTGACCTAGCCGGAGCCAGGTTCCATGTCTACCCAAAACCAGTCACGAGCAAGGACTGGTGAGCTTTTCCCACTTGGTCATCTCCTGGGCTGGGCACATGGCGGTCTGATGCCTGAACTAAGGTGGGTTTTTCTAGCAACAGGGAGAGGGGGACAAGCTGCTGGGGAGACCCATTGCTTCTGCTGAGAAAAATTCAGTCCAAGTGGAGTAGTAGATGAGTTCGGGGTCTGTTTCGACAGACCAGAGTATTCTAAAGCATCTAGAAGTGATCTGAGAGCACTTGCTTATTTAAGACACTGCCGTTTGTGTCCATACCTGCACACCGTGTCACGATTGTGTCTGCACGTCACAGGGGCCTCTGACTTCTTCTCTGTGTCCGGATCACCCGGACTTGAACTTGATAAAGTCAGAGACCACCTTAGGGAATGAATGAACAGATAAGCACATGTCAAGGAGGGTATTTATGAAGCCATGTCTTAGGAAAACAGTTGAAAGAATGGCAGGTGTTTACCTAGAGTCGGAATGAATAAACAAAAAAAGGGACAGTCAAATGATGACCAAGGTGTTTTTGAAGCTCTGTCCTGTGACCTGTGAACATGACTCTCTCTACCTGCAGAAGAAAAGATCGGAGGAATTCAGTGACCTTCTGAAATCCTTTCCCACAAAAGAGAGATTGGAATTGCCTCACGGGACCTCTAAGGATGGAGCCAGGAGAAATGAGTGGAAAGTCCAAAGGGACAGAAAGCTCTTTCTCGTATTGAGCCAGAGTCTAAATGTGGAGTTAAGTAAAGCTGGAATTCGCTGCTCAGGCAAGAGCGAACTTGCGGTCGCCAGCACAGAGCCACTAGCCACTGGCCGGGTACCGCGAGGGGAGGTTCCGTTTCCTCTTGGAGGTTAGACCAGATGTCGCCTCTTCTCTGATACAGCCCTGGCCGTGACGGGATCCTCTGACACTCCAAGAAACCTTCAGAAACAAAACTCTTACCACCAAACGCTGTAATGGGCAAGTACGGTAGCTGTTTCCGAAGCAGCAAGACATGTCATGATGCCATAAAATGTTTTTGAGTAAGCCCATCTGTATCTGTTATTCCCAGCTGTATGTGCTCTTCTTCTCCTGAGCTCAATATTGTGATGAGAAAAGTTCTTGAAAGAGGATCTCACTTCGTTCTCACTGGTTTCACCCATCTTGGTGGGATCTGCTTCTCGCGGCAGAATATTGTCCTGTTTATATACGTTTCTTAGGTCTAAAGTTCGCCTTGTGAGCTCTTGACCTGTTCGGGGCGAGCACGAAGAGAGGTGCTTAGCTTCTGAGAGGTGGGGGAGTGGGGCCGGGTACTCGTCTGCCTACCCACCTGGTGAACCGCAAGCCAGAGAAGAGAGGTAGAAATGCGAAACGGTGGGGCATCTCTCACTCTTGGGATTCTAGCGGGGGAGGGTACCGCACACGTATGTTCCCTGAGTAAAACAGTCTTCCGCCCTTACCGTGGTAATCACGGCAATCTCAGGTCAATGATCTCTGCTCCATTCATGTGACAGCGGTGTTTTTTCCACGTTTACCCACCCCGTGATGTGGAAAGCTCGTTCCCCTTGACAAAATCAAACGGCGTGTCGATTTTCTGAAATAAGCCCCCTTTCTGGAAATATTTCGTGGTAAGTTTCAAAATGCAATATCCTAAGGAAGGTTTAGGTTGGCTTTTTATTTTAATATAAAAGAAGAAAGTAAAATCACTGTGCAATGAGTGATTTTACCTCCATTAGCCTTAATGTCTTCGTGGTTTCATTTGAGGTCACTACTGGATTATTTTTCTTGCCATTATTTCATCAGCTGTCAGTTCTAGTAATATGGAATTTATTCAGTGCCGTGAGTTTTAGAAGACGTGACTGTAAGCATGGAAGGCAGTTTGGGGGAAGTTTATTTAGATGATGGTAGGGTGTCAGACTGTCCCGATCTCCTTCGTGCTTGCCGTCTGAAGGGTCACTTACGGATCGCCCGTGATCTTGGATGCTCAAGTGGTGATTCACGACTGTGTTTTTATACCCAGCACATAAAAATATATCTGCAGCTTCTTTATTACCATCTCCTGAAAGACCGTGGCTGGCCTGTGGGGTACACGATTGCGTTTACACATAGATTACAGGATACGTGATAGATCTCGTTATTTAACACTAACGGTAACCCTTTTTTAAAAGGCGGTTTTATTTCAATCTTACTCTATTAATGAATTCGCTCTTGGGCTTTGATTACAATAATGCAGTGAATTTATGTTTGCATGTGTAGTGAGGATCATTCAGGAAATCATTTGAAAATCATTCATTAAACACCAACTACACACATCTTGTTAGTCCCTAATGGTTATAGAGAAATTAGAAATTCTCTGCTCTTGAACTCCAATCCACAATTGAGATCCATGAAAGCATCTAGAGAAGTGGTTCTTTAGTTTGTTTTTGGAATTTGAGAATAATTTTTAAATGTTAAAAAAAAAAATCAGAGCCCTACCTAATAATAGTCGTACCTTTGTCATCTTGCAGTTTAAAAAATGTAGAACTCATGTACAGAAACACACGCAGATAAAATGATATGGAGTCCCAGGTTTGTTTTAGAAAGGATGCAGGGAGGGGGAGGAGTGGAATGGATAGGGTGTCGATGAAACACCGTTGGCCATGAGCTGATAATTATTGAACCTGGGTGATGGCAATTGGGGGTTTATTATACAGTTCTTTCTACTTTAACTATGTTTGAGATTGTCGACTAAAAAAGAACATAAGGAAGGGGCACCTGGTTGGCTCAGTAGGTTAAGCGTCTGCCTTTGGCTCGGCTCATGATCTCAGAGTCCTGAGATCAAGCCCTGAATCGGGCTCCCTCCTCCGCAGGGAGCCGGCTTCTCCCTCTCCTGCTCCCCCTGGTTTTGCTCACTCTCTCTCTTAAATAAATTAAATCTTTTTAAAAATGGGGGAAAAAAGTTCGTAAGGAATAAAACCTGACCATGAATTTTAAAAGGAAAATGTATTTTTATAATCACTGAAGCATCCGTACATGTTTGGAAAGTCACATTAGTTCATGAAAATGGTGTATGGTGTGTTGAGACTCGAGACAGAGCTTGGCACTCAATGGCTCCCAGAGCCCCTCTGCTGTAACTGTTGGAGGACAACAGATAAGCGAGCTCGAGGCAGCTTGATGCCTGCTTGGTGCACAAACATGGGCACCTTCTAAGTGACATCAGCCCTGTGGCTGTATGCTCCGGAGGGGTCACGTCTATGAGAGACGTTGAGCAGGGATGACATTTCCCAAGGACTGTGGTGGAGACTGGCTGGAAAATCTATCCGAGGAAGCAGATAATCGAAACCATTCAGAATCTCGGAAGCCTCCATGAAATAGCATTTGACTCTCATTCAGCCTCCACCGAATCTGCCCTTGGCCGCCAGTCACCAATGCCACGTAACCAACGACGTCCTTTTCTGACTCAGTCCCGTTGATCTAGTCCTAGTGTCTCCACAAGCAGAATTTAAACCATCTATGTTGTATTTCGAGGTCTTTGAAAGTTGGAGAGAGAAAGGATGTTCGTTGTCGTCTGTCCCTGGCCACTTTTCACTGGGACCTTATTTCCATGAAATTCTTGGCCCTAAAAAAGCATGCAAGTGAAATTGTCCTCAATTTATAATTACAGACATTTAAAATCTTAGATTACATGGGAATTGAATATCTAGAATGAATCAGCCTTAGGAAAGTGTTTCTTTGTTAAAAAAAACTATATATTGAATAGTGGAACATTATACAAAAAAATAACACTGGGATATTTAATTCAGGGTTCAGCTCTGTTGTTCATTTAAAGGTTTAACTATTTCCCACTGTTTAAATATCTCTATCTGATCTTCTGTGCTAACCCAGCATGTCCAAAATATTGAAAACCAGATGAAAGATCGAGGAATTTAAGGAACACTCCCCCAGTGAAGCCAGAAGGATATTCTGGAGGAGAAAAACAGAATGCATGAAACTTATTTAACAAGAAAGATTCGAGTCAGGTAATCTACATAATATATCCGCCGGCATTAAGGCTGTCATCTTGGTATTGCATTTCTGGTACGAATTCCGCAATAGCTGTCTTTCACTGTCGGTTCTAATAAAGAGTGTTGGTCAGCTCGAACTCCCTGGGAGCTCGGAGCTCTGTTTTGTGAACCGCATGTGCCCGAGGCCCCTCATGCATGATTTAAACTGCTTTGTAAATGTCAGTAGGTGGGAAAGCATCGGGTCCCTCGTAGATTTCTCCAAATCCTCTACGATGCGTATGCCATGTATAAACCATGCCCCACTCTCAAGGCCATTGCCGTTTTTTATACTTGCCTAACTGGGGGTTTAAGGTATTGCCGGAAGCAAAATATCAGTGTGTGCACGTCTTGAGCCCATCGGCCAATGAAACCCCGTATTAAGAAAACCTTCGCCCCAGAGAAACCTCCCCTGCGACCTGAAACGGGCACAGCTCATGAATGTTGAATGTTCTTCAAACTCTATTTCTTCATTCTTGACTTTCTTTCAAAACACACATTGGACTTGATTGAATTTGCCGATTTCATAACCCTGCACTTATTCCATGGGCAGCTCCGCGGGGTTGTGGAAAAACATTTTCACGGGGAGTGCCTGCCCCGGGTTCCATCCCGGTTCGGCCCCCCCTCTGGCTGTTTGTCCTTGGACAAGGCACTTAACCTCCAGGCGGGTGGGGAGAGCGGGTGCAGGAGGGGGCTTCCCGCTTCCGGATCCGTCGAGATCGAGTTAAATGATCTCCAGTGACTCCTCTCAGCTCCAGCATCTTGGATTCCAAGAGACGTGACAGCCAGCCAGTGTGACACTTTTAAAGCCATGGGGACACACGTGATTTTTTAATTAGGCTTCTGCTCTCTTCTGGGCAGCGCAGAGTGCCAGCAGGAGCCCCCAAATGGCCAGCAGAAATCCCATAAAGAGACCTGAATGTCAGCCTTATCAACTCAGCTTGTTTCATAGCTCTTCCTGGTGACGTTTCCCACTGGCCTGTGAATAGGGCATGGGTACTCTCCCTCGCTGCCCGCCCCCTTGGTGGGCCCTCCAGCTGCAGTCTCCGGGGAGAAGGTATTTTCTAATGCCCAAAGAGGGGAAGGCAAATGGCGTTCCAGGCCAGGCCCCTTCCCGCCATGAGAAAAAAACTGCCAGCCTGGCTTCCTCATGGGGCTCTTCAGTGCTCATTTTTGTATGCTGCAGCCCAGCACGGTGCCCAAAGGCAGAGGCGCTAGGATTCGCTTGTTGCATAAATATGGCAGAATGAACTTGTTCAGAGTCAACCGTCGAAACAGAGAGACGGCCTTCTTGTTCTGCTCTGTTTTTGATTCCTACATAGTTCTGAGTGGGACGCTTTGATCTTTTCTTTCCCTGCATCCTAACATGGTTTCCAACACTGGGTCTCCGTGAGGGGACCGTTGGAGGCGTGGACGGTGAGGTTGCAAACGCACGGAGCCCTGAAGCCGGCCTGCCCGAGTGCGACCCCGGACTTTTCTTACCAGCTGTCCGATGTCGAGCGGTGTATGGAACCTTTCTGTGTCCTGGGTTTAAATCCGCTAAACGGGGCTCCCACGCGTACCTGTCCCATTAGGGGTGAGGATTAACTGGGCTGCCCACAGAAGGCTCTTCGAACAGCGCCTGCCAGAGGGACGCGCTGGCTGCTCTGAACCTTGTTTCTCTTGATGTTCTCATTATTCGTGAAAAGTATTATTTCGGCCGAACCTTTTAAAAAAGAGCCGGGGTAGTGGCACCCACCTTGGAGAAAAATCACTGCCCATCCCGTGCTCCCGCGCCCCTCATCGCCCCCCCCCCCCCCGGGCAGCATGGGGGCCCGAGGTCTCGGTCGCTCAGGCCAGGGTTCCGTCCGCTGGCTTATGCCCGCACTGCTCCTGGAACTCGCCATCTCGAGGTCCTCATCCTTGGCAGCCACGCCGCCGCGGGCCCACAGCCCCACAAGCTGGGGAGACCTCCGCCCGCCGTCACCGCCCGCTTGCCCCGGCATGCTTGCAGAAGGTGGAGGGAGCACGTGCTCCATCCCCCTCCGACGTGACCGCGGGATTACCTTCTGCGGTTGTTGACAAATCTTTGGACATCCCGGTTTTATCAGCGGAAACCTTGAAGAGTGACAGATGGCTCTTGGAAGGGTTGGTACATACTATAAAATGTCAGCCAGCTCATTTATAACCCGGCGATGTCCAGTGTCTAGGCCACGCTCTCAACATGCTCTGCAGATAACTCAACCTCGTGATGCTCTGTTCTCCCCCAGTACTCCGCGCTGCGGTTCTGGTTGAAGACCCAAAAGACACCAATAATAGATCTCCAGTGGAGAGCCTCTGACTTTATCACTCTCTGTGTTCCAGCACCAGCGGTCCCCAGGGACGGCGGGAAACAGGCAGCCGGCACATTATGGGAAAGGTGACTTGCTGAGCCCCTGTGCCCCGAGGCCATTATTAAGTGCCGGGAAGCCTTGTTAGCTCGTAAAGTTGGTTCAAACCAATTATTGCCGGGCGACCACTACCATGGCCAAGAATGCAGCTCTTTTAAATTCTTGCCCGGAAAGCCGGTCTTTCCATCGCGCCATGTCCTAGAACAAGGCTTCTGATCCGGCCACGGCCGTGTCCCACCGGCTGCGGAAACCAGACCTCGCATCTGCCGCTCGATGTCGGTTACCCTTCAGTGGCTCACGGAGGCGGCAAGACGGCTATTTATAGATTTACTTTCTGTCTCCCTAGTTCGGAGCAGTCAGTTTTGACACACTGTCCCAGTAATCTGATCAGCCATGCTGCTTTTAAATGAAGGTCTAGGCCTTGGCCTCCGCCGGGTGGGTGACAGCTGTCAGATACAGATAGCAGGCTCCAGATCCTGGCTGCCGAAACCCGCTCATTCATTCCCGTTACAGACCATTGGCCTCAGCTTGAAGCCGTGCTTTACAGTCGGCCGATTAGTTGGCAAGAGATGTACATACTGTATTAGCAAGGTCAACCTCTGAGATGAAGGCAAGAGCTTACATCCCGCACTATTTTTAAACCAGCGGCCATTTGTTAAAGCTGGTTATTTTGGTACATGTCTCGCTGCCTTTTTTCTTCCTTTTTTTTTTCCTCTCACAAAACAAAACTAAAGGAACTTGTTAAGATTCTTTGTCAGAGTTAATGAGCAGAGCGCAGAGGATGAGAGAGGGCGGTGGAAACAGTCCCCGAGCTCCTGCTTTGCATGAGTCCCAAGGTGTCTGGGGATCTCGGCCTGGGGCTCCCCCCAGGGAGGTCCAGTCTGCAGGGCTCCTCTCCAGCCGTGAGAGTGGATGAAACCCTTGTTTGCCCCTCTGTGACGGGACCCGTCTTCCTGCTGGCTCCGGTGACTGGGTCCATTTCGCGGGTGTTCTCTGCCCCAGGGTCCTCCCTCCCCCCGGTGCCTGCAGCTGGGCGTCCGAAGAAGCCTGGCACGTTCAAGCCGCCCGTGTCAGACTCGCCTAAGGAGAACCTGGACTTGGGAAACCCCTCGCTGTGAAAGTGATTCATGGACGCCTGTCCCGGCTGTTCCAGAATCAACACAAATGACCAAAATTTGGATCTTAGCTTTACCGGTAGAATGTCCACCCACGAGGTCTTGACCTTTACTGTGTAACCACCCTGGCCCCCTGCTTTCTCCTCTCCTGCTGCTTTGTTCCCACCAAATGTTCCTTTGCCTTCAGTTCCCATACGTCCTCACGCTTCTGCTCTGTCTACGGTGTATTTCCTTCCTTCTCACCTACGGAAGTGTCCCCTTCTCCCCTTGCGCTCCCATCTCCCGTCTGATCTCTCCTCTTTCTCTCTCTGCTTTTTGTTGACTTACGACCAAGTCCAGTTCCTTAGGGTTCAAGGGCACTCAAGGCCCTTGACAAGGTGTCTCTCAGTCATCTTGTTGTCTTGCCTCTGATCCCATCTCTCTTCCACCCCCTGCCCCCAGGCCTCGTGCACGCATCTCCCTTCACGGACAAGCTCCTTCTGCTGTTCTCTGGTTCGACTCTTGCCCTGGAGGATCTTCAGGATGACACGTCTTAGTACACATACACTCTCAGTGTGTATCTGTAGGATGACCAGAGGAACAGAAGTCAGAGGTTTGACATTATTCTCTGCGGCGATCCAAGCCCTTTGAACTAAAAGGCCAATAAAGATGAGTAGAAGGAGCTTAGGTGTGACCACAAACAAACGAGATCGAGTCACTCCCCAGAAGTAGGACTTGGGGCAGATTACTGGGATTGACATTCTCCTCTGGAATAGGAGGTAAATGCTATCAGCTGCCCAAGTTCTTAAGAGGATTAAAGGAGAGAGCTGGAAGTAGGCTGCCCAGCACAGTCCCCAGCAGACAGGCAGGTCTCGAGCGATGCTACTGAGCCAGGGGGCCATGCGACTCCCACTCCTCTCCTCAGCGCTCTGTGAAATTCATTTCCATTGACCCTTGGAAAGCTCTAAGTAAGACCCTTTCGGCGGAAGAGAGGAGGCTGGGAGTTAGATAACCCCCCCCCCCCGCCCCGTTTCCGGACTTTTTGCTGTAATAAGCACAAGGGGATGTTAAACAGTTTCTGGCCCGCAAAAGGGGACTCACACTCACGTCCTCGGCTTCCTGCTCGGGGAGCTGGGATACTTTTGCCGGTATGGGGGAGCCCTGGGCTGCCGGGCTGCTGTGGGTGTGCAAGAGGGACACGCGTCCGCCCTGAGACCAGCACGAGCCTCGGCTCCACACACACACAGAGCGGTCACACCTCTGCTGGGGGTAAAGCAGCAGCCCGAGAGCTCTCCCACCGCGTCCAGCAGCCATCCTGGGTGGGATCTGGGATGACTCTGACCCTGTTAGGAGGGAGGGAGGAGACCTGGGTGCTGTGCAGAGCAGCTCTGTGCTCCAGAGGGGAAATTCACCCATTTCGTGTACTTGCCCTAAAATACAGGACATGAATGCACGTCTGCAGGCAGCCAATACGTTCGTCAAGTTCAGAAGTAATGCAGGCATGTGACGGCGGGGGTCGGGGGAGGCTCCTGGCGGCTTTGGGAGTTGTCTCTTGTTAGGAGTTCGGGTCCTGGGGACTCATCTGGCCTCGCTGTGGCAGCCCAGGGGGAGGGGACGGTGCCAGCGGGCACACGTGATATCCATGACGGCCTTCAGCCGATGCCAGGCATGTGACGCCATCCCGGGCGCCCGCCGATGCGGAGGAGGTGGGAGGGAGGCGCAGGAGGGGCGCACTCATGTTGCGGGAGGGGACACGCAGGATCACCTTTGTGGGTGGAGAATAGTGAGGTCCTGCGACGTGCTTCTAATGAATTCCTTACACGCTGTCGAAATGGCAGCGATCATAATGGCTTGTTTCATGTGCCTTTGAAGGGTTCCAGCAAATTGAGTGTAAGAGAGGCTGGGCTGGGGGGGGGTGTGGAGGCCGGAGCGGGGCGGGGGGGAAGTGAAATATTACTACTTAAAACATATTCCTAGACATAATAAAGCATTAAAGTGAAAATATTGTTGAGACAGCTTTCATCATGCATGTTCCAGGCCTCATTATGGGGTAAGCAGCACCGACCGCACCCGAGGCCTGACAGTGTCCGCACTGAATTGCTATTATGTAAGGAAGGCTTTCTAGTCCCTGCCAGTGTGGGGATGTGGTGGTTGGTTTTCAATAAAGGTCAGAATCGGTGCCATACTGAATAGAGCTAAAAGTGTGTTTCATTCTTTTGTAGGCCACGGGCACTGTTGGGGATTGATCTGAAAATCTGGTCTGTTGCAGGCCTTTCCTCTCAAGGGAGATTAATATTTTAGCTATTCCTTTTTGTTCAGGGCTTCTAAATGTATTTGGAATGAAAAGAAAGGTTAAAGAGGGGCTCTGGGACGGCTAGCTTCAGAGACTAGATCATTTCATGAAGGGAAATCAATTAAAAAAGGTTGACTGTGAACATTTATCCATTTAGCTCAGCGCTATTGAATTTTCATGATGGACTTCGACTCTTTGGAGAGAACGGAGCTAATGGCAATTGTTCCTTTCTCCTCAAAATTTATTATCTAGTTTATTCAATGGAAAACACTCCATCAAACCAGATAGAGGCCTTAGGCCTATTGATGGATTTGCCTGTGTGGGGCTGGAACGGGGAGCTCTGTCACAGATGTCCGGCCTTTGAAGGAAAATTAAACAAGTATCTCATTACGGAATGCTTCACTGGTCCCCGGAGGTGGCCACAGACGCAGTGGATTTAATGAGCTGGGAATGTCGGTGCTGCCAGAGTTTTCCTCGCCCTGTCTTTCTGAAGAACCCCTCTATTTAGGCCCACTCGAGCGAAGGAGAAAGGCACCATGCTGTTTTCTCCCTTTCAACTCCGAAGAAGGGGATCATGCACTTTTTGTGCCACGCATCCAGAGGAATTATGTGTGCTAATTTGATTAGGGGAGATTTGATTAACTGGAAAATGAGGGCTTTGCTAAGACTTTCACACGCTTAATTTATCCCTTGCAAAGCAGACGCAACGTTGTGTCATGAAACTCAGAAGGCATATGGGAACAGTATTCAGCGGTTCGACGGCCTTCCAGACCCAACAATATCAAGGACTGCCACGGTTCATATTGGGATAATCATTTTAGAGCATTCGCTTTGCTGCAGAATACAAATTGCATTTGGCATTGCTGGTTATACGGTTCAAAGGATAATGAGATTAATATAGTCGGAAACTTAGCTGAGCAAAAGCTTTTTTTTTTTTTTTTTAACACCGTTGCATAACTAGTTTCAAAGGAAACTGTAGTTGAAAAATGCCTCTGGTTTTCTCCAAAGAATTCATTACGTTTCCTGGTTCCAGATACTCCTGGTCTTTCTTGGTTTAAAAAAAAAAAAAAGTTTCCATCATCATACTTTCCCAAAACTTTGGGGGATACGACTGTTTAAGCGAAGACGGGTTTCTTTTGATGCATTAGGGCAGCCCCTTTTTCCGTGAAGAGTAGAAGCATGAGCTTGGTTGTGGACGTGGGAGGCCTGGGGTGTTTTCTATTTCCTTTAAAATGTGCTTTAGTGATGGGATGAGCGGCCAAGACTTCGTCCTGTCTCCCCAACCCCAAGGTCATTTGGGGATTACCAACAGACGTCTTCAACACCTACGTTCCTAGGGGCTTATGTAAGGAGGCATCCTACCCTTACTTTCCTGGGAGCATGTATTTTTTTATAAAAAAACAGACCAGCAGTACCAATCTCTGCTAACATCTGAAAAAAAGATTTTTTTTTTTTTAAAGCATTCAGTGTTTAGAGGACACCTGGAATGCCCCTGTGGGGAGAGCTCTGGGCTCCATGTGCCAATAATCTTTCAATAGAATCCCTCGGAGTTCCCGCCCCAAAGACTTTTCCTGAAGCTCTCCTTGCCCCTGATGACGGCAAGCTTCTCTCTGGCTTCGGGCGCCGTTTCCGTGGCATCCAGCGTATTCACAGGCGGGTTTTGCCGTTTCTGTACTTAGATTTCTGGGTGCAGGTAGATTTTGAACCCTGTTTTGCTGTTAGCACCAGAAATTTGGGCTTCTCCGTTAAAATCAGCCAGGAGGTCAGTCTGGGAAGTGCGCATGCGTGCTGGGTTTTCCGCTCTCACACAGGCAGGGCCTGAACTTGGCTGGTGCATCAGGACTGCCTCCTGCCATTCTCCATGGGCTCGCGGTGCTGCAGAGAACGATGAAAGGAGCCACTAACTAGGGCAGACCGCTGACCCGATTTGGACAGAGCTGCTTTGTTTTAGCTGGACCCGGGTCTTTAAATCTTCAGTCGGTTGTGGGGTTCCCCTCTCTCCTGCCCCCCCACCACCTCTGTCTACAGAGGAGACGTTCCCCCGGCCCCTGACTGCCCGATCTCTCTCTAGGGTTAGATCAAGACAGAAAGGAGAGCCTGTTTGTCTGCTCGTTGCTTTCCTGCTGTAGTAGCCGCACTGGGTCAGGCTGTGTGCGTCCTGGGGAAACAGCCCCCTGCCACTTGAAGCAGAGTTGCTGGGTAATCGTTCCGCTCCGTTGCATAACCAGAAAGGGATGTGTCAGTACGGGGACCCGCAGACAGCGAAGGCTTCATTAAAGCGCTCGTGGAGACCTGGACAGATGAGTGTCTCCAGTTGGAGTTCTTTCCATCTTCCCCATCTGTTCGCCGCAGTTTTAATTAAATCTACTGAGATTATTTTTGGCCTTCTCCAGGAACAGAGAGCCAGCCTGTGCCAATGTCCACTCGTTTCTGCGCTTTCCTGCCAGGCACTAATGAGCAGGCACATGGGGCATCGCCGCCCGAGTGCACCCCTCCCTTTGCCAGCCATCATGAGTTGCTAATAGGCTAGGAACCCAAAGTGCCAAGCCCGGGCCTCTGCGCCTTCTCCCGCCCGCACCCCCAGCCCCGGCCCCACCTTGGTACTAAAGAAAGCCAGCTAATGAATGATTCCACTTGTGGTTAGCTAGCTAATGGAAATGACAGGCTTCAAATAACCTTAAAGCATGCAGCCCGATGCTTGTCTGTCTGATCAGGGCCCTTCTGCTGGCACCTGACACTTTCAATACCGTAATGGCATCCACATGCATTCTTTTTGAATGCTGTCATATAGCAAGACCTTTCTTCTCCTCGTTTGCTGGGAGGATGCCTGGCAAAGCTATTAAGTCTGTGATGGAAATGACAGTTAACTGCGGGCCTGTCAGTCCCACTTTGGAGTCAGCACATCCCTACACCCATTAGGGGCGTATCATGGGAACTTCAGAAATAACCGCCCGTAATATACTGTGGGGCCGTGGCACGCCGGCTCACGTACCACCCAGCACGCTTGCTGACAGCCCTGCCTTGCCTCTCATGAAGGGTTTGGTCTTTTGATGTTTGGGAGATACTTTATTTTAAAATTTCGGGTTAGGGGTCGTCATTACTCCCGGAGAAAGAGAGCATCGCTGTCCCCGCTAGGCTGGGAGATCGTCGTTCTTCGGGTCAATGGTCAGTGCTTCCTGGATTCTGAAGACCCTGTGCGTTGGGTTTTCAAGAGAAACTGTGTCTTGGGATCCAAATCCCAAATCGGCCCCTACGTTTCCAAAGGGGACTGCAGGTAGATGTGGGTTATTTTTTTACCAGCTGAGTCTTTGGTCCTAAAGTCAAGTCTAATCCACCGCTGGCCTGTCTGAGTAAGTTTTGGTGGCTCCTCTTGCCCCAGACTGGGGCCCAGCCTGTGGCCTGCTCTCCTCCAGGCCCCCTGAGATTAAAAAAGAAGAAGAAGAAGAGAAGAAAAGAAGAGAGATAGGCCAAAGAGAGGGATCCAGGAGCTGCCCTGGCTCAGCTCTCTTGTAAGCACTCATTCCTCCCTCTTCCACAGGGACCCTTCCATCTGACCTTGAAGACGCCATCTTGTCCTTGGCCCATAGCAGCATTTCCGTTGGGGGAGTGTAGAGGGGACGTTATGGAACCCAACCGTTCGTTAGTTAGAAGGTTGGACTTATGGCTGTTAGAGTCTTGGTTTGCCCACGTATCCAGTGTGGCTACCTGTTGGGGCACATGCTTCCCCTTCCCTCTGGCCACGGAGAACCGGAGCCTTCCCTGTACACCGCAAAACGCCTCTTAGGCTCACTGCCGTCCAGCAACTCTCGAAACTTCGCTGAGAGAAATCATGTTGTGGAAAGATTCTATAGTGAGACGCAGTCCTTTTCCTCTAGTTTGGTGTTTTTCTGAAACATTGCCTGGAAGAATTTGCAATAAGATGCTGATAGGTGTCCCGAGGACGAAGGATTTTGTTAAGAATCCTGACCGGCCCAGTCGGTGGACCGCGCGACTCTTGAGCGCACAGTTCTAAGTTTGAGCCCCACGCTGGGTGTAGAGAGTACTTAAAAATACAATCTGTAGAATTACTGAGTTAAATGAAATTAAGCAAATTTATTTGGCAGGTCAGGCGTGGTCATAGTGTGCTGTGTTTACCAAACAGGCTGGACCTTAGAATACCTGCTAACGTCCCTTGCCCTGTGTAGTTTGGGAAATACTGCTTCTTCACATCTGCTGGAGTAAGCCCAGACACCCGAGAACCAGAGCGTTAACCTTCACAGCATTCCGCCTGGGGATGGCACGCGGGGCCGTGAGCTCTGCAGAGACTGCAACGGCCATGTGGAACTCATTGCTGGCACTTCCAGACGAATGGGGCAAAAGATTATAGTGCACCTTGTGTTCTGTTTTCTTTGTGTAGACCCTCGGGAGAAGCAGCCCTCTGGTTGTAGAGTCAGGAATAGTTGCTTTCTCCGTATCTGGTGGCCCCCAGGAACTGCACGACTGAGTCGATGTCCTTCTTCCCAGTGGCTGCTAGGAGCCTAGAGCCAGCTTTGGGGACCTCGTGCCGTAAGTAAGTGGCAGGTGGCCGGCACACAAACCCCATTCTTACCACTACTATACCTACCTGCCTTGTTTCTTTGTCTTTGTTTCTCATCTACCACCGATTTTCCAAAGGTGTTTCTTTTCATTATCTCGAAAGCTGCCTGAACACCTTTTTGGTCCAAGGCGGGCCAGAGGACACACCGCAGTACCTCTTACCACTCTAGCAGCCTAACTACACGGGTATCGACTTGTCTGAGGCCATGGGCACTTCGGGCTTATCGACAAGGTCGCTACACACTTGACGTACCACACCAGCTGTGGCGAGGGTCAGTTACTTCGCTCAAGGGCACACAGTGTTGTTGGCCTTGGAGACTCTGAGGCATGGCAGTCCTTGTTTTTCTATTTTTCCAATCATTGGAGCCATGAAAACAATTCCTTAAACCATGTTTTCCATTTTTCCCCATCTCTGGCAAGCTCGTAAAATGGTCTTTTGTCCATATATGTTTTATCCCCCGTAGACCCCTAGTGGGATATGAAAATAATTTATAGAAGATTCCCTACAAATGTAAAGCTAGAGAGGGCCTTCAAGTTCATCGAGGCAGGGGCTGGCTGATAGATTTCGGGTGTGCTATTGGTCATCCGTTAGTGGCTGCAGGAGGGCTGTGTTGAGAGCTCTGGGACAGGAGGGAACGCAAGCCCAGATGGTTTGGTGATGTCCACCGTGAAGAAGAAGGATGAGCTCTACGCATTGTCCATCCCCACTGTCTCTCTCTTGACAGATGAAGTTACCTGAGATGAAGATGGCGTTAGAAATCAAGCGTCCTCACTCTGAGTCTGGGATGCTTTTTACCCCACCTTGCCAAGATAATTCTTTTTCTTCCAACTATACAGATAGTTAACTAGAGCACTGAAAAAATTGGGCTATGGGTAGACTGGCCATTGAGTTAAGTATAAAATAAAACACAGCACCTTCCTCTTCCCTCCTTTTTCCGAGTTCTGATAGAGTTAAGAAATAAGGCCTTCACATAGACCTCACCAAGCTGTTCTTGTCCACAGTTAGCCATGGTATCTTCGTGCCTTTTTTTTTTTTTAAAAGCCTCTCTGTTGCATTGGGACATACCCTCCGATAAGTTATCTCCCCCTGAGTACTTCTGTGGTCAAGGATGCTGTTAGCTAAAACTAGACTAACAGATTTAAGACTCCTAAGGTATATTCGGGGGAAAAAAGAAGATACAGGAGGGACACTTCAGGAAAATCAGATTCGGTGATTTTCCTGTCTCAAAATGCAATGCTGATAAATTCACATTAGCAGATATTAATCTTTCCAAATAACAATCCAACCACCATTGAGATGAACAGTTTCGCTCGTGAGGGTTTTTTTTTTTCCTTGAAACAGTACAATTCCTTTCTCTAAGCAGTTTGCTGGTAAAAAATTGATGCCGTCTTATTTCTTCCTCTTTGCCTTATCGCCCCAGAAATCAGGTTAGCAGCCTCGGTCACATCTTCCCTGATGGAACATGCTGCCCCATCCTCATAAGTGCTGGAGACATGAGTTCCAAGTGTCCAGAGATAGGACGGGATACGTGCAGTTAATACATCACCTTTCCAAGCGTTGCCTCCGGTGGTCTGTAGACTGCTTTCCCCTGACGTGAGTCAAGCTATTTAATGTGATGGAATCCATCTTGTAGGGCTTTCTCCACTCAGGCTTAAGTGATTGAACTCACCGTCCCACTGATTTCATGTCTCGTTTGTCACTTTGTCGAGGAGACGTTTTTGGACCCACTTAGGTGGCGGATTGGCCGGAGTGGGAGGTGGGGGAGAACCTGCCCTAAGCCACCGTTTGTCCACTCCTCCGGCGTGATTCGTAATCCGCCTGGAAGGAGGAAGCAGAGGTTGTCTTCTGTGAAATGGATGGGACAAGCCTCTGAGAGACTTTCCTCCCAGATCCTGGGATCAGATCCCCAGGGATCCAGTCATTGAAGTGACGTGGCTCTCTAGAACACAGTGCCTCCAAATTGCACCAGCGCCGGCTTGCGGGAGCCATACTTCTCTCTTAACACCCGGGCCTCAAAGAAAATCTCGTCTTTTAGCTGCCAGCAGCCCAGGGCCAATTAGAGCAAACACACTTGACAGTTTTGTTCTTGTAAGCCCTGAACAGTGCAGTTTCGGCCCTGGAAGCGGGCCGGTCTCGTATTGACCTTAAGCTATGCAGATGTGCCCCGCGCAGGAGCTCAGCCGCCTGCTGAATGGGAATGGGGTAGGTGCGTGAGTCCCGGCATCATTGACATTCCTGGAGGTGCTTCCTGCCTGTCTTCCCCCCTGCCTGGCGCCGCATCTCCTATTAGTTCTTTGGGAAGGAAGGCGGGTCAGAAAGGTGGAAAAAGTAGGTCAGAAAGAGGGCAGTCTCTAATGCAGAGTGGGATGCCTACTCATTGGCTGGGAGGAATTCTCTCCTCTGGAGAAAGGGGTTCCGAATGAAGGCTTAGGCTCCAGGCCCTACCGCTCAAGGTGCTCAGGCCATTAGGGCAACCCCCCACCCCAGGTCTTCAGTTTGCTGACCTTCTGCTCTCTGGCCAAACACACCAAACTCCCTGTAGAATTGCTTATGTTTTAATTGAAGAATACATTTCTGCTTGAGAAAATGGGAACCCAAAAACCTCCAAGGCAGTGGGAGAGCAAACAGATGTTCCAGTGTCTGGGCCTAAAACAGGGGGTTTTATCTCGGATGAATGCGCCACTGCAGAATCTGTGGGCAAGCTCCCGGGAGCCCTGTGCTCCCGTGAATGTGGGTTTCAAGTTGTGTTTATTTGGGCCTCTGTACCCTTGCCTCCGAAGACGGTCCACAGCGTTCATCAGAGTTGCAAGCAGATCTGTAACAACAACAACAGAAGTCAAGATTCCCCGGGCTGGCAAAAACGAAATAT
Source organism: Meles meles (assembly GCF_922984935.1). Lineage (NCBI taxonomy): Eukaryota > Metazoa > Chordata > Mammalia > Carnivora > Mustelidae > Meles > Meles meles. The sequence continues at coordinate 3,480,086 of NC_060086.1, read as the reverse complement.
GCACAAATTATCTTTAAGTCGCACCCAGTTTGCAGTCTACCCCAGAGACGGTCACCGTCCTGACCCCCGTCTCCCCACCTAACCAGAGCTCTAAGGCAGGTCAACCTTGACTCCCAGGGAGCTGTGTTCATCCAGCAAAGGTCTGAGGAACCGAACCTTCCACGGTGTAAAAAAGACTTGACAGTCACTTCTATTTCATCTTTGTTCAGGCCGTCTTTTGCTATGGTACAGCCGGCTTTTTTTTTAAGCCCTCGTATTTTACATCGTTCCTGCGGTTCAAACATGTCTGTCTAAAGTCCCCTGTTCCATTTTTTTTTTTCCCTTGGTCAAGACGGGGCCCAAAGTGAGCTTTGGCGGGTGTGTGGCAACATTTGCTTTTACCCAGAATAATGCAACCAGGGTTCTGGGGCTTGTCGTACCCAACCCCAACCCACTCCTTGGACCACGGAGGCCCACGACACGAATTGAGTAGCTTTCTCCAAGTCATGCATGTGGTTGTCAGCGGAGGTAACGCATTATGTCGTTCTCTGTTTTGATCGAAGAAAGGAAGGTCCTGAATTAATGGAATTTGACAATGGTGGGGGTTTTCTTTACGTCATCATTAGGAGAAGGCACAGTGTCATGATGTGGAAATGGCAGGAAAGGCCCATCTTTTCGGCCTTTTTGAGACCCATACCCTTCCCCCACCTCGTCCTGCCCTTGCTCGCCCTTCCCCCACATCTTCATCTTCATCAAGTGGAGTGTAGAGAGAGCACCCCCGGGGAGCTGCAGAGGGTCTTCCTCCCGGGTCCTCTTCCTCCCGCGTTCCCAAGCTGTGCGACTGCACGTGGAAAACACACAGGCTCGATCGCGTGCTCTGGCTTTAAATGACCCAGTCTTCCCATTGCGCTGCCCCAAGAAACAGGAAGGTCAGCAAAAGGGGAAAGGAAAAATACCGCTGGTGTCCCCCCGGGGGGCAACTGGAGACTCGCCACTTCCCAGGATTCCAGGTGTAGACGCCTTTTCATCGGGCGGAGAGCTGCCGGGCACGTAGAGTGGCAGGTTTTGTTAATGGATCCCTGTTGCTTTCCTCCTTCACGGTTCCTCGCCGCTCTCAGAAGCCCCCTCTGTTTGGACTCGACCTGCTACAGGGCTAGAGGTGTTTGCACAGCGAGCGCCTTCCCTACAACCAGGAGCTCCGTTTACCTCCGTTCAAATTGTCCCACCATGTCGCTGCCTTACCAAAAAAAAAAAGTGTTGTATATATAACCTTGATTATGTCCCCATAAAGTGTATTTGTAACGACTCCCTCGTGAGCTTAGAAAAGTATGTCTAGACAATTTTTTCTGGCTTTCCCTCCCAAACCTCTTTGGGTTAAAAATAGGGAAGGATTTGTTTTAATACAGTGTAGTACTGTATCTTTAACCTTTTGTCCAAACGCATGCTGCCTGTTGAAGTTTTATTTAGGCAAAGTGTGTACATAGAGACCAGCTCACTCAGACCCCGAGACTGTCCCTGGCTGGCCTTCTTGCTGCCAGCGGCTTAGCCAAGTCTCCAGAAGTGTTTTACAGGAAGCTTAGATGGAGGGAAGCACTTAATTATTATCCAAATTTTTCCCTTTAGTTAAGTCTTATGGTAAGATATCCCAGAGATTATATTTTTAGCAACCGCTTTAAAGAGACTGGGGAGATTAATTTAAAATTGATAATCGCATGACAGCGTCACCGTTTAACAAGCCCGAGGTCGGCTGCCTGCTCTCGGGGGACTCCGGTTCAATTCTCTTTGCTGCCAGTTGAAATCAGAAATCACAACCGCAGTGATTAGCAGTGAATTCCCTGATCTCCGTGCCCCAGGCAGACAGAGAGGGGGCCTGTTTTCGCGGTGGCCAGTGGTTAACCCTTGCCTGGGAGAGGTGACAGGCAGGGGAAATGATTCATGGGTGTGAGATGGGGCCTGGTGATGTCTGTCTGTACGAAAAGGGCCCAGATGGGCATCGTCGGGTCCGGGTCGGGCCACTGCTCTGGGTGGGGAGTGATGGTGAATGGAGGCGGGAGGAGCCTGTCCTCTAGCCGCCGCGACCCCGGCCACCTTTACCTGCGGGGTTCAAAGGCCTCCAGAGGGCCCTGCTTTCCGGGCTGCCCGGCAGCTTTGTCAAGCTTCCTTTAGTAGAGGGAAGCAAAGCAGCCTGCTTCCCGCCTCTCCCAGCTCTGGCTTTAAAAAATGGCCCCTGGCTACCAAGTGGCCGATGATGGATAGTACTGTAGAGCGGCAGTAAGCAGTGTTAATGAGCTGCAGGATATCAGCCACAAAAAAAAGAAAATATTGTCCCCGCGGGCCAAACAAAATTAATTTTAAAAATTAATGTGAACCTCGAATGCTGCAAGTGCGTCCGTTAAATTATAGGACTGTGACATGGACAATGCGATATTTTTGCTATTGAATTTGTTATCTAAGAGGTGCTCATTGTTTGTTACAGTGTGAAAAGCTGTTTTCCTCCAGATAAGCTCGTTCATTAGTAAACTGGATCCCTGCCACTCCCCTGTTTCTTTGCTCGGAAGCAATGCCTTGTAGCATAAATGCAGACAGCCGCTCCGCTTTTAATATCAGAAACGTAAGTCAGCAGCGTCCAGCCTGGCTTTAAATGGCTTCAGTCTTTCTCAGGATGAAATCTGGGGGAAAAATTCTTCTCTCTGCTGCTTCTGACACCGCGGCGTTGGCAGGCAGGCCCTGAAAGAGGCTGATAATTATTAAACAAAGTATCTTGTTTCCCACCGAGGTCTTGGGATCGCTCTGTCATTAGACTGGATTTATTTCTAGGGTTTCATTCACGCTGTGACAGTTTGGGATTGATAAATCCTGTGTTTTAATTTCAGGCAGAAATGAAACTGGTCAAATGCAATTTGGGAGGGAACGAGCCTTGATAAAACGGCCGTGCGTCTTAATGCCTAGACACAGAGCCGGGATGAGGAAGGCATCTTGGGGGATACGTGCAGAGCCCTCGGCCAAAGCAGGGAGCTCCAGAGAGCCAGGCTGGGAGGCCATACGGAGACAGGCCTGGGGAAGGCCAGGCTGGGGGCGGGCGCAGAGCCCCTCTATGAATGACACGTCACTGTTTGGGTTTGTGAGCCCTGGCCTTGGCCAGGTCCCACGTCCCACTAGGCCAAGCCAGAGAGCCAGGCGTGTGCCGCCAAGCGATGGCCGACTCTGGTGCGCCCTGGGCTCCATTCCCCTCCGTCCCTGCACCCCATGCTCGCTCGGGGTCTGATCTTTTTTCCTTCAAAGGGAAGCTAAACTGACTGATTCCTCTGACACTCGTTTTGGCTCCCACTTACTTACTTAGCAAATGCCAAATTCAGCATAATTTCAGATCGGACGGGTGCACCAGTAACTGGTTGAGAGCAAAGAGACAACCTGATCGCAGTAAAGCTGGTTTCCGTAGAAGAGGATGATTACGATGCCGTGTGAAAAAGCACTCGGAGAGCCCTGACCGGTCAGCTTTCGGGAGCCCCGCGAGGGGTCGCCTGTCCCTGCCCCGGTGTGCAAACCGCTGACTGACACACGGGAAGGACGCCCTGTCCTCTGCAGGGCTCCATGGCCTCCCGTGGGACGGCCGCTGTCCACAGGGCCGTGTGCACCACAACACGGGCAACAGGAGTGGTGTTCAGAGGCTCCTCCGCCTTCCAGACTCTGCATTTCATTGACAAGGAACCTGGGGTCCCGCTAATGGCGTGCTGCTAAAAAGGAAAAAAAATTTAAAAAGGCGGAAGCTAACTGACTCATTCTAAGGGGCCCATTGGAAACTTACAGAGGCCTCTGACTGGTCATGCTCGTCACATGTATTAAGGCAGGTGGTGATCTGCCACCACTGAGAGGACCCCGTGTCCCGGGTTGCCTGGGACAGTCCCGCCTTACCCACGGCATCGTTGTTAACAGCACGCCCCCCGCTCTTCAGAACCCCTCAGTTTGAAAGTGACATGATGTGGTCACCCTAGCCATCACCCATGACCTAGCCAGTTCCTTCAAGGCAATTTACAAGGCTGAAATGGCCCCATGAATCAAAATCTTGCTTGGAAGTCATAGGGTACAGAGTGAACAAAACCACTGAAATCAAGTTCTGAGAAGCGCACAACACCGCACAATTTTAGCAAAGATAGAAGCGCCACACGATGCGTGACAAATAATCAGATTAGTGAGAGCGTCGCTCCGTGAAGAGGTTTTCAAAATACATATTTCAGCTGGATGGAGGCCAGGTTTTCCTCTCACATATCCTTATATTATCCTTTATTTTTTTGTAGGCAGAAATATTTCATGACTTAAAATCGTTTCCAAGACAGTTATGATTAGGTCAGTGGGGGCATGACTGCCCTGCAGTGTGAGGACGGGTGTGTGCTCAAGGGGGGAGATGATATTTAGGGTCAAGCGTTTCAAGACTCGCTGTTGGCCTCTGGAGGTGAGGTTGCCAGGAGCAGGGATTAGGCTCTGTGTTTTTACCTCAGCGAGGACACGGATACCCAGGGGCTCCCGAAAGGGGGGTGATGTCACCAGTCCAGGACCTAGCGCCCTGCAAACTGAGGCTTGCGTCCTGTGATGGGACGGAGAAGCCAGCGTTCTGGGTGGGTTTGCCTCCGGAGACTCTGCTGCTCAGGCACATTCAGTTTGCAGTCATGACACGTCCCCGAGGTCAACACTTACCGCAGATCTCACAGTTCTATTTCCTTCTCACTCCAGCACTTGAAAGATCGCCGATCCTTTCTGCCCAGCCCCTCGCAGTCGACAGAGGGAGGCGCACAAAGAGAAACGTGCATTCTTAGTGAATGCACCCCTCCCGGGGTTGCGGGGGGAGGCCAGCAGCCACTGGCCACATCCTACCATCCACTGGAGAACTTCATGCCGGTCCAAAGGATTGTGCTGAAATCTGAGGGAATCCTCCTGCAGTCATCTCAAGGAAGCATTACATGCACCCAGGAGACTGCATTTTTAGGCTTGAACCTTCCCTGCAAACACCATTACAGCATCTCGTCCTGATCTCAGAAGGTCCGGCTTCCAGCCACTGTGCTTCTAGGCCAAGGAAGGACCTGCTCGCCCTTCCTCCCGTGACTTCTCATCTTTACTGTTGTCTCCAAGCGTATTCCCAGAATTTCTGTCCCCAGTAGGTGTCGGCATAGTTTCAGCCATACTGACGAGCTTCTGAAAGCGGCCGGGAGTGAGTAAGACGGCCCCCAGAAAGAGAAGGGACGTTCCACATGGGAATGGATTTTTCTAGACAGATCAGACCTGAGAACAGAGAGGCATGAGAACGTGGGGTTGGGACCGAGGACTCATCTTCTCGTAGCCATGGTGCCAACTGTTCGCGCTCTCTCCCGCGGGCAGGTGGGTCTTGGGAGGTCAGCGATGATCCGGTTTGGGCATTCTGCTTTTGGTCGTTTACATGGGGCTTGAACTCACAACCCTGAGATCCAGACCCGAGCTGAGATCAAGAGGCAGACGTTTGACCGACTGAGCCACCAGGGCGCCCCATATTTTGGGGCACCTGGTCTAGTGACCTGCATACAGCCAGTGATGGATACCAGGCTCTTCAGAGAGACAGCCACAGCTCACCTTTACAGAGGGCACACCGCACCCCTGCCCTTTGGTACAACGCTTGATACCGTTTTCTGCTCTTATCCCACAGCCACCTGTTAAAGTGAGAATTTGGATCAGCAATGAAATTGCTGTTTTTGTATGTCGAAAGTAGCCCGGTATCAGCAACTTCACATGCTTCAGTATTAGCAATAATCCTCTGTATTTGTCTCGCCAGCGCCGCGGTTCAGACATGGGAACTCGCTCAAAGGCAGGCCAGCCGGCAGGTGACGGAGCTGGGACGGGAGGCAGGCAGTCCAGCCGCGGACCTTGGTACCACCCCGCCACGGGCTGCCTCCTCCTTGGACGGAAGGCGAAGGCAGGTTTTTGCGGCCTGGGTGTTCATGTCAGTCCTTCCGCACCTTGGCCAACTTCGAGATCAAAGACGTCTGGCCCAATGAATCAAATGTTTCCCGGAGCTTTGGGTTACACTCACGATGCTCGGTTTAAAAGGGATGGTATGTAGTGAGCACACCAGAAACCTGAAAGATGGAAAATCTCTCTTTACGATCTGCTCCTCTCTCCAGCAAAGAAAGAAATCGGTGTGGTGCCCGCGGAGGTGTTCTCAGCGGGACCTGGCCCATTCGATGAAAGACTCCCATGCTGAGCCAATCAAGAGAGACCTGGACAAAAATCAGACTCTTTCCTGCCCTGGAAACCCATGCCTCGAATCTGTAATTCATCTGTTAAATCAAGTGTGCAGCCGGTGGTTTAGCACAGAGGGGGACAGCAGAGAAGGGAAGAGAGAGGGACAGAAGCTGCGGCACTTGAATTTCTAGCATCAGAGCGAAGTTAGGAAAAAGACACAGGGCTGTGATAGCTTCTTGGACCTTATGTTTCCAGCAAAGAGAAACCAGCAGGAAAGATTTTGGAGAGCTGATGAGCCATTGGAGGCGTTAGAACAGGGACCCCGGGGGCCGGATGAAGCACGGCTCTGCCCGTGCCTTTCAACGAGACTGAATAAAGTTTAGGGTTTTGTTGTTTTTTTTTTTTTTAAGGGACTTGTAGCCATTTTTAAACTTTCATTTTTCGTAATGTCACAGATCATCTTTTCATCTATTATCCGCTGGCTCTCTTCGGAGAGGCATTTGCATCAAATGGTACGGTGCGGATCATGACTGTCTCTAGAGGGGAGAGCGGCTGGAAATGAAAGGTTATTCACTCCCTCTGCTTTCCCTGGCTTTGTTCTTGATTCTTGAACGGTTTTTTTTTTTTTTTTACATCTGAATTCGGGTATTTCTGGAGTTTTTCTTTAGAAACCCTTCCATTCTGAGATCTAAGCATATCCAGACTCCAGTCTGTGTAACGGGGGTTACAAAAGCTTGTGTTCCCTGAAAGTGAAGCATCCACTTTGAAACATTCGTTAGGTACCCCGTGTCCTCCAGAATCCCTCTGGGCCGTTTTCCTACGGAGGCAGCCCTGGTAACGCGGGCGGCGCTGCCTCCGCCGAGGGGGCGGGGGCCGTCCCTGGCACTGGCCTCTGCTGGTGGGGGTAGAGCATGGCCTTCTAAGCGTGCACCGCCAGGCCCAGCTGGGCTGTCCGCTCCTCCCGCCGCAGGGGGAAAGGGTCGAGGGGGTGGATTCCCTTCTAGCCCTTCCGCAAGGTGGGGAAGAGCAGACCTGAGCTCCCCCAGCAGGAGAGGTGGGGCCGCGTGTGTTCGGAAACCAGGTTGTCGCCTGGGCTCGCAGGAAGAGGAATCCAGAGCAAGCCCCTTTGTTTGCAAAACCACATTGCGGGGGCTGGGGCTCGGGGGGGCTAAAGAATGGCCTAGAAAGTCATGGAGCTATGACTGAGAGTTTCTGTTCAGCTTCTGTTCCTTGTCCCCCACAACTCCAGGGGGATCCCAGGAGGGACCCGAGGGATTGTCAGGCCTGTGGGGCAAAACCTCTCAGGGAAGCGGCTTCTTCCTGCCCTCCAGCCTCCTCCTCCACCGCTCTCCTCCGCAGCATTCCCACCATTCCCTCCCACGGAGCCTAGAAGCCTCTCTGCCTCTTCAGAAAGAGCGAGTCTGCAGAGCCACTACGATTGTGTTCACACTGTGCACTGACCTTGGTCGCTCCCAGTTGCGCTCAGGTGCACGACGACCTCATGGCATGGTGGCCGGGGGCGTGCCTGTGCGTGTCTGCACCCACAGAGTCCCTAACGCAGGCAGCCCCTGGACCTAGAGAAGTTCTTCATGGCTTTTGAGCGTCTCTCTCGGGGACTGCGCTTACCCTCAAGAGGGGGGCAGGGGGCATGCGGAGCTCATCTGCCCCATAGGACACCCAAGCCAGGGGAGGTCAAAGCCAAGGTCATGGGGCCGGTGGCTGAGTGAGCCTCAGCACTTGGGTCTCTCTGAGTGGGAATGGCTCGTTCTAACCGTCTCCTGCCTGCCTCAGGTGCCAGTTCTTGGGGAGCACGCTGTTCCTTTCCTGTAGGGCCTCTCGAGCCACGCCACAGTGCGTGCGGCCACATGCGGATTCGTTTTCAAGAGAACGGCTGTGCTGTCGGCCTCGTAAGGCCATTGCCTCGTCCCCCGAGCTTATCCGTCAGGACCTTTGAGCCGGTCATCTTAGTGTTATGTTTGTACCACCGAAAAGAAGTTTCTCTGAAGTCGTAAATATTCTAGAGCCCTTACGACCCAATACACGAAGGCATTCCCTCCTTGGGCGTGGCACACTCCCCGCGCTGTGGCGGGAACGTGGCAGGGTTCCCCAACCGCCAACCAGCGGAGCAGAGTTCCCGGCTGTGACGCACAGACACCGTCGCCGTGAGTGTGAAATCCTCCCCGTAACCAAACTCGATCTGTAGCGCGTGGTTTTCCCGGCCGGCCGCGGCTCTTCCGGGAAACTCGGTGACCTCGGTTTTCGTTGTGCAGGCACCGTGTACGCATGTGACTCGTGCTAAGGAAGAGGGCCTGCTTGCCTGCTTTTACTTCTCTGGCTTCAGAGTTACAGGGAATGCTGCTTACTGCTCCCTTGTCCCGACCGACAGACTCACGTGGACTGGCACCGTGCGTGGCCCGCGCGCGCCGAGCTAACCTCGTCCCGGCCCGCCTCCCGCCGTGGCCGGAGCAGGTGCTTCTGCTTCTCTAGGACTCAGAAGAAAACATGGCTGACGCCCGCCCTGCCCACCCTGTTGCCCCGGGGGAACCGGATAAGAGTCCCAGGGCAGTAATCTTTAAAAAAGGGGGGGGGGGCGAGGCTGGGTGGCTCAGTGGGTTAAGCCTCTGCCTTCGGCTCAGGTCATGATCTCGGGGTCCTGGGATTGAGCCCCGCATCGGGCTCTCTGCTCAGCAGGGAGCCTGCTTCCCCCTCTCTCTCTGCCTGCCTCTCTGCCTACTTGTGATCTCTGCCTGTCAAATAAATAAAATCTTAAAAAAAAAAAAAAAAACAGAGTCCCAGGGCGAATGAGGACGAGTGGGTACCCCTGGATGAGACCTTGTGCGGGGCTTACTGGATGTGCCAGACCCGATCTGCGGTGCCCGCTTAGAAGCCTTCACTTCAGAGGACATGCCGTGCCCCACCCCGGGGGGAGGGGGTGGGAGTTCTGAGAGCTACAGCAGCCCACTCTCTACAGGAGGCCTTGCTCCCTGGGCTCGGGATGACCCATGTGCCATTGAAGCGCCCGGTGCCTTTGCCCCTGCCCGCCTCCGGCCCCGACCCTGCAGAACAGATGGCCCGACAGTCCTCAGTGTGGCGGGCACTGTGGTCGGCACGGCTCTCCAAACTGTGCAGCCACCAGACGTGTAGAAACAAACCCCTCGGCCTCCTGGGAGGTTCAAGGGTCCCCGCCTGGCTGGGCCCTCCAGAGGGATTCTAGTCTGTAAAATTAAGAGCCATTAAAAATGATGCGGGTTTCAGGGCGCCTAGGTGGCCCCGCCGGCTGAACGTCGGACTCTTGATTTCGGCGCAGGTTATGATCTCAGCGGTGGAATCGAGCCCTGTGTCAGGGCTCTGTGCTCAGCAAGGAGTCTGCTTGCGATTCTTTCCCTCTGCCCGTCTCCCTGCTCACGTACTCTGCTCGCTCGCTCTCTCTCTCTCTCTCAAAAAATCTTAAAAAAAAAAAAAGACGCAGGTTTCAAATGTAAGACGTAGCTCATTGATAAAACTTAGAAAACTCAACACGTATTAAGGGATATTCACATACGCCATCAAGATAGCTTACATATTCGTGTTTTTACTCGGTGTGGACCGCTGTGTCATGGGCACCGCAGCGTTAACTTGAGGGACGTGGTCTGGGAGCCAAACTGCCTGGGTTTGAATCCGGCTCTGCCCCTGGTTAACTCCGTGACCTTGGACGTGCTTCTTGACATGTTTCTAATTCCACTGTCTCACCTGTGAACTAGGGGTAACGATACCACTTTACAGCGGTACTCCAAGGCACAGACACAAAAAAATACCAAGAATAATGCTTCCCGGCTCGCGCCAAGCACTTAGTGATCTACGTCGGTCATCTTTGTTTTTCCTGAAACTGTTTTATTAAATGAGAACATAGTATTTTACAAGTGAAAGACCTCGACTGCATGAGGTCACGCACTGGGCCTGGATCACCACCCCCTCCACGACCCACCCATTCCCCTCGCCCCCGTGGGGCGTCAGCTCCACCCAGAACACCCACCTGGGGACGGTGTTCGAGCCGAGCCGCCTGCCTCACCATTCACGCCAGGGCCAGATTCTAGTCCGGTGACTCTGGCATCGGAGACCCACGTCCAGGACAGTCGGGGGCACATCCCTTAATGAGTGGAGGTCATGGTGAGGGGCTTCAGCAAGCCCTGTATATTTTCAGCAACGCCTTATTTTTCTCCCCAAGACGCAAAGTGCTGTCTAGTCCCACCAAACCCAGGACAGCAAGACCTGCTCTTCCCACTGAGTGGGTGGGAAAGCCGAGTGCTATGGGTGGGACTGGACTGCAGGGCCCCTCGGGGGGAGAGGGGGGACTGGATCCCCTCATGTCAGGGTCTCTCCACGGTAATGTCTGGCTGCTTTTAAATCTCTCCCCATGACTCTGGAAGAGAATAGCCAAGCCCTTGCCTCAGAGCAGAAGCCTCACTCAGCCCACGGGCCCCAGGGCTGGCACAGCACGCGACTGGCCCAGCGACACTCGGTCCTGTGACCTCTAGCGTGGAGATGACGGGAAGACGGGGTCAGGCCAGTGATCTTGCAGTTAGATGAGGAAAACAAAATGAAACCCGGGCATTCCCACATCTCCTCACACCCTGCCAAGCAGAGGTCCAGCTGTGGCTGAGACCACTCATCTCCAACACGTGGGCACCAGAACGCCCTGGTAGACTGCGGGCCCCACGCCCCTAGAGTTTCTGACTAAGTAGGTCTGCGGCCGCGTCCAAGGATTAGAATCTCTGAGGAGTTCCCAGATGGCGCTGGTGCAGGGGTCCCACTTGGAGAACTCGTGCTTTGGTAGCCAGCCTGGTGAGCGGGCCTTGATCCTCACTCGGGAGCACAGCAGGATGGTTTGGATGCCGAGCTCTGCACATTCCAGTTCCAGACACAAGGCAGCCAGGCCAGAAGCCGTTCTTGACTTTGTTCGTTCAGGGACCACTGAGAGAGGCTTTAGCAGGAGCGCTCTGGTCCTGGGCCCAGGGAAAGCTTTCTCCAGCTTCTGTGTACCCCATTTTGATGCTTTCCTTCCATTTCTGTGGAGAGAGGTTGCAAAGGCCAGGCAAGAGAGAACGAGCAGAACGGGTTCTGGGAGTGGGTGAGCACAGTCACTTTGGTGAGGGTTAAACCTGTCCTTGGTGAGGGCCATGGAGGTGTTGTGGCTGAGACTCAGCACAAGGGGGGAGGGAAGGCTGGGGTTGCATGCCCGCTCTGTCACTCACCAGCCCAGGGTCAAAGAGGTTGCCAAGCCTGGGTTCCCAACGCTGAAGATGGAGATACTGAGCTCTGACTTAAGCGCGCTCTGGTTGTGGGTGCCCCGCCTGCATGCGTCTGGGGCTGTGCGGTGCATCCTTGGGCACGTCTCCAAGGTCGGGGTGCTCTGCAGGAAGGCAGCCTCAAGGGCAGCCCGGGGTTCTTGAGAAATGCTTAGGAGGAGGCGGGCGGCTGGCCAGCAGCTCCCCACCCGCTCAGCTCCCGAGTCACCGTGTCCTTTGGTCTTCGGTGCCTGCCCTGCCCTGGGAGGTCAGAGGAAAGGCTTCATTCGGAATCTCTTCTGGCTGTAAACGCCGGGAGCCCGTCGTCAGCCGGAAGAGTCAAACGCGGGCTGTGACGTCTCCACCCCCGGAGCAAGGCGCGGCTCCCGCGCGCCGCCAGTCTGGGTGGGTGGGGCGGGTTAGCGGCACCGACGACCGCCCTGTCGCGCAGTCCCAAGTCTGCGACCGCCCCGCGGCCGTCCTGGCACGCCGGGCCCCACCGCCGCCGGTCCCTCCTGGGCCGGGACGCCCAGACATCCGAATGGGCGCGCGCGCCGCCTCGGCCGCCCCCAGACCCGCGCCGGCACGCCCGGGCTCGCGGCGCAGCCAATCGGCGCGCGCACGGCGGGTGACCTCCCCCGGGCCGGGGATAAATCGTCAAGTTTCCCCCGCGCCTGCTCCACTCTTCCCGGCTAAGTAGCGGAGCCGCGGCTGAAACGCGCCTAGCTCGCGGGCGGTGCGCGGGGCCGGGGCCGGGCCGGGGCGGGCGCGCGGGGGTGCGTCCGGGCCGCCCTCCAGCACCGCTCCCCGGCGCCGTCCCCGCTCGGCCGCTGCGCGCGCCGGCCCCGCCTCGGAACCCGCACCTGCAGACGCCGGCGCGCAGGGCCCCAGGACCGTGGGCTCGGCCCCCGCGGCCGCGATGCCGCTGCCCGCCCGCCGGCCCCGGAGACGCCCGCCCTGCGCGCCCTGACCCTGGGCCACCGGAGACCGCGTCGGGCTCTTGCTCTCCGCGTCGGCTCCAGCTCGGCTTGGGCTTCAGGATTCTCTGGCTCCTGGATGCGCCGTGCCTTGCGGTAAGTCCCCCGTGGGTCGCGGCGCCTGGAACGCGCCCCGGGGACACCGGCCCTGAGAAGCCCCCGCCTGGAGCCGCGCGCGCCGAGGACCGGCCCCGCTGCCGGCCGCGAACGGGCCTCGGAGTCCGCGTCCCCCGACGGAGCAGCCGCGCCTCGGGCAGGACCGCGCGGTCGGAGGGGCCGTCGCTGACGGGGAAGCGGAGCGGTCAGGAGCCCAGAGAACGCACGTCCGTCGTCCCGATGCCCTGGGATTACTGACAGGTAATGGCAACGCCGGGTTCTTGGGTGCAGTGAAGAGTGTGTCCTCGTAGCGCGCTTATTTCTGGGGCCGCCGGGGCAGGACTGAAACCACCGCGGGGGTGCGAACCCCCCGACCGGGTACATGGTGACCGGACACACAGGCGGCGCCCTGCTGGTGTCCTGACCCTAGATGAGTTTCCGACAAGGGCACCTGCCGGTTTGGCTCAAGCAGGACTTTCCTTTGGCTGCCGATCCCTGTCTGATACGGATCAGGACGGCTTGGAGTGGTTGGGTCATCTCGGCCGGGCACACCGACTTGTTCCCCAGAAGTCAGAACCCGGCACTCCCCCGCTGGGATCAGGCTGGTTCCCTGTTTTCTGTGGCTGTTTTCCGCATCCCCTAGAAGGAAGCGAGCCGGTCGTTGGAGGGTGTTCTGCTGTCTGGGGGTTCCGTATCAAAAATCCCAGGATCTAGCGGGTAAGCTGTTGCAGTGTTGAGAGTCGGAGGTGCCGGCTGAGCCTCCAGGAAGCAGCCGCCCAGAGTGAGCGTGTCGGTGCGGAATTGGAGAACAGATCTGTAATTATGAAGATGTTATTTTCTCCTTGCTGCTGTGTTGTTTCCTTTACTATAATGTTCTTGTGAAATTGTTCCCCATGTGGGACGTGGTGAAACTGGAGAGAAATCCCTTCTCCGAGGATAATTTTCCTGTGTTGTTTTTTTATTTTATTTATTTATTTATTTATTTATTTATTTTGGGGGTATAGGTTTCTGGGAACCCTTTTAACCCTGCAATGGCATGTGTGTGTTTGTTTCTGTAAGAGTCTCCAGCAGATTTGGAAATCACTAGGTTTTGCGTGTACTGGTAAATAAGGAGCTCTTCAAATAATACTATTTATTTGTACCTTGACTTCGTTCTCTTGTTGACGCACGGTCTGGGGTTTTCAACAGGGTGAGCAGGGAGTACGTGCACCCGAGAGCCCCCCTGCTGCAGAGTGGGCTCTGGGAGTGCCATTACAGGTGCATTGCGCTGCAGAGGAGACAGCAAGTGGCAGGGGAGAGCAACGGGTCTTCCGTCCTGCTTCGGTTCCCAAGTTCACAGAGCACTTTGGGAGCTGCCCTTAATGAGGGAAAGCAGGTCTGGAAGACATTTGCTGGACATGTGCCTCCCAGCCTCAGCCCTTCCCCATGCCTGGAGCTTTAAGGCCTTCCCTTTACTCTGGTTTTTCCTTTGTCTCCCAGCCCTGTTTTGTCATTGTGGCAAACACCTACACTGGGATCTTCTGGAACCACTTCCTGGCTCACTCCAGTGGCTTGCTGCTGCCTTTTTGCCTTCTGCCCGAGCCTCGGCAGACTCCCTTTTATTGTTCATGGAATTGTACAGTTGGGCAGATTCTTTAAAACGCAGCACAGGGCAGGGTGGAAGGCAGGCGAGAATTCTACCACTGAACCACCCATGCCGGGCAGGGTGGGAGGACTCTGCAACTCGTACCATTCAAGAATTACAAATGGCCAAGTTTCAAAACTTTCCTAAGCGTTCGTGGTTAAAGATCCCAGCATCATGGTGTCCGTTTTCGCTGAACATCTGCAGTTCCTCCTGCCTGTTGCTAGTTGTTAGAATAGATCCGTGATGGCAGTAGAGGGTCACAGATGGCCATTCTCTGAGAAATGCTCAGCCCCGGCTTCTTTTTCTGACCGGTGGGTGTCTGCTGTGTTGCCGTGAACATCGCCTTGCTCAATAACATCTGTGAGACCGAATTCCCAATTCCTCTTTTTCTTTTTGTGACCTGCTGGTGGTGTGGCACCATGCAGCCATGTACCATCAGCCTGAACAGGTAGAAAACCAAAAGACAAGTTACGGAGCTCCCGGAAAGTTAGGAACAGGTGGAGGTCAAAAACGGATTCCCACCTCCTAATGAAAGGATCCAAGTTGGAAACAAGATGCGTTCTGGCCTGTAGGCTCTCTTACACCTAGTTTGGGGACAAAAAGCATGGGAAAGCATGGCAGACGTGACCCCTGCCTCTACATTTTTCTAGCACCCTTCCCACTCAGTCTTCTGTTGGGCACATAGGCTGGGTTGCGGGTGCCCGTCCGCACTTGTCCGCCGGTTGCGTCATGCGGATTACTCATTTCTGCCCCCGTCCCGCCCTGCAGCCGGGCTGTCACAACAGAGCGGAGGGAGAGAAAGTAGCACTCAACTTGGTTTTGGCCCGGGGCCCAGGGGATTAGCTCCTCAAAGTGCCCGAAAGGCCCTGGTTGAAACACACTCACCTGTGACCCAGATCCTTGGCCTGGATCTCAAGGGCAGGATGATGTCTGCCTTTTTGGACCTATAAAATGAGATCTCGTTCCCTGTTCACATTTGACCTGATGGCTCCCAGGGTCTTCCCAGCATGGAATCAGGAGAGTGCTTCAAGGAGCTTGTTAGAAATGCTTAAGGATGGGGCACCTGGGTGGCTCCGTGGGTTAAAGCCTCTGCCTTCGGCTCTGGTCATGATCTTAGGGTTCTGGGATCGAGCCCTGCATCGGGCTCTCTGCTTAGAGGGGAGCCTGCTTCCCTTCCTCTCTCTCTGCCTGCCTCTCTGCCTACTTGTGATCTCTGTCTGTCAAATAAATAAGTAAAATCTTAGGAAAAAAATTGCTAAGGGTCAGATTTGTCCCTTGATGTTTCCAACCGGAGTCTGCCTTTAGCACGGTTCCCAGATGATCGGTCCACATTGTGACTTCTCCCGTGACGAAGACTGATCCAGAGTCCAGCAAGCAGAGTAGTTATTCAAGAGGGTGGTTAGCGCCCACACCTGTGTGAGTAGGCGAGGCAGAGGCAGAAGGCGCAGCTCGAAGACAGGCCCCCGGGACAGGCTCCACTGACCACATGGGTTGCTCCAGAGCTAGACTGGCCTTCGAGGCTGTCCGCTGGGGGGCGGCAAGACCGTCATCGAACAGTGCCCACCGCACACACAGGAGTTGGAGGAAGCGCTGCTCTGGGCAAGGGTTCTCACAACGTGGTTCCGGACCAGCCGGACTTTCCGCACGGGGACTTGCTCCTGAAGCCCATTCCTGAGCCCTCCCCAGGCCACTGAGTCAGGAGCTGTAGGGCGGCACCCGGCAGCCTGTGTCTGAGCAAGTTCCTCCGGTGGCCGCTGCAAGCTTAGGTCTGAGAACCGCTGCTCTAAGGCAGCCTTTTGGTTGTTTTGTTTCTTCAGTTTTTAAAATATTTTATTTATTTGAGAGAGAGAGAGCATGAGTGAGGAGAGAGGCAGGGAGAGGGAGAAGCAGGCTCCCTGTAGGGAGCCTGACGTGGGGCTCGATCCCGGGACCCCGCGATCATGACCTGAGCTGAACGCAGACGCTTAAGCCACTGAGCCACCCAGGTGCCCCTAATAACAGCTTTAGTGAGATATGATTCACATTCTTTTTTTTTTTTTTTTTAAGATTTTATCTTTAAGGGATGCCTGGGTGGCTCAGTGTGTTAAAGCCTCTGCCTTCAGGTCAGGTCATGATCTCAGGGTCCTGGGTTTGAGCCCTGCATCGGACTCTCTGCTTGGTGGGGAGCCTGCTTCCCCCGCTCCCCTGCCTGCCTCTCTGCCTGCTTGTGCTCTCTCTCTGTGTCAAATAAATAAATAAAATCTTTAAAAAAAAAAAAGAGATTTTATCTTTAAGTCATCTCTACACCCGATGTGGGGCTCAAACCCACAACCCCGAGATCAAGAGTCACACGCCACACAGACTGAGCCCGCCAGGGGCCCCCTTCATCTTGTTAAAACAGACAAGTCACGTGGCCTTGTATGGATATACCACATTTTATCAGCTGATGAACGTTTATGCTGTTTCCCTTTCTGGCTCTCGTGAGCAGTGCTAATCTGAACATTCATGCACACGGTGTGTGTGGACAGTTTTCTTTGGTGAAGACCCCGAGGCAGAAAGGGCTAGGATGTTGGGGTAACTCCGCGCCGCCCTTTCTCCAAACTTCCAGAGCAGCTACAGCCATTCCGCACTGACAGCTGCAGAGCAGCCGGGTTCCAGTTTCTCCGTGACTTTGCCAGCACTGGTTGTTATGTTTTTATTAAAGTGCTTTTAGAGGGTGTGAGGTGGCCGCTCGCCGTGGCTTTCACGTGCACTTCTCTAATGACTGGTGATGCGGAACATCTTTCCACGTGCTCATTCTCCACCTTTGTATCTGCTTTGGAGAATTTTTGTTCTGATCCACTGTAGGACACACTTTAGTCTTTAAAGAATCAGTCCGGGTGCCACTGCTTTAGGGTTTGTGAAAGAAAGCCCAGGGCACGGTCTTTACCCCCAGAAAGTTCTGATTAGATGCGGCACGGTGAAGGAAGGGGATGAGAGAGTCCACTGTCAAGGTCTAGGCCTGTGACGCTCCGTGTTCCAGAAGGACCCCGTGTGGGTTGCTGGGACAGAGCAGGTGTTAGGATTGTGGATGATGTCCCCTACCTGCCCCGGAAAGGGAAATGATTTTTTTAAGGTTTTTATCTCTAAGTCATCTCTATACCCAATGTGGGGCTCAAACCCACAACCCCGAGATCAAGAGTCACACGCCACACAGACTGAGCCTGCCAGGAGCCCCCTTCATCTTTTTACAATCTGTTTGCTCGTCTGGAAAGACACTGCTTTTGCCTCCCTCCTCATCAGAGGCTGCGGAGATGCGTTCTGATGCTCTGTGAGTGGAGAAAAAAGCTTGCGGGTGTCCCCAGATAGTCTCTGCCTCCCTGTGAGCCGGTCCCATGGTGGCGGCGCCAGGCCTCTCCCAACCCCCACGGCAGGCTCCCTCTCAAGGTCCTGGAGTCCTCAGGGCTTCTCAGTAGTGTCTCTGCACTGTTGCGACACACCTCGAAGGTGGCATATTGGAACGACAGGGTTTTAGGGCAGGTGTTGGGAGTAAGTCCCGTGTCCTGCTCTCCTTTGGCTAGAGCCCCCGCACCTGTTCAGCGAACCTCCCAGCTGCCTCTCGCCCGCGCCGTGCCATCTCCCTGCAGAAGGGCTCTCAGCCTGGGGGGGAAGAAACCCGAGCACCAAGATGTGACTGGTTCAGAGTTGCAGGAGAACATGGCGTGACCAGGACCTGGCCTCCAGCCCGTCCACACCTAGCCTGGTGTCCTTCCCTGCGAGTTCTTACTTGCCAGGTTGCTAAGGATCAACGGTGGGATGTTTTGGTTCCTGCTGTCAGTGGATCCCCTCCCGGGGGGTTCCGGGTCTCTTGAGAGCGGGTGCACGCGTTTGTTTGCTGTCGACACCGTGTGTTCCGTTGTGCTAATATGTTCCAAGTGCGTGAGATCACCCTGGGTCTCACTAAGGGAAAGTGTTTCGGAAGCACGCAGAGAGGTTGAAGCATAAAGAGATTCCCTGAATGCACTGAGATTCTCGGTTTTGGGCCAGAAACCCTTCGATGGGCTACATAATAATTAGAGTATTTGAGTCACTGTTTCTTGAACACACTCAACACCACACTCTGGCCCAGGCAGAATTCAGAGATGGGTTTGTGTGGCGACCTGCCCGCACGTGGGAGCCTGACTTTCTTACATCCGTCCCCAGCTGAGCTCACTCGGAGGGGCCTCATCTCAGATAAGGACGCGTGTTAAAGAGTCGAGCGTGGGTCAGGTTTGAGTCACTGGAGCCCCAGTTGAAATTCCCGAGGGCTGCATCCTCAGGGAAGGTGAAATCTTCCGATAAAACAAAGAACCGTGTCGTGAGACGAGTGATGTTACCTCTCACCATTCGTTTCGTCTGTCCGTCGGGAACCTGACGTGCTTCTGTCTTCAAAGCCGCTTACGTCTGTAGAGAACATTCCCACGCCTTCTCTGTTTCCGTCTGTTTTGCTGTCGAAGACTAGGGCGTGTAGAAGCTCTTTGGAATCACAGACACGCATTGGAGGCAGAAGGATGGGCCAACGTGGCATTGTACACCATTTTCCCATTTTCTTTCTTTCTTTTTTTTAAAATGCCAAAACCTTCAAGTTTCTCAATACCCTTTGGGATAAGACTTTTGCAATGAAAATTTCTTCACCTCCACTCTCCCCCGTGTCCGTAAGCCAGACACCCACTCTCCTGGGGTTGCCGATCCTGACTGATGAGACTCGGGACCCGGCCAGACCTTTGAAGAGGCTGCGTCAGCCCCACAAACACAGCAGGGGTCTGGAGGGTGGCCCCACTGGCAGCCCTGCAGCTCCTCTGGGGTTTGGTGCTTGGCCTCTGCGGTGTGCCCTCCTGTTGCCTCTGCTCTGCTCCCCTGTTCCTGGGACGCAGAAATGCCAAGTCACTGGCTTGGGGGGGGCACGGGGGGCAACTGCTGTCCTCGTCAGCAGCCTCCAGCAGCGCCTGGCCCTTCTCCCGCCAGTAAAAGGAAAAGAGAAAGAGCAAGAGAGAAAAGAGTTTATTGTCAGAGATGATTTTGCCAATAGTTTCAATGGCTGCTGCTTCTCTTGGTGAGGAACGAGTGATGCGCAGAGCCCGCCAGCCCAGCTGAGAAGAGCTGAGAGCTAGCGGTGGGAGCACCTTACCGTATCGTCCCGCAGACCCCGAGGCAGAGGCGTGCGTGAGGACACTGAAGCCTGATGCGGTCGTGCGGTACAGGGGTGAGCCCGGACCGCCTCGCGCGGTGGGTCCGAGTGCACAGGCACACAGCACGGGGAGCAGGTTACAGGGTGCAGGGGGTGCTTGCCCAGAACTGCCAGGGGCTCTCAGTGACTACTGGCCAAGTGCACGGTGGCTGAATCTCTTGGGCCAATTTTGTTCCTCTCGAAGGTCCTCCTGGGTGCTGTATCCCTCTCCACAGAATGACTTTTCTCACCTCCCTTTTTGTCCTTGAGCAGGAGGAAAACTTACGTGGCTATTGCTGGGTCCGGTTTCTCTCTCCACCCTGGGCTGGGGAGGGGCTGGGCTCCCCCAAGAGCCCGGTGCCCACGCCACCCCCCAGGTGTGAACTAGCGACTGTCTGAGGGCTGAACCTGTGATCTTTCCTTCTGGTGATGCCTTGGGACCGTTCTGTGGAGCGGACACACGGTCCAGGGGACGTCTTTGAAGGGCTCCTCTTGCTCTGTGAATCTTCTTCTTCAAAGCCTGTGAAGAATTTAGCATAACATTTTCCGTGGGTCACTAAGGCAGCTCAACTTCAGGCAGTGACACACCCCCTTCCAAACAGCATGAAACAGCCTTGGCCGTGGCCCTGGGCTCACTGTGACGTCACTTGGAACTACCAGTGGGAAATCATCGCCTGTTGGTTTTCGACACTGGCTAAGCACCTATTGCTAAATGCGACGAGTTGGAAGAACGACCCAAGAAGTAGAATAGTGCGATGCTGGTGTTCACAGGCTGAGTTAGCCAACAGG
Source organism: Meles meles (assembly GCF_922984935.1). Classification (NCBI taxonomy): domain Eukaryota; kingdom Metazoa; phylum Chordata; class Mammalia; order Carnivora; family Mustelidae; genus Meles; species Meles meles. The sequence goes on along the minus strand of NC_060086.1, from coordinate 3,459,986 downwards.
TCCTAGAATAGGTGTCTTACGTGGGAAAGATGTCAAACAAGCCAGCCAGCGTACCCCAGCCACGTCTGCTTCCAGCTGCTCCTGGCACTGTGTGCTGTGACTTAAGTCCTCCTCCCTCCCTCCCTCCCTCCCTCCTTCCTTCCTTCTTTCCTCCCTATCTTGTCTTCTGTAATGCAAACATAAGAACTCCCACGGCTATCTACTTCATTTCCTATATCTGGAACATTTCTAGTAAACAGTGGAAAATTAGAGTTTGTCTGAGGTCCGCTGTCTCATGAAAGCTTATCGGGCGCTGGATACGATTATCAGAAGAGGTAACTCTCGCTTCCAGATCCTGAAGAAGGAGTCTCATCTCGATCTGCCAGGTCTGAGCTCCCCTGGAAGCCTGTGGGATTCACTAGATTTAGGATTTAGGAGACCCCCCTGCCCCGACTCCAGTCACCTGTGAGTCTTAAAAATGGTGTTTGCAGCCTGTATGACGTTTGTGACATGTTTCGTTCTTGGTTTTGAAGCTTCATTCATATATTCAGTCAACAAACATTTCCTGAGAACCTTCTGTGTGTGGGCAGTGTATTAGGATGAGGGTATAGTGGCGAAAAAAATAGACACAACTTCTCCACTCTTGAACCTTGTGCTACGTACGTAATGTTTTCAAAATCTTAAGTTACTTAACAGTCTGGGCAACTTGTCATTCGTTTATGAATGCATAAGCCAGTCATTCTTGGATAGGTCCAAGGGTCTGTCCGCGGTTGGCCTCCTGCTGCAGGCAAGGGATGCTACTCTCAGCACTGCTCCTCTGGGAGGCAGAGGGGGCTCCCGGCATCCGAGTTCCCTTATAGCTGCATGTGTTAAGAAGACCATTCAGTCTTCAGTGCTGACAAGATGCTCTTTTTTGAAAAAATTATTTATTTATTTATTTATTTGACACAGAGAGAGCAAGCGAGCACAAGCCGGGGGAGCGGGAAAGGGGGAAGCAGTCTTTCCACTGAGCAGGGAGCCTCACCCGAGGCTTGACCCCAGACCCGGGGATCTTGACCCGAATCAAAAGCCAACGCTCAACCGACTGAGCCACCCAGATACCCCAAGAATGCTCTTTTTTAAAAAAAATATGTGTGTCTCTGTGTTGGGAGATGTGATCAGTTGAAGCCTTTGGGCAGCATTCGTGGGAAGGAAGCCTGTGGAGACATCGGACCTGGCAAAGGCGTGATACAGAGGGTAGGGAACAGCCAGAGGCCAGGGGCTGGGGGAGCCAAGACACAGCTCGGGGTAGAGCTGTCCGGAATCCAAGAGGCCAGCCAGCTCTGGGACATGAACCCGTGAAAGCGGTAACTGTCACCTGGCGGTTTCTGCCTCCGAGCGTGGTGCCCAGACTTGGCCATCCTCCTCTGGGCCTCCCGCTGGTGGTTCAGCAGGCCCGCATGTCCTGTGACATTGACTGACGCGGGGATGAACTTGGCCCTTGGTGTTGTCCCACTGAGGATGGTTGTGCGAAGACGTACACGATCGTCCCTTCAGGAGATGTCTTCATTCCTTCACCGGACACTTGGATTCAAGAGGACAAAAGAACTGTCTGCGGACAGCTGCTTGCGCGTGTACAAGTGATTCTGTAGGAGGTCGGCCGCTGTCTGTGTTCACTTAGAGGTAAAAGGGAATCACCTGCAGGAAGAAACTCCCATTGAAATGTGGGTAGTCCATGTGTTACGCCAAGAAATTAAAAAACTTTATTTTTACAAATGCTTACAAAGTGTTGCTTTCGGAGAAGACTTGAATGAGAACATGTGCGCGCCCGGTGCAACGTCCCGGGACCCCCTTGCGGCTTCTTGCCGACTTGGACTGCTTTCTCCTGGGCTGGTTGCTCCTCGACAGCATGACAGACGACGGCTAGTGTCCTGTCGTTGCGTCTGGGAGGTTTTAGAGTGCTGCTTCGCGGAGTGTGCGGCTGATTCTCTGAGTCTGTGAGGCCTTTTCTAGAACATGCTCCATCTTCAGCTTTCTTGTTGGGATAAGTTTTTCAGAGTGACCCCCCCCCCCCCCCAGGAAGATTAAAGGTCATCCAGAAGCATCCCCAGTTGGGCTATCCTGATGAAAGGAACAAGTGTCTTAGAGGTTCCCTCCCCACATCGGAGGGATGGATGTGGAACTGGGGAACTCTGGCCTGGGTCCCCAGGATCTGGTAGTTAGTGCCCTGGTGTGTTGCCTGGTGGGACCGGGGGCATGAAGAATGTCAGCTGACTTCTAACGGAATGGCCCAGCTACATAGCGTGAAGACTACATTTCCCAGCCTCCCTTGCAGCAAGGTGGTCATGTGACTATGTGGTGGCCACTGGGGATTCCCTGGAAGGACCAGGAGCTCTTTGTGGAGTGTGTCCTTAAAGGGCCAGTGACACTCCAGTCTGGAGCAGGGACAGAGCAAAGGGGCTGCAGCCGTAGTCCTGGGCCATCACGTGGCTTTGGGCACTGAAGGGAATCAAGACAATAAAGGAACAACAGTGTACGTAGACCCTCCCGGCCCTGGACTGCCCGCTTTGGGACTTCAGCTTTGAGAGCCAGAACAGGACTCTTGTTGAAGACACTACGTTCTAGGTCTCCTGTCACGTTCAGCCAGACTGACTTCTCACCCAGCCAGTGGGGACGTGGCTCCACCAGGACCTGTCACCTCCCTGCGTTGCTCGCATTTGAAAGTCCTCTCTCTCTCAAGACTTTGTGTGGCAGTCACACAGTCACAGTCGATCACTGTCCACACTTCGCCGTGGGGTGCAGGAAGGTGCCCGGAGAACAGAGGGAGGAAAATCTCGTACCCACTCGCTAGGACGTGCTCAAACAAGCATTTCCCAAAATGCCGCTCCTGGCCTAGAGCATAATCAAATAAAAGACTGACTCATTAGCCTGGGATGTGGGCAACCAGACCAGGCTTGTGCCGTGACTTCTGTGATGGACTGAGGCACTAAAGTGTCGCTAGTGGTTCGCTAGGGCACTGCTGTTTTCTACCAAGGGAGCCTTCCAAACGGGTTTTCGGAATTTCTCCAGATCTACAGACGGTAACTTGGAAACTCTCGGGGGTGTGTGCGGATGTGCACACGTGTGTGCCTGTCGGTCGTTCCTCTGAAAGTAGCAGCAGTTGCCTGTGCCACAAAGGACAGATGACCCCCGGTTACTAGCTGCTAACAGGCCGCTGTAGTTTTGGGGAAAAGAGAAAAGTACCGTGGGCTTCTGGATTCTACGTAGAGGACAGAACTCGAGAATTCCCGTGTCGGGACCCATCAGTGCTAGCAGTGACCGTGTGGCCATTCACGAATTATTCCTTTAGCTGATGCAGAGCCTTAGAAGATGTCTCCGGGCTTCTGCATTGTAAAGAGAGCTGTGTGCTGAGTCTGACACCCAGAGCTGGGACGGCTCGGACCCTGGGCCAGGAGGAGGAGCGGTCAGCCTCGGCCCCAGCACAATGCAACTCTAGACGTAGAAAGCTTCTCAGTCTGGAACAGAGTTTCTTCTGGATTTGAATCTTGCCGGTGTTCTGGTATTGACCTTTAAGTTGGGGAAACTGAGGCCCTGAGACTCTAACGGAGCCTTCCCGAGGTCACCCAGACTCTGGGGCAGCACAGGCAGAAACCCAGAGCTCAGAGGTCTCTACCTGTCGTTCTTGGCACCATGCAGCATGGCCTTCCGTTTCCAGACCGGCAAATGCCTAGTTTGGCAACGTGGCCACCTTCGTTTCTCGTTGGAGAGATTGAAAAGAGAAACAAAACGAAATGGTCTCATAACCAAGTGTCTTCCGAGCCGGGCAGGATTTATTTCTTTCCCTGTACCTTTGACTCGTTTCTTTTCCTACCGGGGGTGCAGCCCCAGGACTGAGAACTGAAGGAACAGATTGCCCGGCCCCCCACGGGTCTGCTCTGGCGCTGGCTCATTAATGGTGCAGAAACCGGGGGCAGTGCTGGGCGGGCCCGGGCGGGGTGCGTGCCGCTTTAAGAGATTTATGTGGAGGTCTGAGCTGGGGGGCCAGCACAGCGTACATCATCATGCAGGCGACATCAGAGACTTTCTTCTTCGCTTGGGTGCATTATCATAAAAAGTGATTTAGACTGGAGCTGATTGATGCAAATGGCCCTATGTTCTTTCCTATCATTAGCGGCCTTTTTCAGTGGCCAGAGGCAGTGATTAAAGCTGTCATTTGGAGCTGCTCATTAAAGGCAGGCCCCAGAATAGCAAGAGGAAGAGAGGTTGGCGAGGCACATGTGTACATACAGATGTACGTATACGGCTGGAGGGGGCGTCCATGTGAGCGCGCGCGTGTGTTTCGGGATGGGGTCTCGAAAGTGCGCCGTCCCCTTCCAGATCAAACCCCTGAAATCGGGGCTGTAGAGACGTTTCCACGGAGAGTGTAGAATGCTCTCGTGCAAGTACTAGAGGTTTTCTGGGAGTGTCGCAGTGGACTGTGGTGACAGCTCGCCGCCCTGTTGTGAAAGGCGGTGCGGACCGTATTGTGTTGGGTGTGTTTCGTCAGGGATCGACCCCAGTGAGAACTTGTAGGCCCCCTTGCTCTCGGGCTGGGGCATTCAGAGGTGAGCCACAGGGGAGCCGAGGGGAGGGTCGCCGAGAGTGGCTGGTGTCAGTAAGTCCCCCCCGTGACCGTGATGACCCCAAGGATAGAGAGGGGGAGGAGAGCAGGGAGGGGCCTCTTTGCTGAGCCTAGAGGAGATACGTGGGTGCCAGAGGGAGTGGACACAGGCAGGCCGCCACAGAGGAGTGGAAGGGAAGGGAACAAAGCCAAGAGCCACACAGGCAGGAAGAGGGACGAATGCAAGAGTCTTGGGCTTCTCGGGGTGCTCCCGTCGGGACGCCATGACTGGTTAGCAAACTTGTAGTAAACTGGGCTTTGCTGGGCACCTGCCAAGGGCTCCGGGAACACTTACCCGCATCCTCTTACACGCCGACTTTCGGTGAGTGTCCACAGGGTCTTCCAAGTGACAACAGTTCCGTCAAGTCTCTGCGGTCGGGCTTCCGAAGAGCACCCCACATGACGGCCGGGGGGCGGGGGGGGCCGAACGTGGGCGCACGGACATGACGCCGGGGATGGAGGCTCCCTCGGCTCTTGAAGCACACCGGTGTCAGGTCGGAGGTGCAGCTGGCCGCAGAGGCCGGCCCACCCCCACCCCCGGGCTGGGTGACGTTTCCCGGCCGAAATCCCGCCAAACTTGGGCAGAAGCCGCTCTTCGGCTCTCCGCAGAAGGTCCGCTGGGAGGAAAAAATCAGAAATCATCAATTTAATTTCTCTGTCTAATGAGCTGGTCTTACACATAAAAATTCAAATTACATCTTTTTTTTTTTTTTTAACATGGAAGCAGCAACCCACCCCAGTTAGGCCCCTGCCACCGTCTCCGTGACAACAGCTTGGCTGTGCTGGTCACGTGACTTCACAGTCACAGGCCCCTGAAATGAGTTTCTCGTCTGTGATGTAGGGGACGCCGGGGGCTCCCGTGATGGGGCGAAGTGGAGGGGTCAGGGTCCCTGTTCGGTGCGGACGGCAGAGTGGGAGGTGATGATGTTGTTCCTCCAGCCGCGGGGACTGGAATGTTCTGTGCAGAGCACCTCCTTCTCCGGTTCTGAGCCAGTTGCTGGCTTCGAACACGTGGCCTTTGTCCTGCTGTCTGCTGCACCACCCCGCCCCCCCGCTGTTTTCTCAGCCTGGGTCTGGCACATCAGGGCCTGTTAGTGCTGATGCTGGGCCGTGAGGGTCCTCTCCTCGGGGAACACGGCAGCAGAACTGAACAAAGTCACTAGTAATCTGTGCTTACAGCCTCCCCCCTGGGGAGAAAGCCCCGCCAGCTGGCACTCTCCTGCTGAGCACATTCACTTCCCCTGGCAGGCTGGCAGCCTGGCAGGGGCCCAGAGGCCAGCCGGCTGCAGGGCCAATCTGCCCCAGCACCCCAGGCCACCCAGCTCTGGATCACAAGTGTTGTGCGCTGCCTTCCAAACTGGACACGGCTGAGACGTTGCATCTCATCTGCCTGGAACTTTCCAGCCAGCCACTGTGGCTCCCTAGAAATAAAACACATGAGTGCTGGATGCAGAAGGACTGGCTGGCCAAGCTACATGGGGGCGAATATGGAACCATTTCCCCTCCTCGTCTTTCTGTTTTCCCAGGCTCTAGGTCAGTGGCACAAGGGAAAAGTCTTGTGAGTTCGGTTTCCACAGTTGGAAAGCAGTTTGTACATCTGCCTTGGAGGGTGGGGTGGACAGTAGGTGGCAGGGAGGAGGAGGGGGACGTAGAGGAGACACTGGGAACGTCACATACGTATATATGTGTTAGAAAATGCCTGGAGTGGGGGCGCCTGGGGGCTCAGCGGGTTAAGCCTCTGCCTTCGGCTCAGGTCATGATCTCAGGGTCCTGGGATCGAGCCCCGCATCGGGTTCTCTGCTCAGCGGGGAGCCTGCTTCTCCCTCTCTCTCCCCGCCTGCCTCTCTGCCTACTTGTGATCTCTGTCTTTGTCAAATAAATAAATAAATAACATTAAAAAAAAAAAAAAAAGGAAAGAAAATGCCTGGAGGGAAAAAATGAATGGGCTAAAACCCTTTGGATCCCAGATGTCATGGGTTTCCTGCCCAAGCCTACCTTCCCAGCACCCCCATTATCAAAGTCAGAATTACCTCTGGAACAGATAGAGTACTTAGGAGTGAAATTGAATCGGTAATCCAAAAACTCCCAACAAACAAAAGTCCAGGACCAGATGGCTTCACAGGAGAATTCTACCAAACATTTAAAGGAGAGTTAATACCTTTTCTTCTCAAACCATTCCAAAAAATGAAAGAGGAAGGAAAGCTATGAAATTAATTCTCTGTGGCTGGCTTTACCTTGATTCCAAAACCAGACACATACACTACCAAGGAAGGAAACTAGAGCCAGTACCTCTGATGAACACAGATGCAAAAATCTTTGACAAAATATTAGCGAACAAAATTCAAGAGTACGTTAAAAGGATCATTCACCATAATCAGCTGGGATTTATTCCACAGACGCAAGGTGGTTCAATATTCACAAATCAATCAGTATGCTACATCACATTAACAGGAGAGAGGATAAAAGCCATATGATCCTTGTCGTAGATGCCGAGAAAGCATTTGACATGGTGTACGACATCCATTCCTGATAAAAACTCTCAACCAAGTGGGTTTAGAAGGAACATACCTCAACATAATAAAGGTCGTATGTGGAAAACCCACAGTTGATATTATACTTAGTGATAAAATGGGATAAAACATGAGAGACTACCCTCTAAGATCAAGAAAAAAGACAAGGATGTCCACTCTCACCACTTTTACTCAGCACGACACTGGAAGTCCTAACTGCAGCCATCAGGTAAGAAAAAGAAATAAAAGGCATCCGTTTGGTAGGAAGAGGTAAAACTTTCACTATTTGCAGATGACATGATACTATATATCAAAAACCCTGAAGACTGCCAGAAATCAATTAGACTCAGAAATCAGTTCTATAGAGTTATGTGATACAAAATTAGAATACAGAAATCTGTTGTGTTTCTGGACACTAATAATGAAGTACCAGAAAGAGAAACTAAGAAGAACAATCCCATTTGCAATTGTACCAAACAGAATAAAAAAACTGGGAATATGCTTATTCTCCAAACTGTATTGGACATTGCATTCATAAAAGAAAGGATAAGAACCATATGATCCTCTCAATTGATGCACAAAAAGCATTTGACAATATACAGCATCCTTTCTTGATTAAAACTTTCCTCAGTCTAAGGATGGAGGGAACATACCTCGATATCATAAAAGACATCTACAAAAAAGCCCACAGCAAATACCATTCTCAGCGGGGAAAAACTGAGAGCTTTTCCGCTCTGGTCAGGAACACGACAGGGATGGCCACTCTGACCACTCTCGTTCAGCATAGTACTAGAAGTCCTAGCCTCAGCAATCAGACAACAAAAACAAGTAAAAGGCATTCAGATCGACAAAGAAGTCAAACTCTCACTCTTCGCAGATGACATGACGCTTTATGTGGAAAAGCCAAAGGACTCCACCCCAGAACTGCTAGAGTTCCTACAGGAGTTCAGCAATGTGGCAGGATATAAAATCAATGCACAGAAATCAGCTGCATTTATGTACACTAAGAGTGTCACTGAAGAAAGGGAAATTAAGGAATCAGTCCCATTTACAAGTGCACCAAAAACCATAAGATGCCTAGGAGTAAACCTAACCAACAGGGTAAAGGCTCTGTCCTCTAAAAACTGCAGAACACTCATGAAAGAAATTGAGGAAGACACAAAGAAATGGAAAAGCATTCCATGCTCATGGATCAGAAGAATAAATATTGTTAAAATGTCTGTACTGCCCAGAGCAATCTATAGATTCATTGCAATCCGTATCAAAATACCATTGACATTTTTCACAGAGCTGCAACAAATCCTAAAATTTATATGGAACCAGGAAACACTGAATAGCCAGAAGAATCTTGAAAAAGAAAACCAAAGCTGGGGGCATCGCAGTGCCAGCCTTTGAGCTATATTACAAAGGCCATCATCAAGACAGCGTGCTAGTGGTATAGAAACAGACACATCGACCAATGGAACAGAATAGAGAGCCCAGAAATGGACAATCAACTCTATGGTCAACTAATCTTCGACAAAGCAGAAAAGAATGTCCAGTGGAAAAAGAACTCTCTTCCATAAATGGCGCTGGGAAAATTAGACAGCCACATGCAGAAGAATGGAACTGGACCATTTTCTTACACCATCCACAAAGATAAACTCAAAATGGATGAAAGACCTCAATGTGAGACAGGAATCCATCAAAACCCTAGAGGAGAACACAGGCAGCAACCTCTTTGACCTCAGCCGCAGCAACTTCTTGCCTCCAAAGGCAAGGGAAACAAAAGCAAAAATGAACTTTTTGGGACTTCATGAATTTTAAAAAACTTCTCCACAGCAAAGGAAACAGTAGACAACCCTAAAAGGCAACCTATGGAATGGGAGAAGATATTTGCAAAGGGAGCTTATCAAACTCAACACCCAAAAACCAAATAATCCAGTCAAGAAATAGGCAGAAGACATGAGGAGACATTTCTCCAAAGAAGACATCCAAATGGCCAACAAACACATGAAAAAATGTTCCACATCACTTGGCATCAGGGAAATACAAATCAAAAACACAATGAGATACTGCCCAACACTGGTCATAATGGCTAAAATTAACAAGACAGGAAACAACAAGGATTGCTGACAAGGATGCAGAGAGAGGGGAACCCTCTTATACTGTTGGTGGGAATGCAGGCTGGAGCACAGTATGGAGGTTCCTCAAGAAATTAAAGCTACCCTATGACCCAGCAATTGCACTACTTTATCTACCATAAAGATACAAATGTAGTGATCCAAAGGGACACCTGCACCCCAGTGTTTAGAGCAGCAATGTCCACAATAGCCAAACTCTGGAAAGAGCTGAGATGTCCATCGACAAAGGAATAGATAAAGAAGATAAAGGAATAGATAAAGAAAATAGTGGAATATTACTCCGCCATCAGAAGGGATGAATACTTACCATTTACATCGATGTGGATGGAACTGGAGGGTATTAGACTAAGCGAAATAAGTCAGTCAGAAAGAGACAATTACCATATGGTTTCACTCATCCGTGGAATATAAGAAACAGTGCAGAGGATCATAGGGGAAGGGAGGGAAAACTGAATGGGAAGTCATCAGAGGAAGAAAAATCACAAGAGACTCTTAACTCTAGAAAGCAAGCTGAGGGTTGCTGGAGGGGAGGTGGGTGGGAGATGGGGTAACTGGGTGATGGGTATTAAGGAGGGCAAGTGATGTGATGAGCACTGGGTGTTAGAGGCAACTAATGAATTATTAACCACTGCATCTGAAACTGACAATGTATTCTATGTTGGCTAATTGAATTTAAATAACAAAAACTGTGTGACACCGATGTAAGAAATTAAAGATGACAGAAACAAATGGGAAGATATACCATGCTCATGGATTGGAAGAATTATTATTGTTAAAATGCCCAAAGCATTTTACAGATTGGGTCCAATACTTATCAGAGCAATCTACAGATTCACTACAATATCTATCCAAATACCAGTAGTATTTTTCATGGAACCAGAGGAAATAATTTTATAATTCAGTGGAACCACAAAAGACCTATGAAAGGCAAAGCAATCTTGAGAAAGAACAAAGCTGGAAGTATCATAATCCCAGAGTCAAGAAATGCTACAAAGCTATACTAGTCAAAACAGTGTGGTACTGGCACAAAGATAGACATAAATATCAATGGAACATGATAGTCCAGAAATAAAATCAGACTAATATAGTCAACTAATCTATGACAGAGATGGCAAGGATGTACAGTGGGAAAAGAACTGTCTTTTAAATTGGTGCTGGGAAAACTGTACAGCAATGTGCAAAAGAATGAAACGGAGCCGCTTATACTGTACACACACACACACACACACAAAATTCAAAATGAAGTAAGGATCTAAATGTGAGACCTGAAACCATAAAATTCCTAAAAGAAAGCATAGGCAGTAATCTCTTAGACATCACCCTTAGCAGGAGATTTGTGGGTATGTCTCTTCGGGCGAGGGAAACAAAATCAGAAATAAATTATTGGGACTACACCAAAATAAAAAGTGCACAGTAGAGGAAACCGTCAGCAAAATGAAAAGGCAGCCTATTGAATGGGAAAAGATATATGGAAATGATATATCCAACAAGGGAGTTAATATGCAAAATTTATAAAGAACTTATACAACATAAGACCAAAGAAACAGTTTGCCGGGTCGGGAAGGGGGATAAAAAGCAACAAGTAAAAAAAAATAAATAAAATAAAAAAATAAAAAGCAACAAGTAATCTGTTTTTAAAATGGGTCGAGGACCCAAATAGGTATTTTTCCAAAGACCTACAGATGGCCAACAGACACATGAAAAGATGCTCCACGTCATTCGTCATCAGGGAAACACAGATCAAAACTACAATGAGATCCCACCTCACACCGGTCAGAATGACTAGTATCAAAAAGACAAACAACAAGGGTTGGTGAAAATTTCGAAAAAAGTGAACTCTTGTGCACGGTTGGCGGGAATGCAGACTGGTGCAGCCACTGAGGAAAACAGCATGGAGGTTCCTCAAAAAACTCAAAACTGAACTACCGTATACGACCCAGTGACTTCACTACTAGCTTTTGACCCAAAGAAAACAAAACACTAATTTGAAAAGATACATGCGCCCCATGTTTATTGCAGCATGATTTACAGCGGCCAAATCATGGAACCATCCCACGGGTCCGTCAGTAGATGAATGGCTAGAGATGTGGCTATGTACACAATGCACTGTCCTCAGCCATTAAAAAAGAATGAGATCTTGCCGTTTGTGACAACATGAACGGACCCAGAGGGGATTAGTCTTGTCATGTCTTCAAGTCAGGTAGAAAAAGACAAGTACCATATAAGTCCACTTAGTGTGTGTGAAATCTAAAAACTAGAACAAACAAGCACGGAGAGCAAACTGATGGTCATCAGAGGGGAAGTGGGTGGAGGACGGATGGGGAAAAAAAGCAACAGTTCCCTCACTTGAACCAGATCTTGTAACAAGGGAGGAGGAGGTCCCTCAGGGAGAAAGCTCCGTCCGTCCGTGCCTTGTAAGTAAGGGTCATGAGCGGTCTTTTGTTTTGTCCAAATTTTTAGGGATTCTCAGGCTTAGGATTTTGCTGCTCAGACTATGGAAAATCCGCCCTGTAGGGTGGGTGGCTTTTCTAGGAAGAACATGCGACGGACATTTGTTCTGCTCTGGTGGCATCCAAACGCCGTGTGCGTGGCCCCTGATGACGTGGGTAGAGGTCGGCTGGGCTGCTTGGATCAGGCTTAGTTGTCCTGATAGAAGACTGGCAACGAGGGCAAAGGGCAGTGCCTTCTGCTCCAAAGTCTTACTTTACCAGAAGGTATTTAAGGGAGGACTTTCTCCGGAAAGAAAGAGTTTAAAGACCTGAATGAAATGGCTTTTGTGTCTCTTCTTCAAACTTCCTCCGTTCCCTTAGTCAGAGTCCGCAGTGATTGCTAAGATGTGCAGGGCACATTCCCTGTGCCAGGCACTGTGCTGAGCCTCGACGTGGCCGCGTGCTTGCTGGAGGAAGTGCAGGGAGGCGGTATGGGCACTAGCCCTGTTTGGCAGGTGAGGACACCGGCGCCCAGAGCCTTGTGAGCATCACGTAGCCCCCTTATGGGACCCAGGATCTTACCATGTGGCTCTCACAGCTGACACCGTAATGCCCCACTGTGGAAGGCAGCTCGAATTTTGCATTTACAGTGGGATGATCCGATGACCGTAAGCTCCTCAAGGGCAAGGTCATGTCTACTTCTATGTGCAGCCAAGTCCCCAGCGTCCGTATGTGTGCAGGACATGGTTGTTGGAGGGAAAAGGACATGAACGGTAGGGCTTGAAACGGCCTGTCCTCTGAGTAAACATGCTTTCCAAATCCAGGCTATTTTCCTAAGTACAGTATAAAATGAAAATCTTAAGACTGGAGAAACTTGAGCAGTAGGAATTATTGCGGAGGGAATAGGGGATTATTGATGGAACGAGGTCCCGGAGGGGATCTTAAGGGACCGGGTCAAGGGCAGAGAAGAATTTTCATGAGCAGAAAGAGGGCACTTCCTCCTTAGAGACCAGAGGTGAAGACAGAGGGAAAAACAAGGGTCCCGTCAGTAGTCGTGGGCTTTGTGTCGATGAGGAGTGCTTTCGGAGGCAAGTCCTAGAGGGCGTGAGCAGCAGTGTGGGAAGTAATTCCGGGTGTTCGTCTCTCATGTAGTTGTGAAGAGGGCGCAGGCAGGTGACAATTGTCATCATTTGGCGGCTCAGCGGTGAGGACCCGGACCTTTGAGACGTTCTTGGTCCACTGCTCACAGCCACGCTCTGGGCGTTGTGGTTCCTGGCATCACACCTGCATTCGAGTAAAAGAAAGGTCCTTCTTACCCTTTTTTTATCGCAGAAGTGGCAGCATTCCCGCTGACCTCTGTTGATGGCTATTGCCGGCCAGAGTCGCGGGGAGGACGGGAGAGGGAGCCTTCAGCCCCTACCCAGGCCGTGAGCAAGGGTGCCGAGGGGGTGAGACGCCGGCTCTGTGTGCTGCCAGCGGGCCAGCACAGGGCTGCGGTGACACGGTCATGGCCAGACAGAGGGGCTACAGGGGAGTGCCAGGACCAGCGGGGGCTTCACCTCTGCTGGGCTTCTTGCTTTTGGTGGGGAGTAGAAGAGTTTGCGGGGGATCCCTGAGAGACTCTGTGGAGGGGAGGGGAGGAAAAGTCAGTTACTCACCCCGGAGTTAGGAACTCCGTGGAGTTGGGAGCATCCCAGATTCGTGAAATCTACTTTTGGTGAAAAGTACATCCCCATCTTTGCTTTCTGCCTCCGCACCCCCCCCCCCCCCGGCAAGAGAAACTGAGCCATTGCACGTAACAGAAGGGATTCTCCTCCATACAAGCAGCTACTTCTGTCCAGTATCCCCACCAAAGATGACCGTCTGTCTGCTTCACACCTCCAGAAAATTTCCTCCCGGGAACAACTTAACTTGGAACATGGGGAAACAAACCTTGGGAAAAAGACCCCCACTTAACATTCGTGAAGAGCCTTCCAAGGCGGTCCTGACACAAACACGTTCGCCTCCTCTCCTGCCTCTCAGACCCGCCTCGTCACACCCACCAGCATCCTCATTTACCAGTTACTAGTTCCATCCTACGAGTAGAGAGACAGAGCGGCCCTAGTCTAGTGGTGACTGCGGCCAGGGAGCTCTGGAGAAGCCAGGGGAAGGCATTTGGTTCCCCTGGGCTTTTGTCGCCTCCATGGGCAGGTCACTTTGCCTCTCCTGGGGCTGTAAAAGGAGGCTGGGCAGATCTCAGAGGACCCCACCGGCCCTTAACATCCTCTCAACCTTCCACGATTCCAGCTGCCCTAAGGGATAGCAAAGGTGGCCCCGCCTCTCCCCAGCAGCGTGTCCCCCGAGGGGTCAGCCTCCCGGGTCCTACTTAGCATCTCAGCTTCTGCCCTCGTTCTCCCCTGACCCTCATTAACCAAGAGGAAAAACCAATTCCAAAAAGGACTCCGTTCCCCATATTGTGTCTTTCACATCCGCAGAGCACGCTGTGCCCTAATAAGAATTACGCTGCCATCACTAAGCTCCTCTCATTTGTGCCAGGGGCCTTGTTCAAAACCTGCTTTCCCCGCAGAGTGGGGGCAGTGGATTAGTCTCCCCCCATGCACGGTGGAGTGGTTCTCATCTCTTTTTTAATGCCTTTGGCAAGGGCCAGAGACGGGCAGAGAGAGGGAAAGACGGGGAGAGAGAGCAAGAAAAAAAGGAAAATACAAAAGGAGAACAAGAGTGAGAGAAAGGCACGCTAACAGCAGCCTGGCGTTTTGTTAGAACATTGGCTCTGCATTTATCAGGATTACCGGAGGGTGAGCTGGGTTTGATCCTCTTCTCCACTGGGAAAGGAAAAAGCTTTATTGTACCTTTTTTAACATCTCACAGTTAGATCAGAACAATACACGGTGTGCGTGCGTGTGCGCGCTCGCGTGTACATACACACCGTGTGTGTGTGTGTGTGTGTGTGTGTGTGTGTGTGTGTGTGTGTGCACGCGCCTGCGGCCGGATGGGGCTGCTGGGACACACCCTGCTTTCAAAGCCCTCGCGGATCAGGTGGTCCCGAGTCTGGCTCATAAAGGCTACGGAGCACCACCGGGCTCCCTCCGAGGCTCCCTTTCTAACAGACCTTTTTTTTTTTTTTTCTCCTTGCCCTGACTCGGATCAGCAGGATTCACTCCTGTCAAACAAATTACAGCATCTATGAAATGGGGATATCGACATGTGTGACTTGATCTGTTTTAATAGGGACCCCGGTGGGAGTTTCCTCCCTGCCCCACTGAGCTTTGAGTTCTTTATGGAAAGGCAGACAGGGCCCTGGAGGAGGCTGTGGGCTTTAACCCTTTGCTGACAGCAGGTTGCCGGCCTCCCGCATTCTAGCTGTTTCCTTTTTGTCCCCGGCCATTGTCTGGGGAGTGCACGCAGCCCGCCATCCACTTCATGCTTATTATCTCACAGGAGACAAGCCCACCCCCGGAGGAGGAAGAGAGATCTGTGTTTTGAACCAGATCTTTTGATTCCCTGTCTTCTCTCTAAAATAATTAGAAGTACTGGTCGAGGTTAAAAAAAAAAAAAACCAACCAAGTGGGGAAAAACTACATTGTGTAACTAACCCTGGCATTTTGGCTTTTAAGACGTTACTGTCCTGGCTGCCATCTGACCCTTAAGGAATGACTAGCATCCAAGCCGTGCCTGCAGGGAGGTTGGGGGAATGGCCTTGTGGGGGGATTTGACCCCTGACAGTGTGGAACAGGGACTTGCGTGGGTCCACGTGACACGTCCTCCTGTCGGATAACTTTCTCCCCTTCCCTTTTCTCTGAGTCCGTTCCTAAGGGAGGAACCTTCTAGAGCCTCCTGAGAGAGCGGGCTCACCCCGGGGGCCCATTACCCATCTCCCCCCACCCCCCATCCCTGGCCCTCAGACTGGGAGTGCCCCTGGGGCCACGGGCAGGAAGGCCAGCTTTCCTTGTTCCTTCTCTCTTCTCCTTACTTGTGAGCACAGTGTGGATGTGCCTCCGTTTATGGGAAAGTCACCCTCCTGAGAAGGTGCGTGGATGGAATTTGGGGCAGGCGGAATCCTGGATGGCATCGAGCCAGAACATCCTGCGGTCCTGTTGACTTGCCTGTGTGGGAAGCGGGGCTGATGGCCCCTCTGGAAAGGGAGAAATCCTTTGCCATAGCTCGTGTCTGGCCCTGACCTACCTGCTGCGGGAGTCCACGGCCAGAGAGGATACTTGTGCGCGTGCGTGCAGCAGTGAGTGTGTGCAGACCCCAAGAGTGGGGGAGGGAAGGAGCTGGGCAAGGCCCCCTGCTCCGAGGCGTGTGGCCACCCCCTGCCACTTCCCACGAAATTGTCCTGAACCCTGAGTGTCCATGCCCTTGGGTCGCGGTGCCGTCTGGGCTGGTGATTTCACTGGGATTTTTCCACCCTTTTCACTTATTTCCTCGAGGCCCCAGGCAGAACTTGGAGCAAGCTAGTTGCATCTGTCTTTAATTTTCCCTTAGGGAGAAGAGCTCCGCTGCCTGCCCCCCACCCCACCCTCCCTCTGGCTGTTTCACAGCCTCTTGGTTAGGTTTTGGGGTTTTGCTGCTGCTCATCCCTTCCAGGACTAGACAAAAGGGCAGGGAGGGAAACTGGGGAGTTTTAGAGAAGGTTTTCCCTGCAAAATGACCCTCCCGTGGTGGGACTCTTGCCACCCACACCATTCTAAACCCTCCCAGATTGTTCCCAGGGGTTTTCTCTTTGCTCGCAGGCGTCACTGCATTAACACAATGCGTAACCCCGAGTACAGCTTGGTGCCGGTGTTTCTGACTGTGCTTTCCAGCTTTTGCCAGACTTGTTTTCAGAAGTGGGGGGAACGGGACTGCTCCTGATGGAGGGTATCAGATCGAGAAACCCAGATCTGCAAAACTTTTTAGCTCCCATTCTTTTTGTCAGAACTGGATCGGAGCGTGAGCAAAGATTGAGGAGGGGACCCTCGCACAACGATGGCCGCACCGTGGGCCAGTTCAGACATCGCCAAGTGCCCTGTAATGCAGTGGGTTGTCAGGCTCACTGAGTGTGGACGTTTTAAAGACAAGTTGTGCAATCAGTATATTGTACACCCGAACCTAATTTCACACCGTATATTAATTACACTTGATTGATAGTAAATAAAGACAAGCCTAGGCCAAGCTCCTCTTAGAGCCGAGATGGCCAGGCCACTGCCTTTCTGGGTGGTCTCTCACAAAACCCTGTTTCTCCCGAGTTCTTCTGAAACGATGACCTGCATCCCCTTGTGCCTCAGGGGTCTGTGGTCGTCCCCTGTTCCTGACATCTCGGCCTGTGCTGCCAAGTGAACTTGGCATTCACATGGGTCAGTGCTATGGCGTTCTTGGGGCAACAACAGGGCCGGGCTCAGCCAACCTCCAGAGCTTCTCAGCCCCACGGGGACTGCTCAGGCCCTCAGTGGTGCGGCCCCTCCTGCCAGCTCCGACTTCCTTGGAATCAGAACTCACTCCAGTCAAATCACCCAGGCTTCCCTTCCACAACCTCTTACTGCTCTTGCCAAGAACGTTCTTCGGTAATCCAAAGTCATATTGTTATTAGACATCAGACTAGAAAAGGGTTTGTAATTTTTCTCTTCTGAAATCAGCTTTAATACGTTATGACAAAACTTAACTCTTGTTTCTAAACATTTTATGTAACGGTGGTGCTCTTTCGCGACTTACGGAAAATGGATCTAGAATTCTTGGCAGCTTTCGTGCATCTTTCACTGGCCTTTTTCTTTGTGGATGGAAGTCAGCTAAGGGCCAGACGTAACCAGAATCGTTGGCCATTGATCCTCTCGTGAAGGCTGTGTTTTATTACCACTGCAAGAGTTAGGGGTAGGGCGAAACGATATCCAGACATGTCAGATCCTAATCGCAAGTGTTGAAAACAGAGATGTGTTTTATTCTAGACCATTAAGGTGGGAGTTAATTACGGCATTCATATGAACTCTCCGCCTGCCCTCCTGCCACGGCAATTAGGAAGAGAGTGGCTGCCTGTGTGCTGGAGGGTGTTTTATGGCCTTGGATTATATGGGAATTAGGAATGGGCTGGGGAAGCATTTGGGCCTCCTAGTTACCCAACACCAGGATGGCCCAACCCCAGATTTGTCAAAACCTCAAATGTTGTGTTTGGCAAACACTCTCCAAAATCTGTTTGGTCACAACTAAATGGTTTCATTTAGCAGGCCAGTTTATTCAAGGGCGTGGGAGGAGTGTTCGGACCCGGACTTACTCTGGGAGGCCGTCGGGAGCGTCTCTGAGCTTTGTGTACAGCTAGGGTAGGTTACGAGTGATGCCTGTTCTGAAACTTCACAAAACAGGGACGCCTTTGCTTGCTCCCAAGATGTGGATCTTGAGGGTTTTTCTGTTCAGTATGGTAGCCACGGGCCATGTGTGGCTTTTGAAATCTACATTAAAATTATTAACTTGAAATAAAATCTAAATGACAGTTCCTCAGCGACACACGTTTTTAAGGACTTGATAACCACACGTGGCTCATGTATGGGGCCACACAGAGACTATTTTCATCATCACGGAGGAGTCTGTTGGACACTGGTAATGTTCTAGAGTCTCAAACATCACTTGCCCCAGGGTGGGATGAGAGGGGATGGGAGGTCACTGGATCGAAAGCCACTCCTAGAGGGACGTCTTGGCTTCCCTGATGGTCCTCCAGTGTGACTCAGCACCATGGAGAAGGATCGCGTTCACTCCAGCAAGGCCTCTGAGCTTTGCCTCTGGTCAGAATGTCAGCCACCCTGGGCATCCGAACCCTGAGGGTCAGCCTTGGAACACCGTCAGGGATGCCCAGGATCTCATGGTGGCTTCTCGTACTATTGCCCACAGCCCTTCCCAGAAATCAGGGGAGAAAGGTGACTGTTCCCTGAAGATCTGCTGGGGTGCACTTGCTCCCTACCCCACGTAATGCCCCGTCTGTCCTTTTCTCACAACCACGGAACCACATCCTTGAAGGACATGGGCTTATCTTCCTCAGTTGAGCTATGTCTGATAGCTCATACTCTAGCGTTTGTACCTTGGGTTTCTTGATAGCTGAAAAAACACAGCGTGAAGATAACTTGCATAGACTATGAAAACGGTTCGTAAGTGAAGGTGCCGTTTGTGCAGATCGCATGGTCCTCAGGCTGTTGGGTGTCTGTCCCTGAGAACCAGGAAGCTTTCTTCCTTTGGAGAGACCAGGTGACATATCCCGTTCTTTCTCTCTTGCCCCGTCTTCTGGAAACGCCGGAGTTAAACACAGCGCTCGGTCATACTGCCTTTATTACCCCTATAGCTGTATCTCCTGTTTTCTCTTCCTTAATCGGGTATTTGATTTTCTGTTTCAACTTTAATAACTTTATATGTCTATCTGTTTATGTTATTTTAGCTCTCCTTAAATTCTTTTCTGAGAGAGGCCAAGTACCACAAATGAATACAAACGCTTCATTATCTCGTCCTCCCACTCGCTCTCTCCTGCTTTACGGCATTCCCTGTGCAAGCCCCTGCCTCTGCCCCTGACATCGGAGTCAGGAGGGCTCAGGGACCTCCCGACAATCTCATTTTTCTTCTGTTCCCTCCCGAGTATGTAGCACGCTGCTGAGCACATGCTGATCGGAGAGATGTAGAGTCAGGGAAACACTGCGCCGTGCGTGAGAGAACAGGATAGAACCAACTCAGGAAGGAGGGTCACCTCTCAGATTTAGTCAGATGACAGCAGCACCGCCTCCCCGGGGCACAGGGATAGGGAAGAATTTGAATAATGATCATCATTATCATCACCACATTCATTAAACCCCATCTGCACACGGTACCGTGGAGGTCCCTGCAGGTTACTCCTGTGCCAGTGAGAGAGAATTCTGTCCAGTGGGGAGGATAAGCCTGAGCTCTCCCCTGCTCGCCAGCCTCCTTTCCAGACTGTTCCTGACACTCCCCTTCTAAGCAAGCGACTGGGGGTGCCGCTGGAGTTGAGCACATGACCTCCGGTGTTTGTGGGATGTGAGTCCTGGTGGTCCTTGACCTACGAGCCTCTCTCACATCTTGGGACCCCGGACCTTCACTTTGACAGCACTAACCACGGTGGGGATGGAGGACCTTGATGCATAACGAGTCAGAGTCTTATTCCTACTACGTCTCTGTCTTCTGGAACCCCCCATCATGTGTTGCATATCCTAAGCATAGGATACCTTTCTTTTTAAGAAATGGATGAAATGAGTATCAGATTTGATTTTCGAGTTGTTTCCTGACTGAAGACTGTTGGAGTGGCTGTTTCCTTCACGAATTTGCCCTCTTGGGATTCAAGGAGTCGTTGACAGGGACGGCTCCGCCACGGAGGGACACCCCGACATATGCACGTATCATTTGCTCTCATGTGGCACTTTGGTAGCTAGAGGTTGGCGAACGCTCTTCAGCTCTCAGCTTTGATGGTGACTTGACCAAAATGTTGGAAGCTCCTTGAGAATAAGAGTGAAATCTTACTTTTATGTATTTCCAGGGAATGATTTGTATCCAATGCTCAGGAAGCGTTTGTAGGCTGAACCAGTAAGGGGTGGGGAAGTGCCCAGGGGTCAGGTCCCTACACAGACATTGAACAACAGGTAGTTTCTCATCATGAGGAAGAGGACAGAAGACAGACCTTGTGCAGTCGTAGTGACAGATCGGTTAGTAACTGACCATATCCGCGCGCGAGTGGAAATACTCTAAATGGTAGTTTCAGATAAACATGATATTGGGGAGTCATGGGTTTTCTAGAATGATCTGGAGAGCTTCTTCAAAGTCCTGGTGACTGGATCCCACCAGAGGGAAAAAAGTCCTCTCTGAGTCTAGGCACCGGGGAGTGAAAGACATTTTTGTAACGCTTCAGATATTTCTTAACGTGCAAACGTCGTTGAGAACGACTGACCCCGTCTGCACGTATGAATCGGGACCAGCTCATTATCCCATTCACCAACACTGACTCACGACTCGTTCTAGTTTGGTAACTTCCCCGGTGCAGAGAGACCAGAGTTGGAATTTGGGGGATGTGGGCGTGGCTCCAGGGCCTATCACTTCACCAGCCCATTCCCAGCACAGTGTCCAGCCTAAGTATCCAGTCTTAGCGGAACTCCCCCGTGGTCCTGGACAAAAAGGGATGCTTTGGTCTCGGATTGGCTTATTCATTCATTAGCCACGTAGTTCGTATCTGCTGTGTGCTTGGTGGGCAGGAGGCAGTTCCTTTCTGCATTGCGCAATCAAGACTGGGATGAACGTGGTCAGGGTGTCCTGGGAGCTTCGAAGGAGGGTCCTGCCTCCTGCCCTAAGTTTCTGGAAGAGCCTTCACGGGAGAGAGGATGAGAGGACGGTGTTCTGGTGGTCACCTAGGTACTAGGCTGGATGCACTTGCTGCCATCCTTTGCCTGGCTGATGAGGGGCGCGTGGACAGACTTGGACGGCTGAGAGAAGGTAGCACACGGATCTCACCCCATGTGGTCGTGCTGGCGGGAGCACGGCGTGGGGATGGAGGGAGGCGCCCTGGGGGTTGGGCGGGACATCACCACCTTTGGGCAGGAGCCTGAAGCCTTAGGACAGGCCAGATCACAGAGGACTTGCTGGCGTTCCAGGTGGGGGTGGATTCTCCCCGAGGCGAGGCAGAGCCTCGGAACTCCTCACCGCCCCCGGCCCCTCTCAGACCCCCGCCAGCATTGACCACACACTGGGCTTTATTGGGTTTTGTTCCTTGCCTCAAATTAGCAGATTTCAATATAAGGTAAATTTTACCTTTAAATCTGAGATAAATGTTTGGGGCGCCTGCGTGGCTCAGTGGGTTTCAGCTCGGGCCATGATCTCAGGGTACTGGGATCGAACCCCGCATCGGGCTCTCTGCTCCGTGGAGAGCTGCTTCTCCCTCTGCCTCTGCCTGCCGCTTCCCCTGCTTGTGCTCGCTCTCTCTCTCTCTCTCTCTCTGTCAGATAAGTAAATAAAATCTTAAAAAATATATGCAATAAATTTCCATAATAGTTTTGTATTTTGTATTCTGTAAGCCCCTTCCCCCACTCCGGATGATACAAGCTCAGAGCCCTACAGAACCTTTGTCTGAGCTTAACAGCCTCCGAGTTTTCCTGAAATTCACGGGCG
The DNA here is from genome assembly GCF_922984935.1 of Meles meles. Lineage (NCBI taxonomy): Eukaryota > Metazoa > Chordata > Mammalia > Carnivora > Mustelidae > Meles > Meles meles. The sequence goes on along the minus strand of NC_060086.1, from coordinate 3,438,190 downwards.
TTCTCGAAGAAGCCCTTGAACTTGTTGCTAGGAGTTGTAACTAGGATCATCACGTATCATCCAAGCAGGGACACTTGGAGAGTGAAGGGCGTATTATGTAATAGTTATCCGCCCCTGCCTCCCTGCAAAATCCAATAACCAGAACTTCTCTGGGCAGAAACTAGCATATGAAAACGCTCCTTTAAAAAAGAAATTCTTACCTAGATTAGGCCGTTTCTGTTATACGCTGGCGATGTTTCAGAGGGTGGCGCTTCTCCTGGTCTTCCCATCCCCTTGGCCTCCCGATGGCAGGTGTTACCGTGACAACAGAGGTGGTGTCATGGCCCCGGGCACCAGCGGCTCCCGTTTCCGCACGGGAACCACAGTGCCCGATGCCCACCTCCCAGATTTTCATCTGTTTTGCCACAGAAGGAGCGAGGATCCTTGGGGGGGGGCGGCGTGTTTCCATCTTCCTCCCCGTGTCCCTGAGGGAGGCACGTGATGGGTCCCGTGTTTACCAACGTTTCTGACCCGCCTGCTGCCTTTAGCCGTGTCGCCGCGGAGATCGCGCCCAGCACAGAGAGCCCAAGTGCCCACAGTGGGAGGACAGAGCTGGAGCGGGGGCACCTGTCAGGGTGCTGTCCCATCCAGATGAGGTGACCGGGGTCTGAACTGAGACCTGGGAGGAAAGGTGGGGAACAGGAGGCGGGTGTTCGGGCTGGGAGCTGGGAGGAAGGCATCGGAGGAGTCGGAGACGAAGGCCTGGGGTTCTGAGCTGGGCCGCGGGGTAGACGGCGGCGCCTCCCACTGACCCGGACGACAGGCGTTGGGGGACAGGCGGAATTCCATGAGTTCCGTGAAGTGCCTGTGGGCAGCCCGCAGAGGAGGAGTGAGCCTAGCCGCCGAGGTGGCGAGGCAGGGTCGGCTCTGCCATGCGGCGGTCCGTCAGCCTTGCCTGAGTCAGTAGGCCTGTCCCTTCCAGAGACCTCACGCCTCTGTGAACACCAACTTGACCCCCCATGGAAGCTCCCTGATGCGAAGAGGTCAGACGGCCGGCTGGCTGGTCCGCGCGAACCAGACCTTACTTTACAACACAGCTGGAAACCTGCCCGAGTACCACGTGTCTCTTCCCAGCCCCTCAGGAGTCTGAGCGGAGACCACCGCCACTCCCGCCGTGGCAGCCGTGGCAGCCGGTGGCTCCTGGGGCTCCTGGGGCCCTGCCCATGAGCTGACCCTGGGTTCGTTGGAAGTTCATTGTCACCACCATGAGCTTCTCTGTCTGACCAGCCCTCCCGAATTCCGAGTCCACGAAGGACTCTTGTTTGGTCGGTTGGTTGGCCGGGTTTTTGAAGCTTAGGTCTGTATCTTAGCCAGAAAATGGTCCTTTTAGCTCCTGAGCTCACACTTAAATAAAACGGCTCTCGTGTTCGCCTTGATATATTTGCTTATTGGATTTGTTTAATGAAATATGGATTTATACCATAAATATTGGAGTCGGTGTAGTCCATATTTCAATTAATGGATCATTTATATGTCATGCTAACTTTGTAATTACTGAAATGTAGAAAAATCGTGGATTGAAATGAGTTTCTGGTCTTTGCGTTCCTGCCCCCGTCCAGCCATGTCTGAGCAGCTCGGGTGCCTGGAAGGGGAAGATTTATATGTGGGGTCTTCAAAGGAGAGGGGCAGGGGCTCAGAGAAGACGCCTCCCACCCCTTGTGCTGCTCGAGACTCGTAATCCACCATGTTCTCTGGGTTCCCCTAATCCGTGCCGAAGGGGGTCCTCCAAGGAGCAGGGAGCCGGACTCCAGCTGGAGCGTCCGCTCCTCATTTTGCTGTGACAGATCTCCATCATCGTTTCCGTCTCGGTGGTAAAGCACAGCCTCTTTCCCCCTTTTGCCAAATCTCTGCCCTGACGGGCTCTGGATATACATAAATATAGATTTCTCCCTGAGCCCTCCTTCCAGGAATCAGCTGGAAACCCTCACTAGACCTGTGAGACAGAAAACTAGTAAATTGTGTTCTCCAGTCCCCCCACCCGGGCCTGTCGCCTTCCCGGGCTCCATCTTCCGGCAGTGGGCGCAGCCCGCCCCCAGGACACGGTGGTGAACTTGGCCCTCCCTCCCTCGCCGCCCCTCCCCTGCCTGCCTGCCTGTTTGTTGACCAGAAAAGTCTGGCTGGAGAGGCCCGTGCAGTGAGTGAACATCACGTCCATAATTCTATCAGAATACATCCAAGGGTGGGGAATCATTGTTCTCGGGACTGGCTGAGCTGGAGCCCGAGCAGAACTACTAAAGTCAGTCGTGCCTTTGAGCTGCCTCTAACAGCGCCCTTTGGAGACCCATTTCATACAAAATTTGAAGCCTGTGTTTATTGCCCATTAAAGCAACCTTTATTTTATGGCAAATGTTGCAGTAATTGCCTTTTACGAAGAGCACTTTGTAACACACATGCACCGTTGAAAGAAAACCACTCTGGTATTGTCTATCGGGACTTAATGGCGCAATTAATTTTACTCCATCTGTTCCTGAGACTTTAAAGGAAAATGGATTTTTTTTCTGAGCGCACTTTAATGAAGAAGATAAAGCGGCCCGGCTGCCGTCCCACAGGCTCGGCGCAGTAAGTTCAGATTATTGCTCAGTCTGTCAGAATGGGCTGCTTCCCTCGGCAGCAGCCGCCGCCAGCAGCCCGCTCTGGCCCCTCGCCGCGCCATTCCTGATGACAAACCGCCAGCCAGCTCCCACAAAAGCACGATTAAAATGTCAGCACAGGATGACGAAGGGGCCAAGAGGGTCCTCGGAGACAAACTGTGTTCAGTATGAGTTAATACTTTACAGCAGGGCTGGGGCCCGGCTTGCTGCTGGCTGCGGCGGCTGCTGGCTCGTCCGGAAAGAATGCAAGGGCGGGGCCTGGCCACCGCGCGCCTGTCGCCCGCCTGGGGCCGGTGGGCACGCCGGGTTGCGTGGGGAGGAGGGCCTTCGGCTGCAGGAGGAGTCCCCCGGAGGACTCGGGGTCGGGGGGACCTCCCGTGGTCTCTCCTCCGTGGGAGCAGGGGAGGCAGGAGGGACGTGGGATGGACGTGGCTGTCGGCGGTGGCCCCGGAGCCACGGGTTCGGTCCCCGATGTTCATGGCACCGGTGTGTGGTCCGCGAGGGCGGCCACGAAAATGCCCGAGCTGCAGAAACCGCTGCTCACAAAGGGATGGTTGTGCAGGGCATGTGGCCGGCACCACTTTGTCCCACGTCCCAAGCCTTGGCCTTTGTAGCGCGTGGCTGGACCAGTGAGGGGGACAGCAGAGAACGTCCTTTCATCCACACTGCTGCCTGACAACATCTTGTAAACCCCGGACCCGTGTTTGCTAACTGGCTGGCGGGGCGGGGAGGGGGGGGGGCAAGGGGGCGGGGGAGGGGGCGGCGCACAGCCACGCTCTGTGGCTTCGGCTTCGTTCTCTCCCGAATCCCTCCCGTGCTTTGGTGGTGTCCTGTCCTCCTGGGACAGCCTGGGAGTCTCGCTCTGATGAAAAGGAGGAGGAGATTTGCATCTCTGGCCTCCTGTGGAGACCCGATCTGCCGGCCTAGTGGGCAGCAGGTGTGAGCGCCTGCCATTGTCCCTAATGGTTATTACCAGTGATAAGCAGGACAAATGGGAGGTCATCTCTCCCGCTGGCAGGTCAGAGGGGGCTGGATTTAGAGCCCCTGGGAGACTGGGAAATTAGATGGTCTGTGTCCACGGTGGAGGTTGTAACCCAGCCCTGCTCCGGCGATCCCGGGACGGGGCAGCGGGGGCCCGGAGGAGCTGCTGGGTAAACAGGATCCAGGTGTGCGGCCGTCCTGGGGGGCAGTCAAGAGCATCCGTCAGGCGGGGGGACCAGGCCGCCATTAGCGCAGCGCGCGCACAGCAGAACAGAAGGCAGGAAGAGGCCCGGGTGATGGGCAGCCGGGGGACTTGGCTGCCTCTTGGTCCATCACCGCAGGCCGAGTCTTCACAAAAGAGAGAGCGGGGAAGCTCTGCTGGTTTCTAATGAAACCCCTTTGCCTCTGCCCGGGCGCCCTGGGACCTGGGGACGGTGCACAGCCTGGTTTCCTGAGCCTGCTGTCTGCCCTGGTCCCATCCCGACCCTCCTATCTTCTGGCCCGTGTGCCTCCCCTGGAGCCAGCCTTCCCAGTCCGTCTCAGCTTCCGACTCCCTCCTGCCCTGTCCCCAAGTCTAGATTGTTCTCTCCGCTCATGTGTCTCCCCCTCCCCTCCCCTGTCTCCAGGTCCGCTCCATCCATCACCCCTCCCCGCTCCTAGGAGTGCTCTCTAAATCCTATCGCCTTTTTATGTCTCTCCTGGGCTCTTCCTCCTGCCCTCTCCCAGAGCTCACTTCTGTGTTTGGAGCATCCCACAGCTCACGCCAGTAATAGCGTCGTAATGGCCACGGTTGGCTTTTATGGGGCCAGCAGCCTTCTGTGGGCTCCCAAGGACACAGAGCCCCACTGGTGACCCAAAGCACGCCTCCTTCAAGCAGCCAGGGTCCCCCTGCCCTGCAGGCACTTTAGGCTGGTCCTTTGAGGTTTCCACCAGCCACGCCACACCTTCGGCCCTCTGTGTTTGTATAAAACCTACAAGCCACGAGCGGTGAAGAGAGCCCATCCCATGAGAAAGCGAAGTCCGTGCTGGAGGATAATGGAGACTCACACGGGGGGGGGGGGGGGGGGAGCGTCTCTGGAGGAGCATCCCCCCCCCCCATCCCACGGGATAGGTGGCAAGAACATGACAGTCCAGGGCGCTTGTGGGGGGCGGGCAGTGAGGCATGGCCTGGGAGAATGTGTTGGGGGACCTCATGCGGAAGAGAGGCATGGAGCACGTTCGGGGCGAGGGTCCCCCCGCACCCCGCTGCCTCTGCCGCCTGCTGCCCGGAGGACTCTGTCTCCGTGCGGCTCACTCGTTCATTCATTCCCTCATTCCCTCGTTCGGTGTCCATTGAGCTGCCCTTGACCCACAGAGATGCAGTGCCTGACCCCTGACTGGGCCCCCCCATGTAACAGTTTTAAAAGTCATTGCAAAGGGTATCTGCGGGACGATGGGGGACGCTTCAGTGCGGACGGTATATGAGATAATGTGTGCACTAAATTTCTTTTTTTTTAATTAACGTATAATGTGTTATCTGCCCCAGGGCGACAGGTCTGTGAACCACCAGGCTGACACACTTCACAGCACTCCCCAGAACCCCCTGAAATTTCTGAATGATGTTCGCGTTCTTGGGAAATACTTCTTTCCTTAATTTCAGTGTTTAGTGAAAAGAAATACATGTTATGTATACACACACACACACACACACACATATACATACACTCAGAAATAAAGCAGATGTGGGGCCCCTGGGTGGCTCGGTCAGTTCAGCGTCTGCCTTTAGCTTGAGTCGTGATCCCATGGTCCTGGGTCCGAGTCGCACGTGGGGCTCCCTGCTCAGTGGGGAGCCCGCTGCTCCCTCTCCTCTGCTCCCCCTGCCTGTGCTCTCTTTCTCTCTCACTCTCTGTCTCTGGAAAATGAAATATTTTTTAAAAAAGCAGGTCTGGCGAAGTGTTAGTAACTGCGGAGTGTAGGTGAAGGACGGTGGGTATTCACCAGACTTTGTTTTTCTGTCGGTTTGAAATTTTTTCAAAGGCAAATACATGGGGAAGGGTATTTATGGGCGCTGCTGCATGTCTGCTCGCGTTCTGGGCATGAGGCGTGTGGTCCGTTAGCAAAAGCGGCAGAGGGTCCCTGTCCTCCTGGAACTCCACCCGTGGGTGGCGGGGAGACCCCAGGTGTCATTGGGAGCAGCTGTACCGTTAGTAGCCGGGGAGGGGACCTGGGAGCCCTGGTGGGGGAGGGGTCCTGCCTTCAAAACAGGGGCCCGGGGGAGGCCCCACTCCCCGCCTCTGAGAAGGGGACCTGTGAGGTGAGGCTGAGGAGGCGAGGGGACAGCCCGCACACGGTACCCGGGGTACCCGCCTGCCTGCTCGGCCGCCGAGCAGACGCCATGGCAAGGAGCACCGAGCATCCCGCGGGCTCCGCCATCCGCACGTCCACCTCCGGCCCCCTCCACCCCCCACGTGCCGCATGGTGAGCGTGACCTTGGTGATGACCTCCAGTGCTGGAGGGGACCCTTTGGGTGTCAGCTGCACTGGCAGGAGCCGCGGGAGCCTGTGATCCGCGCAGTGCGAGCAGCCGGAGCTGGCCCGTCACCTCCGTCACCCAGAGTGTCTCTGTGTCCACACACGATCGTCTCTGCCCCCATGTCAAGGGGGTAACCACAAGGGGAAGGACCTAGGAATACGGCCTTGTGGGTCTGGGCCCTGCGGGTCTCTCACCCCATCTCACTCAGCTTCGGTGACCTTGGGGACCCGAGCTGACCACTTGGCCTTTCCAAGGCTCGGTCTTCCTCATCTGCGAGATGGGAGCGAGGGCGCGTTCGTCCGAAGCTGTTCGGAGGATTAAGAAGTAAACACCTGTCAAGGCAGACTGACCTGCCCGTCCCAGAAATGCCGTTTGCTGTTAGACCATCCGTATCCCCAGGCCCCCTGAGTGCTGTGGTGCCGGCCGGCCAGCCCCGCCACCGAGGTGCCGAGCCCTTGAGGGGTCACCGAACCCCGCACCCGTCTGTAAGGAGGGAGTTGGGTGTAGGCAACTTCGGCGGCCTCCTCAAGCTCAGGAGGAGTGTGATTCCGAGGTGGGGAGTGTGGAGAACCTGGTGATTCCTACTTGCCCAGACACGAAGAGGGCTTCGGTGTCTTTGATGCTGGGCTAGACGCCGGCTTCTGCTGTTGGCGGCCTGGCCTTGCTTGATGGGACAGCTTGGGTGAGCTCCGTTCACGTCTGTGCCCCAGGGACCTGGCCAAATTGTGACAGTCAGATGGGCCTCTTCTGGGGGTCCCCCCATCGTTGTGACTTACCTTCTGGGCGGCTGGTGAGACTCTGAACGCCGGAAAGGCAGAGGGTTTCGTGGAGCTGGAGCTTCTTGGGAAAGTGCCGGCCTTTCAGAGGAGGGAGGTGAGCTCCTGCGTGTCCTCAGGGCCCTGGGGAGACACCGTCCCTGTCCCACTGTCTGTGTCTCAGGCCTTCACGGGCATGCATTCTCAGGACCACAGGCTCGGGACCCTAAGCTGCGTGTGCCTTACTGAAAATATGTGACTGGACGGGAGATGAAATCGGTCTCACAGCTCCTCCCCGGAGTGTCCTGAGCGGGCCTTTGAGTGCAGGAGAAGGCTGGAAGGGAGTCCTACACCTCCCTGTGCCCTTGGGGGGGGTGAGGCGATCAGTGGTCGGGGAGGAGGGGGACGGGAAGAGCCTCCCAGGGGACTCGTGCTGCAGACTGTTCTGGAAACAGTGATCCGTGTTCTTTCAGTGTTGGCAGGTTTGAATTTCCCTGCCTGACGTGACTAAGGGCAGGTACTGTCAGGTGGCGGTAAGCCCGGGAGGGACCCTAGGATAGACTTCTGAGAAGTGGTCGATGACGGGCCGGGTCACGGGACATGGGACGCAAAGCGGCCTTCGTCTGCCTGGGCCTCCCTGGAAGCAGAGCTGTGGAGGCCAGCCCGCCTCCCTCCTCTGTCTGCCCCCAGAGCAGACGCTGGGACCGTGCCAGGGGATGGGGTTTGGCCAGGGGGGTTCAGCCCTTTCCAGCCCTGCAGATCCTCGGACTCAGACTCCCGAGGGAGAGGCCACGTGACGACATATGGCCTCGGCCCGCAGGCAGCGCTCTCGTGGAGAGGCAGGGATGAGGCCCTAGGACAAGGGGGTGGCCCGGAGTGGCTGTAAGGTCAGCGTCACCTCCGTACACAGACTCAAAGACAGAGTGTCTCCTAAGTGTGGTCCTCCCATCAGCAGTTGGACGTCCCCCAAGGGGAACTTGTTAAAATGCCTCGTGGAAATTCCTCCTGAGGCGGAAGCCATTGGCGTCGGGTTCTCCTCTTCCGTTTACCTCTTGTAGGACCTTGGGAAAGCACTGAATCGTTCTGGGCTAGTTTCCTCATCTATAAAATGGGAATAATCACACACGCTCTCCATGGCTTTTGTGGGAATGAAGTTCTTCTGACGCTTACGAAAGTACCTTGTTATCCCATGGTGTTTCGTGTGTAAGGTGACACCATTTTCAACTTCCAGAAAGTTCAGGGGAAACAAATGATGGCTTCTAGTTACTGAGCACCCCATTTCTCAGACCACAATAAAGTGATTGCTATGTATTATGTCAGGTCGCTTCTCTTATTATCCAGTTTTACTCAGGAGAACGCTGAGGCTGAGTTTATGTAACTTGGCAGAGCAGGACATCTAACCCAGTTCATCCTGATTCCACAGCGGCTTTGAAGTTTCATTGGGAGTCTCTGTTCTTCACAATTGGGCTTCCTGCGGGTTCTCAGCCCTGGCTGTACCGTGCCCCTGCAGAGCTTCCAAAAACACTGAGCTTCTGAGTCCGCTGGGTTCAGGTGAAGCTTGGCCATGAGAGTTCCTTTTAGAGTGCCCCGGGCAGGCGTCATTAACACACAGGCAAGCTGTACGGATCCCACCACCCTTAGGTCCCAGAACAGTGGCTGCAAACTCAGAGACACGTGAGATAGTGAAATGCCACACGGCTTCAGCAAACGTGGGCACTAGGTAAACGCACATTTGATTTGTGAGTTAAGACTTTGGATTAAGTATTTGAAAAGGAGCATTCATCACAGTTTTAATAATTTAGAGAACAGGTGTTCATTTGAGCAAAGTTGGAGACTCCAGGAAACCAGTGGCATATAATGGTCCCCATGATGCGCGAACCCCTCCTGGTGAGGCCTGGTGAGGCCGGGAGGAGGTGGGAAGAGGTAGGCGGCGCTCTCCCCACGTTAGAGGGAGGAAAGCAGACCCCAGGGAGGCTTAAGCAATTTCCCTGAGTAGGGATATTTTGGGGGTTGGCTTATAGAGCGGGGGGCAGGGGGACAATAATGTAAATTTTGTACTTTGAGCTTTTGGGTAGAAAGGCAGATTCTGAAACCGTTGTGTTGTATCTGCTGATTAAGACAAAGGAGCACATTCAGGCTCTTCGTTAACTCTCCCGCAGACGGAGTGAGTGCTTCCAAGGGCAATTTCCGTTCCCTCCTTTCTTTAGAAATTACCTTGAGCTGAAAAGCGAGCCGGCCCAGGTTGGCACACAGATATTTTCCGTTGCTGGGAGGGGGAAGAATCCGAAGAAACAGCTCTGACACTTGGAGCCACGTTCTTTCCTCGAGGGTCTGTGGGTGAGAGGCCTGAAAGTCTCAAGAGTTGCCATGAGGGGCTGGGAAGGGTTTGGAAGGAACCCCCCTAGGAGCCAGACGCTCGCGAACCAAGATTCTCCAACTTCCTCCCAAAACCCAGAGTCACAGTGAGCCTGAACACCTTCGTGTTTTTTTTTTAAAAAAAAAAAGCAAAAACCAAACCGCACACAGAAATAATCCCCCCAAGCCCCAGAACCCTGCGGCCTGGGTCTGTGTCCTGCCATACAACCGCTTTCCCATGCGTCCCCGAACAGTCAGACCCCCGCTCGGGTCCCGGGGGCGGGAGCTGCCGGTCTGTAATGGGCCGCCGCGGCCGCCAAGTTCAAAAGTGCGAGCGCCGTCAACTTGAGCACGACGGCGCACGCCTCCCGGCGCGGGGGGATGATTCAGGAGGCCCAACTCTGCCTCATCGAGCCAGAGACTTTTCTGCAAATGAACTTTTCAAGACTGATGCCGTCGTTGGCATTACAGTATTACGCACACGCCTGTTCCCGATCACTCACTGGAACTTATTTTGTAGTTAACCTCCATAAAGGACCGCGCAGGCGAGCCCAGGCCTGTCACACACACGTTATTTAGAAGCCCTTATTATTATTTTATTGCCAGTCCTTGACAGCTGAGGAAAAGCCAAGCGCTTTAATCTTTTTTTCCCTTTAGTTTACAGTGTAAGAGCTGCATGTTAGATGGGTTTGATTAATATGTAACAGAGACGCAATTCTCTGTAAAATGTGCTGTACTTTGAGCGCCCTAGAAAACAAACTGCATCACAATGGCTTAAATCTCAGTCCATTGTATTATATAGACATCATAAATAATAGAGAGCAGGCAGATATCGCTGCGGGCTTCATCTGCATAACGCATCTGAGCTCGGTATAATGTGTTCGACTTGTCACTTTTAGCACAGAAGAGAGGCCATAAAGCTAACAGCTGACTAACACCCATCAGCCCTACTTCCACTTCCAGGGGGGCGAACGCTCATTAAGCCATCTTAGCCCTGACTTTTAAAATCCATAACTCTTACAAATGTAAAAAAGTTGCCACAAAAGATTAAGCGCATAATATATGTCAAAGGATCGTTTTTCACGCATCTCCCCCCGCTCGGCAAACTCCCGCTCCCCGCCGCCGCCAACCGCCACACCAAAATTCTGGTTTCTTTTATAGCCCTCGCGCTAGAGGAGAGAGAATAAAAAATCTGTTGTTCAGATAAGACCCAGTGAAATATCATCGTCTCGGCATCAAGAAGCGGACTGTATCATCGCTTTTGGTTGGGAGCCCACGAGCTGACCCCGGGAGGGTGGTCAGCCTTTCTCCCTATCTCCCTGGCAGACCAGCTCGAAGAGAAACGGGGAATCCGCCAGCCCCCACCTGGACGGGCATGCACACAGGCCGTCGGGTCAGTCACGGCAGCCTTGATGACGGCCCGCCAGTTACCTGCCTCAGTTTCCCTGTCGAGCCCTGCCATTCCGTTCCCGCTGGCTCTGCAAGACCGAGCTCCGTCTCCTCTGGGGTTGCATCTGGCAGAGGTTGCCGAGTTGCCCTTGTGTTCTTCCTTCTGATCAGTGCTCTTGTGTTTTAGAGCAAAACTTGAAAACATGACAGTGTGTCCTCTTTTGTAATGACGGCTGAGCCTTTTGAAAGGGATCAAGGCTGCCGGGCAAAAGAAGAAGAAAAAAAGATATTTATACTCGGACTTGGAGCAGATGTGATCCCACGGGAGGCATTTTGGTGGCTAAAGGAGCACTGTGACCTCTTCCCCGGGGGGCTGTGATGGAAGTAGGACATGGTTGTGATGTCTCATGACATTCACTTCTTTAGAAAATATACTTTAAAACATTTTTCTTGGTGCCCGTAAGAAAAATAAATGGTCGATGGTGGCCGGGATGGTGGGATGAAACAGGAAGTTTTTCCTAGCAGTCGTAATTCTCTCGAGGGAAAAAAACTAGAGCCCCAGCCCTCAAATCATGAAGAAGAAGCTGAACCAACCTCTGGAAAATAAACTTAGAGGGGAAAAAACCAACAGAAAACAAGGTAGGGAGGCTGGCAGGCTTGCTAGCAGAAATGGGAAGTCGATGCAGAAATCACATGATGTGTTGGAGGGAAACACCATTTGCTTCTCTGATCCATACAGGACTCGTCCTCTGTGTGTGTGTGTGTGTGTGTGTGTGTGTGTGTGTGTGTGTGTGTGTTTGTGACAGACAGACCAACGCACTGGGACAGAAAGGCTTTCATTGCCACCCGCGGTGCTTGTGGGTGAGGCATGAAAGAAGGCTTGGTTTCGTCGGACGGGGGTGTGGGCCTCGAACAGTGAGACACTTTGCCACGGCCACAATGACAGTTTGTTTTTGGACAAAGTCATCATGAAACTCCCATGTGGGCCACAGGCATCACCGCTACCTCGGGATTTCGTGGAGGCCGCCCGGCAGGCCCCGCGAGCTTGGCCCCACTGCGGGGGCCCGAACCGGCGTCGCGTTCAGCCCTTCCTCTCCAGGACGTCGTGTCTGCGCTCCTGGCCTCCTGGGTTTCCTCTTTCCCCGCTTCCACGCCATGGCCGGTGTGCCCAGGTCTTTCCTCGGCTCCCAGGCTTACCGTCCAAAGTCACTCATGACTGGTTTTTTATCTCCCTCGCTCGCGGGATTCCTGAACCCCCTTCCACTGCTTGCTGCAGCCTCTGGCCACCCTGGTCAGTTAGGGGTCCCTGTCACACCCAGTCTGTTCCCATCTCCATTCAGGCCACTGCTCTGGCTCGGAACACTCACCTACAGAAAGACCTCTCCCCGTCCTTGCAGACCCAACACGAACCCCACCACCTCCCCCAAAGACATCGCAGGCCCCTGCTTGAAATGCAGCTCTCCCACACACTTTCAAAATTTCATAAATACGTGTCAGTACGCGCTTTCGGACCGGATAATCACATTAATCCTGCTCGACAGAGCGTGCTGGTCATCCAGGATCGACAGGAGGCCATTCTCTGAGTCTGCTCATCCCACCCCAGACCCCCAGCCTCACGTGGTGTTACTCCGTGAGGGTGTTGTGCGCACGAAAGCAGTGAACGGCAGGAACGGCAGGAACGGCAGCTCCTGTATTTCACACAGAAATTTTAAGATCTGCACGTGCCGCTGGATGCACTTCTCAGTGCTGCCCAGAATCCCATGGTATGCGATCCCCTGCGAAGGATAGCTAAGGTCGCCTGCACCTCCCCCCGGGACAGCCGCTACCACCATAATCCTCCTCAAAGTGTGTCCATTTACAGTCCATTTACAGACCTCTCCAGTAGGTTTGCCGAGACACATCCCAGGAGATTTTGTGGGGGCGTAAAACACAAATTAATTTCAGTAACTGTTGCAGATTGCTTTCCGAATTACGGTGAATGTCACTGTCCACCCATACCATGTGAGCGTCCTCGTCTCCAGGTGTCCTCGCCAATACTTACTGTTACCCGCCTTTCTAGTTTTTGCCATCTGATGGGATGAGACTGTCGCTGGTTGAGCGTTCTTCTGAGTTTCCAATGTCTTGTTGATTTGGGAGAGTTTTTGTGTGTCCTCTCTGTGTCACTTGTGATTCTTAGATGCTCAAGTCTCTTCTTCCCAATGTATCTCCATTAACTGTCTGGAGGGACATTTATTAAGATCTTCTCCGTTCTCCAGTGAGATACACGTACCCTTGCGGTCTCACGTTCAGATCTGTCTTGGGAGGTCTTGCTCTGGCCCCAGTCTGCAGAATCATTTTATATTTTCTTTCATGAAAACCTTCATGTATTTTTTTTTTCATTTTCAGGTCTTTAACCCATCCCATAAAACTTTTCCACCTTCCCCAGAGCTTGTCTTGAGTTTTATCTCCATCCATGGCCTCTATCAGATTTGGAGGCAAATCTTGGAAGCAAAACCGTCAAAGCCCCAGCTTTGCCTACCCTCAGCCTGGCTGGCCCACTTAGCTCTGCCCACACAGATTCCAGTCCTTCCCTCCTTTTTCAGCAGAAGAGGCGTCACTCCTGGGCAGACTCAGGACTTTGTGCACTGAGTTCCACATCCCATCCCATCCTTCCTCCCTCGTGACCTCTCTGTTCTTGGGAGCTCGGTCTGCCTCTCAGCACGTATTGTGCTCACATGTCTCCCAATGGCTATATGGAAAAGTCGTTCCACCTCTGTTCCTGGATGCTAGTCCTCAGGCCCCTTGTCTCCTAGCCCCCACACACTTGTCATCCTTGCCTAGCAACTGGCCTGCCTCTGCCCAAGGAGGTCTCAGTGGTCCCCACCGGAACTTTACAAATGCCCTTCTGATTTTTTTTATGCTTCGTGACATTGTCTCCTCATCTTCTTAGCTCTCAACTCCCAGATCTCTTTCAGTGACCTTGCCTTCCAAGGCTTTATTCTCACTTGCCTGGGGATACTTCACCCATACCCATGGTTTTCACAACCACACTGGGGATGGTGTTGGTGCTGGAGCACCGGTCAGACCCATGCTGTCCTACAGCCCACATGACGGTGTGTCCATCCCAGGCCTCTCCCTGGAGTGCCTGCTCTATGTCCTGCAGGCAACATGGTGTCTCCCCCCACCACCGCCGCTGGTGTCTCAAGAGCACCAAAAATTAAAAATAGGCCAAACTGAACTTACCTCCTTTCCAATCTGTGCATCCTCTGCCGATTCTCTGGGTTTTTTAAAGGACACCACCAGTATCCTCAGATGGACCGCTGGGAATTTTTCTAGCTGGACTCCAAAATCCAAGGAGTTAACTTGTTACCGAGTAGCCATTGAATATACTATCCTCTCTGCTTTCTCTCCCCAACCTTTCCCCACTCCTGTGTCCCATACTCACAACTCAGCCGGCCACCAAAGCCGGAAATCACTTTGCCAAGTGCTACATATTTTTCCTCTCGACAGACTGGCCCGGCCTATCCCTTCCTCTCCGTCAAAGCAGCCTCTGTTGTAACTCTCCACTGTCCTCTAACTCCGTGCTTCTCAGACCTAAGTGGGCAGCAGGCCTGCCCGCAGAATTTTTCATCACAGAGCATGGACCACCGCCCCAGAGCTTCTGACCCGGCAAATGTCGAGTAGGGCCGAGTATTTGCCTTCCTACCCAGTTCCCAGGTGATGCTGGGGCTGCTGGTCGGGATGGCACTTTGAGAACCATGACCTCAATCCATCTGCCATCCATCCGCGGGCTCATTCAGCGAGTCGTTACTGAGCACCATGTCTGGGCACCGATCCCAGTGCTGGAATTCAGCTTTGAACAAAACAAAGTCAATCAAGGTGGGGGGGCAGACAATGAACAAATTAATGGGTCACATGATGGCTAGAGTGATACCTGCCAAGAGAAAACAGGGAGGCTGAAGGGATAGAAGAGCGGTGATGGGGAGAGGTGGTTAGAGAAGGCTTACCGTGTAAGCGAGATGTCAGCAGGTACCCGGAAACAGAGGGAGCTGCGGATTCTTCTCATGGATCACCCCGAGATGCTGTCCTCACCGTGCCACTCCCCTGGCGGCATCCGGGCGGCCATGTCTGCCTGCCGTCCTGGGCTCGCCCATCCCCTCAGCCCGTTCACAACCACCCTGACCTGACCCCTCCTGGGTCCCTCTCCTGGCCTTTCCTGCCCAACAAGGGTGGTTACAGGGTCGTTTTCGTGTTGTTCCTCGCCCGGAACACCTTTTCCCGCATTTGCCTTATGTCCAGTTCCAGTACCTTCTTCCAGACTTGCTTCAGGGACCATGTCCTCCATGAACCTTTCCCCAGTTCTCCCATTGACCAGTGTCCTCTTCCTTATTTCCAGGAATGTTTATCCCAAAAGTGGTCCCTAACCTCATGACGTGCCATGGTTGTATGTTCCTTGCCTGTCTCGAATCCGTATTCCAGGGAGGATATAGGAGACGTTGGGTGACCGCAGGGTGAAAACATTTCTCTTGCTCCTTGACTTCTCCAGGGGGCAGGTCTCTTGTGTTTCCTACATGCTGGTGGCTTCCGCCATCGCTAAAGGAGAAAGTAAAGGCCGTGGCCCAGCTGGGATATTGAAGTCATTTCTGGAATTCTCTATCTGTCCCAGCTTCCTCTGTGTGCCATTACCAAGATAATTGAGTTGGAAGTAGCAACATTTCCTTCATCTTCCTTCCTTCAGGCTCACAAGCGTTTTTTCACCCAAAGGGAGGGAGATTAATTGACTTCTTTTATCTTCCATTCAAATGAGGCTTTCATGTGAATCACCCTCGAGCCCCCCCCCCCAAACCCAGCCCTCCTAATCTCCCCCGCTTTGTTAGGGGCCGCACGTAAAGGACAGCACCTCAAACTCCCAGAGCCCCGCGCCCTCACCAGGTTCCCCTCTTCCCACTTTCCCTCTAAACAAGTCGGGCCTGGCATGACGACAGCTCGGGTGGGGAATGTCACGGGGGGGGGGAAGCGAGGCAGAGCCAACCGGAAGCCGCACCAGCCACTGAACTCGCCACACACCGCCAGATGGCCTGGTGCAGCAACAGCCTTTCGGAATTAATAACTCTCCCTCCAGAGGGCCAGCCTCATTCAGGAACCGTTTCACATTTTCCAGCTAAGTGTGGGGGTTTTATTTCCCCATAGTGTTTTCTGGCCGCTGTGTTCTGGGGAGACCGCGGGGCCTGCTCGTGAAGGCGAGGGAGATGTCTCTTGCTCCCTCCACCTTTCTTTGCCTTTGGCTTCTGACAGTGCAGCTTTTAATCTAGAAATTATGGTAACTTGTATGTGCATTTTGAGAGTATATCATTGCTGCATTTAATTAACGGTTATTAGCGTTAGCGTACTGCGCGGTATTCTATGTCACAAATCATCAAGTCTCCCGGAGCACTTACAGCAATTAAGAACTCCATCACACCTTCTGTACAGTCATTTGGTACTTTTCCAGGTCTTTTCAAAACTGGAAATTACTAATCAAATCATTTCTGCTCTGTGACTCGGTATCGTTGATTCCATTCCTAATGATGTGCGACTTTTTTTCCTTTGGCCGTGAACAGAGGCATCCTTGCTTCGAGCCCATTTCGCACACCGTCATGCTTTAGCGAGGCGATAATGAACTTGGGGGAGGAAGCCAGGCTTCGGTCCTCCTTGCAGAGCGCCGTCTTTCCTCTCCTGCTGCTGGGTGATTGAATTCTGAAACTGTAAAATGCATCGACAGACCCACCAACCTGACTCTCCAGAGCCACGCCATCACGGTTTACCTTCACTGCAGAGTCAGGGCGGCCGCCGCCTGATCGATGTGTCATCCCTCTAAATGGAAACGAATTACTTCCCGGGGAAAGATCGCAGGCAAATCCCAGCCTCGCCGCGGCGGCCCTCCGCAGTGAGGTGAAGGCAGAGGCCATGGGGTCTCACCGAGGGGGCCGTTTCCCTCTCTGCCAAAATCACATCGGGAAGAATTTTTATTCTCTCCGGCAGCCGTGAGCTTGCCGTCACATGCTTTGAGGTCAGCCGTCAAGGGCGCATCTCACTTCACGGGTCACCTGGACGGGCCTGAGTCCAATGTCAGGGGAGGGCCAACCTCCAGCGTTCTCCAGAAACACCCTGGCGGGCTTCTGATGGTGTTTGGGTGAAGACGAGCCAGCCTGCTGGCAGGGTGGTCCGTCCCCTCCGGCCCCCCAGGGGGATTCTCTTTCTCCCCCCGCCCGAGAACGCCGGCCTGGAATCCTCCCCGGCACGACTGAACCATTGCCATGCGTGCGGCCGCAAACAGACTGCGCCATTGACAGCTGTAGGCAAGATTGACTTAGAGACACCGCCAGGAGATCCAGGCCGCGCAAGGCTGCGCCTCCAGGCCCGCGGGAGCGCCAGGGCCCTGGCGCGGGGTGGTGGCGCTGGGGCTGGGCCAGGCCAGCCAGCTCGGAGGCTGTCAAACAATCTGATCACGGGAGGCCTTCCCAGTTCCCCACCTTTGCCCATTCTGGATTCCGTCTGCATGTCAGGCTGTCGGCTGGCTGACCAGTCTGGGGCTCGGGGCCGATCCCGCCACCTCTGGGTCTTTAGCCTGGCCCTCGCGAGGCCCGTTCCTGGACGCTCTCCCAGCAGCGGTCAGCCGAGACGGAGCAGAGAGGCTGCGTGTTTGCCAGTCGATGGGAGGCACTGGACTGGGGCTCTATGCTGGGGCCCCGAAGCTGACGTAGGGGAGCCCGGACTCCAGTAATTGTCCCTCCCACAACTCCCTTCCACTTCAGGACTCGCTCCTCATTCTCACCACCTGGCAGGGGAGCCGCGGAAGCTCCGGGTGGCTCTGTGGGCCGTCCGAGCTGGGATCAGGCCCCCGGACTTCGCCAGGCCTTGGCTTTCTTCCTGCCACCGTTCACTACGCTTGGACGAGATGGCTCTGAAATGTCATAAAAACCCAGAAAACCAGTTAGCCCAGCTTGGTTGGTTCCACTTGTAAGTGAGAAAGAGGGGTGCCTCCTTGAAATTGACGCTGCTTTGTAATTCCCTCTCCCTGCCTGTCTGTGCAAACTCAGGACAGGGCATCTGGGCTCACAGTGTCTCTCCCGTGCCGTGTTTCCTGGGACCTGTGCTTCAGTGAACGGGCAGGGATGACCAACTGGGAGAGAAACTGGTTTTTGCTCTCGTAGCTGCTTCCTGACCTCTCGCTCACCTGCGCACCTGCCCTCTCTTTCCGCCTCCCTGTTCCGTGCTGTGAGTGTGCCAGGAAACGAGGTGACGGGAGACGCAAGGCAAGGCTGCAGAAACAACGTGTGAGACACGCACGTTAGAATGGAACATCGGCCTCTCCTTGGAACCCAGAACGTTCTCTGTGCTCTAGCTGCAGACAGCGTAGTGGAGGACACCAGGATGTTGGGAATCCACTGTGCTTCTTAATTTCATGGCGATTCCAGCCATTGCCTGGCCAGCAGTAGCCGTTCAGGGGGTGGCCCGCCGTGGCCCGGTGGAGTGGGTAGATGGCGGAACCATGATGGCATGTGTGTTGAGCGTTGGGGAACCCAGGGAAGTACTTGGCCTTCCTTTGTCTCCCGTTTTCTCACTTCTTTGATGGCAGTAATGATAGTACCTGCCTCCCCCAGGGTTCTGGTAAGAGTTAAATGAGTCTAAATCCATGTGATTTAGATCCTAGACCAGAACCCAGGGTAGTTCCTGCTCTGCCGTAAGCCCAGGATGGATGTGAGTTGCTGTTGTTACAGTTGGTGTCATTGTAATCACCCCCCCCCCCAGTGACCTCAGTTTCCTGTACCCCGTGGTGCCACCGGCCCACCGAGTCACCTCCACCGAGGCACTCGGCCTCCCCAGACCTCAGGTTCCTCGTCTGCAGCGTGAGAGAGAGAAGGCACTGGACTGAGTCCGGCAACAGTGTTCTCTGGTCTGCGATGAGCTCACAGGTCCATCATCTGTGTGTGCGCCACGTCTGGTTTTGTGGTCTCGAATGGAATTTATATGTTCAGATCGTAAGGCACGAGCACCGTCGCATGTTCTGATGGAGAGACGTGACGCACAAGCTAGGAAGTCGGTGAGAGGAATGGAAGGAGCCTTTGGAAGGAATCGATAGGACAGTGTGCTGACATGAGCCTGTTAAGATAATCCCTCCTCATGATGGATCAGAAGCCCTCTCTGGAGGAATGTGGAGAGTTCAGATTAGGGATGTACCTTTCCCCGTTGACCTAAATCTCGGATTTTGCGTCTGTCCTCGTGAGCTTACAAAAAGCAGGAAACACACCAGAGTGAGGCGAATAAACATTGCGTGTGCAGAAGCACACATGGGTCTCTGGGGCCGCAGGGCCCGGCCAGTGCTTCATTTAGTCAGAATGTCCTGGGTGGGGGTGGGGGGGCGTGATGGTCATCAGAGGTGACCCATGTGTCAGATCTCCCATAGCTGGACAGTATGCCTCAGCCGTCTGGTGCCGGGTTCTTAGCACGTCGGCACAGGAATTTCTTCGGCACGAGTGACGGAACTAACAGGCTTAAACAGGTGGAGAATTAATACTCCGTGCGAGGCTGGCTCGTTCATCTGGGTAAGTACATCGGGGCACCGGGTGGGCTTCTGTTCTCTTAGCTTTCTCATCGTGGCTTCAAGATGACGCTGCCGTCGCCAGTCGCCATTTTCCCGAGAAGCCACACTCAGGCAGCAGGGGGAAGGTGCTTTTCCTTACCAGTCTCTGCGTTTTTATGAAAAAGAATTTATTTGGCAGAAGCCCCCCAGCAAACGTCTTCTCAGGTCTCATCGACTAGAACTGGGTCCAGTCCCTGCTCCTAAATCAAGTGCTGGCGAAGGCTGATGGGGTTCCTGAGGTCGATCTCTGCCCCTGTCACGGGGAAAGGCTACACAGTGCCATCTGGTACTCAAAATTGGCGTTCATTGAACTCAATGGCATTTTACTGGGGCGACCACCAGGGTCTGCCTAGG
This sequence comes from Meles meles, assembly GCF_922984935.1. Taxonomy (NCBI): domain Eukaryota; kingdom Metazoa; phylum Chordata; class Mammalia; order Carnivora; family Mustelidae; genus Meles; species Meles meles. Next base: position 3,418,613 of record NC_060086.1, on the reverse strand, counting down.
ACCTTAAGGGTCGTTGATTCTGACCAACTGCTTTGTAGATTAGGAATAGAACCTCTATGAACCTCAAAGCATGTGAAGTGATTAGCAGACCTATGACTAGAACGTCTTTCTTCTTACTGTCATCCCTGCTCTGGGTTCCTTCTGGCATGAGTTTCCATTTCAGATGCTTCACATGGAACACACAATCACACATTTCAGTGAGTACCGTTACCACTAACAACGGCCTTGCCGATCGCTACCAAGAATGTTGTCTGGCATTCCCAGCTAGGCTCCCTCTTCCGGCTTCTCTGACCATTCAACAGCTGTTTCATCAGATTCATGCTATGCGCAAGGCAGACATACTCTTGGAAGTCCTTGTCCTCGAGAAGTTTTCAGTCTAGATGAGAACGTGCATCCTGGACCCATGACACCGACATGCAGGTTAGTAGTGCTGGCTGATTGATAGGTGACCTGGGTTCCGGTCAGGGCTGAGGACCGAGGAGAGGCGTTCAGTTAACAGAGAGGAGGGAGGAGGAAGTTTAAATGAGATGACGATAACGATGATAGTCACGACCACAACGTCTGTTAAGCACTTACTGTTTCTAAGACAAAGTCCTATACATGTTGTAACTTACTTCGTCCTCACAAACACCCCCAAGATGCAGTTTATTAATAATAAAAAAAAAAAAAAATAGGTCACCTGAGTGGCTTACTCATTTGAACTTGGTTTTGGCTTAGGTCATGATCTTGGGATCCTGGAATGGAGCCCCAAGTTGAACACCGTGCTCTGCATGGATTCTCTCTCTCCCTTCTGTCTTCTTCCCCTCCTCTCCTCACATGCACTCTCTCTTGCTAAAATAAGTAAAATCTTAAATACACACACACACACACACACACACACACACACACACATAAATAGACCTTGCATATAAAGATAACGCGATGGAGAGTTAACTAACTTACCAAGGTCAGTAAGTCATAAGTAGAGGAGCGGGACTCAGGGAGCATGGATGGGTCTCCACTTACGCTCATGTATACTCATCCTGGCTTCACGTAAGCAAACTCATGACATAGGGAAGGTCGGGGCTTTGTATGGGGCTTCCGTATATTGATTTAGCTGAAAGGAGGCTTTATATATATAGTAAGCTGTCATGGGAGATAAGGTAGGCAAAATTTTCACGAAACTCCATAATGCCTGGAACTTGGTCTGGCCATCTGGATCCCAGAAAAACACTGACGAACACGTATGTCCACAGAGAGGACGTAAGCATGACTGATAAACGGGCTTCTCCCTCATAGTTTTGTTCTTCCGTTTTGGGAGGAAGGGATGTTTATGTGTATCCATGAGCAGGGAAGACATCCCAGATTGTTATGATTGTATGATACGTCTCAGAAGCCATCATAACTGCGCGTTGCCCAGAGCTCCTGTGATGGGGTGTTTGTGGGAAACCATCAGTGCCCATTTGTTTATGACTGAGTAAGTGGGGGTCGACTGCTTCAACACATCCCCTGTTGTTTCTCGAAGTAGGATTCAACTCAAGATCACGGTAATCAACGCACTGCCTCACGTTTTGAGGTGAAAGCTAGCGGCCTTTAGTTAACTCTGCAACGTGCGCTTTGTGCTCCATGGAACTAAGTCATAGCGCAGACCCTGCCCTCACCCTCCCTGGTTTTTGTTTGTTTGTTTTCGTTTTTAGAGTTCAACAAATTATACCACTTGGGATATTAAAATAGGATTTACTGGGCGCCTGGGTGGCTCGGTCGGCTAAGCCTCTGCCTTCTACTCAGGTCATGATCTCAGGATCCTGGGATCGAGACCCGTGTGGGGCTCCCTGCTCACCATGAAGCCTGCTTCTCCCTCTCCGTCCTGCTCATGCTCTCTCTTGCGTGCACGCTATTTCTCTCTCTCAAATAAATAAAATCCTTAAAATGGAGTTTACTTGATAGGTAGAGAGATAAGGGTTCTTATTATCTAAACACGGGGAATTAAAAATATAATGACTGTAAGGGTACCCTGCTGAAGATGGAGTGCCCGAGTTCATACGAAAGACAACACCAAGAGAGACATCCTCAAGATAGGCCCAATTAGAAAATGAGCCACATTATAGAAACCTAGAGTAGCCCTGAATTTAAAGAATGGTTTCATTGGTGGTATCTGTATTGGTGGTCTCTCATTTACTCCTGGATATCTAGATCCGTCCTGACTTTTTTTTTTTTTTAAAGATTTTATTTATTTATTTGACAGAGAGAGAGATCACAAGTAGGCAGAGAGGCAGGCAGAGAGAGAGGAGGAAGCAGGCTCCCCGCAGAGCAGAGAGCCCGATGCGGGACTCGATCCCAGAACCCTGAGATCATGACCTGAGGCGGGACTCGATCCCAGAACCCTGAGATCATGACCTGAGCCGAAGGCAGCGGCTTAATCCACTGAGCCACCCAGGCGCCCCCCGTCCTGACTTTTGACAGTGGTGAACTATTTTGCTAGCAGGTTGGCTCTATCCAGCCTGATACCCAGATTCCTTTTTCTAGCATAGATACTCTGTCGTAGTATAGTTGATATAACAACGTTCCTGTCTTACCTAACTAAAATGCTTAAAAATTTAAAAATAACATCATCTCTCATGCTTTTCTCTTTCCTCCCCGGAAATCCAACTACTCGATGTATGAGAAATGGCTTCCGGCAAATGCTTCCCGCTAGACACCTGGTTCTCATACTACTTCCGATAGGTCAGTCTGTGAACTTGGGTGAAGTACGTTAACCTCTGTGATTCTCAGGTCCCTCTAGACTTCCCCTCCTGCCACATGCCCTCCCACCACTACAGTTCAAGTCCTACCCCTCTCTGAAGGCTCGTTTCAAATGCTGCTTCCGGAAGCTCTCCTTGACATTGCTTCCTCTTCATTTCCCCCAAACTGGCAATATCCGTTGGCCTTGTTTCCTGTCCTCTTGAAGTGCGTGCTCCTTGAGAGTCAAGGTTGTGCCTGGAACCTTCAGTTATCTCTGTGTTCCAGAATGCTTTTCCACAGTAAGGACTCACGTGTTGAAAGGATGAATAGATCAGTCAGTCCTGAGATCATGGACTGGATTTGTTTCTTTAAAATCACTAATTCGGACCGCGGTTCTCTACCAAGGTGTTGGTCCCACTGGGGCATTGGAATCAGTTGTAAGTGTATTGCAGTAATCGGTTATCTGTGATGGTTAGGACTTGGAAATTTGCAAACTATTTACTGTTTTTATAAATTACAGTGATTCTCTTCAGTAATATCCTTTAATTAGGATAATAATATTATCATCCTCCCGTGTTAATACTTCAACATGACTTTCTCCCTTGCACTGTGATTTGTTTCTTGAATTGGAGAGAAAGAGCAGAATTAGAGTCAGGACCCAGGAAATTATATGTAATCCGCAGTCTATCTTTTCTGTGCCACAACCCATAATAAGCTAGAAATCATTGCTAATGGTCACAGAACTATGGAATTACTACAGTGCTTCACTACTCTGCAAGATGTGGGAGCATGGTCAGAATGAACATTATCTGTCAATTTACGGAAGGAATAACCATTATTTTAAACCGGTGTCAGCAAACATTTCCTGAAAAGGGCTAGATGGTAAATATTTGGGGCTGTGATGGCCACGCAGTCTCTCAACAGCTCCCCAACTCTGCGGGTGTCACACAAAAGCAGCCAAAGACAACACACAAACTATTGGACCTTACCGTGTTCCAATAAAACTTTATTTACAAAAGCAGGTGTTGAGCCACGGGTCCATTCACAGCCACAGAGCACACAGAGGAGTTTCAGTGCTCCTGGTTACATCTTAAAAATTGTGCTAATCACATGCATTCTGCTTCTCGGTAATAGCTGCGTTCCTGTGAAGCAAGGAAAACAATGGGGTGTGGAACTTGCTTCCTTATTTGCAAGAACATACAGTTTTACATATCTCGGGGTTAATGGTCTCTAGACCTTCTTAGCGTAGGAACGAAGACTGAATTCTGTTCCTGGGGTAAATGCTGCCACAGAGGACATCTCTTCAGAGGAAGGTGAGGACGGCCTGATAAAGCTCCTTACCTGCCAAGAAGTTTGCTTTTGTGGCATTACCCGCGGTGCATTGTTTTCTGTCTTGGTAGTTTCTCTCAGTGGGATACTCGGGCTCTGCCTTCCTGTTTGGCATTTTTGCTGATAATTACTTGAAAAATCGTCACTTCTCTTTTTAAACTACCGCATGGATTCATCGCCTTTCTTCTTGACAGTCAAAAGGCCAACGAATGCAGCCACGTGAAATAAACTCTTAAAACAGGGCCCCAAGCACGCTGCACGTTAACTTGACATAATTAGTCCCCGGAGTTTGGACGCCCACCATGGATGTCTTAGAACCCAAATTCAAAATGGTTCTGTCACCGTCTGTGGTGGGAAACTGTCACCACGGCAGGGTCCCACGCACTGGGGACATCCGAGCTGTCGGATTATCTGGGTGGTGCCTGTAAGTCGGGCCGCGGCCCATTTCCTTGCCCTCAAAGCTCAGGCCCTCTCCAGGGCTCCCTGGGACAGGAAGAGTTTCCCCCCGGAGCGCTGGGGACAGGAAGAGTGCTCCCCCGGAGCGCTGGGGATATGACCCTCCCCGTCCCCAGCCAAGACCATGCCCTGCTCCGGAGGCTCTTCTGAGTCACGTGCCAAGTCTCTGTGCTGTCAGTCAGATCCGAGTGGAGGAGCCCCAGTGAAGGAGCTGGTGGCCCACATGTTCCTCATGTCACAGCCGTCCCCATTCATGCTGACACACAGCTTGAGCACCTGGCATCTCCGCTGGCCCTTGAACCGACTAGGACCGGAGCCCTGTCATCTCAGCACGTTACAGAAAATCGCACTAATTGTGACTTTTGAAAAAGAGATCCTTGGGTGCCTGGGTGGCTCAGTTGGTTAACGCCTCTCCCTTCGGCTCAGGTCATGATCCCAGGGTTCTGGGATCGAGCCCCGCATCAGGCTCTCTGCTCAACAAGGAGCCTGCTTCTCCCGCTCCCACTCCTTCTGCCTGTATTTCCTCTCTCGCTGCCTCTCTCTTTCTGTCAAATAAATAAAATCTATTTTAAAAAAAGAGAGAGAGAGAGACCCTGATCTCCCGTTACAAGCCTGTCGTAGAGGCTCAGTGTCCTCGCGGAGGGCGTGGCCTCTCTCACCTTCCACGCCGCCATCTTGATATTTGGGGAATGACATCCCTCACAGAAGCAAGACGGCTGCAGAAACTCCAAGCAGAATGTCACCTCCCCACGTGGCCCCACGCCACACAGGAAGGAAGGAGCAGGGATAAAATAGGGCTCTTCTTTACACTTTCCACTTCAGCGGGGAGAGTGTTCCCGGAAGCCTCCGGTGGCCTCCTTTTCGAGTGTACTGGCTAGAAAACTTGGCTTCTAGCGTGGGGGAATGAGATGGCCACGATTGGCTTGGACAAGTCATAGCTCCTCCCGGTGCTGGACACGTACCATAATTAGGGTTCTGTTGACAGAGAAGAAAAGGGAATGGCTTTGGGTAAGCAGCCAAATGTGTCTGCTGCCCCTGACTTAACCCCCGCCCCCAAGTTGGTGGCTAGAGCACGTTTTGCTTTGACCCACAAATTAAAGCCTGGCCAAGAGTCTACTGTCTGTAGATAGTTCTCTGGAATTATTGCCAGCAGTCTTTCCTGATCATTAGCAGACATCTGGATTCCCCATCCGTGATTTTTCTACCTGGCAAAACTTAGGATGCCTATTAGGATCTGAGCTTGCTGGGTCTTTTGGATATGATGTCTTATGCACCTGGCTGACTCTGGTTGGTGCTCTGCACCTTGATCTAGCCCTTCTGGGGTATAGATCAGCCATTTGGGACCCTTGATGCATTTTAAAAAGTAATTTCACCTTTCGTAGTGCAAATCATAGAATGCCTGCATTTTTTCCATGGTGGCGCAAGATAACGTGCCTTGGTATTATGTTGATGGGCTATTCTAAGTAATAGATAAGAATTTGAAAATTCAGATAAGTTGAAGGGGTTCTTCCCTGCCCATCCTAATTTCATGTTGTAGTTTAAAATGTGATTTAAACCACTGGCTCTTGGTTTTTTGAGATTACGTGCATAAGATAGTAAGAAATTGTTTAAGAACTATAAGGGTCCATTTCATCTTGCAAGAGGCCCAGTAGAACTAACTCTTAAATACTCTGTAGTTTTAGAGAAATTGAGAGTTTGCAAATCTTTTTCATCCCTATTTTTTTTAATAGTTTCCATACCTGCTATCCCCATTTTACAGATGAAGAGATAAGGCTATAAAAATTAAGGTGACTTGGATGGGTCGTAGCAGTCTTCACGTAGTCGCTGCTGCAGCTGGCCCTTCTGAGCGCACTTCTGAGGCCCTTTTCTTTTTTACCCTAGAGGTCCCATGGCCATGTACAGTAGGATCAAAGAATGCCGTTCATGTCCATGGATAGCCCAGTCATGCTCTCTGCTCATTTTGACCTCTGCTACTCTGCCCAGACTTCGTCCAAGATTTCCTTTCTCTCCTGGGTGCAGTTTCCACTGAGAAATAGCAAATGCAAGCAAAGCGGCTCTCGTAGGTTCAGCCATAAGTGACCAAGACCTTAAAATAATAGTGGCTTGAAAGAGAAGTTTCTTTCATATGGGAAGTCTAGAAGTAGGCAGTGCAGAACCCTGTCCCTCTGACCCCTCTGGGACTGAGTCTTCTTCCAGCTCCATATGGCCTTCTTCTCTTGGTTCAAAATGGACCCTCAGCGAGCCGTCGGCCTTCCAGGCAGCTGGACAGGTGGAGGGGGGTTGGACAAAGGAGGAAAAGGGCTTGGGGCAAGGATCAAGAGTCAGGTTCCTAGAAGCTGCCAGAAGTCTACCACAGGGCCTCTCCCAGCTTCAAGGAAGACTGGGAAATGTGTTTCTATTTTGGATGACTACATGGGATTAAAATTCTAGTACCATGCAAGAGAGGGAGGATAGCTAATAGGAAACCACTACGAGAGCTTGCAGAAAGTACGGAAAAGCAGGAAATATAACCTGAATTGCCGTTAGGAAACCATTTCATTGGTGCTATTATTGGTATCTTTTGTGAAAGACACCTGAAATTTCTGTTTACTAATTCATTCATTGAACAGATACTTATTAAATACTCAGTATGTATCAGTCACTGTTGTAGATACTGAGGACATACGTGGGGAGAAGGTCAAGGAAGGATTCTCCCAGGGGTGAGAGCTGAACAGCAGAAGGTTGTGGACAAGTGATCCATAGAAAGATCTGGAGTGAGAGATGTTCTAGGCAGAGGGAAGAGTACGTGAAAAGGCCCTGAAGTACTACACTTGGTGTGTCCAAGATCTGTGCATATGCAGAGAGGCAGATGCTGTGGTTGGAGCAGCAGGACCCACGGGAGCATGGTCAGAGGCAAAGTCGTAGAGGTCTCCAAGGGTAGACCCCACAGGGCCTAATGGACCATAGTAAGGAGGTTGGGATTCACTCTCAGTGTTATAGGGAGCTGTCAGATGGCTTTGATCAGGCGCACGATGTGGTTATGTTTGGATATCCCAGCTGGTAGGCAACCCAATGTCACAGATCTATTGGGCGCATCAAGGAAGGTCCTTACTTCACTGGGGGTATTTGGCCCTTGCCTTCCTGCCAGTGACCCTGCTTCGTTCTTGCATTAAAACAAGTTATAATCGACCTTGAACCTACACCATAGGGAGACATTGCTCTAAGAGAGCCATGCAGTTGACAAGCATCGCCCACCATGCGTTGAGTTTCAAGACCCAGATTTCACACACATCCTAGAAGCAGGTGTAAGGTTCATACTGGGACTCAGTCCTATCTACATTCAAAATCCCAGAAAGATCCCAGGAACGTTCTCAGGGATGAGGACCATCGAGACCGAATGCCGATCCTGCCAGTGACTCTTCCATGAGACTCCTCAGGTGCTTTGCTCATCCGCCTCTGTCGGTTTCTCTGTGGCTTTCTGCTGGCATGCCGTGGTTTGCCCGACTGTCCCTTCTGGTTTTGTCTTGTCAGGACAAAGCCCAAGGATGAGCAGGATGTGGTTGCCTGGCGGCATTCGTTGCAGATGTCCTCGGCGTGTGTGGCTGCAGTCAACCCACACTCGCCGCCTGCCTCCCCGGCTCCACGTGCAAGGACGCCTAGGCAGGAAGGTCCCAGCGACATTGTGAACTAGAACCCGCTGCTTTCTTCCAAAGAGGCAGGGGAGCTCCTTCGTAGCAGACTGAGTTGTAGAGTCTCTCTGGCATGCGAAACACAGACCTTTGTATTAGAAGTGAAATATTTAGATCGGGATCATTATGGAGCTCTTTTTACAGCAAGGCAGGCCTGCTAAACAGAGGGAGCAGGGCGAGGAAGCACAAAGGAGGTAATAATATCTGATTAGCTAAGCAGCTGGATAACTGAAGGAGAATTTGTTAAAAACCTCTCAAGACATCAACGCTAGATGTGAGTTGTTCTGTCAGCCCGGGCCACTTGTGGAGCTGTCTCTGGAATATTACCAGTGTCTAACTGGCTGCTCTTTTCCCCTCGCACCACGTGCCGGCTCAGGGGCCTGGGCTGTGTAACCCAACCCGCCGCTGTCATTGGGCCTTTTTTCCATCCCCGTGGTGGCAGGGGATGCCGCCCCAGGGTCATCTCCGTCACCCTGGTCGTACTTGACCGCGTGCTAGCAATCTGCCTCTGGGTTTCCGGGGACAGCAGGAAAGAACTGGCAAACTTGACCGCCTTGAAGCCCTCGGAGGATTGTTTTTGTAGAACCCCAGATTTTGCCAGGGACTTATTTTCCAGTGCGTGGTACACCCAGACCTTTCTGGCTTTCTTCTCGCCCCGTTAGCCCTGGTATGTCTGAGACTCTGCACTTTCTCTGCCCACTTAGAGGGCATGAGAGACCAGAGAGACCATGAAGTCCCTGCTTCCTTAGTTACCGGCTTTCGCTAAAGCAGATGCAAAGATTTGGCTGTAGTGAGCGTCTCCCATCTGCCTCGCTGTGCTGGTCCCCCGAAGGTCCAGGACCGTTGAAGCCCAAGCCTGGCCTGGTCAGTACCACCTATGGACACGACAGGGCTCCTTTGGAGAATGGGATGGCGGGTGCTGGACTGGACTGGACTGCCTCAGCCGCTGCCCTGGGGATAGCCGTCCCCATCGTAGAGCCCCTGAAGATGGGTCTGGGGCACCGGGGATGCCAGAGCTGCCTCCGTCCCCCTGCCCAGCACACACCTGTGCACGCATGCTGGTGCACGGAGGAGGCGGGTCCTGGGGCTCTCGGGTGAGGGCTTCGGAGCTCTGCGGCCACCTCCCAGAGGAGAGCCACGATCCCAGAGAGGATCCACGGAGGTGGGTCCGTGTCTGTGCTGAATCCAGCCCCTCCTGAAGGCTGATTGCTCTGAACCCAGGGCAGCAGCCCCTCTCTGAGTCTGAGTTCCCTTGCACAACCAAGGGTGCCCGGGGTGGGGGGTGGGGCCTCCTCGGATCCTCCCCGTGTTATGAGGGGTGCTTATTTCAACATCGTCCCAGGAGGTGTTTTGGGGCTGAAAAGCAAAGAATTACAAACAGGAGCCCAGGGTCCGGGCAGCTTCCTCTGCAGTTTAGTTCAGAGAAACCACATGCGGGTGGAAAATAGAAAAAGAAGAGGGAATTGTCGTAAGGCCGCCTGTTTTCCTCTTTAGGGTACAAGGGAAGTGGAGAAATCTGTCATGGATAAAATCCGACTTTAATGACAATCTGCGGCCCCGAAGCACAGACATATTGCAGAGCTAATGTATTATTTTGTTTTTGTTTATTCTGCAGAAATGGGGAAATTTCATTTTTTAGTAGAATTACAAGCTCCCCTTTTATTATTCACAAGCCCTAACACGCATGGCCACATGAGCCGCAGAGTGCTCGGCGCTTTCAATAGCGGCGGCTGTGCGAACCTAACCTGGTTTTCCAGCCCCCTCCCCGGTGGGCCGCGGGGCTTGTTGGAGGGTATGATACATGCGGAAAGCTGCTTAGAGCAGCTCAGCAGCCCCGAGCCTCGGCAGACCAGCAGCCTTGCTGGGAGGCTTACCTGAGCTCTGACGGGAAAGGATGGCCTTCCTGGGCATTACCGGTGGGAGGTCGTCATGGACCCAGAGGAAGGGGCACCGTGAGCTTTGGCAGTGACTCTCTTGGAGTTTTCGCTCCCTCGCAACCGGAGTGCTCTTCTCCACGTCCTGAGTACTTGCTGGACGTCCCTCCTAAGACAGGTGACAGTCCACCTGCTTTGCACAATGAGGGAGGTTTTGAAAGTCCTAATTCCTCACTCACGTGCTGATTCCCCTGGTCCCGGTGTGGCCTGGGCATCCGACCCCCAGCGAGGTGGTTCCGTGTGCAGCTCAGGTTGACAGCTGTACCCTCATTGTTTCCAGCCGCCAGACAGGGTTGGTGACCTTGGCCGTGCTCGCTGAGCCAGCTTCGTGGTCTGTACAGTCGTGGCGTAGCTACCTCCTAGGGGTTATTGTGAGGTTTCAGTCCCTTTGTATTCGCTGGGAGGCTCCTATAGGCCGGGCACTGTCACGAGAACGGGGCTTCAGCCGGGGGAGGGGGCTGGGGATGACCAGAGGCCCCCCCCTTGTGGAGACAATGGAGACACAGAGAAACTTCCCAAGACCTGCTGTCCTGTCCGACAGTGGTGAGCGCCGCAGAGACGCCGACGGCCCGGGGAGGGATGGCAGGCGCATGCTCAGTCCGGGCCCCGCGCTCCGTGCAGGTTCTGAGCGAGCAGAGCTTGAGAGGGATGAGGGAGCAGTCGAGTGACTGGCTGAGCCCCAGCGCAGCGCGTACGTGAGGAACCCTTGTGCCATGCCAGGGCTGCTTAAATCATAGGGGCCAAAGAGGAGAAAGCGTGGCCCCTTCCCTTGTCTCCTGCCCCATAGCTCTGACCGTTTCCTCTGCTGAGCTGGACGGCTGCCCAGGGGGGGACGTTCCGCCTGGGACAGGCCCGGCCAAGTGCGTTGTGTGGATCCTCTGGTTGTATCCTCACTCGGTGAAGTAGGTATCAGGTTTTCATCTCTGTCTTACATTCGAGGGAGCCGGGGCTTTGCTGGGCTGTAATCTGCTCGTGGCCGCACCAGGCTACACAGCAGGTACGTGGAGAAGTGGAGACGTCTTTCCTCCCAGCCTGCGTTATTCTCCATCCCTCAAGGACCGCCATGCGTGTCAAAGGCCTGCAGCGTGCCAAGGACTGACATTGTATCGTGACATCATCGATCCCTGTAACACTCAGGCTTCCTGTCTGGTCCCATGCCTTCTCAGCACAGCACCCAGCATGATCTTGAATGCAAGACAGAAATCGGGTCGTGGCATCCCCTTGCTTGAAATGTCCCGAGCTTCCCTGTGACCTTGAATCAATCCGGACTCTGGCCCGGAGGCCCCTGCTCTTGCCTCTGCAACCCTTTCTCCCCTCCCTGCCCATTTCCACCCCCCACGGCACCAGTCGCCCTCCTGTTCCCGCCACAGGCTTGGCTCCTTCCCTCCGCACCTGGGCCCTTGCCCTCGGCCACATGCGCTGCCTACAGAGCTGCCCCTGTGGCTCCTTCTCCGCGGGTATGGAGACCTGGCCCGTTCTCCGTCTTCTGCCGGTGGAGCCTTCTCAGCCTTCGTGGCCATCCCCTGCATCAGTCAGTTTGGCTGTCCTAACACCTGTCACGTCTGCAATTACCTCGTTTTCTTCTTTATTTTTGAGAGAGGGAGAGAGTGCGTTTGCTCACACGTGTGCGTGCTTATGGGGGGAGGGGCAGAAGGAGGGGGAGAGAGAGAGAGAGAGAATCTCAAGCAGGCTCCACACCCACCGTGGAACCTGACACGGGACTCAATCTCATGACCCAGAGACCATGACCTGAGCCAAAATCAAGGGTCAGACACTTAACAGACAGAGCCCCCCCCTCCCGGCGCCCCTCCTTACAGACTTTGATTTCTCATTCTCCCGGACAGTGCAGGTACCAAGAGTGGGGTCGCTCTGCTCTTGTCACAGCTGGTACGGAAGCCCGGTCAGCCGGCACTCTGGCGGGCCAGCCCCTAACTGACGGGGCATCTAAGACAAGGGCGGAAGGAAGGGAGACGGCAGGCAGGATATGGGGTGTACGGGAGGGAACCACAGCCTCTGCCCGAGAGGCCCCCAGCCGCCCCTGCCCCGCATGAACTCCGCCCTGTGGGTGGGCTTCCGGGAGAGGAATTAGGCTGCAGAGACAAGGACCGCCTTGCCTTGGGGAACACATCAGGGAGGGCTAAAAGGGCTGAAGAAGGCCCTGGAGGGCTTGAGAGTGCCGAGGGCAGAGTTCCTTTTGCCGGGTGGAAGGAGGGCAGCAGGAGGAGGCAGCAGGGGCTCGGCGCTCTTGGGAAGGGCTCAGACCGCGCTTTAGCTGCAGTCGCACTACCGAGAGCTTTGTGACCTTGGGCAACGTCCTTGACTTCATCTGTAAAATGGGGACGATGCAGTCTTGACTTTGGTGAGAATGCAGTGAGCCTCTGCTGTCCACACGTCGGGTGGTCAGTCAATGCTGCCGTGGAGCTCAGTGTCCGATCCCCGGGCTCCACGGCACAGGCAGGCCCTTGGCTCCGGGGCCTGGTATTACTGGCCTTCGACATTTTCCTGACATGAATAAAACTCAGAACGCTAACAGCCACCCAGATAGCCGGACCCATCTCTGCCGAACAGCACCTTCATTGGCTGGAAAGAAAGTGGGAACTTTCTCTTGTCGTTGCACGGAGCCCTCGCCTGGTGAGCCAGACTGCGAGAGAGAGTGGACAGTGGGGAGACGGACACCTGAAGCCGGAGCTGGGGGCCGGGTGGGGACTGCCGGCCCTTCCCACAGGCCCTGACTGCTCTGCTGACACAGCTGTCCCTTTGGAAGTTGGCCCCGAGTGGGAAGGGCCACGGAACTCTCCCAGCCCACCGCGGAGTGCTTTCTGTTCATCGCCTGCGGGCGGTGCGGTGCTGGTGGCCAGGGCGGACACGGCCTCCTCACAACAGGGGGCAGACTCTGAGTTACACGTGACCCTGGTCGGGCACCCGGGCCAGCTTCTCCCCGGGCCAGGCCGTGGACGTGGGTCCCAGAGAACAGAAAAGTCTTGCAGGAAGGAAAGGGAAATCCTAATTACCACCCGGGAAACAATCCTCATTTCCAAACCCAGCAGGTCACCTGGCAGATAGCGTGGGGGCAGTGATTCATTAGGACACCGCAGTCCCCCATGTTAAAGCAGAGTTAGAACCGCATCTCGGGGCCAGGAGGGAGATCCGGGACTTCATAAATCACGGTTCTGGCTCTGGTTCCTGCATGCCTAAGCCTGTAGCAATTTATCCCAAATGAGGAAATAATAATGTCGTTTTCCAGCAGCCTTTTCCTGGGGGAAGGTTCCGTGATGGAGGGTAGGCAGGTGTTTCAAAGACTCTTCCCGGCTGTACCTCCTTATAAGGTCGGCGTAAGGAAGTTCTCCGCTCTCTCCCGCCTCACCCCTCCCCTTTCCTTGTCAGTCACTCGTCAATGGGGTTTCAGCAGTCAGAGGGCTCGGTGGCCAAGGACTTAGGTCTGGTCTCTCCAAGTTTTCAGTTTGTTTTGCAGAAAGTAAAGTGACGTCACTGAGTGTGCGCTGGTCCCTGCCGCCCTTGCTGGGGACGTCCGTGGTCCCTTTCCCACACACGTCCCCATTGTGCAGATAGAGGATGGTGAGTCGCAAGGGGAGCCTGAAACGGACAGAGGCTTGTCTCTCGTGCCTCAGCCTGGACGCGGGGTCTCCTGGTTGGCCCAGGAATCGCTACCCAGCAGGGGCTCAGGGACCCCGCTCGCTTGATCTGGTGGTGTTGACGTGCCCGAAGCCTCCTGCCCTTCTCCGTTCACCCAGCCCAGGGGACAGAGACCAGACGTGACGCTTGCCTCCTCCACTTACGGTCACTGCCCAGAGCTGGTCATGGGGCCTGAACTAGTTGCAGAGGACTTGGGAGTGGCCAGGAGATGGTTCCTTTGCTGGGCAGTTGCTTACCTGGGACAACTCCGTGCTCATGAGTGGCTCTCTCTCTCTCTCTAAAAATGAATAAATAAAATCTTAGGGGAAAAATGGGGGGGGGGGGGAGGGAGGGGCACCCGTGTGTCTCAGTCAGCGGAGCGTCGGACTCCTGGTCTCAGCGCAGGTCATGATCTCACAGTTGTGCGATTGAGCCCCAAGTCCACTCCATGCTGAGTGGAGCTTCAGGTTCTTGCTCCCTCTCCCAGCTCACTCATGCTCGCTCTCACTCTCTCTCTCTAAATATGAATAAATTCTTAAAAAAAAAAAAAGAAGAAGAAGGATCGTGAGTTTGGGTGATTATCCGATGCCGCATCTCAGTGAGTTCCACCATTTTCCCCATAGAGAAATGGTCTTGGCTTAAATCACATTCCCAGCTGTGGGGTCTGGACCTGGACCCAAATAACCAGGCCATCATTTTGGAGTTTTTGTTTGTTTTTTGGTAACATGAAAGAGAGAAACGGAATTGTTGGGTTGAGGGGCAAGTGGATAGACAGAAGCCAGCGGAGGCGAGACAGACTGATGTTCTGTCCCAACTGACACCGTCGGTCCTGGCAGCAGACAGGAGCTGAACAACCTCTCTTCTGTTCGCAGGGCGGCATAAGGCCCCCTGGTGCTTGTTGCCTTTTCCTAATTCCAGACCTGCCCTCGTCCCTTGGCTCATCCTGTAAAGCGAATAACGGTTTTGTGTGTGATTATGCGGCCGACCATGCCACAGGTGGATTCGTGGGAAGGTGTGTTTACGGTGGCCGTTCAGGCTGGCCGGCCCCGGAGGGGATGACCCCTGCGGGGCTGCCGCGGTCATCCTGTGCTGTTGCCCAGCTGAGACAGTGAGGAGACCTCATTTCTTTTTTTTTCTTTTTTAAAGATTGTATTTATTTATTTGGCAGAGAGAGATCACAAGTAGGCAGAGAGGCAGGCAGAGAGAGAGGAGGAAGCAGGCTCCCTGCTGAGCAGAGAGCTCGACGCGGGACTCGATCCCAGGACCCTGAGATCATGACCCAAGCCGAAGGCAGCGGCCCAACCCACTGAGCCACCCAGGTGCTCTCATTTCTGTCCAGGTTTACTCCCTCCTGGTCCGAGCAGCTGTACTGAAGTTTGTCGGCCCGCCCATTAGCTTTTGCATATAAAGATGGCCTTTTTATATTCAAATTTCAGTGCTATATCATTTAATCATTAGGCAGTTTAGGAAGTGTGTATTTGGGGCCATTGTTCTTCCTGAATGCCTAATCACCAAAGGGAAACATTGGGAAACAAACGCTTTCTTCCAGGAACTGTGGTTTCCTGGGTAAGGGGTGAGGGACACACCTGGGTGTCCGAGCATTTTGCCCCCAGTGGCCTCGAGAGGGACCCGCAATTGACAGGCAATTGCTGATTTTCAGCGGCTTTTGTTCTTCAAAACAGTAATCCCAGTGGATTCGGATTCACTCTAAACTGGGTTTCTTTTTTTTTTTTTTTTTAAAGATTTTATTAGAGAGAGAGAGCAAGCACAGGCAGACAGAGTTGCAGGCAGAGGCAGAGGGCGAAGCAGGCTTCCAGCCGAGCAAGGAGCCCGATGTGGGACTCGATCCCAGGACGCTGGGATCATGACCTGAGCCGAAGGCAGCCACTTAACCAACTGAGCCACCCAGGCGTCCCTAAACTGGGTTTCTGAGAAGGCTTTTATCCGTGAGGCTCAAGGGATCTGTTTTTCCCACCTCTGACCTGGGCATGTCGGGGTTCCTTGGAGTCAGCAGGGTCACAGCTCACAGACAGGGTGGCATTGGGTCCTGCTGTGAAAGTGCCGGATGAGCGTGAAAACAGACCCGTGCGCCGTGCACCAGGACCAGTGTGCCCGACCCCGTGTGGCTGCCAGAGGACAGGGTCATCAGCCAGTGGCGCTCTTCAGAGGGCAGGTGGGGATGCCCTGGTTGGCAGACGGTGCCAGGAGGAACATTGCAGCAGAGACTGGGCAGCCAGCATTGTAGCTGTTCATGAGCCTGGGACCCTGGACCTGGCTGCGAATCCTAGATCTGCCTCTCTCGCCGGCTCTGGGAGCTTGGGCTATGTTTCAGCTTCCCTGTACACCAGCTTCTTCATCTGCAAAATGGGGATAATAATGGTGATGTTAGAGTTTGTTGACAGGCTTAAAAGATTTGCTGTCCATAAAGTGCTCAGCCAAGAGCTCAGCCCCAGACTCAGCGATCCCTAAACAGTGGGATTTTGACACAGAGCTCAGGGGCACTGAATGTGTTTGACAGGCAGTGAGTTCAGTCTGACGTGTTGGGAATGGAGGAGAAGTGCGCTCTGGCAGGTAGGGCTGAGCCCCCAGGACAGAGATTGAGTGTGGTCCCTGCTGCCTGTCCCTGGCTGGAAGAAGCCCACAGGTTGGCCCATTACCTGCGGGGTCTGTGCCTTCTTCTGCTCCCTCTTCCTATCTTAAAATCTCTAGTCCTTTTATTTTTAGGAAACGTACAGGTTTTCTCATTATGCTTTCTTAAAATACACGTATGGCTGCAAAAGATGTCCGTGCACCCCCAAGGATACCTAGAGCACTTCTGTCGGGTTCGGTGTGTCCGGGAGGGTGGTCAGAGCACAGCGCACAGCCCCTCCTCTGCAGCCCTCTTGCTGTGGTCTTTTTGATGGTACCAGGTGTACCCTGGGGCTGATTGTGTTCCTGGGAGTTGGAAGCTCTCACCAGAGGGTTAAATCAGCAACAGGAGAGCAACGCTCCCAGGAACCTCAGAAAGAATAGGAAATGATGCTCTCGAAGGGAGTGGGGAGCTACTCGCTTTGGCCGTGCTCCGTACCGTCTTCTTGGGGGAAAGAAAGTTCCCCTCCCCCCCAACTCTGCCTTCCCACAACACACCTTGTACTAAATACATTTTTCAGACCTGACTTTGTGCAAACACAATGTTGTTCTGCAAGCATTAAAAGGCAATTTAGTACTCAAAGGATTAAAAGCTCATGTTAAATTGAAGACTGCACTTGGCATAAACATTAAAAATTGACGGAACACCCTGCACATTAACTGTACCGGGCTCCGTAATTAGCATTTAAAAGTAAAACATCATTTCCTTACTCTTTCCTACTTACTCATTTATAATGCATTTATTATAATCCAGATGTGAGCAGGAGGCTTTCTACCATCATCAGCGAATGAAAAACATACCTGAGATGAGAAAGAAGACGGGATTTATTCATCCGTCCTAAAAAGCAAAACCAGTGGGGAGAGTCCCTCACTGGGCTGGTTTGGAAGCCTTGAGCTTCCCTGTGGAAGACTGTCGCGCCGTCCTGGGAAAGATCACCTTGGCGTTTCTTTCTCCTCTCTGAGCCTTTCCCTAGCAAACACTGGGCAGAGAAGCCAAGCAGGCTTCCAGCAGCCACACGCTGGCACCTAAAACCGGTCACCTGGCAGGTCACCAAGGGACAGGGGAAGAGCTCGTGGGCTCATTGCGGAGGCTTCTTCGAAACTTTGCGAAGACCGGAATCCGATTTCCCGACTGGAGGTGAAATTCTGCTGACTTAGCGCAGATGGCTGGGCTGGTAAATGAGGACACCTGTTCGTGACACCTTCGGGCTTCTGCTTCAGTTGGGGCTTTTGCAGTGAGCGTGATCAGATTTGTAAATCCGGACGCCGTCCGAAGCCCACCTGCCTTTCCTCCTCTTTCGCTAGTGCGGAACGCACGCTGTGGCTGGTGGGGCGCGCACCCGCTGCAGCCCCCGTCAGTGTGCTGGGTAGCCGTTCGCAAACTTCTGGGCACACTGCGGTCACGGGGGAGGGGGGCGTCTCACTAAAATGCAGACGGTGCCAGAGCAGGTCCGGAATGAGCCCCGAGACCGTGCATTTCTAATGCGCTCCAAGGTGGTGACCCGCTTGGAGGACAGAGGTTGCCCCGAGATGCTGAAGTCAGTGTTCAGCCGCTGAATTCAGATCAGCAGGTGGACGGGACCCTCCAAGAGGGCCAGGCCCCTGCGGGAACCCCACGGAGATGACAGAAATCACCAAACATGGCTCTTGCCCTCAATGAATTTACTCTCGAAACACCTGAGAACTCATTATCTGTCTCGGGCTTCTCCTGCTGGGCCTCGTTTGCAGTGTGACTGAGGACAACTTCCCTCGGTGTGATCTAGAGATCCTGACGGACGTGTTCTGCTAAGGCAGACCTCCCCAGCTGTCCCCGAGTGGCCTCGGGTTCCCTGGCTGGGGCCCTGTGAAGTCTATCAGGCCAGCCAGTTCACAGGACAAATGCACTATCTGGGCTGGGAGGCCAGACTGGGTGAACGCATGACACAGGGTGTTAAAAGCGGACGAGAATTCTGAAAATAGATTTCGCCCTTGTCTGAACAGTGCCAGGGGCTGGCTCAGCCCATGGGATGCCTCAGCCCTGGAGGATTTGGGCAGCGAAACACGTGTCCCTGGGGACCGGGGGCGGGGAGCAGCTCGGGAGAGAGGAGGGCTCCTCCCAGAGCCAGGTTCCCAAGGAACCAATTTGGCACCTGCTTGGTGGCAGTCTCTTGGAGGCAAAGAGAGAAAAGAGGAGGCTTCAGGACAGATGTGGGAATAGGGTGATACCAGCAGGCCCCTTCTACTTCCTTTTCATCACTTCAATGATTTTTAAAATTCCAGAAATGTATTCGTGCCCCTGCATGACTTGACAATGCTTCTCTCTCCCAGAGAGCCATGGGCGAAAACACACCCCAGCAGCAGTCGGGGCGGGGCCTGCTGTCTGCGGGGTGAGGGCGCGAGCCTGGATTCCGAGTCAGGCCTGCGTGGAAGCCCAGCGGGGCCTGGAGGGCGGCGGCGTGGGGTTTCCAGGGTTGTTAATTACCGTCGTGTTTTTATGGGAAGATCCTTGGGTGTGTTTGTGGGAACAGAACCCGATTTTAATTACATCCCTTCTGGTTATGCCGACTCTGTGCTTCTAAGGCTCTTGTTTCCCTGGCTCTCATCTACCCTACAGAGGTACAGAAGGGCTTAAACATCGGAAAATCCCGTTCGCTGTGTTTGCAGAGACACAGGAGCAGAGGATTTTGGAGCTGAGAGGGAGTCGGTGTAGCTCGCGCCGCCCCCTCAGCTTGTGAGGACCGCTCGGAGGCTCTGGGAAAGGCTAACGTGACTCGCCCAAGGTCACACCACTAGGACTAAAACCCTGGTCTCCCGAATCCCTCCACTTTGTACATCTTACTGACCTGCACACGGGTTGTTTTTTTTTTTTCTTTTCAGAGTCTCAGTTAAAGTTAGAATCGGACACTTCCTTGTGCCGCCTTTCGGTGTTGAGCCGGCTAGCTACAGAGCCCGTAATTACTCCCGTGGCCTTCTGACTTGGTTCTGGGGACGCGTCCACACAGAGCTGGGCGGAGGAGTGACCGCCATTAGCCGGATCGGAGAGACCCACCGCGCTGCTCGTGGGGCTTAGTGGGAGATGTGCCTCCTGGAGGCGAAGCAGGCAGGGGCTCGGGAAACAGGGAGTGAGTACAAGCCGCACGCTTGTAGCCTGGCCAAGGGGGGCCTCGTGGCTTTACTTTTCGAGAAGACGCGGGTTTTGTGCTGAAGACCAAAGTGGCAGTCCCTGTCGGCGTGAGTCGAGTGCGCTCCCCGCCCAGGGATGCTTTCTGCTCTCTCTGGGCTGTTCGCGACTGTGGAAGGGCCTCTTCTCGCAAACTTATTTAATAATGGCACACGGCTTTTTAATATTCCATTTGATTTCTCTTTTACGGTATTTTTCATTGAACCCTGTTTTAATTGCCCTTTTTTGCACATGGAGAGCCGGGGTGGGGCAGGAAGGCTTACGGATGAGATGATGATGGTCGTTACCTCCTCTGTCTCGGCTCGGTCCTCGTCACACTGTAGCTGATTCCAGGCATGTGTAAGCCCTGGTCCTCGTGTGCGCGTGTCAGAAGACAGCACGTGTCGAGGAAGAAGCCTGGGAAGGTGAAGCCAACCGGGGAAAAGTTGCGTCACCGTCGCCACCAAGGGAGGAAAAGAAATGCCACAAATTCTTGCTGCCTAGTCAAACGGTCAAAGCAGAGTGAAGCCTTCGGACCCATCGACCCAGAGTACTTGATCCGGGCTGCGCAGCCCATGGTAGACAAGGGGTCATGGGATCACGAGCTAGAAGGGACCTAGGAGGGAACTGGGTCCCTCCCGTGTGTCCAGGCACAGCCTAGGGCAGCCAGAGCTCACCACGTCCGTGCTTCACCGTGACCTGCACAAGACAAGGCACCTTCTTTATAGTTGTTCAGCTTTCCAGGGGCGGTTCCTGAGTTGCCCTGAGGAGAAGGGAATGAACAACCCCGTTTCCTTTAGCTTCCGCCCCTCCTCTACTCTTGCAACCCCAAGCCTAGTTTACAAATCTTGACCTAGTTGTTTTATGCCCAGCCAGTGACCGTAGAGCGATTGCCGCCGTCCTGAAGGGGCCTCGGTAGAGAACCACAAAACGGATCTGGCTTGCGCGGAGATGACTTCTAGCGTCCCTGGGTCTTCTTCCTCCCCGGCTGGGTGTGCAGTGGGCAGCCATTCAGCAGGCTGGTGAAGTGATTTAGATTTGATGGTCGAAGGGAAAGATTGTCAGTCCTGGTAACTGCTTGAAGAAAGGAAAATTATCCCGCGAAAGGACGGCCCTAGCCCTTTGTCCTACTCTTCCTCTCCTTGAGACGTGCAAAAAAAAAGTTCCTTATTCCAAAGGCAGTACAGATACTTGAGTTCCTACCGTGTACGGTGTATAGGGCTGAGCGCCGCAGGCCAAGCAAGGCAAATCAGGTGATTTTATTTTCCGGTTTCCCTTCCTTTCAGCCAAGATAGCTGCAAATGTTTAGGCTCTCCTTTGCACTGGATGGGGTCTACCCAGTTTCCTCCTACCAGCCTAGGGTGTAGCAAGTCGCCAACCCACTATGACTGATGAGGAGGCTTTGTTCAAAGGGGTTAAGTACCTTGTCTAAGATCTGTGGACAAGACTGGTGGGGCAGAGGCGAGATCTGAGAGCCAATCTCTATCCAACCCGTCCCTTCGTATTTGTCAACCTGGAAGGAAGAATCTGAGGGTTTGGCACAGACCGCCGTCCTCGGGCCTATCGAGTTTGGAGCCTTTACAAGGGTGAAAAGAGAGCGGACCACCAGGCTAGGAAGAGGCAATCTGTACCATACCCCAGCCAGCTGAGGACTTGCACGAAAGCCAGGACCATGAGGGTGGAAGGGAGGAAGGTGTCCAGAGGATTTGGTGAACTGAGGGGAGGAGAGGGAGGGTGGCCTAGGCCACGCCATTGGCAGTCAAGAGGAAAGGCCTATGAGTTCCTTTCTGGAAACCGATTTTTGAAGTGCCAACGAGATAGTCAGTGCCCCCGTCCGGCAGATGAGTTGGAAATGAGTTGGGTCTGGAAGGCAGGAGAAGTGTAGGTCTGGAGACTTGAGCACCATCTGCTCAGAAATTATGATAGAAGCTGGGGAATGAGTAAGAGCTCCTACTTCCTTCTTTCCAGACATTGAAGGGGACCTTGAAAAAATCCCACTAGTAAAGGAAAAGCAAAGCAAGAAAATAATAATCACTCGCCGTCATGGAGCCCCAGTGAGAAAGGGAGTGGCAGTCAGGGAGTTGTGTAGAAGGAGAGACAGAAAGGGCCCTTGGATCTGTTCATTAGGAAAGCCTTGACCAGAGACCCCCATGGCCTCATACGCACAGGAAGCCGGCGTCACACTTGTGGGACACGTGATTTTTGAAAGCAGAAGGACAGAGGAAGCTCCGGTACCAGCTCCAACGCCCCCCACCCCCACCCCCAGTGGTGGTTACAGAACAGCAAGGTGGGAACGTAGATGGCGGCTCGCTTGCAGGCTCCCGGAAGGGCAGCTACGTGATCGGGTCAGCCCGGCCTGGAAACTCAGAGGGGATCGTGCTAATCGGACTCCAGGGAAGCCCACTAAATTACAACACCGATCTTTCTGTTTACAAAGAGCAGTCAACACCCGCTCCAGGCAGAATGACTTACATGCCCCAGTTGGCACCTCTAACCCCAAAGGACAATCCCTGAGGAAACCAAGTTGTAATCGGAAGGTCACTGGGCGAGCAGGGACTGTGAGGGCAAGAGGTTCAGGCAGTTGGCCCTTCCGTCCTGTGCGAATCCCCAGTACCATGCATCGATTTCTATTATTATACTTACAGCACTTAATTCTGCTTTCTGATTATACTGCTTCCCATAGTGGACAGTGGGCTCTCCAAGAGCAGAGTCCATGCCTTATCTGTGTGCGCTGGTGTGAAGTAGTCTGTGCTTATTACATGTTAGACGTGCAGGAGATGATGGATGGATGGATTGGTGGATTGGTAGGTGGGTTGATGGATTGGTGGATGGATGGGCGGATTGGTGGATGGATGGATGGATGGATTGGTGGGTGGATGGATGGATGAATGGATGGGTAGATGAATGGGTGGGTGGATGGATGGATGGATGATGGATTGGTGGGGGGGTGGTGGGATGGATGGATTCGTGGATGGATGGATGGATGGATGGATTGGTAGGTAGGTGGATGGATTGGTGGATGGGTGGCTGGTTGGATGGAAGATAGAAGATCATATAGAAAAGTGGGTGCGTAGACAGATAAGAGAACGATAGGATCCAACTTAAGCTTTCTTTCTTTTTTAAAGATTTATTTATTTGACAGAGAGAGATCACGAGTAAGCAGAGAGGCAGGCAGAGAGAGAGGAGGAAGCAGGCTCCCCGCTGAGCAGAGAGCCCGATGTGGGGCTTGATCCCAGAACCCTGAGATCCTGACCTGAGCTGAAGGCAGAGGCTTAACCCACTGAGCCACCCAGGCGCCCCAACTTAAGCTTTCTTAATTCTAATCACATTGGGATCCTGACTCCCTGAGATCGCTCTGAGGTCACTTGGATTGAACTGGGGTCACTCTAGATCCTTCAGGCAGTTTCTTGGGCTACTTCTGCAGCTGGCCAGCCTCATTCTTTATATTTTAGGTTTTTGTTGTTGTCGTTAAGTAGGCTTTCCAACAGGGGGTTGAGCTCACAACCCTAAGATCAAGGCCTGAGTTGCAATCAGGAGTCAGACGCTTAACTGACTGAGCCGCCCAGGCCACCCCTGTTTTAATTATTTTTTCATTGTAATTTTTCTGTTATAAAATAACCTCTCAAGTTCTGGAAACTGTTTTTGAACAGTAACACCCAATGTTTCAACATTTAAATGTATACCAAACGTATACCCATTTATAGACATATAAATATACTCCAGAACTCCTTTTGGAGTTGATGGAGTGCTTTTTAGCTTCACTTTCATCCCACAAATCCTGAGAAGGGCCAGCATCACAAAAGGCCCAGAGTGCAGAAGCAATAGGCATGGTTGGAACGCAGACCAGGGCTCCGGACTCCTAGGTCTTGTTGGGTGAGCCCAGCACGGCCCCGTGTGCATGTCGGTGTACCCTGCGGTTGACATGGCCTGCGAGTGGCTTGGTCATTCATCCCGTTGATCCGTCTTCCCGGGGACTATAAAGTCTTAGTCAGCAAATGTCGAGCAGTCACCTAGAGATCACGTTTCTCCAAGTCGCTGGTTTGGAGACTTTCTAGTTCATTCTTGCTGAAACCAAAAGTCTGTTGCCTTTTCCTCCATTGTTTCCACCCTGTGCGGGGACTCCTTCTTCTTTGGGGCCCAAGACGATCCAGGTGGCACAGTGCTCGAGGGATGGGTGAGAGAGGTGGAGGAGGAGGAGGGAAGAAGGCCGTGTCCCCGGTTGCTGGTGCACAGAAGAACTTCCGCCCGAGCACACGGATCGTCTCCTCCTCCTGGTCTGTCTTGTGTCACGTGGTCTTCATTAACCGCAGCGGAGCCCGGACTGTGGTGCTACCTGTTTCCTTCCTTTTCCATCAGCCGAGAAGACAGAACAGCCGCCAAGGATTTGGTTGCAGAAATAGGAAGGAGGAGAGCAGAGAAAGGGATGGCAGGTGTCCCGGGAAGTGCCCGTTCTTCACTGAACAACACTTTGTCCCTAAGAAGTGGGTGACAGTGATTCCGTAGACTCCTCATGTTCCTTCCTCTTCCCCAGTCCTCTGTGTTCTGACCCTCTCCTGGCAGCACGAAGCACGTTTATCTAATAACGGCCCTGGCAGGTGGAATCAATGCGGCAGAGGCCATGGAAAGAGCACTCAGGTGTTTCGTATTGTTGCACCTAGCGGGGGCGCGGCAGGGCTTGAGGCATATAACCCAGAGGCGCATCTCAGAGAGGCGTACTCCCAGGGAAGGCTTCTTGGGATCGTGTTCAGGCTCAGTGACCCCCAGAATCTGCGGGTGTGCCCTCTGCAGAGAAGCCGGAGCGCCTGGCTCGTTCATGCCGCGTTAGCTCGGAGGTAAGGCTGGAGGCCTTTGTGTCTTCCCTTCTCCGTCCGTCTCTGTATGAAAAGATAAAAAAACTGATGTCGGTGACCGCTCCCAATGCAGGTGTTGACTCATGACATGTGGTCGAAAATACCCCGTTTCCTTTTCTCTGCCAGCCAGGCAGACGGACTTGGTTCACCCCACAGGGATCCCAAGACAGGTATGGTTCGGTGAGTCCCCACACCCCTCGAAACAAACAAGCAAACAGCGCACGGGCGTTCCCGTTTGCAGATGCCTCAGGGACAGACTTCAGAACCTTTCGGAGTTCGGAAAAAGAGGCAGGGTGGCCGTGTGTCTGAGATCTTGAGCGTGGGTTGGGAGCAACCAGCATGAGAGTCTGAGTTTCCCAGAGTCATGTGGCGCCATTTTTTATGGGGTTCTTCCTGGCGGTCCTTGTGAGCGCTGCCGTGTAGTTCTAGAATCCCTTCTACGTGCGTGACCTCTTCGGGAATGGGGCGTACCCGTATTTCCTCCTGCTTCCCTATTCAACATCTCCCCAGGAGACCTGCGCAGAGAGAGCAGTGGTAGTGTTCCCACTGGAAATTCTGGATTGGGTGCCTGCTTTATGCCCACCTGTGCAGTAGATAGAGAGTGTTTACTCTTCAAAGCCCGTCGAAGCCGGGAGCCGAATCCTACCGGCAGAGTTCTGACGTGCAGAGATAAAGATCTTATTCAGTCACCCTGTGACCTTCACGTGAGGCGGGGATTTGAACCGGGTCCGCCGCACTCCAGGGCGCACGCACTTTTGCTGGACCACGTTGCCTGCAATCAGGGGTGCCTCTCCCGCAGGCCCTTGGATTGGACGGCTTGTCTCTCCCGTGTGGGGATGTCCCCCGAGCCCAGTGGGCGGGGGCTGCGCGAGAAAGGAATGTTCGTGCGTCAGTTAAAATAGGTGTCCTCGCCCCTTGTCTCGCCTTCATATTCACAAATGTTCATTTCTTTCTTCCTCTCTCTTTTTTTTTATTCTTCCTAGGGATGATGACTGACAGATTAATATATGTCTAACTACGTGTCTCAGAAATCAAAGGGAAGGTGCTGTCAAGAATCAGTTGTCAGAAAACGAGATTAGGCTCACTTGTCATTTGCTGAGGATTGCAGTCTTTCAGAGATAAGGTTTCATTTAATGAGGGTAAAAAGCCTCCTTGAAAAAAAAGGAGAGGGAGTGAGTGTGGGGAGTGGAGTGAGGGTTCTTTTCTCTGATGTCAGCCAAGTGTGTTTTCACCTACCCTGATCCCCGGCACCTGGAGCCCGGATAATGGCAGCCTGGCCTTCCCCACCCCCTCTGCCCCACGGCCACTTCCAAAGCCGCGCGGTGACCCGCTCTTCCTCTCTTTGGAAGCTGATGCTCCTTTCCCCTGGGCAGGGGGAGCCAAGCCCGCACTCCGGAGGTGGAAGCGGCTCCAGAAAGCATGCGCTGTGAGGAAACGTAGAGTCCCATTTCCCAGCAAACTGAAGAACCCGCAGTGGGTTTGGGTGAGCTCGGAGCTTGTCTGACAAGTGCGGGAGAACTGACGAGTCGCGGAGCTGGATCCCTTTGCAGTCAGCTGTGTGCTCTTGCGGGAGTATCTATCAAGTTGTTCTGCACTTGTTGATTCTCTTAAGAGTGACCCGATAAGACCCCCGTGTGCTCGGGGGGACTTACCTCCCGTACCCCTACAAGTCACACTGGTGATGGCTGTCCCATCGGTGAGCTTCCTACAGCCCTCCGGTGTGGCCCGGGCTACGGGAGTTTGTCACACTAATCCCCACCCCCACCCCGTGCCCAATCGTGGAAACGGCCTGAGAAATGGAGAACTTGATTACGGCAAATGCCCATGACAAAGCGGGAAATCCTTATTTAAGGATGTGTTTGTTCTAGTTGTCTACTCCGAAACCTAGCGGCGTGACACCACCCCCGTTGTTACGCTCACGGAGTCGGTGGGTCAGGAATTGGGACAGGGCACAGCAGGGACGGCCCGTCTTTGCTCCAGGATGTCCCGGTGACTCGAATCTGAATTCCAGGGGCTAGAATCATCCCGAGAGAACTTCCTTCCCGTGTCCCGTGCCTGGGTGGGGATGACTCAGGGCCGAGCTTGGCTGCGACCCTCGGTGGGGGCCCCCATGAGTCCTTCCCCCGTGACTTGGCCATTTCTAAATGGCAGCGGGGTTGGGGGAGCTTCCTGAGAGGCAGAAGCAGCGAGGCCTCTTCTCGCCTCGCCTGGGAAATGGCACCACGTCGGCCACGGAATCAAAGCTCTCACGAGTTCGCCACATTCGAGGCGGGGGAGGGGAGTCGCCGCCACCTCCTGCCGGGAAGGACTCGCAGCCGCGTTTTCCAAGGACCGTGATGCTGTCCGGGTCTCCTCCTCGCGCTTCCATTGGTTTTCATGGACAAGATGGTCTGTGAATGCAAAATACGGGACCCTGCGACCATTTACGGCTGATCTGGCGTGAGTGGCTGCTTCTCCTTATGAAGAAATACATGTATATGTGCGTCGGCGCACACCGTCCCCAGGCGGGCGTCTCCTGCAGGGACAGTGAGCATCCGGGCAGAGCAGATTGTAGGCGGCAGTCGGAAGGGCAAGGAGCCACGTTCCTGCCGCGCACCACAGACCACTGAAGTCGGGCTCTGGCCCTGTGTGTCTCCGGGGCTTTCCCGTGGCTCCTCGCACCGTCGTCGTACATCCCACCTCTGCGCTCTGGCCCCGTCACTCGCTCACTCGCTCATCTGTGGCCCAGCGCACCTCTGGCCATTCCCCTGACACCTGCTGCCTTACCCGCCGTCCGCCCTGTCTCGGGCCTTGTCCTTCCCCGGCCTCCGGTGCATTTTCCACCTCTGAGTCCCCTCCGCCCCCCGGAACCTCTTGCCCTTCCTGGGTTCTGTCCTGACGCTCTCCCGAGCTGCCATCCCTCTCGCCGTGGCTCCGTCCCCGGCCCAGGCCGCTCCGTGTGTGGGTGCCGTCCCGCGTGGCGCCGGTGGCCGGCTCTGACGAGATAAGAGGCTGATGAGGCCTGATGTCCGTCCATACCTCGCCTCGTCCGTCCGCTCTTCCTCAGAGGGCACCTGAGGGAGGGAGGCCTGGAAGGAGCAGCAGGGACAAGAGTTCGGCTCTGTCGACCGCGCTCACGGGGTGTGGGTCACTGACTCCGTGGCGACGCTGAAGCAGGCGCAGTCTCTGTCCATCCAGGATAGAAGAAGCAGGGACAGGAGACTCAAATACTGTGCCAGGGGTTAGCGGGTGAATGGCTGCGGGCCCCCGACGAGCCCGTCTGCAGTCCGTGCAGATGAGGAAGGGCCTTCCGCTCCCCAGGAGAGCAGGCTGTCCCTTTCCCCACATTCCGCTTTCCCTCTTCACTGACCACCAAGGCCAAAGCTGTGTCCAGGCCCCCTCAGCGGAGCAGAGTCCTCGTGAGTCCTGCAAGCACAAAGAGGAACCCAGCGTGGGCAGACTTTCTGAACACATGTGGGGAGGGCGGGGTTCGGGGCACAGGGACCCCGTCCACCAGCGGACGTGACCCAATCAGAGTCTTGGACGTCACCACACAGATAAGCAGCCACGAGGAAGGTGCCAGAAGGCAATCTGGGGTAGAGGCTTTTCTCCCACACCAGCCCTGAGGGACCAGATAAGTGCATGGACCCCCCTTGGCATGTGCATCAAGAGTAAGGAGAGAGAAAGTAATTGGGGCAAAACGTTAGTCGAGGAACAGAAACGAAGGTGGTGTGGATGTTGTTCGGACCATCCTTCCATCGTTTCTAGAAGTTTGGGACTTTTCAGAATGAAAAGTTGGGAAACATTTGAAAAGAGCTTTAAAAAAGCCATTCTTAGGATGGGAGTCATCACTAAATACACAGGGAAATGGTCTGAAGCCAGGAGTTTTCTGGTCCCTCAAAAGGAAAGCGCCGAGAACGAAGGAAAGAGCTGGAATTGGAGACATATGGTGCTTCTTAGGGGGTGCTCAGGCTGCTCGAGAGGCTGATTTAGAACTACATCTTACGCCGGGATCCCACCGCCCTTAACGTGACCCAAACTTTCCATTACCGAATTCGGAGGATTTAAGCCCTGCTCCAGTGCGCCTGAATCTGGAATCTGTCTCCTCAGTTAAGGATCCCTCCTGCCGAGGCCACACGTGTCTGGGCAACAAGTTCTTCCCAAGCCAAACTTCCATGTTAGAAAAAAGAAAGAAAGAAAAAGTCCTGAGCGGGGAGACCTGTGGTCCTCTTCCCTTTCAGGCCCGGCGCGGGCTACTTACCGTGTCATCGGACTTTGGAGCGTCAGAAATGACCGCGCTGGTTCCCAACGTGCTGAGCGCATGCCTCGGCCCCGGGAATGGTCTGGTGAAGACGACGCCCGTTCCGATGAGTGTGTGGTGGCGGGAGAGGTGTGCGTGTGCACGCGCGTGTGTGTGTCTGTGTGTGTGTGAGGGGTTGGGGAGGGTGTCTTGTCTTTGTCTCTCTCTCTCCGAACTCCTTCCCATGTGGATTTCTGATTAAAAAGTATGCGGGGACACGTTTACCCGTTTGGTTTTGCTCTTAAAACGGAAAGCTGACAAGCGTGTTTAATGGGCCCACAGTACCGAGGCACAAGAGGCCCAGGACCCGAGAGGCTCACGTGGGCCCCGACTGTTTTGATGAGGGCGTTACATGGGACTCACCGGTTGGAAGCATTAAATGCAAACCAGACAGGGCATGCTTCGGACGTTTCGTTGACTTATCGGGACAGTCTAAGAGCATGGGAACCCCAGGAAAAATAAGTCAAGCAGTATGTCCTACTGAGATACTAATAACATAAACTCCAAGAAAATGGAAAGAGGGAAATGTTATTTCCCAGCGCGGAGGCTGTTCTGTTTATGATCTAGATAGCAGGTCGTACAGAATCCCAGGATCTTGGAAGAGAGCGAGAGAGAGACTGTTCCTCCCAACCTGTTCGGCATTTTAGAGGAGAAAAAAGGTTTTGTGACTTTTCCCCAAAGCCACAACCCGCAGGGACGGAACCTGTTCTAAAACCCGGGTTTCCTGGCCTGGCCGATCTGGCCCAGGACTCGTGTAGCACGCTGACCTTGCCCGTGGGCGGTGCTCTTCCCCGGACTTGCAACCAGGCATTAAAACTGGCCAGAGCCGGCTGCCGGTGAGGACTGGGTCGTTCCCTCGTCCTCGTGCAGGTCAGCCATTTGCAGTCGTTTTCCTGGCCTTATGTGGAGCCTGGAAAGCTGGCTAGTCCTTTCACAGATGCGTGCTGGTGACAGAGGAAATCCGTCACCACCCGTGCGAGCGGGAAACAACCCTGAGCCCACAGCCTCGCTGAACGTTGTTTGCAAGCTTGATCTTTGTGTAAGAAGGACAGCATTGCACGTTACAATAAAAGCTACCAGCCAGCAGCTGTCTTTTCACCCGTGTCCCCTTCTCCAAGAAAACTCCTGGCTGGGAAGTAAATCTTGTCCTTTAATGGCAGCACAAAGGAGAAGTCTCGTCGCTTATAGGCGAGTGGCTATTTGAAAGCCTGGCTACAATTTTCCTGTTTTACTAACACTTGTAATTAAATCCGTCAACTCCCTCTAAGATTCTGTGTAAATACCAGATGCTCACTAAATTTTTTTTTCTCCTGGAGAAAGTGAAAAGTTGTGCACTAACAGTAGGGGAACGTCGAAGGAGGCACGGACCTGGGCGAAAGTGAGCCCGGGATGGCCTCCCTGTGAATTCCACGCCCCACCATGCAGGCCCCTGCCCCGTCCACGTTCACATCCACGTCCAGCTTTGGGAGGGAGCAGATGGCCTCCGAGCGGGGCGCGGTGGACAGAGAGGCACACGAGAAAGGGCAGGCCGTGCCTCTCCTCCCTGCGCGGCCACAGCCTGCTTTTCATGTGCTGTGATCGTAGCCCCGCCAGCTGTCACTTGAATTCATGCACTTGATCATAGGGGGATCAGAGGAGGAAGTTTGGGACGGCTCAGGGCAAATCCACCCACTCAAATAGTGGGGGAGGAAATCCTCTCCCGCACCTGTACTCGTCAGGGGGATCAGATATACTTTATCTCGTTCCCCCCCTTTTTCTGTAAAAGAAGTGCGACTTTTTTGTCCCAGGGGTGATGATATTTCAGCAGCAGGCAAAGCGGCCCCCCTTGGGTTTTCCAGAATTAAATGTAGTGGCATCGAGTTGTCGTTACCTAAAGGGGAAGCTCTGGAAGTGCTCAGGGAGTCCGCATGAGCGCCCCTGGTGCTTAGACTGAAGTGTCTGGAGTGTGGGTTTCTTGGCATTTGTGATGCAAAAGCTGGGAAAGGGTGTTCTTCCTCTCCCTCCCCCCGCAGCACATTCCCTCTGATTTGTGTGAATTTACTTATAAATATTTCACACCCCTCAAAGTGGAAGCAAAGTCTTTCTGTCTACCCTGCCTGCCTTCTCCACTGCCCCCGGTTCCCCTCCGGTTTGGCCGGGCACACAGCCACACGGCGGGGGCGTCTCCGACCCGCGGGTTCTAGGGAGGCTCTGGAACGTGTGAGCTCGTGGAAGGGAGCGGGCACGGACGCACGGACCCGGCCTGTGCCGCCTCAGCTACTCTCAGTTTCCGCTTGAAACCCAAAAATCACAGAAGAGCTGTCAGATGGCAGCTGTGCATTTGGTGGAAATGAGAATTCCAGATTTTATGCTAATTTGGTTTCAGGTTCCTTTGAACCTGCAGTTTCATGAGGCTGTGCTTGAAACGGCAATCTGTTTTAGATAAAAGAAGGGATTACTAAAGACTTTTTAGTTTTGCAAACATTTGCAGCCTCCAAAAGGAAAGGGAGAGATCAGATTTATTCATTAACATTGTCATGTTAAGTTTTCTTCTGCTTGACCAAATGGAAAACTCTTCCTTATTTCGGCCGAGATTTTTCCGGTTTCAGGATTTTTGCGTTGGTAGTCACATCTTTGTTTCAGTCGCGTTCCTTCTCTAACCTCAGGGTCCCCGTCATTCCCTCCCGGAGGCAAGAAAGCAGAGGCGAAGCTCGTGGGAGCACCTTCCCCGGGGCAGGTGCGCACCTGCTTCCTTGCTCTGAACGCTGGGAGCGACCTAGATGGTTGTCTCGCTGACCTATCGCTTTGTAACAAGCTACAGATTTAATAACTGAAAACATTTATTTGTCAGCTCTCGATTTTGCCATTTGGTCAGGGCTCCTCCTCTCTCTTCCACATGGCCTGGGCTAAGGCAAGCTCAGCTGGGCTGCGGGAGCCGAAGCCACGACGTTTATCTCCGCGGCTGGCGAGCTGTTACGGGCCCTTGGCTGGGAACTCAACTGGGTCTTTTGTCCCGAGAGCTGAACCCTCCATGCGGGTCGGCTTGGGCTTCCTCACAACGTGGTGACCGGGTGCCAAGCAGCAAGAAGCAGAAGCTTCCAGGCCTTCCTACCGCCTGAGCCCTGACGCTCAAGAATGTTACTTCCGCCGCATTCCCCTGGTCAGGAGAGTCGCGGGTTCGGCCCAGACTCCAGGATAGAGGATGTAAGCGCCACCTTCTCGGGGAAGAAAAGCAGACTCATACGGAGGTGTTAGAGGCCATATTTAGAGCGTGGCTGCCGCAGTGATTGGCAGCTTGATTAACGATCAGTTTCCAAGAGAATTTACGCGCGTTCTCATGTTAGCCTCACGATGGAGGGCTCCCGTGCTCTGTGAAATCCTACGCTGGTTGCGGTTTGTGGAAAGGTTTTTTATAGTTTGTTTTTGAGATAATGTCTTCATTCTTTTCGTTGGCAGAGGTGTGAGTCATTCATTCATTCACTCATTGATCTGAGTGGTGTTTCTTGGCCATCTGCTCCACGTAGGGCATTCGTAGTAGATGTTAGGGGGAATGATGATGGGGAGTGGGAGTGTTAGGGCACAGTCCTGGCTCTTAAGGGATGGAATCTTTGATCTCCAAAGCAGCATCCTGGGCCCACCAAGGCAAGGTGAGGCCCACAGGAATGACCGTGTCCAGAGGTGAGCCAGGAAACAGGTGATACATGTCAGACATCGTCCTGAATGTATTTCCCTACGGAAACCCTCAAGATAAACTGTAGTCTGGAGCAGAAGCACTCATTGGAGATTATACAGGACCAGAGAGGAATTAACGTAGGCTTGCCCTTACCCCCAGTCCCAGCAGGATGTGATCACAGCAGCTGGTGCAGCGCAGACCATTCCCAAAGTCTGCCCGTCTGATTCTGAAGCCACAGAGATCGAGTCTACTGTAACGGCCACGTCAGAGGTTTCCACTCCATGCTGACCGTATGTGAGGGACAGGGAGAAATAAGAATTTCACCAGAATAAGGGTGAAAATCAGAAACATTCATCAACAGGAATGCTTTCCGGGAAGCTAAACCAAGGGAATTCTTTGCAATTCTGGCTGCCCACATAGTAAGTACCCCAGCAACTGTCTGAGTCACCGAAACAGAAGAAGGAAATGTTGCGTTCTCGCCCAACGAGAATTTCTGCAAATAAATATGTGGACCATCAGCCCAGTACCAAATGCAGCTAAAATGAAAGCACAAAAGCTCTATTAGGCCCACGTGTATCAGTAGACGGGGAGGATAGGATTTCCAGGGTCCTAAACATTATCTGTACCTGAGGTTACATTTTTCCAGGGCAAAAGAGCAAAGCCCTTGAGAGAAGGTTGAAAGGAAAGAAATGCTGACCTGCAGTTGGCCACCATGTCTCATGTTACTTTTGCAGGTGACCTTAATATAGGGTGTTGGTCACCTTTTAAACCATAAAACCTGTGAAGGTCGACGACGCACATACCCTGCCTCTGTGAGCGCAGCCGAGACAGCCT
Source organism: Meles meles (assembly GCF_922984935.1). NCBI lineage: Eukaryota > Metazoa > Chordata > Mammalia > Carnivora > Mustelidae > Meles > Meles meles. Next base: position 3,385,511 of record NC_060086.1, on the reverse strand, counting down.
GACCGTGACCCTTTGGACCTTGGAACCTCTCTACATTGTAGGTATATGGAATTCCAGGGTTGGCCAAGGGAGTAAGGAATCAGGACTCACCCCGTCGTGCAGATGGCAGAACATGGTTCAGTGACGAAGGGGCCGGACGCACCTGTCAGAACTGCGACTCCGCATCAGATCAGGCCTCTAGACCCCAGACGGTGAACTCCGGCCAGTAGGGAATGGTGTCACCGGGGAGGGGGACAGGGAGAGCCAGGAGGGCCCAGCCTCAGAGTCCGTATCTCATGCTCGTCAGCCAACAATAAGGTGCCTCTGGGCGACACGAGCAGAGACTGGCTACAATCTCATTTTTGATTGCCTTTCTTTGTGGTGTTGTCACATTCTGAATATTAATATTTTAATGTAGATTTGGTGGTTAAGTGAGAGAGAATTTATGGGTCTTCTACTTCTTTCCCTTTGTAGTTTATAGCACGCTGCAAAGTTTGAAAGTAAAATTCTTTTTCTTGACTTCCACACTTGGAAAATATTTATTCCGCCCTGCGTCTCAATAGTACACATCATAAACCAACCCGGGTCGGTTTATTTACTTCCCTCTTGCTGCGGCCCCATGATCAATGGTGGCAACGCAGGCGTGTCATGGTGGAGGTTTTTGCTTTACAACAGTGAGAGCGTGAGCTGTGGTCGTCTCCTTCCAGAGTGATGAGTAATGAAGCTTCATGTTAAAATTGCCTGTGTGGAAGGGGCGGGGGTGGGGGCGTACAGAGCCGAGTGGCTTGGGGCCGAGGTGGACCCGTGGTGCATCGCGAGGGGAGGCAGTCATGACCTACCGTTCAAAGTGATCTGGCCGATGCAGGAGAAATCCCTAGGACCCAGAAAGAGTTTCAATCTGGGCTGGACATCACAGAAGGCGTAATGTCAGGAGTCCACAGAGGTGGGAAGCAGGACAATGTTGGCAACGGGGCGGCTTCCTGCTTCCTGGTGGTGAGCAACCTGTTGGCTCCAGCTCTCCAAACGAGGGCTGTTGGTCGCCTGCCATGGGGAAGGAGCAGCGGCCCCCGCTCCCGCCCCAGGCCGACTGCAAGTCTCTCCCGGCTCCTAGCGGTGTGCTCTGCCCTCAGCCTCTCTCCACTCTATCCGGGTACCCCGACGCCTGTCAGGCGCCCCCAGCCCTACCAGCAGGCTGGGAAAACCTCAACCCCCTATTCATTCTCTCGCCTCTGTTGGCTATTGAGGGAGGCCTCCTGGTACGCTGGGTACCAGACAGGTCCGCAAATTCCACGCTGTGAATTATGTCCGCAAGAAAACCAGGTCAGTTCGGAAAGACGGGATATCACGGGGAATAGGCTAGCATTATATCCTGACAAATGGATAATATTAAGAGCTGAGCGGCCCAGACTCCTGTCCCTCATAGCGCTGCTACGCTCCGGCGTGAGTAGAGACGGGTGAGACCTAGTTCTCGATGGCTGAATTTAAAATCGCATTGAGGGTGGTGGGTATCCCCCCACAAAGAAAAGGAACAAAACCAGCAAAACATGCGTCTGCACCAGTAAGAAACCATTCCTGTAGTCCCGGATCATAGTGTGGGCCTGTTTAAGTCAGAAATTACAATTCAGTGCATCAAAATGACATAACTGGGAAGCACACGGTTTTACGTTTGGAGAAGTTGGAGGTGGGTGACATCTGGAAGCCAGGTGAACTCCTGGAGGGTTTTGCTTGACTCAAGATTGGATTTTACCATCTACCAAGAAGATGCACACGGCTCCCAACTCACCAGCCTTCTTAATGACCCAAGCTTATACAGTCTCCTGTTCGACCCCGTCCGAAAGGGCTGTTTGCCTAGTACAGGTGGTGTGTTTTCTAGGACAGGTGTCGTTCCTGATGTTCAGGGGTGGTTCTCGTGGTGGTTCTCGTTATCAGTGTGGTGGTTTGCATCAAAAGAATCCAGCAGGGGCGCCTGGGTGGCTCAGTGGGTTAAGCCTCTGCCTTCGGCTCAGGTCATGATCTCAGGGTCCTGGGATTGAGCCCCACATCAGGCTCTCTGCTCAGCGGGGAGCCTGCTTCCTCCTCTCTCTCTGCCTGCCTCTCTGCCTACTTGTGACCTCTGTCTGTCAAATAAATAAATAAAATCTTAAAAAAAAAAAAAAAGAATCCAGCAGACGGCATGGCCAGTGGAACGGCCACTGCAACCGTACTAGAATATACTTTCGTTGTGTTGGCCTCCCCAGGAATCAAAAACGAGTGCCATCTTTGATCATGAGCGTCAACACACAGAGCCACTGACTAAGTGACAGGTGTCATTACAGACAGCCACCCTGGAGGTGTGGGTACTGTTATCCCCATACCTCAGATGAAGATGAAAAAAAAAACTAAGGCACGGAGAGTGGAGGGATTTTCTCCAGGGTCTCCTGGCTCGGAAATGACAGGGTCACCATGTCAACCAGACACTGCCTCTTAACCTCTACCCAAAGAATGAATAGAAACTTTGTATTCCCAACGCCTGTAGAGCTTTAGAATTTGAAAAGATCAAGCTCTTAGAGACACAGAAGTAACCCAGGTGGGGTGACCTCTTTCCCAAGGTGAGTTTTGAAGACAGAATCCTGGGTTTTCTCTCCTCTCTAGTGGTCTTATACCACATAATTTAAAATACAGAAGCTCAAGGGGCTCCTGGCTGGCGCAGTCAGTGGAACGTGCAACTCTTGATCTTGGGGTCGTGAGTTTGAGACTCACGTTGGGCATAGAGTTGACTTAAAAAAAAATAATTAAAATATAGAAGTACAAACATTTTCATAAAGACCTCCTCTTTCTTAACCTCTCTCCACCTGCCAAGAGTCACCAACCGTGTTCTGTTAGGGAATGCCTGAAGTTCATTATATTTTGGAGAGAGGACACCACAAAATTAATAGGCTTTTCTTATAGTAAGATGCTCCACAGAAGACCAGAATTTATAAGAAATATTTTACCAAAAAATTGTTTAATCTCAATCTGGTAATTTGTGATACAAATTGAATCAGATCACATTTTAAGCTTCAAAACTTTGCCATTTAACATTGATTTACATTGATTTGCCATTACTTTAAAAACAAATCTTTAGCTGTATCTTGAGACTTGAGAATGATGACTCCGTGTTTTAATTTTGCTTGGGTTTGGTCTGTTTGTTTGTTTTTAAGTTTTAGCTGGAAATCATAGACTTGACTAAGGTCTTTGGTCTTATATTAAAATTCCTCTTTGTTCCTGAAAGCTGGGAAGACCATGGAGTCCATATTCTTGTTACCCGCATCGTGTTGGGGTACCTGCCTTGTAAGACTTACCTTCCTGAGATCTGGTTCAGAAGTGGAAGGTGACGTTAGAGAAGCCGTGAGTGCTTGGTATGTTAAATGTTCTGAATATAACATAGTGGCTTCCAGCCACCTTTTTTCTTCTATTAAAGCTTCATTTATCTTAGAGAGAGAGTGCATGCACACAAGTTGGGGGAGGGGCAGAGAGCAAGAGAGAATCTTAAGCAGACGCCCTGCTGAGCTTGGAGCCTGACTCAGGGCTCAGTCTCAGGACCCGGGAAATCATGACTTGAGCCGAAACCAAGAGTAGGACGCTTTACTGACTGAGCCACCCAGACAGCCCTGCCTGCCACCTGTAGATGAAAATGACAATAAAGGGAAGCCAGGTTTCTCAGGGAAAAACCACCACCGCCGCATCAGACCTCTGACGGGGATCCAGCCACCCTGCGGTGATCATTCTTTTTCTTTTCCTTTCCTCCTTTGTTCCTTTCCAACGTTGATATTGATTCCCGCCCTTCTAGAAAGGAGGGGCCATGGAACAACCTGGAAACCAATCAGAACGGACTCATGCACGTGTCTGGGGAGAGGCTGAGGAAGGGAGCCTGCCAGATGGTAGTGGTGGCCTGGCGGGGCCAGGGTCACAGGCAGGGGCCAGGGGACCAAATATGGACACAGTGTGTACACGCTGGTTCTTCGCGTTCTCTAGAGGCTTGGCCATTGGCGTTTCCACGTTCCTCCGAATTACAAATGGTCAAAATACAGGGACACACGCACATTTGTCCCAGGCTTTTCTGAGATCAGTCCTGGATAATCAGAGATGACTATCTGATGCAAGGCATGGCGAACTGTCAGAAAGGCTGCAGCATAAAAGCTCCGCGGACGGCTAAGTGCTTGTTTCGTTGGTCAGCTGAGTTCCCCCTGCTTTTGTGTGTCTCCGTTTACCCTGTGGGGGACCTGGCAGGAGCTCTGGCAATCTCTTCCCTGTAATATTGATTTTATTAGAGCAACAAGACAAGAAAAGCGTCCCATTCTGATTGCACCAAAAGAAACAACATTTTAATGTCTTTTCTTGAAAATGCAATGTTTGCCTTTGAGCTGTCTTCTTGCTGCAGAAACAGCTTCAGTGTGAATGCCCCTAGCCTGAGGGCCTCAGCTGGGTTTTGTGACATCTTATAAGCAATTGGAAAATCCAAGTCCAAATGCATGTCTTTGGCCGAGGCACCCTTCCTTCTGACTTCTTTGGGGGTGGGGTAGAGAAAAATGTCTTATTGCCTATATATTTTTTTAAAGGATCTTTAGAAATACCACACAGTGCTACCAGCTGGGGAGGGGATCAGGCTCAAGAGAGAAGAGACCCCATTTCCAAAATCCCTTGCATTTAGAGGTTAAAGGAACACATGCCATACAGCAAACACCCTCCCTTGTCCCTCTTGAGAGGTTTTTCAGGAGCGCCATGAAATCAAACTGATGGATGTTGAACTTCAAAGAGGTGAGGAAGGGACATGATTGCTTTAAGCCAGTCTCCATGGCATTTGTATGTGATGTATGTCTCTCCCAAGCCCCGTTCCTTCCTCTCTGCCCCACTGTGCTGCAGGTAATGGGCACTGACAGGGACCTCAGGAGCCCTGGGCTGCCCTCACTCCCCCTGGTGCTCCCACACCACCCTAGAACCCTCCCCGAGGGAAGCTCACCTTGTGCGCCCCTTTCTTTCCCCTGGTGCTGGGAAATCACAGCAACTTTTCCTGCTCACTAAGGAGGGGCCCTGCCAAGCTTCAGACATGGAGTCCCAATTTCAGAAGTTTGCAGAGAGTCTCCTCACCCCCATGGATGGCCTAGTACCTTTTCAGGGCCTCCGTGGTCAAGAGAGCAGGTAAGGAGGCCCGAATTCCGCAGAGGGACTCAGGCTAGACGGCAGGGAGCTGGGCATGCTCTGGGAGAGTAGGTTATGCAGGGGAATCCACCCATCACCAAGTTCATGGGCATGGAGCCCCCATGCCTTCCTGTCCAGACCCTACAGGGGGCCTTGGGGTACACAGTGGCCATAAATGATAGAAGATAGTACTTGCTGCCCCTTTCGTGAGGCTGCGGTGTCCTTTCATCCCTTCCCTGCATCTGGTGGACGCTGGGGGGACCGGCCGGCTGCACCTTTGCGGCGGTGAGGCCTACGGATGTCAGTGGATGAGAGACTAAGGGGCGGGGGTGTCTGCCCGGGGCCGGTCCTGGGCTCCCTTGTCCCTGGGACTTAACCAACTGCATTTAGTCTTTGATCCTGCTGGGGTGAGGTTAGAGGGAGACTTTGTGCTCTGACACTAGACTCCGACCCCGCCCCCCATTTTCTGCATCGTACTTGCACTCTGTATTGAGCACCTACTGTGTGCCCGGCCGTCCCCGACGCACATCGCCTGCGGCCCTCAGCGGCGCACGGAGCCCGCGCTCGGCCCGGCCTCAGCCCAACCCCAGGCCGCGGGCCTCGTGGCCTCCGCCGGCCGCCGCGCAGCCCCGGCAGCCGGGACCGGGGGAGGGCGGGCAGCGCGGGCAGCGCTGCAGTTCCCGGCGCCCGCCCGAGGGGCCGCCCGCCCTGGGGACCGGGGCCCGAGGCGCAGGGGGGGCGACAGCTGTCGCCGTCGCGCCCGGACTGCGCCCCCGCGGGGCGGCCCGGCGCCGGGGCCAGAGGAGGGGCGCGCGCGGCGGGGCGGGGCGGGGCGGGCGCGCGGGGCGGGGCGGCCGGGGCCGGGGCCGGGGCCGGGGGCGGGGCGGGGCGGCGGGCGGCGGGGGCTCCGCGCCGAGGAAGTCCCGCTCCGAGCGCCGAGCGTCTGCAGGAGGCGCGGGCGGGGAGCGCAGTCCGAGCGAGGCCCCCGCGCCGCCGCCGCCCGCGCTGCCCCCGACCGGCCCGGGAGCCCGCGCCGCCGCCGCCGCCGATGGAGTTCACTTGAGCCGCAGCCCGCGGCAGAGGCAGGCGCCCGCAGCGGACCCCGCCGGACCCCGCCAGCCCCCGCCAGCCCCGGCCCGGAGGCGCCGTCGCCCCGCGCCCCGCCGCTGCCGCGCCCGCGAGGCCGCCCGACAAGGGCTCCGGGAGCCGCGGGCTCCAGCGCGGCGGCGGCGGCGGGGCCGGGAGCGGTCGGGCCGCGGCTGCTGGAGAGGCGGGACCGGCGTCCGGGGAGCCCGAGGCTGCCGCCGGGGAGCAGCCGCCGCCGCGCGCCCTCCTCCTCCTCCTCCTCCTCCTCCTCCCGCTCCCTCCTCCCTCCGCACATGGTCTCCTTTGTCCTGTCGCCGCCGCCGCCGCCGCGCTCTTAGCTCCGCGCCGGGGCCGCGGCTCGGGCCGCCGCTCTCCGCCTCGCCCGGGACGCCGCGCGCCCCCGCCGTGCCCCGCCGACCCGCGCGCCGCAGGAGCCGCCCGGAGGCAGCGGCGGGCGCGGACCGGGCTCCCCGCCCCACCGCCCGGCCTCGGCGGCGCGGCACGAGCGGCGGCTGCTCCGGCGCGGACCCGGCCCCGCGCGCTCGGACCCCGCGGCGCCCCGAGGACGGACCTGCGGCCGCGGCCGGAGCCCGCGTTCCCTCCCCGCGCGCTCGGCCGCCCCTGGGCGCTGCGATCCCCGCACCGGGGCCCCGCGGAGGAGCCGGACCATGAACTTGGGGCTGACAGCGCCGCTTGACCCCGGGCGACCAGGTAATGCGGCCCCGGGGGCGCGGCCCCTCGCCGGACGCCCCGCTCGGCGGGGAGGCGGCCGGGTCGGGGGGTCTTTGTTGCGGCAGCCGGGCCGTCGGGCAGGGGCGGCGGGGGCGGGTGCCTCGCATCTGGCGCGCCCGGGCCCCCTCCGTCCCCCGCCCTCCCCCCACCGGCCCCTGCCGCCCCGCGCCCGGCCGCGCGCCTTTGTACTTTCCCGGGGGGCGGCCTCGGCCGGGGGCGGCGGCGCGGGCGGGAGGGGGTGGGGGCGGCCGCCGATCCGGCGCCTCCCGTCCCGAGGGGCTCCAGTGCCCGGGGCTGGGGCGGGGTCCCGCACGCGGTGCCCGCGGAAGCCGCTGGGGCTGGGGCGGGGGGGGGTCCCCGGGTCTGCGGCCGGAGGGAGCGGAGGGGCCCGGCGCCCGTGTCCCCGCGAAGGCCGGTGCCCGCCGTGTGGTCCCCGCGCGTCCCGCGCCTCCGCTCGGCTTCGCCAACTTTCCGCGGCCCCCGCAGCCGCGCCGAGGAGGGACCCGCACCCCGCGGGCGGCCGGAGCGCGTTCCTGCCCCCCCCCCCCCCCCCGCCCCCAGGCAGCCGCGACCTGCCCTCGCCCGCCCCGACCCGGCCCGGCCGGAGACCCCGCGAGGCGCGAGGCGCGCAGCCCCCGGCGTGCCCAGGGCCCCGCGTGGACGCACGGCCGGAGGCGGCCGCGCCGGTGCGGGAGGAAGGAGCAGTGAGAGTAAGAGACGAGAAGGGCCGCACCGCAGGCTCCTTCCCCAGCGCCGCCGCGGAGCCCCGAGGCCGCCAGCCGCGGAGGCGGGAGTGGAATTTGGAAAGTTCGTGCAGGAAACGTAAACACTTTTCCGGAGTTTCCCCTTCGGCCTCGGGACGAAAAGCCCTTTTCTCGCTTCTCCGGGCGGCGGCCCGCCCTCGCCTCGACCCCAGGCGGGAGGCAGGAGGGAGCCAGAGCCCTGCTGGGATGCGCCGGCGCCCCGGGGCGGTGGAGGCCTTTCCCAGGGGTCCCTTCCCCGGGGTCGGCCCTTGGCTTGGTGGCGGGTTTGGGAAATCGGAAGGTTTGGGGAAGCGTGTGTCGGAAGGCGGGTCCTGGGCCTCCGGAGCGCGCTGTCACCCTTGGTTCCCTAAACCCGACCGGCTGGCATCGCCGTCCCACGACTCTGAGTCCGCTCCGAGGGAAGGATCCCTTAGCCGCCTCCCGGAGAACAGGGCGCCTTGTGGGGCCACAGAGGCGGCAGCCGCAGGAGGTGTTGCAGACCCCCGGAGGGCCCGCTCACCTGCCGCTCTGCCGCTCTGGTCTCCCTGGCGCGCGTGCAACAGCCCAGTGCAAACACACGCTCAGTCGGGAGCCATTTCCTTTCCTTACCCGGGTTTTCTGCATTTGGGGTGCAGTCATTTGTCGTTCTGTTTCTTTGGGCCCACGAGGTGCCTCTGAATAAGCAATCCCCATATCTGCAAGGATTATTTCGGTTTTAAGATGATTGCATTATTGGGCCTTTTTTTTTCCTTTTAAATAGATCAGCTGGAGTTTATTTTTTTCAGCCATGAATTTTTGCATAGTCCTTCCAGTTTGAACGAAAAAGTGTTTTTCTTCGTTCAGGAATGGGGCATACCCTTTATTGCTGAGTTTTAGCAGGGGAAACTCACGTTCCTAGAAACCTCCCTTGGTATCACAATGTAACAACCCTATTCCTGACATTTTTGCCTTCATAACAATCCTCTTGATTTGCTTAATGGATATCTTGTTTCCCTCGAATGCCACACTTTTTTTTCCGGCGGCTTATTTTTACGGGCAGCTATTATCATATACAATTTAAATTTAATTAACTTTAAGATGTCAGGAAGGCCTTTGGCATATTTTCTATTCGTGCAGACTTTTTCTAAAAGCTCTCTAGGATTTATTTTAAACTGTTGATGCATAAACGTGTACGCGGTCCCACACTTTACTCCTCTATTTCTTTTTCTCCTGGATCCTTAAGTTTTCCGAGCCATCCCCTATGGGAGGAAGCTTTAAAGGAAAAAAAAAAGGGGGGAGGGGGAATCGTCATAATAAAAATATTTTATGTCTCTCTGTATCACTTGCATCGAGAGCTAGAACACGTTCCCCAGATAGACACAGGAATATCTGGTTTTCATCAATGTAGCACAGAAAGGCTAAATTGAGTATCTTCTTTGTCCCCCAAAGCCAGCCCCCGAGTCAGGCTACGTGTACTTCAGGTACACCCTCCTCCCCGTATTCCTTACAGTCCCTTCTATATTTATCCAACATCCTACACTTTGCTTTGTCAAAACATGCATCTGTACGTATAAAGCGTGAAAGGCGATGCTTTACAAGGGTTGCATGGGAAAACCGGCAGAGACCCACCATCACCATTGTAACTTTCAAATGCAGCTCCATCTTCGAATTATATAGTGGGGATGCCCATGTTCAGTTCGATTGTTCAAATCCTCGCGCAGTTCTGGAAATATCCCCTGCTCCTGCAACATGGCAGCGTTCCCTGCAAACCAGCTTCTGTTTATTTTCCAGCACATGAGTGGATAATGTACACTGGCTTTGCTCTCGCTGTTTAAACAGGCTTGTTTCACTGTCCTCGAGCCCCTGCAATAACTAGAAGACAGGGTTTCTGGAAAATGGAAAGGCTGTAGTGCCGATGGCAGGCTTAGTCTCGGGTTGTGGGCCGGGTCAGCTGGCTTCTGTTTCAACACCAAGGTCATCCTGCTTACTAGGAGGAACAGGGATCTTGGGGTCATCGGATGAATCTTTAAATCCATCCCTGGAAGTGCTAGTCAACACTTCTTAGTGAGGAAGGGCTGAACGTTAAATAATCGGCATTTCTGGTTTGTGAAAGAAAATTGAAAAGCAGGATTGTCTGCACATACCCAGGGAAAAAAGTGCCATTTCTAAAGTAATGATCTATCAACGAAATTGCAAAATCACTATGTGAATAAGCCGAATTGCTTTGTGTATCATCTCATAGAAATATGTTTTGCACAGATAATATGTCTAATAAGGACACGTTCTTTAAAATCAAGATTTTTCCCCCAGCACAGAGCTGCACTGCAGGTCCGTCTCCTGCAGTCAAACAGCACCACCTTGTGGACGGTTGGGGGAAGCGGCTGCTTTCCCCATCAGGCTGTTCTAAAAATGTGGTGAATTGATTGAAAACTCACCGTAGTGATGATGCTGATGGCGATATCCGTGACCATAATAACATTTTCCCCCTTTCTTGTTTTTCAGGCATCAGATGCCAGCTCTGAAAAACTCTTCAATACTGTTATTGTAAACAAAGGTAAGACACCTGAATTCCAAGCAGCGGCCGGGCTTGCGTTTTTGTCTCATTGTCATTGCCTAAGAAGTTCGAGTAAAAAACAGTCTTTCTGTTTTTCGTTCTGGAGCCGCTGTTCATATTTTGTGTTTTTGCTGGAGACAGAATCCGTATGCTTCTGGGACATATGAAGGAACGGTTTATTGTAACAGAATACACTGAATCCCTATTCACATTGATTGGACGAAGAAATCACCATCTCTGTGACGTTAATGGAACGTAGGAAGCCGTCATGGAGAGTAATCGTTCTCAGAATGCCTTAACTTCATTGTTACTTATCAACTGCCCAGCAGTCAGAGAACTATAAACAGCTGATTTGTTCTGCGGTCTCCAATTACCCGTGGGTGTTTAGTATGCACAGGATATGGCCATAAACCAAGCCTTACTCTGCTGTGGGCTTTCTGGAAAGTTAATAAACGAGCAAGAGGGCAAAATTTAAATATGTGCTATCCCATTAATTTCTTCCAAACTGCAGTACGGACTAAGAGAGGCTAATGATGTAACAGTACATAAAGGGAGAACTTCTCTTAAATCATTGCCAATAGGTTTCTGGGCAGTTTTCATTTGTAGCAGTGTTGATGGAAATAATGAAGCGCAGGGGAGTCTCTAATCACTGGCGATACAGAGATGTGTAATTTGGAAGGTGTAAGTGATATAAACCGTTCCATCTTTTCCTCTTTGCCGTGGAACCTGATTGAGGCGCTGGTGTGGTGATTGCTAAGCAGAGGTGTGCTTTCTGGGGTCATCTCGGGTCTGTGGTTACAAGGCAGAGGCTCTGTAGCGCTTGAACAGAATCGGACCTTCCTTCGTAAAGGGGTGACGTTGGAAACCACTTCCGACATCCTGTCGTGCGCCTCGGCTAGCATTTTTGCTAACTGGTTAGTAAGACACGTTTCCACGTGCCGTAATTTCGGGCTCCCGGATTATTTTAGAATTGGAACCCACTGCAATTTAGAATCGTACGTTATGTTTAGCGCTCCCCTGAGGTGGATGTGCTGCTGTGATTGCCGTTCCTCCTGGAATTATTGAATTTTTGTCTTTTTTATTGCATAATGGACTGTTCCAGTTTTATATTTCATCGTATTTTCTGATGGACAGAAAGTTTGTACCAATTTGTTATCCATAATGCTAAAAGCCGAATAAAAGAAGACGCGTGCAGCTCAGAGCATACAGTGCTTCTCTGCAAAAATGCCCAATTGTTTATTGCCCGTTTTGATGAGGGAAGAGGATGGGGTAGATCCTGGTGGATCTGGGAGAGAGCAGGGGGGAGGAGGAGGAAGAGGAAGAGGCAAGCAGGACAGGTCCCCAAAAGGTCTTAGGTGTCTCAGTGACCACTGGTTCCCCCCTCCCCCCTCGGGGACCTCCGGCCCTAAGCCGCCCATCCCTCTTCTGCTCTGTAGCTCTAAAAAGCTCTGGAATGTCTTTACCCTTCGCTGGGATCAGCCTTGAGTGGGAGCTGGCCCTGGGACCTGCGTTCAGGCCCTCGCTGCCCTCCCAGAGTTGAAAGGCTCTCTTCAGGGAGGTTGAAGAGTGAGTGATGAGAGTCCCGCCCCTCAGCCCCGAGCCCCCACTTCTGTCCCCCTTCCCTTCCCAATCAAACGTTTCCCACATTCTTATTTTTGTTTATTTACAGAGTGTGATTTGTGGCATCTATTTGGTTGTGAATAGCCATCCCCCTGACAGGGTGCCTTTCTTCTGCGCTGCTTTTCTGGGGGTGATTTAGTTGCCTTGAAAGGATTAAGGTTTCTTTGTGTACACTAAAATCAACATAGGCTTTTTCTAAGCTTTGCTTGGGAAACCATACACAAATAAGCATTTTAGTTGATGGCAGATTATGCCTTTGCCCCTTATTTCCATCAAAATGGCCTTTCTTTTCTGCTCCCGAGTCTCCCTTAATGCCTTATGCTAATTCCTGTTGGTAACATGAATGACAAGGGAGGTATCAGTGCAAATCCAGGTGCGGTGAAGTCCACTGGCTGGTCCCCAGCCCCCCCCCTCTCCCTGGAGAGAAGGAGATTAGGGGGCCAGAGAGGGGAAAAAGCATGGGGACAGTTTTGTTAAGGGGATTAGTATTCAGACTGCTAAATATCAGGAAAACAACTTCAAAAAGCGATTCATTGTGTAGTGATAATGTCAATAATTGCTTCGAGACAGGTGCATGGAGTCTCGATCCTTGCTTGTGGGTTTTGCTCTGTTTTCACTCCGGGTGGTGGCAGGGTTTACCGGATGGATGGGTGACGAGGCCTTCAAGGAACTGCCAGCTTCATGCACATCAAGTTCAAGCTCCCCTGCAGGGCAGCCGGCTTGCCTGCGAGTCAGGTCTCCGGTCTCTGTCCGGTGTTCTTAGCCAAGAGCACCAAAAAGCGTTTGGAAAGAAAGGGGGACTCTGTGCCGGGTCACAAACACTACGGGCAGAGTCTGCAAGGCCTCGGCTGATTGAACAGCCCGGGAAGAGGGCAGGGACGTGGGCACGTGCACGCCTCCCCCTCCAGATGCTGAAAGCTACCTCTGGCCTCTCCCTCCCGGGAGCCCCACTGCGGTCTAGCCTTCCAGAAGTGTGGCAGTGAGCTACCCGGGAGATTACGCGGCGGAGCCCGGTGGCCAGGCAGATTTGGTGCATAAAATTTCGCTGCGGGAGGGCAGTGCTGATCTCACAAGCTGATTGTGGTGGGGGCTGGGCGCCGGGCTTGGTTGGCTCTGGGGCTGAGCAGTCTGGGGACCAGACTCCAGCTGAAGCCGCGGGGACCGCCACTCGAGTCCTGTCAGTCTGTCGGTGAGCTTCAGTGCGCCATCTCGCCTCCTTAGGTGACAGTTGTCAACCTTGGCAAGACCCCCTGGTCTCTGGTGGGGCCGAAACAATGAGTCGGGAAGGGGGAGGGGCGGAAACAGCAGGTACGCGGGGCTTCCTTTGACTTTTCTTGTGTTGCGTAGAGTCTGTCTGGTTTGATAGAGAACGGGGGATGTTCTTGTGTTTGGGTGATCCGAATCACTGCTTTCTTCGGGTGCCTTTAATTTCCCGTTGTAAAATGAGCTAATCAGACAGTTGCCTGCGCACGCCCCACGCCCGGTGAGAGCCCACCGTGTCAGAAGAGCCGGGGAGGTGAGCCTCGGGTTACAGGTTGTGGGGCTGTGGACATGCAAAAAAAAAAGAGAAAAGGGTTTAACTTTAATCAAGGTCGTGGTTGCCTTATTTAATCTTTAGTGTTTAAGTGTTTACAGGATGTTCATGGGAATTTTATGAATCCTTCTGTCTTTGTGAGTCAGCCATCTGCCAAAGAAAAAATTAATTTTCCCAGGGAGACCGACGTATGCAGAGAGACTGACTTCTTGTCCATATTCAGTTGGTTGAGCTGCTTTGGGAGCAACGGGATTCGAACCCCAAAGTCTGGACTGTGGAACCTTCGGAGGAACCCTGTGGTCAACCCAGGGTCCCCTGCCAGTACTTACTGCCCTTTCTTACCCCTTCGAGGTCCTCCTCCCCCGTCCACTTTGCCATATAGTCAGAAATGCAGGAAACGAGGGCTTGGCGGTAGGGGACCATCTGGTCGAGATGGTTGATCTCTCTCGAACTGTGGGCGCGCTCCAGGGCAGAGCCACCCGCGGGGGAAAGCAGCAAAGAAGGAGGAGCCTGTCTGGGAGGCAGGTGTTCTCTGGAGCCCTCTGTTTGCGGGGACACCAGCCCCGCTGCACGTCCCCGTTCCAGGCTAGGGAAAGACGAAAGACCTGGAATCGCTGCCCCGTCTAGGCCCCGGAACCCTCTTTTCCAGGATCTCACCTGAAGCCAAGGCAGGTAGCGCAGATGGGAGGTGGCACAAGGTGACGTCACCCCACGACTTGCTCACCCCTTCTCTCTTCTCCCTTGTCTCACTTGTAGTGTTGGGCCCTCCGGGGGATGGGCCTCCCCTCCCCCGACCACCTGTTAGAGAGCTGGGCCCAGCCTAATGGAGGTCTTTGATGTTCTAGAGTGGAGACTGGTCCAGGTGGGAATGAGGCCCTGTGCTCCCTCCTGCTGTGAGCGCCCAGGGTCTACCGAAACGCCAAAGGCGCACCCACCCAGCCTCCTCCTCCGTGGGACCACCCCTGACCCCAGGTCAGCCGCAGGAAATTCTGGTGGACACGACCCCACGGTGCTGAGCACCAGACGGAACGCCGGGGCCTCCTTGAGCTCTGGAACTTGGGCTCTCCCTGACCAGAGCTCTTTTTCCTCTTCCAGGCCCTACCAGACTAGTGGACACACAGCCTGTGTGTGGGGTCGATTTCGCACTGAGGGTTTCCAGGGGGCACAGAAGAGGTTGGAGTCTTGAAGTCAGTGGGGCGTTTGGGATATTTTGGGCAGTGTGGTTTACCAGCAGCAGAGAAGGAAAACCTGTCTAAAAAGATTGGTGGAGGGTCGCCTGCGGGCTCAGTGGGTGAAGCCTCTGCCTTCGGCTCAGGTCATGATCTCAGGGTCCTGGGATCGAGCCCCACATCGAGCTCTCTGCCCAGTGGGGAGCCTGCTTCCTCCTCTCTCTCTCTCTTTGCCTGCTTGTGATCTCTGTCAAATAAATAAGTAAAATCTTTTAAAAAATAAAAACTAAAAAGATTGGGGGAGATTTGAGAAGCTGGGGTGAGAGAAGCTTCTAGAGGTAGATTCTGCTTGGTGGGGTGAGGTTCGGTAACTGGGCACCTAGTCAATTCTTCAGTGGCCACTGTCTCCCCTCATGCGTTATGTGTAGACATAAAAGCAGAATTCTTTGGTTTGGTGACAGGAGAGTAGGGAGGAGTTCTGTTACCTCTGGGACCACCGCTGGCTCTTAGGAAAAACCCATTCCCTAAATAATCCTGTGCTTGCTTTTTTGATGGAAAACAATGCAGGTGACCAGGCGCGTAGTTCTCTTTAAAAAGGCAGAAATCAGTGTGGGGTTTGAAGCCCGGTTCTAAGGGACCTGTGGAGATGGTCTTACAGTTCCTCGTGGTGTGTTGGGTTCAGGTGTAAGGAGGACGGGGTGGAAGGGACATTTCCCCTGTGCATAGGAGGAAACCGAGCCTCTGTCAGCTCTGTGAACTACTTCTGTGTTAGTAATGTCCTCAGTCCTAGATAAGGGACACACGAACCCTTTTCCTTTTTCTTTCCCTGGACCTGCTTTGTACCAGTTCGGAGCCATTTCTTGGGTCTTTAGGAGACGTCTGATGTGTGGGAAATTAAATACTATTGAAGGGTAATTGGTGCTTGATTCAGACAAAGGAGTTATGAGTGGTTGAGGTCCTCCTACCCTACACCGCAAATAGCAGGCAATCAGCCCCTTTGTTATGGAAATTGACCTTCCTATAGGAGCCAGACTCTCACGTTACAGAATTTGTTGTATAGAATTATGCCTTAAAAAATTCTTGGAAACAGATGCTTTCTCCAGTGTGTGTGAAACCAGGATCCTGCACATTGTGAGGAAAGGGTTTTCCTCTGGATGTCTTTCCATCACCTGTTGACTGGTCTTCCTCGGGCCTTGACCGGGGGAGATGCTGAGTAAATATTGGATCCTGTCCCGGGACTTTGGGGGAAAGAGGGGACGATATGCTGAGCGTGCATACTGGTCTCTGTGGTGTTTTTGGAGAACCTTGGAAAACTTTGACAGGGAGGCCAATCCTCCACGTGAAAAGTAGGCCAGATCCTTGGGTCCCGTGCACCCCCGGGAGCTGGAAGGGATGACAGCTTAACCCATTCCCCGTTCAATCAGATGATCAAACTCCACTCTGATTCCCTTCGAGCCCACCAAAGATCGCCTCGCCTGCTTCGTCGAGCTGATCGCCGCTGTCCTCTGGAAGAACTTTCTCCATACTTGGCAATACGGGCCCAGAAAGCTTCAGCGCTGCCCGGGCCCCCCCCCGCAATCCGTTTACGTTTAGGGTTTCTCTTCATCAACGCTGCGGTGTTCGGTTGTCTCAGAAAGTACAACACACTCGTGGGCGACTGTTGGGATAAAAAACACCACGTCGGCCCTGGAGCATCTTCAGGGGAGCGGTTCCCTGACAAAGGGCCTCTGCATGGGTATGACTTCCAAGAAGAGGGCTCAGCCCCGGGCCTGCAGTTTCCTGCCCGCGGGAAGCCCGTGGCCATGCCCCGGCCTCTGGATTATTTCTGGTTTCTGACAACTGCAGAAAAATGTTGTTTTCTCTGAAAATGTGTGTTTATTTAAGAAGGTTTCTTTTTGCCTCACAATCTGGATTCTATCCAGTCAGTTACCACTCCAATTAACTAACAATTATTTAACATTAACAGTAATTACAGACGCCAGTTAAGCGCCTACAGATGTCAACTGTTAGCTTTGTACCTAATCACTCAATGAAATGGAGAAAGTTCAACAAACATCAATTAGCCAAGCAATTAGTATGAGTTAGGAAAGAGCATGTTATCATGTGTGAGCTGATTCAATTTATTTTATTTTGGCAGTAAAACACACACAGGCAAGCGGCAATAAGTTCCTCCGATAAGATAAAACGCTATTGTTTTGCATCTTACACGAGAATTCTTTCCTTTCCTGTGCACCAGTCAAATACACTCTTGCCTGGAATTTATTGAACAAACAGAATTTGTCTCAGTTACTCAGAAAGCCCGGCAGGGCCCGGGCTCAGGAAGCCGCTTCGGTGAACGGTGGACCCGGCGAATCCGCCCTGTGAGGACATGTCAGATTTCCGCAGAGACGACCGACTCCCACACAAGGAATCTCCTCCGCGCATTTCGGATTCTCACAGGTTTATTCCCAAACCGACGGTGGCGTGAGGCACAGGGGCGGTGTTAATTTCACGGGCGGAACTGTCTCTCTGCCCTCTTCGGTTTGGCCCGGGGCCAGCGTCAACGTGCGTCACCCTCGCCCCGCCTGTGCTTTGGGGGGAAAAAACGGCGGAAAGTGCTCTCAGTTGGAGACCTACTGTGTGAAGGCAGCAGCAACATAAGACCTCCCGGTCTCGATTCAGAGGTTTCCGCGCCGCTCCCGCATCCCCGGCCCGCAGACGTGACGTCCGTCAGCTTGCTGAGACGGTGCATTTCAAGGCCTGGTGGAATACGGTGGCCCCCAATCGGTGTTTGGAGATTGGTTTTACCTCCAGGTGGAACGCTGGCCACCGTAAGGGGTGGTGCCTCTGGTTCCCCTCCTAGAAGCGATGTCTCACTAACTTTGAAGCCCGCGGACAGGCGTGGAAGGAGCCGGTCTTTCAGGGGGTGTGGTGTCCCGTCGCTGTAGACGCTACGAGCGGAATTCTGCACCGAGCAAACCCCGCAGCATCAACGGAACCCCAGACTGGAACATCACGATTCTGCCTGGTGCAGCTTAGGGTGGGGAGCCCCCGAGGCCTGTGTGCTTTTCTGTTGTGACCCTCGTTACCCGCGTCCGGCACTACAGCAAACAGGGACCGTCCTGGCTGGCTCCCGAGGGAAGTCTGTCCGCGGTCCATCGGGACTCTGTCCGTCCACTTCCGCGCATCAGGCTGCGGGGGGCTTACCAGCTTCCGTGTCAGCTGCGGCCCAGCTGCGGTCTTCCGTGTCTTGTTCTGGGACCCGGCCCCAAATGGCAGCCCCCGTTGTGCCGACGGCTAGTTCTCTTGGTCAAGGGAGAGGAGCGGGGACAGACGCCTGGAATGCGTCTCCAAGTTTCAGCTGGTGCTGGTTCTGGCCTCCTCCTTGGCCGGCACAGGTCCCCGGGGCTGTCTGACAGGACCGGGGACGTGGGGAGGATCCTGCCCTCGGTGGGGGAGGGGCTCACCCAGACCTTCCCGGCGGCCCCGGTGTCCCCCAACATGCCTGCACCCGGCACAGCTCGTCATAGGGCCGCTTCATGGGTGCAGGGCTCCCCTTGGGGCGTCACTGACGTGCTCCCCCGGGATGAGACCACATTGCTCCACGTTTGTACCCCCCTCCCCGCCCGCTCTTGTGGCCGTCCGGGGACCGATCTGTACCTTCAGCCAGATTTTATTAGAAGCGACTTCGGGTTTTCACGCGGGGGCACTTCCCTAGCAACGGATGACACAAGCGCGAGGCCCGAATCTGCGCGGAGGCGGGAGGGGCCTGTTAATCAGGAGGAGTGTTCTGTGGGCGCTCACATCTTCCCTGACCCTCGTAAACCTCGTCTCCTGGAGGCGGCGGCTGAGAGCACATCATCGCTTTCTCTGAGAGCCCTTCTGGAGAGGCCAGCGTCTCAAGTGTGCCTGTTAATAGACTCGTGTGGGAGGCGGTTATATTTGGATGCCTTTAAAAGCCACTTGGAAAACATTTTCCCCCTCTTATCTATCACCTTTCACATCTCTCAGCAGAGTAACACTAAAACCTAATTTTAGCCGAGATTACATCATGTTCTCATGATCTGTTTATGGCCGGGAGAGGCTTTTCCATAGTAAAGCTCCTCTCGCCGAAAGCCCAGCCACGTCATTCCTCTCGTTCCGTGTCAATCTGTGATTTCTCCGAGCTCCGACGGCCCTCTGCTAGGCTCTGTGGGCTCCTCGCCCAAGCCTCCTTGATGCGTGAACTTGGTCCGTGAACTCGGTCTGACAGGGAGTCCTCCCCTGAGATCAGACGGGTCCGCTGTTAAGTGGGTGACGTCACTGTCGCTTCCTTCCGGGGCCTGAGCTGGAGGCCTCCCTGAAATTCGGCCTTTTGTTCACCAGCCGCCGTGGAGCCCGATTCTACCGCCGGCTCCGGAGATCCGGCACTGGCCAGGTCACGCCAGACCCACGACCCCGACTGCGAGAGCTTAAAAGTAGTTCACGACTCAAAAGACACTTCGTTAAATGGCCCAGTTGGAACGAAGCCACTCAACTAATTAAGGAAAACATAACAACCTTAATAAGACTTTCTTAGGAGGAGAAGGCGATCCAAGATGAGCCCTCCAGGGTCAGCAGAAGGAGTCCCCCTTTCAGAGAGGGCGCAGATTTGCCGGCTTGTGTTAGATTAAAACCCGCCCCTTTGAGAATTTCATTTTAAAAAACTGACCAGTTGTGACATTACTTAGGCCATCGCAGAGGCTGGGGGAGCGTTGTAAGTTCTGGGCGCTGCCTACCAGTCGGGCCTTTCCCCCGTATTTTCCCGTTTGGGTTCCGCTGCTCAAATCTCTGCCCCATCCACATATCGCAAAGGGGGTCCGGGACCCAGCACAGCCCTCACAGCGGATCCGGCTGCTTGTAACCCGTCCGCCTTGGTTTTCTCGTTGGTGACATGAGAAAGCTGGATGGACTCCAAGATCCCTTCTAGGTCTAAAGGCCAAAGTTCGCCTCCGACTGCTCTGGGTCTCTCCAGAGCCCGGAGCGTGTGTAGGGGCATACGTTTCCCCAGACGGCTGTGAGTGGGATCGTGGACACGCGTATTTGAAGGGAATGGTGACTGGTGGCCGATGCTGTGACTTGAGTCCCCAGCTTGTGAGCAAGAACGGGGCAGGGTACAGCTCTCTCTTGTCCAGGAGATTCTGTCTCTGAGAAGGATCTTAGAGGTAAGAGGGGGTGAAGCTGGAGGGGAAGGGGTGAGGCCCAGCCTGCTGCAGTTTCAACACCGGCTGGCAGGTGTTTCCTTCCAGAAGGTCTGCACCTCGGGTGATGTGACACGCTGTAATGAATGTTCACGTGAAGAACTTGGGTGCCGCGTTCCCCTGTCCTTGACCTCTCGAGGGGAACGCCGACCATTTCCAGGGATTGCTGTGGGTGGCTGAGGGGAGAGGCAGGGGTCAGCGCCCAGAGCAAGGCCCGGCCTTAGGGCACCCCAGGGGCAAGCGGCCAGGCGGCCTGTCGTTCTAGGAGTGACTCATTTTACCAACTCGTAGGGGAAAGGGGTGGACCGTTCTGGATAATGGAGGAAATGTCACCACCCCGCCACTCGTCTTCCGCGGTCAGCAGACTCTGGCCTGACGCAGTCGGACTTCGTGCTTCTCTTTTGTTGGGAGGAGATGATCCCCTGGACCTCGTTCGTGCAAGCACACTGGTCGTTTCTGGAGTTTAGCTCGATTGGCTCTTTGAACGGTGTGAGGAGCTGGGTTCATTCTGCGGCCCCCAGACCTGTCTTGTGGCCCTCACGAGGACTGTCTAGAGTCGGAGAAACGGAGTCTGGAAACGGAGAACGTCACCAGTGACCGCTCAGGGTCTCTGTCCTGGGTTAGAAGCAGGGACACAGCTCCTGTGGGCTCTGGTCGAATGTTCAATTCTAAGCTAACTTCTGTGATTTCGGGTTTTGTCGCTGCCATAGGGCCACGTCACCGTGGGCAGTGGTGTCTTCCCAAGACCTTACACATCAAATCAAAGTGTCCTACTCCCATGGGAGGAGAAGCTCCTGACTTCCATAGGTGGCTTGGGGACAGCCGGTCAGAGCCTGGTTGCCCGTTGCCACCGTGGCCTCACCGGCCATGGGTGGCCGATCTATGCCCGAATCCCTGTCCCCCCCGTGCCGCGGGGGGCCGCACTCCCCAGATCACACTGATGCGCGTGCGCACACCCGGGCCAGCCGCCTGCCTCCTCGGGGCCCCTCCGGCTGGTGGCAAGACAGCTCCCGCGCCGTCTCCTTCTGTTCGCTCCAGGACAAACTCGAAAACTGCCTACGCTCAGGTTTTCTTGGCATTTTAGAAGTTGAGGCCGACTTTCCGAGCCTCCTCAGCATCCTGCCACGTGTCGTATCATTCAAATATCCTAATTGCCACCCGGGCTTCTCAGCCGCTCGTCATCCCAGCCCCTGACTGACAAAGTGGAGCTTCACCCGAGGGCCTCATTATGCCGCTGCCTGTGCGTCGGGCCCAAAATACCTCCGCGAAACCTGCCCGACACCCCGGCTTCCAAGGGACAAATAATTGGGTGAAACAAACACGGGGCTTCAAGCAGCTGCCACCGGCGCGGGCGCACAGCGGGGTCGGCCCCGGATCGTGTCACGGCGGATCTGTGAACAGCGGCGTGTGCTGACACCAGAGAGTGACAGCTTTGGAAACGGCACGCTCCTTCCTGCCACCAGCGAGGCCTCTCGTGCAGACCGTGACAAGTAGCTGTCATTCCTGTGCAGGGGAACAGCTGACATCCAGCGGCGGGGCGGGCGGGTGAGCGGCCTTGTTCGGAGGGCAGGCGAGGCTGGACGGTGCAGAGAAGCTTCTCGAGCTCGGGCCACCATCAGCAGCGCAGCATCAGGCTGCAGTCTCCTCGAGGCTCCTTTGGGATCCCTCCACGAAAGGGTGGCAGAAACCGTGTCAGCCCCTGGAGGACAGCAGCGGGGGCATGCGGGCAGGGCGGTGCCCAGTGCCCCAGCCCAGCATGGCTCCAGATTTCACTCCGGGAATGCGGACCTGCCCTCCGCCCTCCGCATTCTCCTGGTGTGTCCTGGGTTGGGCCTTCAGACCCAGGGCTGAGTTTACAGAATATGGAAAGGCAGAGTCTCTGCGGATGGGAAAGTCACTAAAACGGAGTGGGTCGGATGGGATCCGGGGACCGCACGGGGTCTGGACCCGCGGTTCTCCTAGGGTGGTCCCTGGGCCAGCCCTGGCAGCTCCCCCTTGAGTAGTAGTTAGAGATGCAGAGTGTCCTGTAGAGCTGGAAACTCCAAGGGGCACGGCCCAGCGGGGTGTTTGGAACAGGCCTGCCAGTGATTCTTGGCAGTGAGGTTTTCGTGAACGCTCAGATGGTCCACAGAGTTCCTCGGGGCAATCCATACTCTTCTTAAACAGGGAATAGGTCTCTTCATTGTCGGGCAGCCTTTTTACTTACGTCTGACTTCAGAGGCACCAGATCTGTTGAAGGTCACAATGTGGACCCGCCGTGGGCCTCAGTTGTGCTCT
Source organism: Meles meles (assembly GCF_922984935.1). Lineage (NCBI taxonomy): Eukaryota > Metazoa > Chordata > Mammalia > Carnivora > Mustelidae > Meles > Meles meles. Next base: position 3,363,483 of record NC_060086.1, on the reverse strand, counting down.
CGTCGTGGATTTGCAACCTTACCCTCTCGGCTGGGACACAGACCTCCTCGTGTGCAGGGTGTCTGGTGGATGCTCGGCCTGCAGTTGGGGCTGTATTATCAAGGCAAACGTTCTTGGTATAATGGGGTTTGGAACCATGACCTTGGGCCAGTGTCCTGCTGTGACCAGGCAAGCTAACTTGCTCAACCACTTCTCAAAGACAAACAGTTCTGTCCAGTTCCTGGTTGGCCGATGCTGCCTCCCAGATGCCCGCCTGCCGCCTGTAGGGAAGTTACCACGATACAAAACACACACAACCTCGGTAGGGGTGCCGTGATGACCAGTAACTCTTCGGTCAACAAAGTCCCGTGCGAGTTCTTCATTACGCTACAACGGCCAGGATCGTGGAATTAATGGACAGCAGTGTTGGGAAATCTGCTTTCCTTTCTGAGCCAGATACTGTAAAGTTTTAAGGCTGTAAAATTCTATTTGCTACATTGGATACGCCCCCGAAATGTGATACCCTAAGAGGTTTTCCGCAGGTCACCTAAATATGAAAGCTTTACTAAATGTCCTTCGAGTGTGGACCTCCTCCAGGACTAGGTGTGTTCAGGTAGTGGTTCTCAGCCGCACCTGTCGGAATTGTCCGGCGGGCTTGTGGAGGCCCGGACTGCTGGGTCTCCCCGCCCCGAGCTCTGAAGCGTAAAGAACATCAGAACGAAGCCCCACGCTTGCCGTTACATACAGCGGCGCATCGACCAGGATCCTGCCGCGCTGGTTTTTAGGTGAGGAGGATAGATAGGGCCGAATCTGTCCCCTCTTCCTTACTGCAGAGTATTGCAAAGCACGTGTCGCGGATCATGTCAGCCCCTTCCCGTGTTAGCGGCATCTGTTGAAATACCTGTTCTTGCCTCACGACCTTCTGTTACCAGACTAACCAAGTACTGTAACTTCGCAGTGAGGAACACCCGTTCTCAATGCCATCTCCCCGAGTGTCCCACGAGTGTCCTATGTGATGTGTTCCCGGCAGGCTACAGACCAGGGTCACGTAGGACTCGCCTGGGTCTGGAGCCGTGCGCCTCTGCCCAGCGTCCCATCTTTCTCAAGTCGGTGACTTGCTGCCAAAACCAGGTCAACGGTTTGTTCACCGTTCCCCGTTCTGGAAGCCCTCGTGGCGTCATTTAGTTTATGGCGTTGTCCCTCGTATTTGCTGTGAGTGGACGTGGGCCCCGGAGCTTTGACTAGATTCATGTCAGGCTTGCTGGGGAGAAGACCCCATAGGCAATGTGGTAAGCTGCGGGCGGCCTCACTTCCAGTATCCACAACGTCCGGGTGGCCAGGTTCTGGCAATGCCAAGGTCGGTTTGGGTCGTAGCAGCCCGATCCCGGCACAGCCAACTTCCCCATCGTTCATCCTCTTTCGTCTAAGGGCTTCCCCCATTGACGGTCCTTGCCTGATCCCGTGTTTCACTGGAGACGGCAGACGGGGACTTTTCTCCCGAGCCCTCCTCCTGTATCGGCGGAGACTCTCCCGAATAGCAGAGCTTGACCTCCTCAGCTCAGCTCTCTGGTGAGCCCCAGATACAAGCAAAGGAAGAGCAAGGAACGCTTATAAGGTTCTTCCCGGGTAGGCCGAAGTTCCCAGAGCAGGAAGGTAGCATCCTATCTAGTGTTTTGTTAACACCCCACACCCTTCCAGGTTTGCGTTTTTCTTACAAGAGGCTTAACCCATGTTTTGAATCCACTGAGCATTTTTTTAAAGCGTTTATTTATTTATTTGACCCAGAGGGAGAGATCACAAGTAGGTAGGAGGGAGGGGGAAGCAGGCTCCCCGTGGAGCAGAGAGCCCGACGCGAGGCTCGATCCCAGGACCCTGAGCCGCAGGCAGAGGCTTTAACCCACTGAGCCACCCAGGCGCCCTTCACTGAGCATTTTCTTACTGTGGTTTGTGGTTGTTGATGGAAGAGACAAAAGGTCTGAAAATTAGAAACTGGAAGAGCGCAACATCCAGTGAGTTTTGGGGTTTTTTTTTTTTTTAAGATTTTATTTATTTGACAGAGAGAGAGACAGTGGAAGAGGGAACACAAGCAGGAGGAGTGGGAGAAGGCAGGGAGCCCAGTGCTGGTGTGGATCCCAGGACCCTGGGATCATGACCGGAGCCGAAGGTGACACTTAAGGACGGAGCCCCCCAGGCGCCCCCACACAGTGAGTTTATACACGGAGGTGTGTGAACGGAAAGTCACCCCTGCCCTTCAAAGATCGGCTCAAATGCCGCGTCCTGCAGGAAGCCCTCCGACGTTCCCAAGATTCGGATACTCGGTGCGTCCCCTTCCTAGAGCTGCAGACACTGTCTTCCCCACTTGGCAGCCGCCCGCCACCCACCCCACGGCGGCCAGCAAGGCACTTTATATACACTTGGGCTCCGCTTCTGCCTGGTGAACCAAAGTGAATTAAAATGTAGCTTCCTAAAACTTACTTAAACCTCGGAAATGACGTTATAACGGTGAGTCTAAGTGCCTTGATGAGAGGAGGTAAGGAAAAGCCAACATCTTCCTGGATCCAATCAGCTCATTTGGCATTATCCGATAATCGGGCGACCCCGCTGGGTAACTTCAGGGCAGGAACAGGAGGCCGTCTGCATGAATGGTCCTACAGTACGCGGGTTTTTCTGTGCCGCCTTGTTGAATGTATCCCGGGGCCTCCCGAGTAGGTGTTTTCCGCTGTCCCTCCCTCCCTCTCATGAATAAATAAATCTTTAAAAAAAAAAAAAAACAGTAACAATGACAACAAAAATACAAACAACAGGTTTCTCCTGCTGCTTTTCCTTCAGGGCCTCTTTGGGGCACCTGGGTGGCGTCGTCCGTTAAGCATCCGACTTGTTTTCCACTCAGGTCGTGATCTCAGGGTCATGGGATCGAGCCCCCAAGTGTAGAATCTGCTTGAGATTCTCTCTCCCCTCCCTCTGCCACTCCTGCTCCTGCTGTCTGTATGTCTGTCTGTCTCTCAAATAAATGGATACATCTTTTTTTTTTTTTGAAGATTTTATTTATTTGACAGAGATCACAAGTAGGCAGAGGGCGGGGTGGGGAGAAGCAGGCTCCCCACTGAGCAGAGAACCCGATGCGGGGCTCGATCCCAGGACCCTGAGATCATGACCTGAGCTGAAGGCAGAGGCTTTAACCCACGGAGCCCCCCCGGCGCCTCTAAATGGATACATCTGTTTAAAATAAAAACCAAATAAGCCTTTCTGACGTCTTTCCCTCGTTCCCCTCTCCTCTTCCTGCAAAATGTCTTGCGATCGCATCTCTTTTGAGTGAGCCCTGAGGGTGACGGGGTGACTGACTGTGCAGCCCAGGACACTCCTGCGGGTGACGCAGACTTTGGGACAACAGGCCTAACCGGGGACTGCCCAGGCAGACGGGGGGGTGCAGGGGGAGACAATCCTCCTAGTGATAACTCACAGCCTTTCAGTGCCCAAAGCGCCTCAATCCAGGCGTCATGGGAGCGAATGTTTAGTGAGTGTCCCCCGTGAGCCAGGCTCGGTCCTGACCACTTTACAGGGATGATGCGTTGAGTCCCCGCGGCACCCTGCCGGGGTAGGTGGCATCAACACCGTTTCGGCTGAGGACGTGGGCGAGCAGGCTGCCCCCGAGGTTCTCCAGCAGGCTCGGCGCCCTCTCCCCACTCCGGGCTGTGCAGCCCCCAGCGGTCAGGCCGTCCTGGAGGCGTGAGCAGTTTCCTGGATGTCCGTCCGGACCACAAGGAAGGGACGTTGTGAGCAGGAGTCTCACCTTCTAAAGGAGGTGCTTGGTTAGGGTTGCGCGGCTCCAAATGGCTCCTTAAGGGCGGCAAATACCTAATGCTTTTCTCAAACAGCCGGTGGGGCCTGGTCCGGGCACACGGGGATTACCCTGTGCCGCACGGTTCTCAGAAACGCAAACTGTGTAAATCAGCAGTGGAAAAGCCGGTTCTGGCCCACAGGGTGAAACGCTGAGGGTTTTTCCTGGTGCTTTTTCTCGCGGCCCTGGTTTCTCACTCCTGGACGTGATTGAGATCAGAGTCAGCTTGGTGACGGGATCTGCAGCTACAAAGTTCTCCATCTCACTGAGGAAATGGGGCTCCGTTTAGGGATCTCTGAGCTCGGGCCTCTCCCTCTCGCCCCGTCTCCCGGCTCTCCCCTCCCCTCTCCGTCCCTCTCTGGCTGAGCAGCCGTCCGAAAGGCTTTCCTGCCAAAATCTGAACGGTTACCCCATGCAGTTTATTCATTACAGGCAGATCCAAAGTTCAACACGAAGCCCTTTTTTTTTTTAATTTTTAAATGCCATCACGCCGGCGGGGGATTTACCGAAACCTAAACTTACTTTGTTTGCTGTCAGATTCACAAGACTCAGAGTTTGAGGAAGTGGTAAGTCCTCGCGCTGCCTCAGGGAACATGACGGTAGGACAGTCAGGTCATTCGCGCTGGGCTTTGTCAAAGTCACAGGCCACCCCAGGTCCGTCTGTGGGGGTGATGTGGGGGAGGAAGGAAGTGGCTGATCTCTCCTGCCCGACAGAGCTGCCCCAGCCTCCCAGCTGCCTTCCCTCGGAGGACCCGCCCTTCGTGGTGTTTCTGCGAAGGGTTGTGGAGGGGAAAGAGGTTGTTGGGATCTTTCTATTGTTTGTGTTTTTTAACACTCAGCCCTGCCCCCCCCCCCCGACACACTCCTACTCTCAGCCGGGTCTCTGTCTCTGTCTCTGTCCTCATCCTCGCCCCCAGACGTATCCCACGAGGAATCCCATCTCTGCTCTATTTCTCACCCACTTTGGGAGCCACCTTGGGACGCCTGCTGGGCTTTTCGTTGCTGAGGGATTCCTTCTGGAGGGTTCCCAGCCCCGCGCCCGGAGCCAGCATGGCTCACGGCTCTCCTTTGCTGAGACAGGCTCGGCGCAGAGCTCCCCAGTTCCAGTTCAAGCTCACGTCGCTCGGGTAGAAGGCGAGCCCCGAGCAGGCGAGGCTGCGGAGGGGCACCTTGTGCCTGGTGAGGTGCAGGGGCCTCTTAAGAGCCGTCCGCCAGGGGGTGCCTCTGAGCTGACGCGGCTGTGAGGGCCGTCGTGGCGCCTGTAAATCCCGACTCTTCTGGTTGAAAACACAGGCCACTTACACTTTTTGGTCTCAGAGGCTCTTTGAACCTTGAGTTATCCACGAATAGTGATGGCAGCGCCGATTGCCCAGTCCCAGGTCTGTGCCAACGGGCATATCGCTATGTCCTTGACCAGTAGGTACGCACGCATGCTAACGGGGACAGGAGTCTGGAAGGCTGTTAGTGTCCCTGTCCGGCGGATGCGCAGAGAGACAGCCTGCCAAGGGACTGCCATGTGGTGGAGGCAGAAGGTCGAGCAGGAATGTGTCCATCCCCTCCCTGCTCCTGTCTCGGACACTGTGCTGGGGACAACAGCCAGGGACGTGGCTTTGCTCCCCTAGCTCCTGGTGTCACAGGGCGCCCAGGTGTCTGACTCTGCAACTATGGGACCATGACCTACTTCCTTTCTCACTTTAACTTTCCCTCCACATTTTTTCCTTACGTCGTAAAATTATGAGCTTGCAGAAAAAGTTCACTGCTCACCATGTTCGCTCTATCTCCTTTTTTTTTTTTTTTTTAGCTTAATCAGGTCCAAGTTAAAGGTGTGGGAACACTTCAGCATACATTTCCTGCCTAAGCTCCATAACATCCCACACCTCAGAAAGTCTGGAATTTTATCTGAAGTTCAGATCGAACTTTCCTTGATTGTCTCTGAGCTGTTCGGGGTGTGTGCGTACACGGGTGTGAGGAGCGGGCTTTCTTTTTTACTTTCCATTATCTGATCAGTGTCGTGCATTTGGTGATCTGTGCCTTGAGCCTCTCAAAACCAGATACAGAACCCCACCCCCAGCTTCCCCCTCGCACATACTTTTTTTTAAGCTTTTCAACGACTTTTCAAAGCATCCAGACTTGTCTTGAAGGGTGACCCTCTGTTTTGAGTTTCCTCTCTGTGGCCTTTGACTTGTCACCCAGTCCCTTTTTAAATTGATAAGTAGTCCTGTTCTCTGTCCGCGTCTCCCTCCCTTGAACTGATGATCCCAGTGTCCCCGGCCCTTTGTTTTGGGACCCTTGGAAGTGGCCACCTTGGGAAGAGGCCGCCCATGCAGAAACCATCAGGCGTTTGTGGACAAGATGTCCGTCGTGTTGGCTGCGCGTCCAGGGGACTTGCGTGAGTTTTGGGAGCTCTGGATTCCATTGGAACTTTAGGACTCTCTCCCACCCCCCACACACCCCTTTTTTTCTTTTTCAGAGATTAATTTGTAGTTGCCCGTAGGCCTGGAACTGGCAGACCGCTTAAGGCATAATCTTTTCATTAAAAAGGGATTTAACTAATTAGACTTCACTAATCAAGCTGACAGGTTAATTGATAAGGAAAGTGGGGCTCAGGACCCTTAAGGCAGGAGTGAGTGCCCGTGACATTTGAACATCAGTCTCTGTGACAAGTTTTTAAATTTTTCTCTGTGTGTGTGTCCCTGAACAAACCCAAATCTACGTTTCGAATTCTCAAAAGATCTGTGGTACAGTTGTGGGTGTCCCGTCCCCAGACTGTGACAGATTTGAAGGAGACTTAAAGCGTGAGGTCCTTGAATGTTGTCTTATTTTTTTTTATTTTTGAAAGCCCAGCGGACATGGACGTGTGCCCCCTTGTAATTCGCTTTTACAAACTAACTTTTGATTTCAGTTTATTTTTGGTGTTTAATTTGTTCTAACGTAAATTGGAATGTTGGCTAAAACTGGTAATTCGTTGACCTGCCCGAATTAGAAGGAGGGGTGTCCCGAGGTGGGGGAGCTGAGGCTAGGAGCTGAAAACAGATTTCTTGAATCCCCTGCTGTGGGTGCTCCCTCCTCGACCCCTGGTCCTGCTAACAAGAACCGTTTTCCCCTTGGAAGTCTTGCCTGAGGTTTCTCTTTTCTTTTTTTTCCTTAAGATTTTTTTTTTTATTTATTTGACAGAGAGATTAGAAGTAGGCAGAGAGGCAGGCAGAGAGAGAGGGGGAAGCAGGCTCCCCGCGGAGCAGAGAGCCTGATGCGGGGCTCGATCCCAGCATGATCCTCAGGTCATGATCCCGAGATCATGACCTGAGCCGAAGGCAGAGGCTTTAACCCACTGAGCCACCCAGTGCCCCTTGCCTGAGGTTTCTTTGTTCATACACATGCTTGTTGAAGAGAACATGGTGGCCCCTTTGGGTTCAGAGTCCCACAGTTAAACTGGGGGACATCCAGTAGGCCCCCCCCAAGACCTCAAAGATGGCAGTCACCTGAACATCACTCCCCATGGGCACTTGGAGGCTCGGAGAGGCTGGCGAGGCTGCCCAGGGCCAGGGGCTGGCACAGCTAGGTTTGACAGAAACCCGGAGCCCCCTTGCTCACCCTCTCTGTCGAAGAAATCAGACGCACAGCGGGAGTTTCGTCCTCTCACAAAGTACTTCGGGGCATTTAAAGGACATGAAGAGGCTCAGATCCCGCCCCCCCCCTCCCCCCCCCCCCCGAGAAACTATTTTAATTTACCTTTCTGAGCTGTGGAGAAAAACTCCTTTAGCCCCACTGTTATTTGTACTTTCCATGACAGAAGCTTCCCTCGTGCATCCGGGTTACGCACAGGTCGCTGGCTGCATGACAGGTCAAGGTGCTGGGAGCCAACACCTAGATGATGAAATGCAGAGACAAGGATCAGGCAGCCCTGAAGCTAACTTCTTGTTCACAGACCTTCTGAGCACATCCTGAGGCAACGTCTCTCATAAAGGGGAAGGTGCTTGTGATTTTGGGGTCTTTTCAGGTGTTTTCGTGTGTACTTCTATCCGAGATTTGGTTTCATGTCGGGTTTATAACCCTGTGGGTGTGGAAGGCTAACGTCCTCACCGGATTCTCTGCGTGTAGTAAGTTGAACAAAAAGCAAACTGTCCGGAGATGTAAACCATCGGTCTCTGTTTTTGGAAGGAAGACCGGTTGCACTTCCATCTTGAAATTCTTTGTTGGGCCCTGAACACTAAAACGTGATGGATAGGATTTAACCAAATGGGTCGTTTTCCAGAACCTTGTACATTCCATAGTTCATCGCCTCCAAGACCAGACGCACCACTGACGTGCTCGTGTCTCTGCAGGGTCGGGAGGCAAAACTGCGACTTCGTCAAATCGCTGTGTTCGTTGCAAGACGCATGTGTGTTTCAGAAACATTGAAATGTGTGTGTGTGGGGGGGTGACAATGAGGAGAATAATGTCTTAGAAATGAAGAACTGTGGTACATACATGCGGCGTATTAGATCACATTTTATAATTTGTCTACTCGAACTGTGATTTATAGATCTGTAGAGAAAGAGCAAAGAGGGTGAGGCTTTTAGTAAGAGAAATGACCTTCCCTCCAAGACTGAGACCAGATTAAATTGGACTCGGGAAATGCTTTACCCTTTGCCTCCAGGGTAGACCCTTCTTGGGAGCGAGTGCTCGGGCAGAACAGGAGGGGAGACCCATTGTCCGCTCCTCAAAAGCCCTTTTGATGTGTCATCAGCTTGGAACATTCTACCGGCGAGGACTGTCACGCCCCGTCCTGAAAGGATGCCTTGAGTAGAACGGAGATGAGAGTGGCAGGCCCTTAATCGTTTTTAGTAAGAGCAGCCATTTAATGGAATTATGTTGTAGAAATGAGTGAGGTGTGGGAGCGGTTCTCTGGTTCCCGCACTCGGTCGTGACTGTCAACACCAAATGCCAACTGCCTGAGAGTTTTCCACGTGGCAGACTTCACGTGGCGAATGATCAAGCAGTGACATTCCATGAGAGTCCTAAATCGATGTCTGCAAGTGAGGAGTGTTGTGATTTCAGCTAAGACCTTGGGTTAGGGCTGAGGTTCTTGACCTTGGGTTGACCTTGGGTTAACAGGCTGACGTTCTGCGTGTTTGGTGTCGGTGGTGCAGGAGAGAGTTTGGGAGCTCCGAAGTTGCCCCATTGCTCCCATTTGAGATAAAGGCCAAATTTATAAATCCTGTACAGTGTTTCTTTTAATTGTGCTCAACTTGAAATAAACTTGGGGGAAGGAAGGGATGTAGCCGGGCTGTTTTCACTAGAAGTCAGGATTTGTCTTGTTCAGGTTTTGGATGTGAATTCAGAGTTTTCATTCACATTTTAAGAAAAGAGGGGAAAGATGACGGAAGAGAGTTATTCTGAAGTGCTGTTAGAAACCCGTGTTTACGTTCTCGTGAGGGAGATATTCCAGGGAACGATTTGGAATCATACTTCACATAGATTTGAATGAAAAGTGGCGTTTCTTTAGAAATAATCGCATTATTGACACATACCCTATCGTTTGAATTAGTTGCTATGTGGGAATGTACTAAACTTTGAAACATTCTGTCATGTATACACAGTCTGTTTTTTTAGCGTGTTGACATTTCCTATCAAAATGGTATATGTTGTTGGCCTTCTCGAATTTCTGTGTCTCAAAATACTAACCGTTGGAGGAAAATAAGGAGGCAGAAACACAAACCCCGTGAGCAAACGCAACCTTCTCTCACCACTGATCCCAGAAATTTGGAGAAGATACAGTCTTAAGTGTCAAGAAATCCAGAGGACTGTCCAGCTTACTGCTGTGGGAGCGCACCCCAAGACCCTTTAATCCCCCCGTTTAGAGGATCATGCTGTCAAGTCACGAGGCTTAAACACAATAGCATTTTCTGGAACCCGAGTGACCTGTATTGAGACTGGATCTTGGGCTTTTGTTCTTCTGAGAAGCAGGTGCAGAGGATAACACACCGGATTATCTTATTTGAAAGCATCTAAGAGCCAATCCCCCTTCCTCATTCCCTTTCCGCCCAGCGACAGCGTCTGAGCAGGTGGATTCTCAGGGCAGGTAGGGGAAGCCTAGGTAGCCCAGGTCCGTTCTCCAGGCCCGGGTTCTGCCCTCGCCCTCCTTATGCACGTGTAGGGCAACCAAGGGCCGAATATAACATCGCTGCCTCAGTGACTCTTGTGCGAGCCTGCGCATCGTCTACGGGGAGAGATGTGGTCTCCAACGGCCCTTGTGGGGGTATGGAGGCGCTCACCGGCGCCGAGCAGGTTAGGCCGTCCCCTCGGGCCAGCGTGCGGGAACCTGCCCATTCGTGGAGGGAAGCGGCCGTCGTGCCTGGGTGTGCACTCACATTTCTGCTGCACCACGCGAAAGGCATACACGGCCCTAAATGTTAAAACCCCAGAAGCCTGTTTATCATAGGACATTCGTAAAACTAAAGTTTCAGAGAGTCACAGTTTGTGTCTCCAGGAAAAAAAAAAAAACAAAACAGCTTTCTTAGTCCTCTAACGTGACCTGAGATCTATGCCTCAGGTTTAGAAGTTGGCGTTCACTCTCAGACCAGACCTAACACGCGGAAAGCCTCCGCCCAGGCATGCGTTTGCTTCTGAAGCCTTCCCCGTCCCGGAGAGAGATTGAAAAGAGGCTCAGACGTTGGCTTTGTGGTGTTAAGTAGCACAGAAGGATCTGGAAGGATTCCTTCGCCGGTTTACACAATTTGAACTGTAAAAGGAATCTGGCGTTTTGTAAGCTGGAACTTGAGAAAGGCAAACCCCAGAAAGCAGTCATTAATTTCTTCTGGGGAAAAGAGGTTCGTCGTTTAAAGAAAAAAAGAAGAAATCTTAAAGATAGTCAAGTTATCCAAACCATATACTGGCAGTAGTAAAGGGAAAATGCATATGGTTTTATCTGTTCGCCTGCCTCTCTTCCCGGTGGGACGCCTGCCGTTAAACCAAGCCGTGGTTCCTTGAAGACCTCTCGGTCCATCAGCAAAGGAACGGACCAGGCCATGCGAACTTGTGGGTTCTGGCCTGGGTTCGAGTTTGCTCTTGATTTCAACATAATTTGAGGGAAAGCTTCCATACAGAAATACATAAATAATTTTGTTTGCTTGGTGGCGCTATCCTGATACTTGGATTTTAATGGCTTTGTTTCAGATTTTTAAAAGTAGGTGTTCTTTTGTTTTTTTTTTTTTTGTTTTGTTTTGTTGTTGTTTTGGTTTTTTTGTTGTTGTTTTTTTCAGAAATGCTTTACGCCGTCCAAAGTTAGAAGAGAATCCTAAATCTATCTTTAAAGGACGGGATTGCTGTGGTTTGGGGAGTGCAGACCATCTTTTTGAAAAACTAGGTGGCAGAGACCCTCTGAGGGTCTGAGATGGTTGGACGGAGCCACCCAGACGGAGCTCTGTCCCTTCCAAAGCCCAGCTAGAACCTTTCTGTGCAAGATCTGCCTTGGACACTTTCTGTGGCTGTAATCTTACCGAAGAAGGGAGGTTTGCGTTTCCATCGTTGCGCATGGCGGGATAAGGAGTGCTAAGACATTCTGCATCGTTAACTCATCTGTTAACTTGCTCCCTGATTAAAAGAACCCGGTCCCCCCAGTTACCCTGAAGTGCTCTTTCTCCCTAGGCCCTGGCTTGAAAGGGAAGCCCAAGCCCAACCTGGGGGCTGGTTCAGCAGCGGGAGGAGCCCCACTCTGTTCTCTGTGAACCTAAGGCTGCTCTGCCCTGTGGGGGGGATGATATGTACAAAAAGAAGGGGAAGCGATGGCCGCACCTTCCATCTTCTTTGTTTCTCTTGGTGCACTTTTCGGAGCTTTCATAGACCTCTGAGGTGGGCGTTGGGACCCTGTGCAGGGGGTGACCAGAACCATCACTGGGCCAGAGGGTCAAGGGCGCCGTTGACGGTTAATGCCTCAGTGTACCCCCAGTGCCCCCCGTCTCTGCCCCTCCACCTCCCCTCTCCCTGGCTCCTTCCTGGTCGGGAGCACAGCCCCTCCTACCCCCACCGCAGGGCTCTCGGGTCTAGCCAAGCCTTTGTTAGGACCCCCCCCCCCCCACCGACACACACACACACACACACACACACACCCTCCCCCGCCCCAGGCCCAGTTCCTGTTGCCTGCTGAACCCCCGGGGGCTTCCACACTCCGTCGGAGAACTTAGCGTGAGACTCTGGTTTTTGTTTTAACCGGTTTTTCCACTGAGAGATCCTCCTGGGCAGGGCTTGGGCTCAGCGTTTCCGCAGATTCCTGGGTTCAGGCCTTGAAGCCCAGCAGTCAGCAGCGGTTGAACTATTGATCGTGCACCATGATGTGCTGTCAATGACGAAACCGGAGAGACGATGCGCTCCGTTCCTGCCGCTCTGAAGACCTCAGAAACGTGGAGCAGCCGGGCCCCCTGCATGCTGCTCTCCCAGAGATTTAGAAGCTGGAAAGTCCGTATCACTGTGCCATTCCTGCCAGCCCAAGGCCACGAGCTTTCAGTAACGCCTCACTGAAGATTGCGCGACCCTGTGTGCCCGTCAGGAAGCAATAACTAGCAAGAAGACACCCGTTTCTTGTTACTGCCGTGGCATTCACGTGCCACAGAATTCACTCTTCCAAGGGGAATGACCCAGGGTTTTAGTGTCATCACCAAGGTGTGGAACCGTCCGCGCAATCATGGAACACTTTCTTTAAGCCCGAAAGGAGCCCGGCCCTGTCGACGTGGCCTCCCCAGTCCTCACATGCCCCTCAGCCTGAGCCAACCACTAATTTATTTTCCGTCTCTGTGGATTTCTTTGTTCTGGACTTTGTAGGAACGGAGTATAGTAGGCGGTCTGCTGTGACAGATTTCTTTTAGGTCAGCCCGTCTTCCGGGCTCACCGGTGTTGTGACCCGTATCTGCACTTCGTTTTTTTGTTGCCCTCTCATGTGGCCTGGGAGAGCTGAGCCACATCCGGTGTGCGGGTTCCTCGGGGGAACGTTGGGTTGTGTCTCTACGAGGAATGTTGCTGCTGTGAACATCCAGGCACAGGCGTACGTTTTCATCTCTCAGGTCTATACCCAGCAGTGGGTTGGTTGGGTTGTCCGTCTGTCAGGTCTGTACCCGAAAGTGGGTTGGTTGGGTTGTCCGTCTGTCAGGTCTGTACCCGGAAGTGGGTTGGTTGGGTTGTCCCTCTCCCAGGTCTGTACCCGGAAGTGGGTTGGTTGGGTTGTCCCTCTCCCAGGTCTATACCCAGCAGTGGGTTGGTTGGGTTGTCCGTCCATCAGGTCTATACCCAGCAGTGGGTTGGTTGGGTTGTCCATCTCTCCGGTCTATGCCCGGAAGTGGGTTGGTTGGGTTGTCTATCAGTCAGACCTGTACCCAGAAGTGGGTTGATTGTGTTGTAGGAGAATGCCACGTTTAGCCTTTTGTGGAACTGCCTGACTACCTTGCAGCGTGAGTGCTCCCTATCTTCCTTCCCACTGGCAGCATGTGAGGGTTCTCAGTTCTCCACACTCCACCAGCCCTGGCCACTGTCCCCCCATCTGGTGACCGCCATCCTAGCGGGTGTGAGGTGGCTGTGAGTTGCATTTCCCTGGTTGTTCATGACGTGGAACATCTTTTCATGGGCTAGTATCTTCTTTGGAGAAATGCCTACCAAAGCTTTTGTCCACACTTCACTGGGTAATTTGTCGTAATTCTGTTATTGAGTTGTAATCATTCCTTTTTTTCAAAGTAATCATTCTTTATATATTCCACATCCTAAACCCTTATCATCTCTCTGGTTTACAAATACTTCCTCCCATCCTGTGGGCTGTCTTTCCCCTTTCTTGAGAATGTCTTCTGAAGCATTTTCGTTTTGTTTTGCTTTAGTTTAAGGAAACCTAACTGAAGCTGACTGTTGTGTTACCCCCCCCTCTCGGCGACTAGTCGTTCCAGGTGGCTGTCATAGAGCCGTTCCACTGTTCCTCCCCCTCCTTTTTCGTTCTGCTTCTCATTCGGACGTCATCTGAAGCAAAGATTTCAAGAATAAGAAGAGTACAAAAGCCTCATTTTTGACTCCATTCGATTTCTTCTCTCTGCCCCTCTGTCTCTCTGTATGTTTGTGTGCGCACACACACACACGCGCGCGCACACACACACACAGGCAACTTTACTCTGAACCAGTCACGAGCAGCTGCACAAATCACAGCCCTTCAGGACTCTGGAGTTCCCTGGGTACTTCAGAGAACAGGGACTGTCTCTCGGTTAACCGCGGCGCAGTCAGCAACCTCAGAGCGTCTCCCGCAGATGGCATGCTTCTGTCCAATCCACTCTCCAGCCTTATCAGTGGACACAGTGACCTTGAAGGCCTCTTCCCCCTGCAGGGCAGGGCCCAGTCTGGGGTCCGTCCGCCTGCTGCCTCAGCACATACCTGGACTAGTGTCTGGGCTCCCTTTGCCTTGCACGTCAGAATTTGCCCCTGACCCCGGCTGCCCCACTTCCCCCAGGACTCCTCCCCTCCGGGCACTGAGGTGTGGCCAGACCCATCTCTTCCCGCCAGTGCTCTGTGCCCAGACCCCAGCCTCCCACCGTGGGCGATTCTCCGCTCCTGGAAGGTCTGCTCTCCTGGCGGGAACGTAGGTGAGGGAGGGCGGCTCCGCTTCCATTCCCTTCGCCCAGTGACCTGTCACCGTCCTGCCGGCTTCTCATTTAACCCGCGTGTTCCTTCCCTGGCAAGGAGGCCCGGGCAGGCCCAGCCTTGCCTCAGCTCCCCTCGTATTTCTCACCGCCAGACTCCAAGCTCTGAGTTCTAACCGCCCTCTCAGGGTGACCCAGAAAAAGCAAGCAGTGTTGCCCCAAACAGGTGCAGAACCCATTCAGAGGAAATTAGGAACCACACTCCAGTGCACGACGTGTCACCGCTTTCCAAGTGCTTTCGCGTTTGTGTGACTGCGAAGTCCATTTTTAGTTCTCGCCCTTCCTAGCAAACGCTTGAACTCGACAGGGCATGGGTGGTCTCCCCTGTGTCCCCGAGGAAACCGTGTTCGGAGGCCGCCCCTCGCCCCGGGCCAGGCAGCTGAGCAGCCGTGGAGGCAGGCCTCACACCTGGCTTCTCCGGTTTCCCGTCTCCTGCCATTTCCATGGGGCTGCACATCCTAATCACTTTGTTAATTAGAACTCAGTATTGCGGGTTTGGTCGAAATTGGTTTATGCACCATTCAAGAATAATAAACATTTACACCCTCGGTTTTTAATGATCTGAGACAGCAGAGAAGTATAGAAAAAGGTTAGCCTCCCGAACATTTAATTCTGCAAAGGAGGGGATGCAGGGAAGTCTCCGTCTGCAGAAGTGGAGGGGGCTTACGGGCACCTTTGAAGGGATGTTTCTTAGGACTCTGGAAGACGTAGAGCGAGCGCGGTTTAATAATCACAGTTCGTTCCATTCCAAGTCCTGGAATGTTCCTGTTGCATAAACAACATTCTGTGGAGCTTGGAAAATCTGTTGCACACACGTGCTCTACGATCCTGAAGATGCCAACTGTCTGATTTTCTCCCAATAATTTTGAATTTGTGTGAAAGTTTTCAAACATACAGAAAAAACCACGAGCATCGTGTGGTGGACACCCGTGCCCTTCCCCACTCCAGCCCCCCGGCCCCAGCCTCCGCAGTACCACCCCTCCCCCGTCTGTACCCCGGGTTGGTCGGCGTCTCCCTGCGCCCCCTTCCTCACTGCAGGGTAAGTCCATGGTCCTTACGCATCTTTCCTATTCTGGACAGAAGCGACTGTACAGTCTTTTGGGGGCCTGCTTACCTCTTATTTCGCAGAACGCTTCCCGACACGAGGAACATAGGGCCGAGCTGACACCAGGGGTCTCGAGGCCCAGGCTCATGTCTCTGGAACACCCACTCCGTGTGCTGGGCTTCTGGTTATGCTCTGCCCATCCAGATCTCCCGACAGCCCCAGGAAGTGTCTGTACGGAGATGCGCACGTTGTCCCCCTCACCACAGCCCGCTGAACCCGTAAGGACGCTGTCCCCGAGCGAGGCTCGGTGGGCGTTAGGTCTGATCGGGCACGTGTGTGGGTGCCGGGGGCGAGCTCAGCAGGGTAGGACGAGTATGGTTGCAGAGTCGCCCCCCATCTCTCCTGCTCGCTGGCAGTAAGCGTCCCACGGTGGGCCACCCCGTGGATTAGTCCGTGTCCAAGGACGGAAGATAAGGCCACATGACAACCATGAAGGTCCCCGAGTTAATTTTGGGCTGTTGTATAATATCTCCCTAAGTCGTCTGATTGCCTCTCCAAGGTTCTTAAACTCTGCTCTTCGCTCTCTCTGTCTCTTTCTACAATGGACGCGGTGACTTCTCAGAGAGGCGGTTTCGAGGCATAAGGAGGATTGCTTGAACACCTCGTAATTATCGAAACTTCAATTACGTGTCATGCTGTGGAAGGTTAAGGAAGAAGTGTTTGGTGTGTTAAGGCGGGAAGGGAGGTAATTATAAGCGTTCAGGCCAGGGTCAAGAGAAGGTGTGGGTCTGGAGGAGGAAGCAGGTCTGCAGTCTGTCCCGCTGGTGGCTGATCTCGGCCGGCTCTCGGGCTGAGTGGCCCTTCTCTGCGAATGAAGCCAAGACAGACTCGAGCCGAAATAGACGGCCCCTGCAAGTGGGAGCCTGGGAGAGGCCTCTGGGTTCTGGGGTTTTGGGGGGGTTTTGGTTGGGAGGTCATCAGGAAGGCGTTGCCTTCCCTGAATCGTTCTGAAACCCAGAAATAAGCAGAACGAAACTGACTTGAAAGGACGTGGGACAGGGCAGCTCCCCTGGGTTTGTCCACAACGTCTCCAGTCCGGTTTTGGAAGCTGCAATGGTCATTTGGGAGAGGAGGAGGAGGAGTGGTGAAGGGCAGTGAGAGCTGGGCTTCTAGGCCAAGGTTGGCTTCCTGGCACCGACCTTCTTGGGGTGTGGGTGGCCTTGTCGGTTTTAGAGGGATGTTATGAAGGACCCATGCTTTGGCCTCTGACCTGAGGGCTCTAAGGGAGAGTTTACCTCCCAGTCGTGACTGACTGGTGCATGGACCTGTCTGCCTTCCCCCATCTCCACCCCCCGACCCCCAGGTGTTAGGGATCCATCTGTACCCTAAGTGCTACAAACACCACAGTTGGCTTTACTGTGGTGTTTGTGCTCTCCTGAAATCCTCCATTTGGAAAACAAAGCACTATGGGGTGGGAAGTAGCATGTTCTCAGAAGCCCTTGGAGGAGGGAAGAGGAAACCCAGCATAAGCACTTTGGGCAAGGCCTAGCCCACCCAGACTACAAATCTCTGAGAAGTACGAGGCTTAAGAAAAGGTGGGTTGTTGAATTACGCTAAATACTACGTTTATCTGAGCTAATTTGGAAGTTTGTAGATCCTGACCATCAGAATTCGCACCTGATTGACGGGCAGGGGCAAGTGGAGTTTGGATTTGAAAATCTGTAAAGAGGGGCGCCTGGGTGGCTCAGTGGATTAAAGCCTCTGCCTTCGGCTCGGGTCATGGTCTCAGGATCCTGGGACTGAGCCCTGCATCGGGCTCTCTGCTCAGCAGGGAGCCTGCTTCCTCCTCTCTCTCTGCCTGCCTCTCTGCCTACTTGTGATCTCTATCAAATAAGTAAATAAAATCTTTAAAAAACGAAAAAATCTGTAAAGAGGGCGGAAGTGACCACTTTCCTTTATTTACTTGGGAATGTAGCTGGAATATTTTGAATGTCATGGTTCCGATAATTTGAATATTATTGTCCTGTTAGCAGATGATGAAGTTACAGGTTATCTAAAACCCCATTTTCGTATAAAACTGTAACAGAGGCTATAAGAGCCTCTATAAACCCCAAGAGGAAGGAGAGGAAAGATTACTTAACAGGTGATTAGATCTTTATCGCACATCAGGATAGATTTCAGATGAACTAACGAGGTAAATATATGTTCCCTCAAAGCAACCAAGAGTTACTAAACCATCATTAAAAACCCAAAGCACAGAGATCGTTTTTGAGGAGTGGTCATGATGAGGAAGTGACGTTATTATGGAAACGTACTTTTGGTGTCCAATGATATGGGCATTGCAAGGAAATATGAAATATAACCATCATTTTATTGCTGATTGTTTTAGGTCTTTGGGAATGGGTATTGTTGCTTTTAGTTTTCCAAAATTAGTGATGTGGAATATTGTTTTAGATTTATGTATTTATTTATTCGGGAGAGCGCACGCTCACAAGGGGGAGGGGCAGGGAGAAGGAGAGAGACTCTCAGGCAGACTCTGCATTGAGTGCAGATCCCGACTTGGGAGCTGAGATCACTACATGAGCCAAAACCAAGAGCCTGGGTGGCTCAGTTGGTTAAGCATCTGCCTTCAGCTCAGGTCAGGATCTCCAGGATCATGGGATCGAGCCCTGCGTCAGGCTCCCTGCTACAGCGGGAAGCCTGCTTCCCCCTCTGTGTCTGCTAATCGCCCTGGTTGTGCTCTCTCACTCTCTCTCTGTCTCTCTCTCAAATAAATAAATGAAATCTTTAAAAACAACAAAACAAGAGTCAGACATTCAACCAACTGCACCACCCAGGCACCCTGATGTGGTTGGAGTATTTGTTTGAAGAAAAATGTATTTATAATCTCTGTGTTTTAATCTCATCCATATTTTTAGAAATGTCAGGTCAGGGCTTTTTATGCCTCATTGTTAATCCATCCAAACAAGACTGGCTTACAGGGAGGCTGGTTCTGATGGGTGGGTCATGAGTTGAAGACTTCGTCATGGTGAAGAGGGTGCCGGGTGGGAACCGGGGACATGTGCTGGAGATGAGAAATGTCTCTGCTGTTCTCTGCATCCCAAAGCCGGATTCTCAGACTTGTATTTCCTATTTCATGTACTCGGAGGAGATTGCTTCTGCAAAGTGCGTCTCTGACCGCTAGAAACATCTAGACATAACCTAGATTGACTGCACAGTGGAGTCATAAACATGCCCTCTGTTCCTCAGGGCTCTGCCTCCTCACCCCTCCGCCTCCTTGTAAGTCACGGGCACTCACCAGCCCTCTCCGTCATTCCACCGCACGAGCAGAGAGAACGGGTCTTACTGTGCATTCAGTCCCTCCGTGCGCCACGTCTTACTGTCTAAATGGACGAAAACAGTAAGCACAGCTGCTCACAGGGAGAAAAGTGATTCTCCTTTTACTTCGTCGATGCATGTCTGGTGGCGAGCGGAGTAAGCAGTGACAGATCGGAAAGGCAAGGAGTTAAAGGAAACAACCGTGGATAATGTTGGCAAGCCCTGACCCCACCAGAGTGTTGAGGCACCGTTGTTTTCCAGGCGCTCGCAGAGCGCACGTTCTCAGCCTTCCCCTTACAGTTCTGCGCCTTATGCACCTGGAGGCAGGAGACACCTAGAAAACGAACATCTCTAGTGGAAATTCTGCATAGTCCCTGGAATCAAGATGGAATCAGAAGGTCATGTTTCTTGTTATGAGTCCTAGGAATTCATTTTTGAGGCCCAGTTTGCTCAGACATTTGTGGTGGGGGATAAATCACCCTAACCTTTGATGTCCAGTTCCATCTCGCTCATACGTGACTTTTGGAGGAAGGGAGAGTTGCCGAGGTGGACCCCATTTCGCTCTACTGGTCTGCTACTTTGTGCCCCCTTTATTATCGAGGAGGACATGTGTCCC
This sequence comes from Meles meles, assembly GCF_922984935.1. Taxonomy (NCBI): domain Eukaryota; kingdom Metazoa; phylum Chordata; class Mammalia; order Carnivora; family Mustelidae; genus Meles; species Meles meles. Next base: position 3,344,044 of record NC_060086.1, on the reverse strand, counting down.
AAGAGAAAAGCAGTACCCAGGAGGGGTCCCCAGAAGAAATTCTCCTTCACCTGTTTCAGAACCCCACGCTGTGTAGGTAACCTTGAAGAGAGAAAAAATCATTGCCCCTTTTATTGATGTTGTGATTAGCAGTAAAATATTATAATACAGACAGTATTACGCTGCAGCCAATTAGCAATAAAGAGAAGCGTTTTGATAGACAAATTAATTAGGTTTTAAATTTTACGCAGAGGCAGTTAACCAAGATCCCTACTGACCACCTCTGCCAAAGACGTTTGTGAACGAACTTGGACAGACTGAGGCCGTAGGCCATAGGCTGAGATGACGGGCTGTGGCTGAGTTACGGTCAGAATCCCGGTGTGCGTTTCGGAGGCTTCGCAGCGTTGGGGGCCCTTCCGCAGACTTGCCCGAGAACTCAGAAGTGAGGTCGTCCACGTCCCAGTGTCCTCAAGGGGAGCCCCGGACATCGGGTCGTGAATGTGCGAACGTTCTTGTGCCTCTCTTTCCGCGGGGAGATGGCAGGGAAGGGAACCCAGGACCATTCTCACTGCCTTTTTTTTTTGTTAGTGGAATACAGTTAGCACGCTGTTACGTTGGTGTCAGGCGGGTAGCGTAGTGATGCCCCAGCCCTCCTACACATGATGGCTCTTTCGCTGCTCTTTTCCTTGGTGCTGGAGCCCATGACCCGTAGGGTGGTCACGTCTTCTTAGAGGGGCAGGTGTCGCTGCGGGAACAAATGAGAAGATTCCGTAGAAGCGCTTACAGAGACTAGTGGTTTTGGGGGTTGTTTTTTGTTTTGTTTCGTTGGCACATACAGAGGTGTTGGGTTATTTTCAGTTTGGGGGATGTGTGGCGTACCTGTGTGCAAAGCCTTGTCGCTGTGAGGCAGGCGAGGAGAACCGGCCCGCAGCCCCCTGCCCCCACCCAGGAGGTGATACTGGCTGGTCTGCGGCGCACGGGGCAGGGTCCCAAGGCCATGTCCCTGGGAGCCACGGGGACAGTCCGGGGGCAGAGGTGGGTGGCCTCATGCGCGTTATGGGTTATCTTACTGCGTCTCTCACCGTCAGCCAGGAATGACCGTAGAACTGCAGTCGGGTGGGTTTTCTGGTCGCTGAAGTCCTGAAGACGCTGGAATGCGCACTCGTCGTCTTGACCCGTGGAGAAGCACGGGACTCGAGGTCCACCTCCCCGCCCCCACTTGAGGAGCCCCCCTCCCCCGGGGAGTTCCGATGTGCTCTGGCCAAGGGTCCGAAGCCTTTCCCGCCCTCCGTGGCTAGCCAGTGGTGGAGAAACTGCCCGCAGCCTGTTACCTGGCAGGATCACGGGTCCTCTCATGCTGCTGGAAACCACGGTGCCCCAGGCGGATCTTCTGTCTCCCCCACACGCTGGCCCTGGATGCCTCTCACTGAGGGGTGCCGCAGCACCCACACCGGAAACCTCTGATCCAGAAGCAATCTAGACCTTCCCTGCCGTCCGCCCCAGCGGCCGCGCCGGTGGACGTCCCCGCCCACAGTGCGCGAGGGTCCCTTCTCCCCACGTCCTTGCCAACGCTTGTTGTTTCTTGTGTTCTTGACCGGAGCCGATCTGACCGGTGTGCGGCGGTCGCTCATTGTTCTGGTGGCAGGTCCGTGGTTAGTGGAGCGTCGTACGGGTGTAAGATAATTGATGGGTCGCCTGTGGGCTCCCTTCCTGACCTCTTCCTTTCGCTTTTTGTTCTTCTTTATTTTATAGATTCTTTATCTGTCAGAAAGAGCCCGGCAGCACAGTTTCAGTGATGTGTCCGGCTCTGACGTTGAGAGACGGAGAACGGTGGCCTGCCTTACAATCACAAAACTCATTTTTTTAAAGATTTTATTTATTTATTTGACAGACAGAGATCACAAGTAGGCAGAGAGGCAGGCAGAGAGAGAGGAGGAAGCAGGCTCCCCGCCGAGCAGAGAGCCTGACGTGGGGCTCGATCCCAGGACCTTGAGATCATGACCCGAGCCAAAGGCAGAGGCTTTAACCCACTGAGCTACCTAGGTGCCCCACAAAGCTCATTTTAATAAGGGGAATCACAGAATCTTCTGACCGGAGAGCTCTGTGAAAGATGACTCTGGACTTGGCCTTTCGTCTGTCTGTCGTCTGTCGTCTCCTTGCCAGATATTCACGGAGCCTGTCCCTGAACACCCCTGGGACACCATCCCAAGAGCTCTGTTCTTGCTTAGAAAAGTCTCATTGCTGTTGGGCCCAAGTCTTTCCCATGTCGCGGTTCTCCCTTGGAGCCATGTCATACTGGCCTCCCTCCGCTTCCAAAAGACAGCCTGCCCTCCAGATCCTACAAGACAGCAGGGTCTCCTGCCCTCCTCCCTTCCCCCTCCCTGTGGCCACTACCGAGAAGACAGGGCTTCGATGCTGTTCACCGTCCTTTGAATTCATTCCAGCCCATCCAGGGAAGGTTTGCAGAACCTCATGCGCTCCGTTTCCTGTTTTCTTAAGACCACCAGAACGTGCATTAGGATTGCTTCGGGCCGATTTGAGCTTACTGTGAAGTGAATGGAGCACCAGCCCCTCTCAGACACGGGAGAGGAGAGGCAAGGGTTAGCAGTCCCAGTTTTCAGAAGCCCTGGTGGTTTTAAGTACACACTTAACAGCGCATGCTGCGGTCGTCCCTTTCTTTCATCGTTGAACCCAGCATTTACTTCGGCTTGTTAAGCTTTGGGGATTCGCATTTCTGTCACTGGGAGTTAGTCCTTCCTTCCTCCCAGACTGCAGAGCAGAGGACTTTGGGATGCATCAGAGCTCTTACCCCGTCGCGTTGTAGCTGCTTATGTCTTTCCTCCATTCAGATTCGAGTCCTGCCAGGTTAGGAATCACGCCTCTCTGCATCTCTGCTTTCTTTCTCCCGCACTTAGCTCAGAGTCGGTAAGCGTCCTGTGGCTCTGTGGAGTGACTGAGTCAAGAATATCCCCTCTCAGCCTCTGCATGTCCGTAAGTTAGTTAATCAGTAAGTACGTCCCAGAGGACAATGCTGGATGTCTTCCGCAGCCCACTGGACACTTTCCCGGGACGGACGGCTGATGCGTTCTCCATAGGACAAGGTTCTCAGTGTCACGAGTTCCCGGAATCGTGCAGTCAGCTCTGCCGTGACGTTGCGTACACGTTCGTGAAAGTCACCGTGTGGCGTGCGTGATGGGAGAATTGCGGCCGGAGGCTAAGGCGGAAAATGGGTTAGGAATATAAAAACTGCTTCACTCCCAGTTAGGTGGTTGTTTTGGGTTTTGCCTTTTAAAGGTAGGAAACTTACAAAAATAGTGACTTAGTTTTACACGTGTTAAATGCAGGTAAGAAATGGGGCTCCTGGGGCGCCTGGGCGGCTCAGTCGGTCAGTCTTCGGCTCAGGGTCCTGGGAGCCCCACAGGCTCCCTGCTCAGTGGAGAGTCTGCTTGTCCCTTCCCCGCTGCCTTGCCCCCCACTCATGTTTGCTCATGCTCTCTCTCTCTCTCTCTCAAATAAAATCCTTTTAAAAAATGGTTCAGAGGGGCCTCTGGGTGGCTCAGTGGGTTAAAGCCTCTGCCTTTGGCTCGGGTCATGATCTCAGGGTCCTGGGATCGAGCCCCGCATCGGGCTCTCTGCTCAGCGGGGAGCCTGCTTGCCCCTCTCTCTCTGCCTGTCTCTCTGCCTACTTGTGACCTCTGTCAAAAAAATAAATCTTAAAAAAAAAAATGGTTCAGAAATACGTAAGTGCGACTGTAAACGTGGTGCTTACCTTGAAAAAGGCCCAAAGTTCGGCCTGTGGAAGCGGATGTTGGAAGGGTCGCGGCTGATGAGTCCCCATGAGGGGAGGGGAAAGTTGCGACTCGGGTGTGGACCGGCGGTCCGGGTGCTGGCAGGCGTGCACAGTCCACGAACTCCCTGTGCCTGGTTCAGCGCGCCGCGGGTCCCCACCTTCACCCGGTGCCCCTCGCAGAAGGGATGCACGCGGGCAGGCCCGGCGTTCACAGTGGAACACGATCCTGTTGCAGAACGAGGGGTAAGGCAGCCGCTCACTTGGTGAACATCTCATGTTCTTCGAGTGTTCCTGGCCCCGGGAGCGTAAAGCCGCACACACCGTGATGCCGCCCCCAACCGCAAGTTCTTACAGACTAGTTTACTTTCATCGGGAGGCATGACAGCAAGCGTTAGAGACAGACTTGGCTCCTCTTGCCACGTTCCAAAGTCCCCTCCCGCCAAAAGAGTGATTTTTCTAAGTCTGGTCCCTTGTGGCTGTGGCAGATTTCTCTAAATTTGGGAGGTGGAGTTTGAATGGCTTCCTTTTCGGTCAGTCCGCTCGAGACTTGGTTTCTCGAGGAACAGCGTAGAGGACAGACTTGGGTTTTACCCACCGGTTTCTCGTTTAAAAATGAAATTTCACCTTCTGTCCTTTACACAGATGTGACGTGTCGGTGGCCTTACCTGAAAATAGGCCAACGTGCCAGTGTAAACACAGACTCTCAGAACTTGAAATTTTCCCGATTTCCAGAAATCGGGAGGCCCAGCCTCCTCTTAGATGAGGAAATTGAGACTCTGAGAGGCGAAGGGATTTACTGGAAGTTATTGGCTACTTAGGGACAAACCCGGAATGCGAATCCAGTTAATTTCCGAACTTTCATATGTTGCCTCTCCACACTGTGTCCTATGGCAGATACCAGTTCTGTTCGTTTAGGGAGAAGTCTAAGTTGTGGCGCCTGGGACGCCCCAGTCAGTCTCCGCTCGGGTCTTGATCTCAGGGTCGTGAGTTCAGGCTCGCGATGGGCCCCGCACCAAGCCTTGAACTAACTTGCGTACATACGTGCGTACACACACACATAAAATACACGGAACTTCTATGATTTCAGCTTCTCCGTGTACTCATGGGGTTGTACTGATCCGGTCACTAGTCGTAAACACACTCCCCACTGTTTTATTAGCGTTTCTTACATAATCTCGTAGCACCCAAGCCCGCGAAGGTGTGTTTGCTTCAGACCGCACACTCCACAATTACGTCTTTGCTGGGCAGACAGAAAATGTGTTTCTTTGTGCTCAGAAAGATTTAAGCATTTGCCGTGAATTGATCTGGGGTTTTGAAGGGAAAACACTGCTGGTTGTGTTTGTCAAATTTGGGATGCATTTTACGGAGGATGAAGATTTCATTGCCTCTAGGCAGGACACGCTTTCTTTTCCTTTTAATGGGTTTCGTTCTTTTTTACATCTGCTCCCCCCAGTCCCCAACACTGACTGACTGGACATTTGTGGTCTTCAAGACGCATCGGCCTTGGCCACTTGGCCTGGGAGCCGTGGTCATTTCCAGGGTACGAGACATTGAACCCAAGATTCCGGGGGGCACCTGACGAGAGCAGGGAGGGATGATTAAAAGTGTCGGGTGAATGATGAAGTCTCCCCCTCCCGTGTTTCTGTAGGAGAGGAATGAAACGAATGTGTTTTGAGCCCCTGCTGTTGCGAGAGCACTTTTTTAAAGTGTTCTCACATGGGGGAGGTAAGTTTTATTTTAAACCTGGGAGGTAGGTGTTTTCTTTCCTCAGGGGATACTTGAATTCTAAACCCAGAACTTTGGAGACCCTGATTTCAACTAGAATCATCTGTCCTAAGTGTGGTTGTGCGAATAAAGCAATTTATAGATCTGAACAAATCTGGGCCTAAAGAAACATAACCAGTGTCTGTGGTTGAAAACAGACTCCCGGGGTGAATCACTGTCAGCCATTCGTGGCCAAGAGGACCAGGTTGTGGGCAGGCACGTTTCCGGTCTGGGGACAGTAGCCCGATACCCTCGGTTGTATCTCGCTCTTTCCAGGCTTCCCCCTCCCGTCTTTAAGATCAGGACTTCCGAATGGCCTTCAGTTCTGCCTTAGGATCGATCCACATCCCTCCGTAGCACCTGAGCAAGGGGGAAATTTAAAAATGGGCACGCTTCAGTTCAGTGAGCCAGCTGGCCTCTGGGGACACGAGTAGCTGGTGACGTGGGGCGCGAGCCCTTGTTGGGTGTCCCGGATGAGCCGGGGGATGGCGACAGTGCACACAGCAATGCCAGCCTGGAGGCCCCGCCGTCGAGGTCGGGGATGTCTTTGCATCTTGGTTCAGCGCAGGTGCCTTCCTTGCGGGCGGGACTCCGCGGAGCAGCCCAGACCTCGAGGGGAACCCAGATCTCGGACTGAAGCGGTCCTCGAGGTGGGGCCGGGGACACAAAGGCTTCCTTCCGGGACTGCCCTCCCCAATGATGTGGTGTGGGTGGGGTGGAGCGCGTCCTGCTGTCTGGGGCTCGTCCTGCAGGTGCCATCGCAGTGACACGCTTCCTCGGGACAGGGTGACATGACTGTGACATCTTCCATTTGCAGTCTTTTTTGCAGCTTTAAAAGATGAACTCTCAGCCCCTGCCTTCTTGGAGAAGCCCTTATTCTGTAAACCTTCCTTGTGTGATCTGCCCTGCTTGAGTTACGCCGTGTGTGCGCATGTGTTCCCAGGTTGTGTTCTGCACTCGCGGAGCCGCCCTCCCGTCCCTCGGCTTCCAACCCTGTGTGCGCTGGACTCCCTGACCGCGTGGGTGTCATTCTTTCCAGCATTCCTCCTCCTGGGTCTTTCGGGGCTGGGTCGTTGTTCTGGTTTGTTTTTAGCAGTTCTCTTTAGCTGACTTTGGAAAGATCTTTTTGCTTTGGTTTTCTCACGATGAGTACATTAGATTGATGGCACTTCTGTGACTTCGTATCACCTTTGTGGATTTCAGCTCCGCCTTCTGTTGAAAATGTAAATACTGCGGAGGGACGGACGGGCCCCTCCCCGTGACTGGACACGGTTCACAGCTTATGTACCTTTTCTCATTTTTTTCAATGCACACAAAATAGCGTTATGTCTTGTCTTAGTCTGTAGATGACTCAGATCCAGCGTGAGCATATTCCGAAAGCTTTACCTACCTTTGATCATTAAGATCTCTCTCCTTTAATATGATGTGCTTTTGATTGCCTTTTTTTTGTACAAAAAAACCCCAAAACTGCTAGAATCTTTTATGATTCAAAATAGAACATTAGTTTTATTATATATCAAAAATGGATGCTTAAACTTCCTAATAGCTTCCAATTATTTTACATTTGCTTGTGTTATATACTATTATTTTATTGCAACATAATGTTCAATTATGGAAATGACTCCAAAGAGACATGATTTTTCAGGCTTAATGTGTAATTGTTTATTGAGTATTTTTCTTACTATAGCAATCTTTTTCCTTCTGAAATGCAGATATAAAGAAACTTACTTAGATTTTGTGAATTGATTATTATGTACCTACAGAAACCGAGTATTTATCAAGGACTGACTGTATGGAAGGCACTGTGCTTGGGATTGAAATAAAGACGAGGATCTGAAGAGGTCCCCTCCTCCTCCAAAGAATGAGTCATGTGTGCTGAAATCCCAGTACAATGTCTACTAAATGCCCACTACCTCCCTCGGGCATCGAGTCTCTAGAGTGGAAGCTCATCAGAGGGTTAGGATGGTTGCCAGGGCTGTGGGGACTGGAGAAGACCTACATACAGCAAGGTCGTTGCTGGCTCTGGGAGGCAGAATGCAGAAGGACCTGTCTGTGTGTGAGGGGAAGGGAGCAGGAGTGTGGAACTCCTGGCTGGTGGTCAGAGCAGAGCAGGAGCACAGCGCGGGGCCGTGGGGAGGAGGTGGAGGGTTATTCCATGTATGGGGAGAAGCCGCTGGAGAGTTTTCGGCAGGGGATTGCCATGATGGCATGATCTGACTTAGAGGCTTGTCTGGCTGCCGGGGAACAGCCGATTCTGGAACCATTGTTTTATTTGTGTTAAATGGCATCATTAGCAGGAATTCACACCTGAGCCGCTGAGTAACGTGAGGGGTTACGGGAACACATCGCTGCTGTGATTCTGAGCCTCGATGATGGCTGTGGGGATCCGGTGCGGGAGGGGGATGGGCGGGCTTGACTTCAGTCCTGCTGAACGGGGGTGGTGCTGAGACAGCCGGGTGCACACGGTCTTCAGGCATCTGAAAAAGACACAAGACGAACGCTGTATTGCCTCTGCCATTGGGTTTGAAGACCTCTCTGGAGACCAAGTTCGGGTATTTGCAGGAGAGTTGTCATTGTGACAGTACATGTCCCAAGCCTCCACTTTGGGCTTTGGCCTTCCAGGATTATAAGTAAGTGGGAGGCAACGCTGTGGTTTTTGGTGACGTACAGCAGTCCCACCTGTACCCCAGGGACAGTTACAGTTCCCCACGGCTTCTTTCTGGAGAGTGATTTTAGCGTGTCAGAGTTGAGCGGTGACTCGCGCAGTTTCCGAGTCCCGAGAGCTCCCCGGTACACCATGGACCACCACACACCGCTACTTCCTACTCGGCTGAGGTCCCCGTCGTCCTCCCGGCCCTCCTGCACTGTCTTCTAGATGTGGACCTTCAGACTTTACATTTGAACGTGTTTCCTTTTTCTGTGATACGTTGAGGCTAATGAAATAATGACAAGCGATGAACTAATAGCAACAGATTCTAGTTTCCTACCAAGTATTTATTCCATGGGTGGTAGATAGAAAATCAGTTTAAGGATTGATAGACTTGCTCTTTAAAAAAGATGAAGTATTTCAAATATAGGACACAACACAGTACCCCCAACCCCCCAACACACACTCTCTATTTTTAGAAAACTCTAGTCACTTGGGGTTGGGATTCTTAGTTTATAACTTAAGATGTGGCATTTGTCAATTTGTGCAAATCAAGAGGTTAGTGGTCATTAACCTCTGGGCGAAATACTAGAGAAGACTGAGCTCCGGAGTGGGAAAGGGAAATAGAGAAACGGTGATGTTCTTCTGAGGAGTGTGCCCCCAGCATCTTATTAGGGAACTCATGGACTCGCAGAAGTCCTGCAGTCCCATTGCACGACCGACGACCTCCTCAGAATTTTGGTGCTGGTTGTTCATGACACGAATGTCCTCTTGACAGTGCCGATGAAGATAAAAACACGTCATTAGCTTGGTGCCCTACGCGGCAGCCCGGGCTGTTTCCGGTGAAAGTCTGCTCTGCGGTACACTTCCTTTGGTCTTCGTTCTGTGCGTGGTGTCCTTCCCACTAGCTCTGCTTCCTCTTCCATGTGACAGTCTTGAGGTCCTTGAAGACGGCTCATGGCCGTGCTGACAGGCAAGAAGACTCTGTAACTCCCCGTTCTACATGCTGAGTGACCCGGGGAATGTGCATGGAGCCAGCCTGGGAAATAATCACCGGGAATGAGGGCTCACTGTCGCTAGCCCTCATGACTATGTCCAGTCCTGGAGGCGGCTTCTGATCACCTCCCACCAGCCCGCCCCTGTAGCAGCTTACGAGCTGGGAGAGAACCCAGCCAGGAAGGAACGAAGGAGGTGATTTCCAACAGTGGCCGTGGGAGGTGGGGACGCAGAAGGACTGTGACCTTGCGGGCGGCGTCCCCCGTCGCGGGCTTGCTGAGGCCTTCCAGCGCTCCTGGTGGCCTATAGAACAGTGCTTGGCAAACCAGCACTCGCACCGGGAGGGGGTACGAATTTAACTCCGTATCGAGATCCCGGGCGATGTCAGCGTTGGTCTGTTGGCCACACTCGGAATAGCAAGGTTGTAGGGTGCGTTGGAATCCCAGTAGGGGGTGGCCCATGGTTTGGGACCAGGAAGGTCAAAACATACTTAGAGAAATTGCCGGAGTCGTCGTTTCCCTGATCTTTCTCCTTTAACTGGAGAATCAAAGGCTCTACGCTATCGAGGGGAAAAGGCAAGTTTCAGAGATGGATTCCGGAGGCATCTGTGGTGCTCACACGTATGCTGCTCAGACAGATTGCAGGCGCTTGGCAGCACCAGGGCCCATGGGCCAAAGCAGGTTGTGTGAACAGACTCGGGAAGTTTTGTCATCTGCCCCCAGGAGTACAGGCAGGCGTGTCTGAAAGCTGACGGGACAGCCATTGCCAAAGCATGGTAACTGTTTCCCAAGGCAAAACCCCCTTCCCACAGTGACCTGTTGAGAATAGGATAGGAGTGGCTCTTGGAGCTGTCCTGCCATGCACTGCAAACATGGTGGTTTTAGGATATTTGCTGATGCCTTGAAGGAATAGCCTCATCCTCCCCGAACTCACCAGGTGACAGCTGAGTGAACTTGCTAGAAAAGTGCCCGAAGGCGGTGACGTTGCTTGAGGGGATGAGCCCCCCAGCCCACAGCTCTCACAGGGCTAGACCAGTCCCTGTGCCCTCGTGTTTGTGATTCCGTCCTCCCTTCTGTCCAAAGCAGAAAGACTTGGTTGCTGCTGGGAGGACTCAGCACGATTTGCTTCACCCCTGCAGACTAGGCGAACCTAAGACCTTCCTTTTGGCACCTGGACCCTGACAAGAAGGGACTTTTGAGGGAGGAGCAGATACAAGGATGTTGCCTGACCCAGGAGACGCTCTCATTTTAGAGGGATAAAGTATGCGTGTTCCTGCAGACCCTGAAGCAGTGAGAGAGTGAGCCAGTGTGGACGGGAACTCGGGCCCCCAGACGACCAGCCGATACGTCATAACTCTGCCCTGCAGAGGGTTGAGAAGAAACCTGGAGGTGGGGAGTGTCTGTACATACATAGGGCCTGGGAGCCGAGGAAAAGCCGAGGGTAGACTTGAAAGATGGACATTCCGCCGGGCCATCGTCATGCCCCCATGCAGCCTCTCCACTGCATCCCAGTGACTCTCTGCTCTGTACCAAAACAGGTCACAGTGTGCAAAGTTGGAAGGTAGAGTGACTGATAATATTTCCGTACATCTTTGGTGCTGGTGGCTTTTACCTTTGTCCTTGAGAAAATAATCTTGGGTAAAATTCAGAGTGTTGAAAATAAGGTTTCACCCGGAGCCAATCATTTGCCCACCTTTGTGGGCATGATAACTTCTTAGAGTGTGACTTTTACCAGCTAGATGCCTCATTGCATAGCCCCATAGTCTCGTAAACATCCCGACACCACAAACATATACAGATCCAGGAAAGGTTGCTTGTCCCAGTAAGAGAGGAAAGGAAAAGGATGTATGGCACCAAAGGATTTTGGAATCCGAAGGTGACCAGAATCAGACTGGCCTCATGATTACTGGCCCTTCTGGCTCTGGACACGAAACCGTCAGGTGAAGCCGTTAGAAGTGACCAGCAGGCCACAGTATCGGGAGGAAGGTGTCCCCATCTATAAATGGATCTGGGAGTGTCCACAAGCTTTTAAGCCCTCACTTACACTTGGCAATGACGATACTAGAGGGAGGGCTGCCTGGAGGAGGGTGGCCTTCTTTTCTTCTCATTCATACCCCCCCTCAGTTGTTCTCCGTGTGAAAGGGAGGATGGGTGGGTACCAGGAAGGTTTTTTGTGGGGGGGGGGGGGTGGGGGGTTTAAACCAAACACCTGAAGTCATCATTTATTTTCAGTGCCTTGGTCCCACCTCTTGGAGAATTTCCAAAATAACCAAATGGGCTTCTTGTCTTCAAGTCTAAGCAATGTGTGCTGTGGCTTTCCTTGGGGTGATGGCCTTGGCCCTAGACTTGCCATATCCTCAGAGCAGGGAGGCCACGTTGCATGAATCCAGACATGTGGTTGAAAATCGTTCTAGAACCTTCCCTTGTTAGGACCCCTTGTCACACCCTAGAGACCTAGCAGTATCTTGTTTGGTGTCAAGGGGCACTGGTTTTAAAGGTGGTTGTAGGGTGCCTAGGGGGGCTCAGTGGGTTAAGCATCTGCCATGGGCCCAGCTCATGATCCCAAGATCATGGGATCGAGCCCCACATTGGGCTCCATGCCCAGCAGAGAGTCTGTTTCTCCCTCTCCCTCTGCCCCTCCCACCTACTTGTGATCTCTTGCTCTCTCTCATGTCAAATAAATAAATCTTTTTTTAAAAAGGGGAAAAAGGTAGCTGTGCTTGTGTGTATACACACGCACAGGGTCCTGAGGGAACTTGGTCAGCAGCCACACAGGGCCAGAGAGGACAGGCCAGGAAGCGGAGACCCACGGGAGGGGCCATGGCAGGGTCAGGGGGATGCAGAGGCAGAGAGGTGCAGGGGATGGAGACCAGACAGGAGGTGATCTCGTGCAGCCGGTGAACAGGGAAGCCAGCAGAAGGGCACAAGCAAAAACGATGGGAGATGCCTGTGCGGCCCCAGCAGGGCAGCTCGTGCTCTCTCTCTGAAGGTAGCACCTGCGATCTTCCCGCTGCTCTTACTGTCCCTGGGGATTTGATCTCCCGATACCTTGTCTTTCATGTCGGGAGACACAGTTCAGTTGCTTTGGGCCCAAGACCAGTCCCCGGGGCCAGTTCAGCAGGACTGCGTTATAGGGAAACATGCCCGGCCATTGATAACTCAGGATCCATAAAATGTATCGGTATCTTCGTCAGCTCTGATTAGCTGAGCCCATCTCTGAACGTTCCAGAGAACTGACTGAACTGGAAGCCGCGGGTCTCCATGATTTTTCCAGGTTTTTTTCCTACATGATGGTGCCATGCACTCTCAGCTGCCCACTCCGGGACGTCTGGGGCAGTTTCCTGTCCATCCTTCTACCCTGGGGACCCAGTGCGGGGCTGGCCTGCGAAGGGACACCAGCCTTTTCCTTGTATGACGTGAAAAACCCCATTACAGCTAGGATGTTGACACTCTTAGGTTTGGTCAAGACTTTCTTATGCCCCCCAGCTCCCGTTGACCCCCCAGTAGATTGTAGTCCACTTTTCTGCTTCTCATTCTGGTCCTTCAGCGGCACCGTCCTCCGTCGCTCTGATTCGCTAGAAGCTACAGGGGAAACACAGCGCAAGTCCAGGTCGACCTTCATGGCCCATGTTCCATAGGAAGAGGCCATCGGGGTGGGGGGGTGGGGCTGCAGTCACATCTTCAAGGCCGATCCTCCCCTTGAAGGCAGATCTTTGGCCTTAAGGGATCAGAAACTTGGGCACACACGGGAGGATGGATGATTTTGTGGGGTGAGGCTTAAGGCGGGATAAACGTGGAACAGCTTTAAGGACACTCTCCTGCAATCTGTTAATTGTCCTTCAGTGCCGGACGCAGACTCATCTTGGAAACTAGGTGATAGCCAGACTGGCTTGTGTGGTGGCCGCAGCGCCTCACCGGCTGGTCCCCGCACACCTTTCCCAGAGGGCGGCTGGCTGTTTGCCAGATGCAGCGACTATTTTTTCCTGTTTGGGATCTTGCTTTTACTAGGAACCCTGGAGCCCTCAGGGGCTTGCAGGACAGACTTCAGCCCAGAGCTTAGCCTCCCAGATGGTAATTAATTGTTTACACAAAATGACAAGCACAGAATGGAATCGCTCTGAGCCCTACCAAGCACCCACCATTCCCCTGATCTCCCAGTCTTGCAGGGCTTGAAAATTAATTTGCCTTGAACAAACAGTGGATTTTCCTCAATTTATTTGTACAGTTTCAGTGACCAAGAAGAAGAGCCGCGAGGCTGTGTCAGCCTTCCGTTCATTCGGGTGATTGAATCTGCTCGTGGAACAGACTGGTCTCTATTTCATGATGGGAAGAAAAGAGGGGGAAGAGGAATGTGAGGAGAGAGGTGCATGTTGGAGACGTTAACTTTTTCTGCAAAACACCAGTGGAATGTGGAGCTCTAGCGACAGAACCTAAAACTTGGGAGAGGTCAGAATGGATAAATTCAGTAGCGCAATTTTTGCTTTAATAAGTATGTACAAAATATATGGTCTTTGCCAAAAAGGAGGTTTTGTTGGAGGCACAAGAAGAGACGAGACGGTGTTTAAAGAATGGATATGGCCAGTAGCTTGATATTATTGTGTCAATTCACAGAACTGTGACATTTTCCTATGTTTCTGGGCTTTTTAATATAGAGCATCTCATCATTTATTAATATTCCCACTTTGCCTTCATTTAAAGCCTGGGTTTCTTGCACACCATCCCCCCAGCCCTTATTTAGCTTCTTAGTCTTCGTTCCTTCTGTGTGGTGAGGTCTTTGTGGCTCTCTCGTTTGGACGGAGAAGTAGAGAAGTGAACTAGAAGACAGAACAACGTAAAGACAGAACATACCCATTACTGGATGCTCTGGGTCAGGCATTTCAGAAAGAGGCGGGGGTTCACTACCTGATGGCCAGGGCCCCACATAGCCTTCTTGAGGTCTTGAAGTCTTGTTTGTGTTTGCCACAGTAATGACCTTGTCGTGAGATGCCATTGGGCATTCCAACCTCATGTACAGACGCGGAAGCACAGAAATGTGCCGTACTAGGGTTCTTCCGGTTCTCTCCGTCTCCCCTTCACCGCCCGTGTTCGCCAGCTCCTCTCTGTCCAGACACCCAGGCAGAGCCAGTTGGACATGGTGTAGAGTAGACAGAAGGCCATATCCTAGCCGCGTTTCTGAAGGGCAGATATTTATCTGTCCCCTGGGTAAAGAATTTCTTAAAAATTCTGTCTAGTAGGTAAAGTTCGACGAGACCGGTCCCTTTCTGAGTTGACTTCAGTCATGTTGGAGGGTATCCTGTCCATGAAGGAACTCCTTTTAAAATACACAGTTGGCCTTTGGACCTGCAGGTTAGGAACCCTGACACCCCCTCTCGCGCAGCCAAAAATCCCCGCCTAACTTAGGACTCCCCCAGACTTTACTAATAGCCCGCCAACTGTTAACCAGAAGCCTCATCAGTGACAGACAGTTGTTTGACACGTATTTTACACACGTATTAGATACTGTATTCTGAAAATAAGTCAGAAGAAAATGTTGCTGAGCAGATTATAAGGAAGGGGAAGGGAAATTCAGAGTCTCATATTGATCGAAAAAATGTACCTGTTTGTACACCTGCCTACCCACCTCATGCCTGCCCTTTTCAGGGCTCAGCCACAATGTCTTTTTTCATTTACAATAATAGTACACAGTTGCTAGAGAAAACTTGGAAAGGTAAAAAACTCAAGTTGAAAAATGAAAGTCTGTGCTTATTTCTGGATGGTGGGATTCAGTGAACATTCTGATGTCTGTCTTCCTCTTTTCTCTATGTGTGCATACGCACGTTTACGGGGATCACTTTCAGTCTTGAACGCTAACTGGTCGAAGTGTACTTTATGTTACTTGGTAGTAATTTTGTCATGAAATTATTTTCTGCAGTAGTTTTGGGCACACTGATCGTTTATTTTGTGCTCTGCCTTGTAGAAAGAACTTAATTTCCACCACAACCCCTTGGAGTACTTACTATATCTTTGCCGTAGGATTCTGGGCTTCCAGAAACATCGTAGTTCATCGTAGGGACATAACACAGCACATCTCAAATCAACCCGAGCGCACCCAATACCCTTTTTGTGTAATATAAAAAATGTTTTATAACACACTTTTGTTCTTTACTTTCTGGAACAAAATATATGGTTAGATGCCTATCTATACGTGGAATTTTAAAATGCCTATAAAGCCCTAGTGAAAAGTAGAGGAGAAACAAGCAGCAAGTAATTTGTAATGACATAATACGTTTTTAAGTACGTAAATATTTATTTGCATCGGAAGACAGTGACATGGTCAGATGCACGAATCTCCCCGTGAGATGGTACGTAAATATGATGGCTACAAATGCGGGTTCATATCGGTACATGCGACGCGTTAATTACAATGCCTGGAGCAGGCATCCCGTTGGTGTCATGATTTTCCTAAATGGTGAGCAACCAGCCCTTGGTAGTTCATAACACCGAGACGTAGCAGACATAGCGGCATACAACAGTCGTGTTCCTGGAAAATCCGGCGTGTCTTAAAACGATGCAGAAAATTACTTTGTGTTTATATGTGAAAACAGAGTCAAGTTCTAGATGTTGGGCTGCCAGGTGCACAAATGTCCAGTGGGACTTTAGGACATTAACTGAGATGTGTGGCATTGTCCTTCATATTCAAGTACATCTAAGGTCCCTGAGAGCCACCAGGGCCCTCCAGCCACTGGGACAACTGAACACACTCCCCGACAGTGTGAAATCTCCCCCTGGGGCAGTAGCTTCTAAAAGAACCACGGCTCAAGTGGCTTTGACTTCCATCTCTCTCATCATTAAATACCCTTGAACATGGACTTCTCAGAGCATATTGGAGGGTACGTTTCTGAGACCTTATGGGCCCGGTCATTTTCCTGTTAGATTTGTTTCCAAGTATTGTATGACTTCTGTTACTATAAAAGGGATCCTTTTTTTTCAATTGAGCTTCCTATTCACTATTGCTGGTATGTAGAAAAGCTACTGGTGTTTGCGGTTTGTTTTTAACTTGGGTATTTTGCTGAGTTCTCTTATTCGCATATATTTTGCAGCAGATTGGGTTTTCTAGGTAGATAATTATATTTTTGGTAAATTGTCATTTTGCCTCTTTTGTCCTGTTGCTGTTGGTTTTGTAATGTAAGTGACAGGACGGTTTGTTTCTGGCAGGTTCAGTCCACATGGTCCCTAATTCTGAATAGACTGGGACATAGTTCTGGGTTGAGGGGAAGGTGTCTATCATTCAGTCCTTTCCAGTTTATGTCTGTGCTCAGGTTTATGTGTTTTTGAGTCAGTTTTAGTGATTGGTATCTTTTCATAAAACCTGCTTTATTTTCAAATATATTATTATAAACGTGTGCATTCTAATGTCTTACTTGATAATAACGTAGAGTCTCCATGTCTGTGCCCCCAACCACTGTTCAAATTCTCAGTTTTGCTTGCTGTGCTTTTCTCTTCTTGCTCAAACTGTTCTTAAGTGTAGGTCCAGTTTTCTTTTAAGAATTTTAATAGGGAACATGACCGCGTGATTGAAAAGTGAACTCTGTATGTGTACAGTCAGATAGCCCCCTCCTCCAGCCCCCTGTCTGTCTGGTTCTCCTGCCTGAGCCCCCAGGCGGGGCCACTGCTACTGGTCTCAGACACGCTTCCACGGCTTCTTTATGCATAAAATGGAAGTGAATGTATATTACTCCTCTTGCTGTTTTCACAGAAGTCAGCAACATGCCATAGCTTGTATGCACAGAGTTCCTCATTCCCTTTCAGGCTGTAACATCTTCCATAGTCTGCATGTCTCAGATTTCTTTCTTTCTTTCTTTCTTTCAAGATTTTATTTATTGTTTGACAGAGAGACACACAGCGAGTGAGGCAACACAACTAAAGGGACTGGGAGAGGGCGAAGCAGGCTTCTCACTGAGCAAAGAGCCTGATGTGGGACTCCATCCCAGGACCCCAAGATCATGACCTGAGCGGAAGGCAGAAGCTTAACGCTCAACGACTGAGCCACCCAGTCGCCCCTGCATGTATCAGATTTCCATGTAACCAGTTCCCAAATGATGACATTTTAGTTCTTTCCAAACTTGCAGTTCAAAGCATGATGTTTTATTGTGTGTATGGACTAAATCCTTCCTGAGCTGCTTTAGTTTCTTGGCAGAATGTTGCCAAACTGCCCTCCTTAGAAGTTGTAGGTTTTTCTAGTAAAGTAGAGCAGCCCCATCCCCCCCCCCCCCCCCCCCGGCCCCGAACTTGTATCACATTTGGATCAAAAGTAAACACATTTTTCATCATCTGCCCTTACTTTTTTAAACAATGTATTGTGTTCGAGTCAAGGTTATTGAGATAGAATTTACATGTAGCAAATTCACCCCTTATAACGTGCACTACGCAGGGTAATTTCAATTTGCATGTATTTTATTAGGAGCATGATGTGTTATTTTTATAATCACGGAAGAGAGCTTTTAAAACCCCAAAATGTAATGAGTAAAACTTGTAAATAAGACTCGTCAGTTTGCACATTCTTACTTCTTCCAACCTCAGCAAATTTCATCCTTTGGCAAACTCAGAGCACACAGAGCAATACAAAATGATTTTTTTTTTAAATGTGTTCTTGCCAATTTTGGAGAAGCACAGTAAGACAAATTGACTGTCAAGATGGAAAAGCTTAACTGGGAAGATACATTTATTGAATAATTGAAAGGAAGAGGAAATGCATTACCAATTAGCCACAAAAACGCCTGATGCCTAAGCTGTGCCTCGAGAGACTTGTGTAAATGGGGAGTCGTAAAACTGTCTCGGCCCCGAAGTTCCCGCCGGCTTCCAGCCTGCCACGGCCTTGCTCGTAGGTGTCACAGCAACGAGGGGTCGTTGGGTCGATGATAGCTTGCAGGGTCGGCTGAGGCACGCTATTCCAGCCTCTCTTCCCAGCTTTCCTAACTGACCCGTTGCACTGTCTTATTGTGCCGGATATTTTAATGGATTCCTGCTTTGCTTTAGTATTTTTGTGTTGGAGGGAGCAGCAAAGTGTAAATCAGAGAAAAAGACAAATGGTGGCAAGAGTTGGGACTGGAACGCAAGTCATCTGATTGATTAAGTAGCCAGGGAACCTCCAGCAAGCAAGTTGCTTAAGTTCTCTGGGCTCTTCCCCCTCCAGTCAGAGACGACTGGAGAAGTTCCTTGCTACTCACCGAAAAGTCCAAGCCTCAGTAGTATCACCTGGGAAATAGTCAGAAAGGGAGACTCTGGAAGACAACCACCCCCCCCCCCCCCGGCCCCGCAAATTCCCAAGTCCTACTCAGCATTTTAATCAGATGTCCATCCAGGTCACGTGTACGCATTTCGGTTTGAGAAGTGCCGGGATGGTTTCCCAGATTCGGGTCTTGTGCTGAAATCCTGTTTCTGGATCCTCTGAGTCATTCATCCCAGACGAGCGCGTAGAATTGACGGGGCTCGCCGGAGGGATTGCACACGGATTGTCCAGCATGGCGATCCCCAGTCCGGGCACTGCTCCCCTCATCCTGGCTGTGTCTAGGTTGGTGCTGACCCCCGGTAACCCGGGAACAACAGAGGAGACGCGGAAGCAAGCCCTGTTTGCCATTACAGAGCCTCGGGAAGCAAGCCCCAGCCTGCATCCTGCCCTGGCAAACGTACCTGGCTGACTCGGCCGCATTCCAGAAGCCCATAAATAAAGAGCGGGAGATAAATGTCGTCGAGCTCAGAAGCGAAGCTCCTCCCTGTGTGCTTCATGTGCTTCCTTCCGGCACAAGAAAATCTAAGTCGATGGCCTCTGGGTGGTGTCCCCTGGCAGAGGAAACTTTTTTATGTCCGAGAGAGACTCTGGACATTGATTCTTGGAGGAGACCATGCATTTGAATGTAGCGAGGTGGGAAATATTTACGTATTTATTCTTCATTACCCCAGTCTGGAGAGAACAAAGCGCTTCAGAAGGGCAGAGACGGGTCCTGCCATTACAGTGCGCGCGTTCATCCTCAGCTGTCCGAGTGCCAGAGCGGGGGGCGTCCTACTTAGGCACAGAGAACTGCTCCCTGCGGAGAATCTCGTGTATTTTGTGCGGCTGGGATGTGTGGGTGTTGGCGCCTCTGCCCCAGACCTGACTGACCCTCTCGCGTTGTGGGAACCCTGTCTTGGGCTCGGGTACGTGCTTGCGACAGTGACCTGGTGGGATTGACGCAAAAACGGTGGGGGGGGGGGGCACGCCAGACCCCCTGCGGGTACAGGGTCATTGTCTGTGGTTTAGGACTTTGGCTGCATGGGGTCCGTCCACATCAGGAATCTTGCTGTTCTCAGCCCTCGAGTTAGAAACTAAGGTTTTGGGAATTCGTGAGGTCTCCGCGTATCACAAACAGCAATCATCCTGGAAAGGCCCTGACGGACGGCACCTGATGGGAATACACGCCAGTGGGATGCCAGGAGTCTAGCGTTACTTTCCACCAGGGCCTTCTGGGAGGTTTTCTCCTTGGAGCCGAAACGTGCGAAGGAGCAGCTGTCTTCGCACGCTGTCGGTGCATTTGTGCCGGGCTGCTCTCAGCCAAGGTCACTTTAGCCAAAAATGTGCTTTGTTTGTAAACCCGTTCGATTCTGCTCTGGGGCACGTCACGGTTCTGATCTCTTTACCAAAACAACAGTGAAAATAAGGGGATGGTCTGATGCAGGTTCCAGGGAAGGAAAGTGGGAAGCGTGTGCGCCCAAGGGGGCGCCAGCAGAAATGGGCGGGCCTGGGGAGAAGGGTGCGTACTTCTCACATGGGTACAGTGAGGCTGGAAGAGAAAGACCGTGCCCGAGTGGTTTCCGGAGGGTGGCCGGACCCATCCTCACTTCCGAGAATGTTGTACGGTGCTGTGACCGGTTCTCTTCCTATCTCTGAGCTGTATGACGGCAAAAGGATGGCTTTTTGTAGCACCAAGATGTGAGAAAGGTCATTCCTGGTCCGCAGATGTATGCAGAAGCACTGACTGGTCAGCAGGGGGATTTCTTCCTATTTCATGCCATTTCTGTCTTTCGTTCTTCTCTTCGATGTGATGGGCTCAGAGTTAGGGGCTAATCAGAAACCGCTCTGATGTGGCCAAGAGCTTTGGAGAAAGGCATAGCTTTTCTTACTGTTAGCACTTACTATTAGTATAGTACTTCTTACTATTACATAGCTTTTTTACTATTTTTTAAGATATTACTTATTTTAGAGACTGCGCACACACACGTGCAAGATGGGGAGGGACAGAGGGTGAGGGAGAGAGATTTGCAAGGAGACTCCGTGCTGAGCCGAGCCTGACACAGGGCTCGATCCCACAACCCTGAGATCATGAGCCAATTCCAAGCTTAACTGACAGTGCGATCCAGGTGCCCTGAGAAGCCTATCTTTTAAATTCATAACAGGAGCGTGTACTTGCCACATTTCTTCCTTGGTTGTGGAATTTCACTTAAATTACACCTCCAGGCTTAGCCTCAGCATTCAGCATCGTACCCAGTGGTCCAGAGGGGTGAGGGGACCCTTTACAATGCCTGGCGTGCGTAGGTGGCTGTAGGTTGATTGGAATTCGTGTCTGCACCATGGAGCTCCAACGTTGCTAGGATCCGTCGGTGAGCGTGCGGAGGCCCGACGTTTGACCAGAGTTTAGCACTTGCCAAACACAAAATTGTTTCTGTAAATGTCAAGTGTGTCTCATCACTCAGAATGGAAAGGGGAAGAGGCAAGGCAAGAAGAAACATCTGTGTGTGGTTAAATAACATTTGCTTCGCTCGCTGTTTGGAAACACCGCTCTTTTGTATATTCAAGAGCTGTATGGATTTTAAAAGGGAAAAAAAATCAACTCGTCGGCTCTTGTTTCTTAATTTTGCTGCATAAAAGGCTTTGTCAGGATTAAAGTCAACGGGCATTCTGAGACTCCAGGGAAGTCTCTGGAATGCAGCCTCCTGCAGCGGCTCACCTCGGCCCATCTCCCGTGGGCCCTGGTCGCCGTGTGCGCCTGTCCCGCACGCTTGCATGTCAGGACAGGAAGCCCGGACGTGGCACTAGGCCGTGGGCCGTGTTGGCGGGGCAGTGGGGTCTGGGCTTGGACTCGGCTTCCCGCTGCGGATTTATCTCACACTCACGCGTCGTCGCCTGTGATGATTTTGTCTTCGCTCTTCCCCATGCAGATCCGGACTCAGGGGTGGGCGCGCTCCCAGACCGTGACAGCCAGGATGCGGGGCCGATTGTCCCCAAGATATCGGGTCTAGAGAGAAGCCAGGAGAAGAGCCAGGACTGTTGCAAAGAGCCGATCTTTGAGCCCGTGGTGCTGAAAGACCCCTGCCCTCAGGTCCCTCAGCCGCTGCCCCAGCCCCAGGCGGAGCCCCAGCCCCGAGCTCCTTCTCCAGATCCCGACCTGGTGCAGCGCACGGAGGCACCCCCTCAGCCCCCACGTCCAAGCACACAGCCGCCACAGGCGCCCCCGGAGGCCCAGCCTCAGCCCGCCCCTCAGCCTGCAGTGCAGAGGCCGCCGCGGCCGCAGTCCCCGGCCCAGCTGCTGCACCAGAGCATCCCGGCCGTGCAGGCGCACCCCTCGTCCCAGAGCCTCGCCCAGCCCTTGTCGGCCTACAACAGCAGCAGCTTGAGCCTCAACAGCCTAAGGTGAGCCTGTCTGCTCTCGCCGCCCTCGCGGTGGCCTGGCTTCTGCCATCCTCTTTGGGTGGGAGCGTTGCAGACAGTCGCCCTGTGCACAGGGAGGCCTAGAGGGGAGGCCCGGGGAAGGGGCACCACGGGAGAACCAGCACGGAAACCTGGGGGGCACCAGGATTGGGGGATTCTTAGAAGAGAAGCCATGTGCGTCCAAGGCAGTACTCCGTCTCCCTGCGACTCCAGAGTCAGAAGATGGGGACCGGGGGGGACTCTCGTGAGGGTTTGCATCACCGCGGACTTCCAGCCTTGGCCTTCAGAGAGGCGGAGAAGCAAGCTGCGTCCGGAGGAAGAGGTGCTCCTGGGCGGAGATGCAGGCTCTCCCCACCTCAGCTTTGCGGAACTGCACAGCGAAGTCTGCAGAGTGGCACAGAGCAGGATGCCCTGGCAAGGGAGACGCAAACCCCAGGGTGTGGCGCCAAGCGTGCCCTATCCCTGCCTGCCCCCAGGGGCTGTAATTCTGACCTCCTGGGACTCTTGTGCCTTTGTTTGCCTTGTGACAACCTGGTAACTGGGGGATCTTCCTGTCTAGGGCAGGCAAAGGAAACTGCCTTAGTCAGGTCCTGCCCCGGGTTCATGCACATGGCCCCCAGAGCAGAGCAGTGGCCCAGGGTTCCCGGGTCTCAGAGGGGCTGAGCTCAGGTCATCGATCTTGTCCTCTCCCGAAACTGTAGGACGTGTGTCTAGGGGAAGCTGGGGGGGCACGAGGCTCCTGGGGGCAGAGAAGGGAACTTGGCTGCAGAGGGGAGCGGACCTGGGTTTGGGGCCAAAGCCACCGCCTGGACCCCAAGTGCCAGTAGCTCTGGGGCCTCAGCTCCTGTCATGCAGTCGGGGTTACGACTGTGGCAGAAATTTCTCGTGCTTCCCAGGGGAGGGTCTCTAAAGAGGAAGGAGCAGGAGAAAATGTTGAATGGCGTTGGGCAGAGAGATAGGACTTTTTAAGAAAATAAAACTGTTTACCTCTCTTTTCCTCTCTTCCCTTTTTCCCCGGTGGTGGCTCCCACAGCAGTAGCAGAAGCAGCACGCCGGCGAAGACTCAGCCCGCCCCTCCTCACATCTCTCACCACCCCTCGGCCTCCCCGTTCCCCCTCTCCCTGCCCAGCCACAGCCCCCTGCACAGCTTCACGCCCACCCTCCAGCCCCCCGCACACTCACATCACCCCAATATGTTTGCCCCTCCCACGGCTTTGCCTCCCCCACCGCCGCTGACTTCAGGGAGTCTGCAGGTCCCGGGACACCCGGCCGGAAGCACTTACTCAGGTAGGAGGGTCAAGCCTCCTGGTGGGCTGAGGTTCGGCCCAAACGTGTACCTGCACCGCAGCACCCTGGACCCTGCCCGGGGGGACGGGGGCAGTTGTTGGAAATCTTTGAAATGGGTTCGCCCACTCCGTGGGAAAGCACGGGTTGCAGTGCCCGGTCACCCGGCTCCCATGAAAGGGACAGACACGTTGGCAGGCCCAGACTGCTCCTTGCCGGGCTCTTAAGAATTCCGTCCTGGTGTAAGGGGCTGGTTGTCAACGAGGAAGGCCTTCTCCCTTCTTCCAAGGGGAAGATGGCACTTTCCGTTAAGTGGTCCCAAAGTCGGGCTTTGGCTCTTGACTCCCCTTCTCCTCCCCGGTATCGGTCAGGCCAGGATCCTGAGTCTGCGTGCGTCGTAGCCGTGGTCACCCCTGCCGCGGGATTTCCCCTTGAAGAAGGAGGCACGAGCACGTGGCCCTGCTACCAGAGACTGGGGTGCAGTTCCTATTCTTATGCACTTAAATATATGAATTCCTCAAACAGCCCACAGCGTGGACGATATTACTGTCCCCCTGTGGTGGAGGAGGGAACCGAGCCCCCGACGGGTGACTGCCCGTGCCCGGGCTCCCCGAGCGGCCGCCACCAGAGCCGAAAATTGACCTCTGGCGCCTTGGCCTGGACCCGTCCCCAAAGCCGGGAGCCTCCAAGAACACAGTCTGGTTGTGGCTAGTGTCAGGATCCTTCGGCCGCTGCTCTCCTTCCGTCTGGGGGCACAGGGGCTTTCGGGGTGCCCCTGGCCCTGTCCCCGCTCTGGTCAGGGCCTCGGACATCCCGATCCGAAGGATATGACAGATGAGGCGGAAAGCGTCATCCTCTCCCTCCCCTTCTCTTGCAGAGCAAGACATCTTGCGGCAGGAACTGAACACGCGTTTTCTGGCGTCTCAGAGTGCGGACCGCGGGGCTTCCCTGGGCCCCCCGCCCTACCTGCGGACCGAGTTCCACCAGCACCAGCACCAGCACCAGCACACGCACCAGCACACGCACCAGCACACCTTCACGCCGTTCCCCCACGCCATCCCGCCCACCGCCATCATGCCGACGCCAGCACCTCCCATGGTGCGTACCCCAGGCAGAAATGTGAGGATAAGTAGAGCGCGGTCTTTTCTGACGCAGCACGCTGGGCGGATGGGGCTGTCGGGGCGCAGCAGATGGATGGGGGGCGGTAGCCACTCGGGGGCTCCCCCAGCCTTGTCGGTCTGTGCTGGGGAGAAGGGAATGTGCCCTGATGCGGGCAGCGCTAACCCAGGGCCTCAGGTAGGCACTTCTTTCTAGCACTAGGCGTGTGCATGGTTGGCTGTTGGGGTGGGGGCGGGCGTATTCTCGATGCTTCGTCCCAAGCAGTGTTGGAAGTTAACTTCTCAAAGGGTAATTTTGTCTGAAGCATCCTGGGAGATGGCCACCACTTACAGAAAGGGACCTGTCCATGCTCCACGCCCGTCATAGCAGATAAATGCTCGTAGGATCCTGGGAGTCAGGAGAGCCGTCCAAAGACCTGGGGCGTATCTGTGACCCCGACCCCTGCGCTTTCTGGTGGCTCCCCGAAGCCCGTTTTGTTGAGGGAGGTGCCGTTTCTTGTGTTTCATAGGACGGTGCCCCAGGCTGGTGTTCTGCCCTGTCAGCAAGTGTTTGGGGAGCCGCGTGCCCCCAGGGGCAGAACTTGGCCTTGTGGTGGAAGGCGCTGCTGACAAGGAATGGTCTAGGTCTTGACTGGGTCTGGCACGTGCCAGGGGAGCCAGTTAGGACTTTTTTTTTAAAACTGACGAACTATAATGAATCATGCCCTATCAGGGTGCTAAGTATCCTGAGAGAGAGCCCTGTCTGACCGTGTTAGGGCGTTCTACTCCCTTTTGAGCAGTTAAGGAAACACTTGCTTTAGTGTGGGCCTGGGGAGAGCAGACTTGAAGTCTGTCGTTTCAGGAGGCGTGCCCTGCACCAAACTTTGCATCCTCTCCTCCTTCCCCCTCCCTATTTTGTTCAAAATAAATCCGGATTTTAAAGTTTACTTTCTAAATTTCCAGAGGAGAATATTAGAAACGAGATCTTGGAACCAAATTTTTTTTTCCTATAACAAATCCTGCGTGTTTTTTCGGGAAGAGTCAGACATCTCAATGATTAATGTTTTTAAGGGCCTATTATTTTGGAAAGCGTTTCCGGCAGCGGGTGTGAGCAGTAACACAAGTAAATCTGAGACGGGGGTGCTGGCAGCGCCAGGACTGGACGTTTTTTAGAGGAAACAGAGACATACCGTCTTTTCTGCTCAAAAGAGAAGTTGTAAGACCTCGCCCAGACGCCTGTCCGTTTGGTGTGGTGCATCTTGGCAGGCGGCCCGGTGTCTGGTTCTTCTGCCCAAGGGAAGAGGAAAACAGGGAATCTGCATGAATGACACCAAACGCTCACTCCTCTCTGACTGACCTGAATAGTCCCTCTTCTCTCCAGTGTAGATGTCTGGTTTGTACCCGTCTCTAAATACAGACTGGAGGGAAAGACACTCGTGCGCGACCAGGGCGTAAACGCACCGTGTGGGTTCTCGCTCCGCTTTCCCACTTCTCGTCAGAGCAGCTCAGAGTCGAGAAGGGTCCCGTGCTAGTACAGCGAGGTTGTGGAGTCGGGTGACAGCCCAGTGACAGCAGCTGGCCTAGGGCTGCCTCCGCCGAAGCACTGAACAGAAATGTAGACGCTCTGAGTAACTAGCTTCTGCTTTGATCCCTTTACAGTTTGACAAATACCCTACAAAAGTTGACCCATTCTACCGGCACAGTGTGAGTCTTGCTACCATGCTACCATCCGATGTGACCCCGTTTCCATCTTTGTGCTCTTGCCGCAGACCAGTCGATGGCTGGCAGCCTTCCTTAATCGTCTTCCGAGAGTTCCCATTGCTCCTTGTCACCTCAGATGCTTGCTTCTGTGGCGTTCGCTTCTGGTCACGATGCAGTATCGTCTTCCGAATCAAAAGATCATTAGCATGCCCAACTCTGAGAGGCCCGGGTGGACGTCCCTGGGCGCCGGCGTCGGCCTCAGAGTGGGGGGTCTGCAGCACAGTCACCCTGGCTGCAGGAGACTCTGAGACCCAGTTGTGCGGTCATCAACCCGAGCGTCATTAACGCCATATTCCCAGAATCGGACTTGAATGATTTCTTCCAAATAAAATGTCACTCATCTTTATGACCCCTCCGTGGCTTAACAAAGCAGGTCCTCATGTCCTCCCACGTGGCTGGTCTTGTCCTCCTGAGCTTGTAACAAGTAAAAACAAAGATGTCATTTAAATAAAAGTGCTTATAGTGGAAATCTGTGATTTCCCCCCACTTTAAACTCATTCTTTATGTAAAAAAGTACTCATCTTGTCCCATCCTAAAGAGTTCAGTTCTCGAACTTAAACGGGTACCAGCCTGCGTCCTGTGTTCAGTAGGGACAACAGAGGACTTTTGTTAAAACACAGACACCTTGAGCATCTGACCACGATATTTTGATGACGGAGCGAATACTGCATCACGTTTACCTGAACCTTTGCAAGTCTCTTTGCTCAGTGGTTTATTTTCATTTCTTTAAATGACACCAGAAAGGAAGAACAATGAGTCATTGCCTGTAGCCATGTTGGTCTACCGCACGCAACTCAAAAGAAGGGCTCCTCAGGTCAGCAGAGCCTGTGAATTCATTCCTGCTCTGAACCAGAGCGTGAGACACTGTCCTAGTCCAGGGGGTAGCTGAGAAGTCAGGACCACAAAATCCTAGAGATCACCGAAGTGTGAGCTCCCCCGGAGACACGCAGACGTAACATGAAGAAGCTCCCTCACGAAGAGGGAAGTCTGTCCGGGCGCTGGGCCCCATGTGTTCTGACACTGCTCAGCACCGCGACACAAAAGCATTTTTTTATTTTTTTCATTTGTTTTTTAAATATTTTATTTATTTGACAGAGAGACAGCAGGGAGAGGAGCAGAGGGAAAGGGAGACAGGCTGACTCCCTGCTGAGCATGGAGCCCGACGCGG
Organism: Meles meles; assembly: GCF_922984935.1. Classification (NCBI taxonomy): domain Eukaryota; kingdom Metazoa; phylum Chordata; class Mammalia; order Carnivora; family Mustelidae; genus Meles; species Meles meles. The sequence goes on along the minus strand of NC_060086.1, from coordinate 3,316,898 downwards.
GGCTGGATCCCGGGACCCTGAGATCGTGACCTGAGCTGAAACCAAGAGTCAGACATTTAACTGACAGAGCCACCCAGGCAACCCCCAAAAGCATTTTTTAATGGACTGCCGAATCCAAGAGGCCCCCATGGGTCTCCTCTTTAGGGATGTCCCGGGAAGGGTGCCATCCGTGACAGTCATTTGATTCCTGCCCCTTGTCGGCACTCACTGATTTAAATCAGGACCGGCTACCAAAGTCACTCGGAGAGAAAGCCCAGCATGCTCCGCAGGTGGCTCAGACGTACAACCTCAGACAAAATCTGGGGCCGTTTTTATACGCTTGTTCCGCAGAGGGTCCTGGATGTGAGATGGAGAATGAGCTGCGGGGCCTGAATTTTTGCCACGTTCACATTTTATTCCTTGGATACTGACCGTTTTTCATCGCGTGGGTGGGGGGGATAGTCAGCTGCATTCTGAGAGGGTCAGTAACAGACTCTAGCAAAAGGAAAATGGTGAAAATATCTCATTTTTTTGTTGAAAACATAAAGGAAGTATTACCCACCTGGAGGCAGAGTACTAGAAGCCCGAGTGCGTCCTAGCGCGGTGTGTCTTTAATTGCTCCGCCTCGTACAGTGTGCTGTGGGAGAGTTTCCTCATTTTATTAGTTATGGTGGATAGTCTATGCAGTACTGAGGCTCTCCTCTTCGGGGACTAGGACGCTATAAGGGGAATTAAGAAGCAGTGCACTCAAGTATCCAAAACACAATTTTAGACTTAAAAGTAGTTTTAAATGAGGGCTCTTGGCTTGCAATCACTGTTTAAGTGGATTTAGTTCAATATCAATTAGTCTGAAAAACTTTGCTGCATCGCTGAAGGGAGCGGAATGAAACACAGACCAGCGGGAAAGGACGTGCTGGAAACCAGACTGTGAAATGGGCATATCAGTCCTTACCTAGAAAACAGCTAACGTAGCGTTGTTACACAGAGCAGCTCGAGTTATTACCATGTGTGTGAGGCGCTACGGAACCGTAAAGGCAGGACGTGACCTAGTGTCGGATCGAGTGAATGGAACCAGAGCAGGGGGATCTCAAAGATATCCCAGCGTTAGGAGAAGGAAGGGCGGTGTTTTCCCTGGCCTCAGGATGGCCGTGGATTTCTTCCCTCCATCGTGTCCTCTGTAAACTAGTTAATTCCAGAAAGTTCATATTCTTAATTCAGAATCATTCTCCTCCCTTCGCGGAGTAGTCAGACCCGTCAGGGGCTTGGCTTGAACAGCCCCCAGTGAGCTTGTCCATCTTGCAGAAAAAACAGTTTTGCTGTGAGTGTAGACGGGGTCCTTTTATCTTACCCTCCCAGAAACATCTGTCATCATTTGAGACGAGACAATTACATTGTCCTCGGAAACCACCACTCCTGGAATAACTTAATGAAGCAAGGATTGTGAATATTTTCTCATTTCCTCAAACTATTAAAAATCTAAAAGTACTAATTGAGTTTTAATGGTATAAAATCCTGGAACTCATAAAGACTTGCTTCTTTTTTTTCCTTTTTTCTTCATTTTTTTTTCCTTTTTCTAATTAACTTGGAATTTCCCGGGCATCTTTATTTGGCTCAGCAACCCCTCCTGTTATTGGCGCGCATTAAAATCTCAAGCCATTTAGGTCTTCTATCTGATTTAACAATTAATAATTAGAAGAGCTCCCTTCCTAATGCTGTCCTCATCTGGGCCATCATTTGTCGGCTGACTGACTCTGAGCTGCTTCTCACTTTTTAAGTTCAGCTTCATGGCGCATCTGTGTGGTCATTTCATCGTGGCTCCCTCACTAAAAGCGTCAGACGGGCACTACCCGACTGGCTCATGTGGATGTCGTTCGATGGGAAGGGACTGGAACTTGGCGTTCGGCTCCTACTAACGTCTTTGTCTCCCCTCTCCGTGTCTGGCCGCAGCTTTTCCATTCCTACCCTCCCGCGGTGTCGGGCATCCCCCCTATGATTCCACCCACCGGCCCGTTCGGTTCACTACAAGGAGCGTTTCAGCCCAAGGTAAGCCACCGGCCTGTGAGCCCACGCCAGCACTTTGCAAGCAGAGCCTCGGGCGAGGTGGGCGGGAGGGTTCCACAGCCACTGGCCAGTGACTCATTTTTCCAGCCTGAACTGACCATCAGGGTTAGAGGGAGAATTTTATTTTGTTTTATTTTACGTTTTTTGCTAGCCCCTTGAGTTGTAAACCTCAGCCAGAATTTAATTTTCAGTCGGTACTGCCCATGTCATCTCCGTTGACCTCGGATCTCCTGTAATCTTTGAGATATACCGAAGACGTGTCCGTATTTTTTTCCCACCAGTATTGTGGACATAAGCTTCTGGCCAGGAGATGCACGAAACGTCGGGTTCGTGCGCACCAGCTTGTCCTTGAGGTATATGTTATTAGCAAAGACGCATAGCTGAGCCTTTACTGGTGTGAACAGCGCTGACTAGAACCGTTGCGAGCTAGAATTTCATCCTTCCGGTTGTGGGAGGGAAGCGGCCCTGCTCATCTCCCCAGTTCTGCTCCGTAGCCCTGTGTGTCTGCGGATGGGGGTCTGCCCGCAGGTGGAGGGCCGCCGCCCACCCTTTCATGCACCCCTGTTCCCCCTCGGCCCTGCCTCAGCCCTCAGCCATGGTCACACCTGCCAAGGTCAAGACTTACAGCCTAACGTGAAGTTAACCTTTGCCCTTCACAGTAACTAAATCCTTTCTACCTAGTCGGGGTTCTTCTACCCGGCTTGGACTAGAGTTGTCTCTAAAGGTCAATACTGAGGAATGATTCTCAAAACACCTTCCCTTTACGTGACTTTGTTATAGCCCTTACTGTGTTTTTATACAGAAGCAAAATGTGGGTTATATTAGTATCCGTTCTCAGATTTTTAAAGAAGGAAATTTTGCTCTGTGGGATTTGGGTTTTCTTTGCTTTTTTGCCCCTCCCCCCATCTCATTTCTAAGAGAAAATACCAGTTTGGGGCCACAGGCACCCAGGCTAAGCGTGTTTTGCATTTCCAAAGGCATCTTGCCTCAAAGCTGGAAATAGGAAAAGAGATTTGAAAGCCTTGGGGGTGGGACCAGCTACACCTTAGAAATGGCATTTCCCTGCTTATAGGCCAGGTTACCTCTACCTGCGGCTTCAGTGATGGCCACGGTCAACCCCCTCCTATCTAGGGGATGAACCCTGGTGATTTTTCAACCCCTGTCCTTCGGTTCGTTGTCACTGCTCGCTACTCCCTCCCACCCCAGGCTGTCCCCTCTGGGTTTCACCCAATCTCCAGCGCCTTCCCAAACAGACTGCCAGGTCATTTAATAAATTAGACTATTTCCCTCACTCACTATTATCCAATCACACAGAAATCTACATCTGGGCAGGAAAGTGTCTCTCTCGGTGTTGAAATGGGCCTTTCCAGGCCATCTTCCTGATTGAATATGTAGATTGTGGTTCATTAGCCGAGTTCTTCATAAGTATGCAAATCAGGCTGTTAACAACTCCAGCTTAATTGTTAGTTGTACAGCAGCTGATTGCTTTTCTTTCTTCCAGTCCCCCCCCCCCCCACCCCATCCTTCTCCTTCTAGGCTAGCCTTGTGCCTAAACTGGAGCTCTTTTCCCACACATGTGAACTTCCTGGGGCACGGGGAGTCAACAGAAGTTGGGATTTCTTAAATAAAATACCCGGTGGTTCTGAACCCTTCCATCCCCTGGAGAGTGAGGGCTGCTGGCTGGGGAAGTAGGCCTCCTGTTGTTGCTGCCAATTCGAAGGACAAAAGCACGTAGATAAGGTTATTGTTATGAGTGACATGTAAGAACGGTGGAGGCCTAGGACGGATGAGGCCGCATCGCTGTCGAAATCATTTAATAACAGGTCTGTGCAGTCCCTAAATTAGGTCCTCTTGTCCCGTTTCCACCACTGCTAATGAGTAATTACGGAGCGTGATTCCCTGTTATTGTCTGCTGGTTAAAATTCAGAGTTCGAGTAATGTCTGCACAACACGCCCGGTTGTTCTGACGAGAAGCTCCTGACGCAGCACAGTGCCGCGAGGGTCCCTTGGGCGTCTCTCCGAACGCTCGGGGACGGGGCACGAGCGCCGTGCCAGGGCCGTCCGTGACTCCGAAGGAGATGGGGCCCTGGGGCCCTGCTCCCGCGTGTTCTTCCCTTATTTTTTCCGTCCTTTGCTTTGGATCGCAGTGACACGTGGCACGGTCCCCCTCTCTGCTTTCTGATGCCCTTTCCTAGACAGGCCAAACCCTGGTCCACGTCCCCTGTGAGCCTGGGGAACAGGGCCTCCTGGGGAGCACGTGTGGTCACTGGGGAAAATGCCCCATCAACCCTTGTATTTCCAGAATGAAACAACATCCGCGTTTGACTTGGGTAATCTAGAACACCGGCAAGATCTTGCTTTCTCGCTCTGTGTGTGACGTGTGTCCTAAGCTGTGGTCTGATTACTTTGCAGACATCCAACCCTATCGATGTTGCTGCTCGACCCGGGACAGTCCCACACACACTGCTCCAGAAGGACCCCAGGGTATGTAGAAAGTCAGGCTCGGTGGCAGGTAACACCAGTGGCAGAGAAGACCAATGTCCTGTGGTCCAAGGCCAGGAGGCGGACACTCTTAGCTTGTGTAACTCGTTCCATCAATCTGGTCTGTCCTCGCTCCTTAAATTTCTGTCACACAGAAGAAGCTGTAAGCGCTTTTCTCCCTGGAAGTCCCAGGACCCTCTGGCTTCTGTCCTGTGGTCAGGAGCCTGCCCCACACAGTGCTCCTGGCCCTCAGTCTTTAATGTGGGTCCAAGCAAAATACCCCTCATGCTTTGCTTCCTTCTGTCCGTTCGTAGTACACAGGCCCACAGCTTTGGGGAGGAACGGAAGTTCTAAGTAACAGACAGTCCTGTCGGGTGGAATGATCTTTCCGTTCCCCTTTGTAGTAAATTCAGACAGATGATCACGTGGGACAATACTGTTGTTTTCCTGGGTAAGGGCAGTCAGGAATGGAGGACCAGAGTTAAAGTTTCAAATGACTCAACGATGTAAGCATTTATGTGATGGTCAGTGAACTTCCAAAAAGTATCTCCTGACCTCTCCATAATGAGCCATCATCACATGAAGCGTGTTGGCTCCCGGGTCCATGTGAGTGCCCGGCCTTAGAGGCCCACGGTCTGGAGACCCTTCTCCCCTGGAACGCGTGTGGCGGGGGTGGCCGGGCTGCTGGAGACCGCGGAGCTCCTCAGATGTGTCACGGGAGCGAATCGTGTTGCCAGAGGGCAAATTGCTATTGATTGAACTTGGTCGGGGGCTCGTCAGTGTGGCTGTACCCAGGCTTGTGAAGCGGGGGAGGGACACTTGGCACTTTTGATAGTGTGAAAATGGGTTAATTATTCTCTAAAAGGGCTTCATTTAAAAGTAAAATTCTAACATTTTAATTTCCCCTCCTAATGAAGCACTACAAATTTGTTAATTAGAGCAATTGTTTGAGTGACAGGCATGTAACCAAGTTGTCATTTTCTCTTCACAGTTGACAGATCCTTTCAGACCTATGTTAAGGGTAAGGAAGCTTCTTCTAGAACTGTTTTGCAACCTCTGTTTGACTCCCTGCGGGTTAAAAATACAAATCCATTACCAGGAAACCCTGGCATCAAACGTTGGGATGACAGTGGGTGGGTCCTTTAGGTCGTGTGATTGAAAATGGCCAAAACTGCGTGGCCTGGAGCGCTGCAGGAAGCCAGGCCACTGAGGGAAAGCGAATGGAGGAAACGTTCCCCCGGGCGAGAGTCTGTGGTTGGCGTTGCTGCTGGGAGTCTTGTTGGGTAGGACGAGGAGGGGGCACGTGAAGGAGGACTGAAGCTCCGGGCAGAAGTTAGGGTTCCAGCATGTCCTCCTGTCTCTTCGGCGTCCGCACTCTACTTAATGTGGGTCCCTCTCCCTCAGCCGGCGGCTGCCTCATTCTGCAGGCGGTAGCGTCGACCTTCACAGCTCCCTGACCCGCTCCCCCGGCATAGAAGGGAGCTACTGCAGGCGCTCGTTTGCGTCCTGCGTGGCCTGGAGGGTGGCCAAGGGATGACCTCGAATAGACGCGGACTGACTCGGGTGGGGTGGGGTGGGGGTGAAGGGTGGATAGTCGCTTGGAAGATGGATGCAGAGATTTCCTGCTGTCCTCAACCCGTTTCTGGCGCACATAAGCAGATAATTCAGTTTCTCCGAAGAGAATCAGAGGACTGTGTCATCACGTAGCTGATTTCGGATGACCCGTCGTTTCACTGCAGAACTGACCCAGACTCAGACTTGAGTCTACGTTTCACAAACAGCTCCTTAACATAGACACCAGAAGCATCCGCCCCTGGCCGATGTAGGACTGGGCAGTTTCTTCCCGAGCCCGTGTTTGGAGCGGACGAGTAGGTTACAGCAAGAATCCAAACAGACGGGCAAGGGGCGGTCCTCCCTGTCCGGGTGGTAAGACAGCGCACTCGGTTACTGCTCTGCTCGGAAAGCAAGACGTGAGCAGATCACGAGAGACACGGGGCGACCCTCTGGCAGACGGGACAACGACGGAGGCCCAGAGCACAGGCAGGAACAAGCGCTCTCCTTTGTTCTCTTCTCGCTTGGGGACGAACAGTGCCCACCGAGCCCACTGACACGACGGGGCCGTGGAGTCCTAGCGGAGAACTGGTGGGAACTGGGCTCCAGGACAAAAGTGCATTTCTTTGTTCCGCCCCGGGTGAGGACGCAGCCCTGCTGGGGGAGGTTACCCAGGGTCTTCCGTCACCTCCTTGTTCGGAGCGATTCACAGCCACTCACTAATTAGCTCCTCTGAGCGCCGATTTGCATCGTAACGAATCGTTAAGTAGGCCTCCCACTCGCACGTCTGCCAGCTGGCACCGGAAAGAAAGAAGAGACACAAAGTGGGGCTCGGGCTTTTGCCATCCTGTCCCTGGTAACCGGGGAGGTCCCCGTCGAGTAGGGTTTGGGGAGCAGGGGCTGCCGGCTGGGGCTCCGCACGCCCCGGGGCTGAGAGAGGCTTGCGGGGCACCGCGCCCTCGTGTTCCCTAAGAAAGAGCCTCTGCAGCCCAGAGCCGCTGGGAAGCTTTGGTGACGTTGGAGATGGTTTCCTCGGCGAGGCCCCCCGCTGACCACCGTGCTCTCTCTCTCGCAGAAGCCGGGGAAGTGGTGTGCCGTGCACGTTCATATCGCCTGGCAGATTTACCACCACCAGCAGAAGGTCAAGGTCAGTCTTGGGGACCTCGTCCGGCAGGGGGTGGGGCAGGGGCGATGGGGCCCTGCGGGTGTGCAACCCCCTGACAAAGGAGGCATTCCGGCAGCTTCTAATGACCGGCGGGCAGGAAGGATCAAGTCTCATGGAAACACCATTGGGAAACCTTGCTATGAAATAGGGAAACCTAATGACAAAACAAACTGGTAACTCCCTGGTGTTTTGTCTTTCTAGGTGATTTTGTCATTGTATCCATCCAGAGAGCTTCAACGTAGATTATATCCTGGGGCAGGGAAAGAAAAGGTTTGATAAGCTAATTACAGCAACCAAGTGTGTGTTTATATAGAAAATGCTTAGTATCTGGGAGCAGCTACCCATGCAAAGTGGTGATTTCTGTAAGACTCAGTGCGTTCTTTGCTCCGTGTGACTTGGAAGCACGGACGCTCTGTGGCGCTGCTGAACTTCTGTCAGCGACGCGTAGCACAGAGAAGTCTCTTCTAGAAGTAGTGTCCTAGTCCACGCTGCCATGCAACTCGCCCGGTAGTCATCTCCGTGACCAGGGACAGAGGTCTCTGACCCGTTACCCTGTCTGCAGAATACTTTGCCTAAACTTCGGTATTTTCACTGCACAGATGAACACGGTCATGTTTCCCAGGCATTTGTGACACAACAGGGACTAGGTCAAGAGCCTCCTCTAGGGAACCAGACTAGGCCTCGCTGGCGGACTTGGGGACCAAAGTAACAGACAAGTCCGGATTTTACTGTGTGGGCACGTAGCGTCTGAGTAACTGCGCCCAGAAAAATGAGAGAAAACAACCAATCGAGGAATTCCAAGCTTTCAGTGCTAACAGCCTTTGGGAGAGCCTGCGTGAGCTTAGGAAAAGAGACCGCTGGGTAAAGGAGAGCTGGTCATTGCAGCATGTTTGGTTTTTTAATGATTAAAAAAAAAAAAAAGCCAACCTAGTTAGGGGCACCTGGGGGGCTCAGTCAGTCAAGTATCTGCCTTCGGCTCAGGTCATGATCTCGGGGTCCTGGGATTGAGCCCCACATCAGGCTCCCTGCTCAGCGGGAAGCCTGCTTCTCCCTCTGCCCCTCCCCCCACTCATGCTCTCTCTTAATCTCTGTCTCTCAGTCATAAAAACAATTAAAACCAACCTAGTGAAAAGTTAAAAAGCCAGTAAATGAAGTCCCTAAGATACTTGTGTTTGGTGCCATGTACCTGGCCCCTCCCCTAAGCTCCCGTCAGTGGGTTTTGCTCACTCGTGCGTCACTGTTGGGCAAGGTTTAATCAGAGACGTGTGGCAGCTTCGCGGGCAGACCGTGCGCTCGGAGGGCGATGAGGTGTTGATGCTCAGTTCAACTCGCTGTTTGTTCTGGACGTTGCGGCTGGCGGAGCGGTAGTAAGGCACGTCCTCCCTGTAGCTCCTTTGCTTACAAGCGGTGAAGGATGTTGTCTCTGCCACTTCAGCGACTTCTTCTCTGTGAAGGCGTCCGCAGTGACTGAGTTTCCTTCTCTCAGTTCCGTTAGGAAGACCTCGTGCCCGCGGGGAGGCTGCTCCTCCCGCCTTCCCAGCAAACTCCTCGGGATCCCCAAGCTCCACTTTGCTTCATGGACCTGAGTTGTGGTTAATGGAACCGTGCTGTGTACCGTGCACTATTAGCGCTAAATAATGGGACAACCGAGTTAAAGGAGGCACGCAAAAGATTTTTATAGATTCATAGTGAGTTAGAAGCTCTGGTTTGGGGGGTGGGCTGTTACTTTCCAGTGGAGCTGGGACGAGCACGCTCCCTGTGGATTTGAACAGAAATTGCACTGTCCCCTTTCTCGGGACTGTTCCTTTCCTCCCCCTTTTAGTGCCCCTCCCCCAAGCGTGTCCAGAAGGGGCCCACCACCTGCAGACGCCCTGTACCAGGGTCGAGGGCACCCCTCTGCGGTGGCGCAGGGGTGGGCATATCCGCGTGCGGGTAGGAACGCACCGTCTGCTGCCGCAGGGCATCGCTTCCAGCCCCGAGTGATCAGGCCACGGTTTTGTTTTGAGCGGGGCTGGCGGCTGAGTGGGATGGCGGCCTTCTTTTGTCTCTGATACTCACACAGGCTCGCTCGGCTGCCTCGCTGCTGACTCCCTGGTACACAGCATGGGAGAGGGACGTGTTTAGGGCGGACGTGAGGGAGTCTGAGGGGGCGCGGGCCCTAGCGGTCTGCGAGCATCAGTCCAGGCGGACAGATTGGAGGGAGAGTCGGAAGCAGGCACAGGGCCGTGAGGGATGGGAGCCGGCAGGCGAGGGGGGCGGCGGGGCGGGCAGCTAGTGCGGGGAGGCGTGAGAGTCGGAGAGCAGCTGGCTGAGTGTTAACCTGGGGCGCCCATGTTCAAGAATGGCACCGGGGTAAAGGAGGGAGGAAAGGATGAGCTCGTCTCTACGGCCTTCGAGGGAGGGGAACTGGGAGGCGCTTGAGGGCAGAGAGAGAGAAATGAGTGAAAACAGAGCCATGGCGGCTGCTGCCAAGGGTTCAGAGCAAGAGAAGTTCTCGACAGCTCACTGGGTGGGGCCGATGACCTCTTCCTCAGGTCGTGGTGGGGCAGCAGCAGGGGAAAACCCCACCCTGTGCGTTCAGTGAACATCCCTACTTTGTTTCTGTTGGTTTGGGGTGTTCTGTTTTTAAGATGCAACAGTGATCATTTGGAAACTAGCTCATAGGCATGGAAATATTTCATCACTTCCAGTTACTAACGTACTGTGATCTGTTAGAGGACAGCAAAGAGCCAGTAACAGTTAATTTACACAGCAGATTATCCATGCAGAATTCCTAATAAAATGAGCTTTAGAACACTGTCATTTAAAAACTTGCCAAAGTGGGGCCTTGACAGCAGTAACAAGCTCATTTGGAGTAGGTAGGATACGGCTTCACTCCTCAGGCCTCATGACCTCGAAGACCGCGCGCAGGCCCTGTCCAGTGGCAGGCCCTGCTGGCCCCCGGAGCTGACCTGCTATTCTGGGTGCTTGTGGGTGAGACGGTGTGTGGGTCGCTCTTCCCACCGCGCTTGTAAGCTTGAGCCCGACTCGAGCACCGAGCCCGAGCGCACCATTCTGTCTCCTCTCGCGGCCTCTGCCGCTTCGTCCACCTCTGTCTTTCCCGCCGCTCCTCTTGGGGTCTCATGTTTTCCTCTTCCCCTTGCTGCTTCAGAAACAGATGCAGTCAGACCCACATAAGCTGGACTTCGGATTGAAACCCGAGTTCCTGAGCCGCCCCCCGGGCCCCAGCCTCTTTGGAGCCATCCACCACCCCCATGACCTGGCCCGACCTTCAACTTTGTTCTCTGCCGCTGGTGAGTTCCGAGCACGGGGGGGAGAGCGGAGATGCGAGTTCGCAGGTGCCTGTTTGTGCTCTGGGCTGCTGCATCCCTCCCTTACGAAAATGCTGTTCGCACCGGCGCTCAGGGTAACCCCAGCACATCAGGGAGATGGACCCTTCACGGACACGCCCTCTCTCATTAAGGAAGGAAAAAAGATCCTCCTTCTCTTCGGGGACTCAGACTGCTTTGGCTCATTTCTTGCTGCGGTGTTAAACCAGTCTAACTCATGATCCGATCGAGGAAGATCAGAAAGCTTACAAGGGCACATCGATAGGCAGCAGTGCCAGGAACTGTATAAGGATAGGGTTGTCCTTACGCTTGGTGCCCACAGCGCTCGGTCACTCTCCACTCCGCGGGGCTCGGTCGCGCTGTTTTCCCGAGAGTCAGAGGGCAGGGAAAGCAGAGTAAGACAGTGGCTGCTGGTGTGTCTGCGGTGCAAGGGGGTCAGCCCGTGGGTGGCTGGTGTTTTAGGCTATGGAACATAGTGCCGTTGCCTTCGTGTTTGTACCAATGCAGAAAGCCTGCAGGACGGGGCCTATGTGGTCTGTTGGTTCACGGCCGAACGCCCCAGGGATATGCCAGAGGGGGGACGGTGGGGGCCGGCGGTCACCCCTTTCCCCTCCAGGTGTGTACGCACGAGGGGCAGTGGCCATAAGGACTCTCAGAAAGCAAGAGCACTCACTCCTCTCGGTATCAGAGTTTCCCTATCCTTGAGTTCTCAAGCCTTTGGGCCGCGCAGAGCTGGGCACAGAGCTCCGCTCCGGAGTCCTTGCCCACGGCCACAGAGCTTGGCCTGGGGCTGACCAACTGTGCTAAGTCGAATTTATTCTTCTGGACATAAATATTCACTGGGCTCCGTTTCTGGTCCTTTCGGGAACAAGTTTCACATCCATCCTGCCTGCTGCCTTCCCAGGCTTTTATCCAGGACTCCTTGGTTGACCTGAGGCTCTTGCATTCAGAAAGAGGGAGACTTCCCATAGCAGGAAATCATCATGATAATGGGCCTTGCTGCCAAAGCAAGTGAATCACCCTTGAGGCTGGATGGAATTTGCTAAGGTCTCAGGTTTTTCTCTCAGTTCTGTCTGGGGACATATTTGAAGGCTTTGTTACCATGGCATCTAGGCTCTGAGACGGAGCTCCAGGAAGAGCAATTTTTGGAGAAAAATAGAGAGATTTCTCCCTGCCTTCCGTTGGAGCCAAGCGATGAATTGGCTTCTTTTGCTTCAATAATTCTGGAACTGCTAGGCCCCCCGGGGGCCCCGGGCTGAGCGAAGCTCCCATCTTCATCGAAGCGTTAATTAGCGTGTACTACACAGAGACAGTGTGGCCAGATTTGTATTCAGCCTGCAACACTGTTACTCCCTGATGACACGCTGGGCTGCGTTCTCCGGCCGGAGCCGGACTATCATTTGGGCACAGCCCCCACGGAGGCGAAGCCAGCCCAGCGTCTAGGCGGGGCACAGAGCTCCTCCCGTGCCCTGTGGCTTCCTCCACACCCGAGGCCCCACAGCGGTGCAGGGGACAGCAATCCAGAACATAGATCCAGTTCCTAGGGTGTGGGGAGGGACCACCCTAGGCCTCCATTTAGTCTTTCCCAGGGGAACTTACACTTGTTTCTAAGAATTTAGCCAACATTCAAGGTACCGTGGAGTAGCTCTTAGGCCGTTCGTTGAGGCCCCGCGTATGTATCCACCTAGAAGGTCCTCTTTTCCAGTCTAAGCAATATTGGATTTTGCGCCCAAATGGCATTTGGGTGAAACTTGCAGCCGGTGTGTGTAACTCACGCACAGTGTTCAGTCGGGCCACCCTTCCGCTTCTGTTGGGAATTCATGCGGACGTCCGCTCGAGAGAGGGCATGTCAGCACAGCCCGGCCACTCAGGTCTCTGAGCCTAGCCTGCCGCCCCACCGCGTGTCTCCCCGGCTCTTGGCTGCCCCGTTAACAAGCCAGTCGGATGCCCTCGACTCGTACAAGCGTCGTCCTGCTTCCCAGGCGCGCACCCTGTCTCTTTCCTTCTCTCCTTCTCCCCTTCCCCACCTTCCTCCAGGACAAGGAGGATGCAGCTCCCTAAACACATGTTGTTTAAGGCAGACTATGAAACCCTGGAGGACGGGGAAACCAAAGAAGACCATTGACCTTGAACTGAGGTCCCCATCTGGCAGATACAGTCCATTAGCAGGTTGCCAGTGTCCACAAATGTGGGAATAAAGTGGCTTTTTCTGGCCCCGAAGCTGGGAGCTGCCTGGAGGACCTCGTCACCTGTACCTGACGCAGCTCACGGTCCCGGGTCCCGCAGGCCCAGGCCTTCCAGATGGTCCCGTGAGCACCAGCACACTCCTCGGGGAAGGGGCTCTGTGCCACCCAGACACGCTGCTCCTGAGCCAAGAATCAGAAAATACAGTTTCTAGAACAAGTTTCTCAGAGTGAAAGACTTGCCCCCCAACACGCTCTGTCTGGACATAAGAAAGTATCCCGTGGCCAGATGTCCCCCTTTCAGAGGACAAGTGAGCCGGGAACGTGCTAACGGCTCTGGAGGTCCCTCAGGGAAGAACCCTGCCCAACACTTCGTGCCTTGGCGTTTGACCCCCCAGCTTGCTTGGTTATAGAACCGGCCCCCCACCCTGCCCCGCCTTGTGCTGTCTCTCCATGCTTCTCAAAGGAATGGCTTCTTCGGGCGGCGGCCAGCCCAGCTTGGAAGGAGAGCATGACTTCTCCAGCTAACATAAAACATGTCTCCCGGCGCGTGGACTTTGGCCACGTCCTTGTTCCAACGTATTCACCCCCGTTTTCTCATGGGGCCCTTCAGCAGCTGGGAGCGTGGTAGGAGTTGGCTTTGTGGGAAATCTGATTCTGTCGTGTTTGACTTTCCAGGTGCTGCACACCCAACTGGGACCCCTTTTGGGCCACCCCCCCACCACAGCAACTTCCTTAACCCTGCTGCTCACCTGGGTAAGTTGCCATCGGCGGTGGGAAGCAAGACGTGTCTCACCAAAACCTTGGTTTGCCGCACTCCCGCTGCGCTTCTTGGCAGGTTACCCGTGGTCCTAGACACCCGGGTGACTACCTAGGGTCATGTTGGGTTCGTGGAGAAGTTCGACAGCCAGCCCTCTGTCCTCAGGATTTCAGTACCTCTGACAGCACAGTCTTAAAGTCGGGGCTGTGTCCTCGGTCGTGATGCCGTCTGAGGCGGCGGGTAGAGCAGTGGGAAGGCGCTGCGTCCCCATGCGCCCACGGTAGCCTGTTCCTGCCTGCTGGGGCGAGATGTTGAACTCCCTCTGCCTGTCCACCTCTGGGAGGAGGAAGAAAAGGCAAGAGGATGTAACAAGGAGGTGTTACGTGCTGTTTCCTAGTCCCCTCAGGTTTCGCTGCACATCTGTCTTTTCCTAGCAAGGGCGCATGCTCTAGTGTGGCCTGTTTTCTGGGTATTTCCTGCGCGTGCGCAGGCAGGCATATAGACAGTGGCACGCGGCAACGGGGTGTCTCCACAGATGTGCCTGCACAATCTCATCACTGGGAGACTTACTCCTAGAGCCCACAGAGTACTTTCCCCAAGGAGGGAGGACAGGGCAGGAGGGCGTCCTCGGACACTGTGCCCAGACCCAAACGCAGTGAGACCCTCTGCAGGGTCAGGGACAGATCGGGTCCAAGTGTGGAGAGGACAATTGGCCCCACATCGCCTTCCCACACCCGGGAAGCTCTTGCCCTCCTCACTCACCCCAGTCCTGCAACCATTTCCTTCTTCTGTCCGCAGAGCCTTTTAACCGTCCGTCTACGTTCACTGGCCTCGCAGCAGTTGGTGGCAATGCCTTCGGGGGACTTGGAAACCCTTCAGTTAGTGAGTACCTCTAGCTTTTTTAAAAATCTGCCTCGGACTGTGTGTCTCCTTTGATCTGTTGATGGCTCAAGACCTTTCTAGCTAGAAGGAAACTGTCCTCGTGGGAAACAGATGAGGTCACACCCGGAGAAGCAGGCCGCGGCAGTGAAGTCGGGGGGAAGGGTGCAGAGGTTTCACGGGAAGCCCGCTGTTCCTGTGTGTTGCTGAGCATCAGGAGAGGTGGTGTCACTGATCAAATTCCGTACAGTCACTTAAGCTCAGTCTCCTCCGTGTCCCGTCCCTACCCTCCGGGACTTTGGCTGCGGCTCCCGGTGGACGGGGAAGGCACCCTTCCTCCGCCTCAGCGCTGGCACTCGCGGCACCGAGAAAACTACCGAAAATGCAGGAAACCGCCCCAGGCTGAGGCTAGCCCAGCGTGGGCAGCATTTTGTACTCCGTCATCTGGGAGGATCGTGTCATTTTCTACCAAAACGTATCTCGAGTGGGGAAAGGGGTGTAACACGGGCTCATTTTCGAGTCACCGAAGGCTCAGCCCTTGTCTTTGGTGCCGTCCATTTATCACGGTCTCTAGGCACTGGAGGCCTGAAATGCAGCCCTAAGGGTGCCCTCCCAGTTTCATCCCGTGCGGAGACCTTACGTGTCTGTCTGGGTCCACTCCCGTCCGGGCTTGATGACCCGTTTCCGTCCGCTAACGCTATGAGGATAGTGGTGGTCCCGTTGGTGGGGCTGTGGGGCAGGGAGGAGCCAGAAGGCACCTCTGCGATGGGTGTTGTTCACGAGAGGACCCCATTCTGCATGCGGGGGGCTCCTGCATGCACCAGACGTGTTCAATCGGGCGCTCTTGGCACCTGTCTGGCCCCTTTCCTCCTGAATCCTCCCCCTCCCGCCCCGTTGGCTTGGGTTAGAGAGCGAGAGCCTTGAGCTGCCTCTCCAGGGTGGGGCGAGCGTGCCTCTAATGAATCTGTTGATCTCCTTTCCTTTTCCAGCTCCCCATAATATGTATTCATTTTAACTCTGAGTGCTGTTAGAAGTTTTGGGGTAAGTACCTTCATTACGGCAGATTATATGATTTCTCTTAAACCTTTTTGTTTTCCACTTCGCCATTTCAGCACCCAACTCAATGTTCGGCCACAAGGATGGCCCCAGTGTGCAGAACTTTAGCAACCCTCACGAACCCTGGAACCGGCTCCACCGCACGCCTCCGTCGTTCCCGACCCCTCCGCCCTGGCTGAAGCCAGGGGAGCTGGAGCGTAGCGCGTCCGCTGCAGCTCATGACAGAGATAGAGATGTAGATAAACGAGACTCCTCCGTTAGTAAAGATGACAAAGAAAGGTACGGAAAGAACCCGCTCTCGAGTCCCACTGGGGGAGCCCGCTGTGCGCCCAGGACGGCCGCGCCCCGCCCCATCCCAGCCTTGTGCTCCGGCGGGCCATGTGGCCCCCGCTCCAGGCTCGGCCCTGGGCCAGCCCCGAAGTCCCTGAGCGCACCCCCTTGGCCCCCAAAAGCACCGCCCTGTAGGCTATGACCACAGCTCAGCGAGAGCGCCCCAACTCAGACACAGACCCGCCCCGAGAGCCTGCGAGGTCCCCGCGAGCACTAGTGTGCCCCGGCAGAACTCTCTCTCTCCGAGACAGCGAGCTGGAGCTCCGGACCCAACACACACAGCATGAATCAGCACCATATTTGCTTTCAAGTTCGTGCAGTCCATTAAATCATCCATAGGTTTTTTTTTTTCCTCTGTCTCTTTCCCTCTCTTTCTTTTTGGTTGCTTTTAGAAAGTCACGTTTGCATCGTCTCATCATGTTTTTCTCAAGTTTTGTTCAAACCCCAATCCTGGGCGCACAGAGGACGAGTAGAGTTTGGTGACCTAGATGCCGAGGAGCGCCCGCACGCGTTCCCGGCGTGGGTTTTGCTTTGCCAGTGGGGAAGTTACTTTGACTAACCGTGTTTTCAGCTCTGGACTTGGTAACCCATGCCTGTAACAGGAATCGCCTTAAGGAGGAAAAGGTCTTAGGGTATTTTCACTGAAGAATGTCCTGGGCATTCTCTAGCAAGCGTCCCTCTCTGTTTTCTTGCTGTAGGCGGTTTTCCTCCTGCTCAGACTGCGAAGCAGGGAAAGACCACATACGTTCGACAGGAAAATCACTACCAGCGCTCTCCCTTGGGTACTTGGGTCTCAAACAGGATCCAGACCTTTACTTTTCCTTATTGTGTGGGGCGTGTGTGTGTGCACGCCCACTAGTGATTTGGAGGGATTCCGTTTCACAGACCCTAAGTGTGTCAGATTAGCATGCCCTCCTCATTCTCGCTGATGCTGTCTTAGAAAAGAAGACGACACATTTTTCCTTCAAGACTGTGTTCAAGCTCTTAGACAGCGGGAGGACCACTCGGGGCGGTCCGCTCTCAGCAGTGACCACCAGGGCCTGGACCAGGCGCTCTCGGGGCCGTTTGTCAGTGACCATAAGACGGTGGGGCAGCAAACCTTCTCACATCTTTCTTGATGGAGTCCAACGGCCTTTGGATTCAAGTCCGGAAGCGTGATACAATGCGCTTCTTTATTCCTACCTTTTGAAGATGCCCCTCTTCCTGGCCTCCATGTTGGCTAGAAACCACATTTGTAGGGGAACCCCTTCCTTCTCTCGCCCACCCTCGCCTTGGGAGCTGCCGAGCCAGCGAGGTGACTTGTCCCTGGCCTCGGCCCCGTTTGTCTCGCGACTGTCCCTGCGACGTGCCCGGGCCGGTCTTCCCTCTTCCCGCCGGCCTCGTGGTCCTTCTGCACTTGGCGTCCTGTGCCCCGGACGCCTCAGCGCCCCTCCCAGACAGGCCCCTGAGATTCTTCCCCATGTCCGTTCCCAGATGCCCTCAGGAAGGTTCTCCACTTGTCCCCCGAGGCCCGGGGACCCCCCTTTTCCTACCGGCTTTGCTCCATCTTCCCCCCAGATGTGCACCTTGGCCCTCCTGAGGCGCAAGTGCCCCCTGCAGCCCACGAGCCCGAACTCAAGGTTTTCCCTTCAGAGCCCTCCCGGGCTGCACGCGCAGGGCCCCTGAGCCTGCGTCCTTTGCTCTGAGACGGGTCACTCGTTCTCACGGCCAGAGTTCGAAGCCCTGTCACGCTCGCGTCAGATGCATCCTCCCTCCGGCTCAGTGTCGCGGAAGTGGCAGAAAGGTCTTCATGTTGGGGCTGCTCGGGCGCTTCTGCTTGACACTAAATGATCCCAGCGTTCGAGACAGGTGGGCTGTGTCGCCAGATCCCTGTTACTGTCCCCACCGGTCCACATCCACTTGCCGAAAACCCTTCCTTTGTGGTCTTGACCGACCATCCGACTCTTACATACAGAACTATCCCCCCTCGGGCCCCCGCGCGCCCTCATGCCCAGCACTTCGCCCCCTAAAGCGTCCTCTGACGTCTCGATGAGTAGGGTCAGGATGGCCGGCTCTGCCGGGCACAGGGCGCACCCGGCGACCGCGGGCATCAGACCTGAGCCCGTCCTCCTCACACCACCATCTCATCGGCAGCCCCTCGCCAGGCCGCAGGCCCGCTTCATCTACTTCTCTGTTTTGCCTCTCTCTTCCTCAGGGAAAGCGTTGAGAAGAGACACTCCAGCCACCCTTCACCAGCACCCGTCCTCCCGGCCAGCGCCCTGGGACCTAACCGTAGCTCCGCTGAACAGATGAGGGGTCATTTGAACACTGAGGCGCGTGAGAAAGACAAATCCAAAGAGAGGGAGAGAGACCACTCGGAGTCCCGCAAGGACCTGGCCGCCGACGAGCACAAGGCGAAGGAGGGCCACCTGCCCGAGAAGGACAGCCACGGCCACGAGGGGCGAGCCGTGGGCGAAGAGGCCAAGCAGCTGGCCCGGGTGCCGTCGCCCTATGTGCGGACCCCCGTGCTGGAGAGCGCCAGGCCCAACAGCACCTCGAGCCGCGAGGCTGAGCCACGCAAGGGCGAGCCCGCCTACGAGAACCCCAAGAAGGGCTCGGAGGTCAAGGTGAAGGAGGAGCGCAAGGAGGACCACGACCTGCCTCCAGAGGCCCCGCAGACCCACCGGCCGTCGGAGCCGCCGCCTCCAAGCTCCTCGTCCGGCGTGCACCCGGGGCCCCTGGCGTCGATGCCCATGACGGTGGGGGTGACTGGCATCCACCCCATGAACAGCATCAGCAGCCTGGACAGGACACGCATGATGACTCCCTTTATGGGCATCAGTCCCATCCCGGGCGGAGAGCGGTTCCCGTACCCTTCTTTCCACTGGGACCCCATACGGGACCCGCTGAGGGATCCCTACCGAGAACTGGACATTCACCGCAGAGACCCGCTGGGCAGGGACTTCCTGCTGAGGAACGACCCCCTCCACCGTCTCTCGACCCCCCGGCTGTACGAAGCTGACCGCTCCTTCCGGGACAGGGAGCCTCACGACTACAACCACCACCACCACCACCACCACCACCCGCTGTCCGTGGACCCTCGGCGGGAACACGAGCGCGGGGCGCACTTGGACGAGCGGGAGCGCCTGCACATGCTCCGAGAGGACTACGAGCACACGCGGCTGCACTCGGTGCACCCCGCCTCCCTGGACGGACACCTGCCGCACCCCAGCCTCATCACGCCGGGGCTCCCCAGCATGCACTACCCCCGGATCAGCCCCACGGCGGGCCACCAGAACGGACTGCTCAACAAGACCCCTCCGACGGCCGCGCTGAGTGCGCCCCCGCCGCTCATCTCCACGCTGGGGGGCCGCCCCGTCTCGCCCCGCAGGACTACTCCTCTGTCCGCAGAGATGAGGGAGAGGCCCCCTTCCCACACTCTGAAGGACATCGAAGCTCGGTAAGGAGAGCAGGGCCCGAGCGAGGAGGGAGAAGCCCCAGGCCCACACGACGCTAAACTTGAGAGGGAGGGAGGGAGAGCGAGAGAGGATGGACCGCTGCCACGGACTGGGGGGCACGCGCCCCCGCCTCCTCCCCTTGTAAAAAATGTATAGACTCCGTGCAGATTTTGAAATGGTTTTTGTATATTCTATGTTGGAATTTTTCAGATCTTTTAGCCAAGTTCAATGTTCTCACGTCCCTAACTCTTTCAGTTTCTCGTATAAAACTTTGTTGATTTGAACCAAAACAGCGAAGATGGCAAACACACCCGGCGCGAGGGTGACTGGGGGGGCGGCGGCAGAGGCGCCCGCGGTCCGGCGCGCGGAGCTCCCGCAGATGAGAAGGGGAGGCCGTGTACATAGTCCTGTAAAGAAGCGTTGCTTCGGGAGCTCATGGTTCATATATGCAAAGGGTAAGATGAAAGCTTTACTTTGTACAAATGTAAATAGATACAGAGTAAGTAACCTAATACATTACGACTTCTTCAAATGTGCTATTTGCAGACTTACTACCCGCGAGCGCGGTCGGCTGCGGCCGCGTTCCCACGTGTTGTTAGAGACAGCTAAACCCTTCAACTATGCAATGAATGTCGGGGCTTCTCTTGAAAGCCCTCTTGACTCAAAGGAGCCTTTTCAAACCCATTTACAACATCCTTAAGGTCATATTTTCCCTGAACAAGCGCTCACGTGATAGGACTGTTTTCCTTGCTTGTTTTTTCAAACGGAGAAACCTATTTTGCGGATCAGACCCCAGGCCGAAAACGTGGCTTCCAAAGTGGTGGTCTGTGGGCCGTGGCGGTGGGGGTGTGGGAGGGAGGGGGTTGGGGAGAGCGAGGGCAGCACAGCCGGTGCCGGGGAGGATGGGGGTTGTCAGATGCCAAAATCAGGGGACACAGACAGGCCGCCAACATCTCGTCATCATCAGTCACGTGATTTCACACCCCCTCCTGTGGGAGCCACGCGTTTTTCTTTTTTTTTTTTTAGCGTGTCCCAGTTCCTCTCTGTACACAGCCTCCTCGTTTGCGGAGGAGGTGGGATCCCACCCAAACAAATCCTGAAAGAAAGCTTCGCGTTTTCTCAGATGATGGATATGTTTCTCACTGTACTCAGTAGCCGGGGGACGGAAGGGGCGTGTCTGCCCCGTGACACGCGGCGCTCCCATGGGTCCGAAGGTCTGGAAGGAGCCGGAACAGGTGGGGCCGGCCCCGCCCTGGAGAGGTGCCGAGGGTGAACAGTGGCAGAGACCAAGTCCTGTGTGTGCGTGTGGTTTTGAGTTCGCATCGACCTTAACGTGTCTTCATACTTTTATAATACATTAAGCCTCTTGTCTACATATTTGGAGAGAATATGACTTTACTAGCAGAGAAATACACTATATCTTGTCTACCGGACTGTAAATTATATGTATGAAATAAAACTAGTGCCATTGGGTCTTCTAGTATACTAAAGTGCTATCTGATGTTCTCCTGTTTTTGCAAAAAAGAAAAAGTTAACTACAGACCACTGTTTCTAATAAGCAGAGAGATCTATTTTAGTAGTAAACAGAAGGGTTAGTGGTGAGTTTCAGGTTTGGTGAACTCCAGCTGTCGTGCAGTGGGTTGTTTTTTTGGTTGGGTTTTTTTGGTTTTGGGGGTATTTTTTTTGTTTGTTTTTTAGTTTTGTTTTGGTTTTTTTGTTTTGTTTTGTTTTGTTTTTAACAACTTAAAAAAAATCCGAGGGATATGAACACTGGAACTGTAGTGGTAGCTTTCAGTCTTGTAAAGAGATTGTTCTATACAGACCTTTTTGCTGTTTATCCTGTATGTAATAAAGTCCTTCCTAGACCCTATGTGAAAAGACCCGTGAAAACCGACTGACTCTTCAGCATGTTCCCATCGATGGAGCCTTCTTGTGTAATGTAAACTGTGCCATGTTATTAAAAAATGTGAACCAAGCCTCCAGGTGCTTGTGTGTGTGACGGCCATCGTCCCCCTAGGGAAGAAGCCACACGTGCAAGACCGGGCTCTCGCGGAGAAAGGCCTCGAACCCAGCCCAAGCGCGGATGCCAGGCTGACCCGCGGGGGCCGGTCGCCCTCCCTGACGCACTCGGCCACCCGCCGATCAGCTTCTGTAAACCTTGGCGGCCCGCACCGCGACGTGTGGATCTCACGTTCTTTCCGTTTCCCATTCTTTTCATTTCTGGGACGGTCCAGGCAAACACTGTTCGGTCTCAGGAAGGGACCGTTGGATGGCGCAGGTGGTGGGTCGGGGGGCACCCCAGGCCCAGCTTGGAGCCCCGTGGTGGTGTCACCAGCGCCGGTGACAGAGCTGACTTAGGGGCCTTTCACGACAGTCTCTGCTCGCCCGTTCTCCAGCGTTTCAGTCTGTGGACTCGGTGGCTTGTATGTGACTTTCCAGACTTTCCTTGTATTTCCTTCCTGTCTCGACTCCTCTGTGTCTCGTTGAACAACCCGGCCTCTCCCTCCTCCCTTCACAGACGTTTCCCTTCTGTCCTCTAAATTCCTGTTTTGTTTTCTTCAAGATGTAAAAAACTGTTCATTTTCTCTCGTGTCAGCCTCATGAAATTGTTCGGACAAGACCAGTTTGGACCGGTGTTTGTTCTCTTTCTGGGAAGGCGCGGAAGGGCCCAGGTTAGCGGGATGCGGGCAGCTGCTGTCTGGGGCTGAGACGCAGTTTGTGGCCAGGGAGCGCCGTGGGCTCCCCCACGGTGGGGGTGGGGGTGCTCAGGTAGGGGTGGGAGGCACAGAAGACCAGGCCGGTCCAGGGACCCGGGCTTGCAGGCCTGGAAAGGCAACGGTGGGCAGAGCCTTAGAGACCCACTCCCTCAGCTCTGCTCGCCCACTAACACCCACCTCCCAGACCGGAAGGACGACGAGGGGATTGGAAAACATGACAAACACTGATTTCCCAAATCGGACCGTTCGTGGGATCCTGCCCCGGCCCCCTAAAGTCTGCGGCGTCTGGATGCAGGAGCCCGGCCAACCCCGCTGCCTCTCGCTACCTACGGGCCGTGCCCCGCCCACCTGCGGTGTCGGAGCCCAGAGGACTCAGGCTCTCCCGTCGGTCCCTGGGGCTCTCTGCATCTCCACTGTCTCTAATTGCGTTCAGCATCCCAGCATGGATGGGGACTGGCACCCATGTGATTTCCCGCTAACCTACAGACGCTCTAATTATCTCCACCGCCTCTGACTGGCAGTGATCGTGCGACCCTCCTAACGGTACAAGACAAGAAAAGTAGCGGATATAATGATGCAATAATTACCATTTGGGATGGAAATTCGCAACAGCGTTCCCTGTTTATCCTGCCTCAATCAAGGTGGAGGAGAGGAAGCCAGATGTGACTGGCAACGTTACATACGTTTGTGGCATAAGAGGCCGCGCAGCAGGGGACGGGGCTCTGCGGTGGCGGGTGCCTGAGACCGTCTTGGAGCTTGGATCCACGCTGGAAACCTGACTAGGCTTCTGCAGCACCGAGTCAACATGCGGGAAGAAAACAGGACAACAGAAGTGACGTGGGCTCTCACGTTCTCTTCTTAAGCTCCTGTCGTTTCTTCCTGTAAGTTTAGGAGCAATTTCTTGGACGTTGGGTAGTTTCCCTTCAGTAGAATAGGGCTGTTTATTGGATAGGAAATCGCATCTGCAAAGACAGTCCCTCACCGGCCCCCGCGCAAGTTCAAACCTACTGGAAGCTTCTGATAAGGAGCTCAGACCAGGAGTCGGGGGGCCCCCGCACCTGCCCTGGGCCTTTCGTTCACAGTGACCTCGAATCGCAGCCTTTCTAGAACCATTTCTTAATGTGTAAAAGGAAGCTTTCTGAACACAGCAAGGCCTGAAGACATCAGGCTGTGAGCCCGGTGCACACTGGCCTGGCTCGGGTTGGGAGTGTGGCCCAAAGCCAGTGGGAAGTAAGAAGTGGATAGAGAGTGGCCCGCACACACGAGAAAGTCACGTAATGTTTTACAAACTCAGTCCCCGTTAGCGCCCTAGGAATTCTTGCCACGGACTGGCTGCCATCTTGGGCCAGACCGAAGAGAGTGGGTTGGTGGTCCAAGTCCTAGTTCAGCCCCAGCGTTTCTCGCCCAGCTGGGGGAGGGGAGCTAGGGCAGGGTCATGGGGTCTCGAGCTACTCTCCTACCCAAAGCACTCACTCACTCTGACAGACTTAAGTTGGAGTTAAACCTGTGCCAGCATTTGGAGATCGCCTGGCCCAGAGGTGCACAGGAATAGTAGCCTTCAAAGTCAATGTCCTGGGGGGGAATGGGCTAGGCCAGCAGTCCTCCGTGCCCTCTGCGGCAACTTGAACTTGTTGGCTGATACGACTTAAGGCCCGTCAAGCTTCTATTTCGATTCTGTATGTTGAGACTTGGATTCTGTTAAACCTTCGTTTGTCTCCTCACACCCTGTACCCCACTCCTGGTGTGTCTTGGCAACTCCTTGTTGGTCGGCAGACTCCCCAAAAGGCCCTGGGGTCAGGATCTGAGCCACCTCCAAGGTCAGACTCCAGAAAGCCGCCCCTGTACGCCTCAATTCACACTGACCCCTCCTGGAGGCTTCCCCACAGCCCTTCCTGTTCTGGGGTACCTTAGGCCTCATCTTCCCGACTGTCCCCCAGAACTGTCCCACAGGTAAGGCCCTGGGCTCGATGCCCCGGGCCTGGGGGAGGCCATTCAGCGGGTCCAGCAAACCCCATGACCGCACACACCTTTCCCCCACGTCACGATGCGGTGCCCCTGCAAACCACAAGCCCAAAGCAGGTTTGATGGCATACCCTTGTGAGGTGCAGTGAGGTCCCTTTTTTAAATTCCACTGTCTTCTAATTAATTTTTTTCTAACATGACTACAACCGCTATCTCATCTGGCACTTTTGGGAATCATGGATCTCGGTCCCTACACGGAAAATAGGATCATGGAAGGACTCCTTCAGATTTTAAAGGAAGCCACGACCCTGGACTGGGGAGCAAGGCCAGGCTCTCTCGTCCCACAGCTGCTCCCTCTCCCTAAACCGCCCTTCACCCCGCTGCACATGGGTCCCAGTTTCCAGAGCCATCCCAGACATCCAGAGGTCACCAGAGTGGAGCCCAGACTAACCACCTGGTCTTGGCTGTCCTGCCCCTCGTGCTTGGGGGCCTGGCAGCTTCACCTTCCTGTGCCTGCCCCCAGCCCCCCAGCTCACACGGGCCCCTCTGTGTCCTCGTTCCCGCCGCCGTCTCTTCATCTGCTACAAGAAGGTTCACTTTAAAGGCCTTCGCCTCCAGGAAGTCTTCCCTGACTGCCCTGCATCCCCTATCATCGGTAATTCCCTGGACTGGAGTTTCTCAAAGCGTGGTCCCGGGACCAGCAACAGCACTACCTGAGAGCCTGTGAGAGACACAATGTCTCAGCCCCCTCCCTCCAACCTCCTGAATTGGAAACGGGCCTGATGACGTGTGTTTGAACCAATCCTCCAGGTGGTTCTGGGGCAAAATCAAGTTCGAGAGCCAGATCAGACACTGAGAAAAGGTCAAGGGGAAACTCTGACAAAAGCTCCCAAAGGAACAATCCACTGGGTAACAGGATGATCGCAGAGGAGAAGCTGTGCTCCCCGACTCTCCAGCCTGATGCAGGATCCTGCTGGATCACAGGGAGGTCGTAACCCTGCCTGAGCCACAAAGGCATTTCTGGCCGCCTCGCTGGGCGTGTTGTCACCAATTCACACGTCGCGAATGGCAGAAAGTAAGCAGGGAGGCCTGTGTCCCGCAGCAGCAAGGACCATGGCACCATCCAAGTGCTTTTATCTTGGATTACCTCCCTGAATTGTTCAGAGGCCTCACCTGGCATAACCCCGACTGGACAAGTGAGAAAGTGAGACCCAGAGAGGGGAAGAGATTGGCCTGCCTGCAGAGCACCACCTAGATCCAACCCCAGGCAGTTGCCCTCTAGAGCCCGCACCATAACCATGGCCTTGTCACCCCCAAGAAATGGCGCCTAAGTCAACAAACTACATCAACAACAGCGGCGGGGACACGGGTTACCCCCAACACTTCCTGGTAACTAACACCACAGAGATTCCCCCAGCTGCTCACCAGGGCCCTGAAATCAAAGGGAGGGGGGAAGGAGGAACAAACGAGGATTGTGCGTGGCTCCATGATGAGAATAGGCCACGAAGCAAGGATTACGGTGAATCCAAAGGCAGATGCTTAATGACGGAGCCACCCAGGTGTCCCAATGCATCACTGACTTCCTCCTGCCGTCCTGCTAAGGGCCAAACCGTGGGGCTTTACCTACATCTGAGGTTGATTTAAAAAAAAAAAAATGAGTGGCTCACGTGGTCCAAAGCAGCCCTCAACGTGTCGGGTTTGCCCAGAATGATTCTAAAATGCAGGCATTTCCCGTAGGCGAACCGAAGTCCTGACCCTGCAGAGCACTCGTCCCCAAGGGGTCCCGTGCCTGAGCTGCCTGCCCCTCCCCCCGCCCCACACACGCTCCTTCCACGGGAGGCCCCATCGAGGCACAGCTTGGGGCCGTGGATACGCGCCAGTGGTGAAGATGGAAGTGCCTGAAAACACAGTGCTCTCTCGTCCAGTTATTCTAATAGAACCCAAGCTCCGGGCCATGAGGTGACAGTCTCCGGCAGTCACAAATGAGCCTTCCTCTGTCACTCAGGACTTTCGTCCATTCTGGCGGATCCTCACCCAGGTGGGTCTGTCACTACGTGACTAAGGAGGGGTCTGCTGTCGTTCCCACAGCCGAACGGCGGCCAAATTCCCACCTCCGTCTGTCGGTGTGGCCCAGACGGACACTGGACACACATGAAGGGAGTCCCCTTGGCCAGGGAAACAGCCAGCGGACAGTTAACAGGGACAGTCGTGGACAGGCAGAGATGCTATGAACAGTGCCGGGGTTTGGTTGGGAAGCTCGGAGGGAGGCCGCCTCTCAGGAAGGCATTTTCAAGGACCTTGTGGAGCTAATGGAACAAAGCTGCCCGTTTCAGCCAGGTTCCGCTGCGGCCTGCACTCCTGGGCCCCCCGAACGCCCTCTTCACCACCAGGTCTGTATGACATGGCCTCATTGCTGAGGGAATATGCCACTGTCTTATTATTGTTATTATTAAGAATTAATTTACAACAGAGAGAGAGGGGCATGCATGAGCTGGAGGGAGGGAGAAGCAGACTCCCTGCTGAGCAGGGGGCACGATGCAGGACTCCATCCCAGGACCCGAGGATCATGACCTGAGCCAAAGGCAGATGCTTAATGACGGAGCCACCCAGGTGTCCCAATGCATCACTGACTTCCTCCTGCCGTCCTGCTAAGGGCCAAACCATGGGGCTTTACCAGCAAAATCTCCAGGGTCTCTCTGAGTTCTAACAAGCTATGCTGATATGGCGAGGTCAGATTTTATTTGCGGACAGTCAAAGAAGAAAGGAAACACCAAGGTAAAAACAGGGAAGTGTGAAAGATCAAACGAAGGAAACTGAAAGCCAAATCCTGGAAGTTGGGGGGCCCGGGACTAGGGTCTCACGTGCTGACTTTAAGCTCCGCCCTGTGAGCATTTGCGCACTATGGAACTTTCTGCAGGTGAAGCCTCGGGGAGAGGGATCTGGGGCCGTGAGGGCAGACCCCGCTAGTCGGGGGAGCCAAGCCCCAATGGTTCCACACGCCGGCCTCCCCCAGGCATCCTGTTTCCGCTTCAGCCCCACATCGACCTCCGGGAACGGGAGGCAGAGCATCAGGATCCCAACCCTGCGGCCTGCGCTCCCCTCTGCAGCGGCCCCGTGGGGGCTCCCACGCAGGCTTCAGGCCCCCTCTTTGCACCCGTGGCCCCCTCTGCAGGCTTCCATCCCCCAGGGTTGCTCACGCCTTTGTCCCCTCTCCTGGCCTCCTTGCTTATACCCATGGGGGTCAAGAGACAACCCCGCCCCTACCCCCCCCCCAGCAGCCTCCCTGCCCCTGGACCTGGGCAGGCATCTCCACTGCGTCTGGCTGGCTCAGCCCCCTGCCCATCTGCCAATCCCCCCCACCCCCGGTCCTCTGGTCACGTTAGCACACCGCCCCTCCTTCATCTGCTCTCCTCTGGGCCTTCCCTTCTCCCTCCTGCTCATTGGGAGGAGCAAGGGGCCCCCGTGGCTCTGTAGAAGGGGGTGTTTTCTGTGCCACATCCTCTCACTCTGGCCTGAACAGCAAAGGCGTCTTGCTCTGAGAACCACTCCCTGCCCCTCCCCTGAGCCCCCACTTCCTGAGGGCAGAGGTCTGCGCACTGCTCCCCACCAGGTCCTTGCAGGCTTCCTGCCCACCTTCCTTCTGGACAACATGCTTCCGGCCCCCCAACAACCAGGCCATGGTCAGTCACTTCAGGGGGCCCCTCATGCTCCTGGAGGTCCTGTTCCCCCACGCTCCCAGGCAACTCGTGCCCAAGGGGTCAGGGTTGACCGTCCAGAATGGATTCCCACTGGCTGGTGTTCTAGAAGGGGAGGCGGCCTCCTGCCAACCTCCCCGCAACCAGCTTGAGCCCAGCACTCAAAGCATCGGTCCTGGAAACTACAGACGCAGACCCCAGCCTGCCTCTCTCCCAGGGAAGGACAGAGACCCTGTCCCCAAACCAGGTACACTCACTGGAGCCACAGTCCCGTCACGTCCTGTCGCTGTTGAGCCTGGCCCCTGCTGATGCCAAGGAAGAGTCTGAGAGCCCCGTTGCCCAGCATCAGGGCTCCATCCGGGAACCTTACCCTGCCTGTGTCACTGTGTCGTTGCTGGACACAGGCAAGAGAGTCCCTTTCCCTGGACACACACACACACACACACACACACACACACACACACACAATTTATCTCGGTCACTTGGGACCTGGCTGCACCTGGTGTCCTAGGAGAGCCCCTACTCCCCCATAAGGAAATCTGTGTTCTGAGATTGACCAATCCAGCGGGGGAATCCCAGTTCCGGCCCCAAGGCCATCCCAGGCTTTCCCCTGCCCCACTGGCCGCGGCCACAATAGTGGCACAGACACGGAAGGAAAAGTGTGTAAACCACCCCCTTGGTCTGTGCTCGGGGCTCAGACCTTGAGAGATGACTCTCGTCTGGGCCGACCGGTGTGGAATAAACCTCCGGTCCTCCGAGGTCCCCGAGCGCCGCTTGGTTCTCTGGCCAGGATCCAGCCCAGGTTCCATAACACTTGGTTCCCACACCGGCAAACACAACCGCACTGGCCCGTGGTTGGCATCAGTTTGGGGACCACAGCAGGCGTGACAGAACGAGGGGTAATAACGGAAAAGGTGTGCCCTGCCTAATCTCTGGCATTTCCCACCCGGTCTCCTCGGACTGGCCCCGCCCTGCCGTTCCCCTCGGACTCAAGGAGACTTGGCAGGGGAGGGCCTGGTCCCGACGTTGGATTCCAGGGAGGCCTGGGGCCCCAGGACCGGTCAGACCCACCCGTCAGCGTGGAGACCTCCAAGGTCTCACAGGTAGGACTTTCCTGTGAGGGAAGTCCCTCAGGTCAGGAACCCCCCAAAAGGGGGGCAGAAAGGAATTTCTGAACGGGAGTCCGCAGGTCAGGGCCTCCCGGGGGTGGGGGGACTACAGTAACTTCGGTGTCAGGCATGCTGATTCTGCAGCTCTGCGCTCTTGAGACTGCAGAGTCCGAGGGGGCCCCAACCTGCCTCCCTGGTGACCTCAGAGGGTCCATGGCGAGCGCTTCAGGGCCCCAGTCCAGGATTTATACGGACTCGCCGTGGCCAAGAGGCCCACAGTCTCCTCCGGGAGGGCAGAGAGGCGAGCATCTGACTGCTCTCCTCTGGAGGGGCGCCCACCCTCGTCCATCTCTGCGCCACTGCACACGGGGACATCATGGTGGGATCAGGACAGAGTAACCCTATGGTCCTAGACTGTAGGGTCGACATTTCAGGAAGGGGTTTTCAGAAGACCATGGAGTTAAGATGCATCCCGGCCAACTGAGAGCCCTCTGTGAGTTAGAAAGGCACAAGGTTTAATGCACGCCGGGCTTCGGGGGGGGACGCTGGATGTCCCAACGGATCGTCGGGTGTGACAAGTTGTAACAGGAGAACCAGGATACCCCGACCAGTTTCCGCACAGTGACTCCTGCTTAGGAAGTGGCCAGACCCTCCCCTGGAGTGCGATCCGCTTGCAACAGGCAGCGACGGGCCACGGTCCTAATCGCCTCATCCCAGCAGCCCAAAGAGACCCAGAGAAGCCCCAACCTCCACAGATCCCAGCTGGAGACCCTGAGTCCAAACCGATCCTGCCCCCTCCGGACCATCCCTAAGGCCGTCTATACCGGCCCCCCCACAGTTCCAGACACTCCACCACCATCAGTCTCCCCGGTGCCCCAGGCCCAGAGGATCCTCTTTCTCAGGGACCAGCAGCCAGGCTATGCCCTAGGCTGGGCCAAGTACCCTCAAAATGCTGGTTTAAGAGATGCAGGAACCCGAGAGGCACGGTAAAGACAGGACAGTCCAGCCCGGCCATTCCAAGTTTATTATCAACCCTTCTCCACCGCCGACCCCACAACTGCACCCAGGAGTCCACCTGTTCATTCTGGGAAAGGGTTTCCAGGGTGGCCCTGTTGGCAGGTCTATAGGGCAGAGAGGCCCCCACCACTGAAAGGGGAAACCCAGACCCCTGTGGCCAGGAATCAATGTGCCTACTGCAAAGAAACGGGGAATTAAAAAAACGTATGTCCCAACCGTGGAAAGGCTCAGGAGCCCAGCCCCTACAACAAAACCCCAAGAAGGGGACCTCGTAGGCCTTGTAGAAATAGACCGGGCTCTCTTCTTGGCTCCCACGAGCCCATGGCCAGCATGACTTCTGTGATGGACACTGGGGCCGAACCCTCTCTTGTCACCTCCCCTGTGGCCCTTTCAGCAAAAGGACTGCAGCCATCCTTGGGGCTACCAGGACATGGGCCAGAGACAGCCCTTTGGCCAGGCTCGTCAGTGTAAACTTGAGGGCCACAAGGTCCGACGTGTGCTCCTTTATCTACCCGATGACCGCATCCTCTCCTGGGCTGAGACATACTCTCCAAGCCCGGGCACACCAGGCTCCAGCTGAACCAGGGCCATAAAAGGCGGGTCCCTGGTATCCGCAACTACCACACCAAGGAACAGAATGGAGGCTATTCCCCGCCCAGGCCCGCCAGAGCTGAGGCTCACCTTCCCTTCAGTGTGGGCTGAAGACAACCTACCTGGACCAGCCCAGAATCGGGCCCCTGTCATCTCACTGATCCTGGGAGCCCCACCACAGAGACAAAGGCAAGACCCCACTCCTGCCAGCGAAGAAGCCGAGAGGGGGATATCGAGCAGTCCAAGATCTGCCGGCCACCAACAGGCAGCCATCCCCCTGCACCCAGTGGTCCCAAATCCGTGCACCGTCCTCCAGCATGAGGACCTCCTCCTCGCCAGCGACACACAAGACTGCACAAAAGGCACAGAGGCCCTCCGGCAGCTCCTGGCAGACTCGGATACCAACTGTCACGGGAAAAGGCCCAAACTGCCAACAACAGGTCCGATACTCTGTTTCCCTCCTCAACTCCCCCACCACCAAAAAGCAAACTGGGGTCGTAGGAGAAACAAGCCATCATCTCCTTGCCATAAGCCCCGGACGGAAAGGGGTGTATGAGAATTCCTGGGGGCTGCAGGATCCTGCTGCATCTGGGTTGCCGGGTTCTCAGCAACACAAGACGCCCCTGATGAGCTCTCGGGGGACTGAGTCGAGAAAGCTGAAGTCGCCTTCACGGAGCTGAAGGCTGCCCTGGGGAGGGTCCAGCCCTGGGCCTGCCAAACACAGAAAAGCCCTTCAGTCTCTCTGTACATGAAAAAAGACGGCACTCAGGGTCCTCACCCAGACTGCTGGGCCTGACGAGGGCCAGCTGCATACCCGGCCAGCTGCATACCCGGCCAGCTGCATACCATCAGCGGGACTGCACCCGGCCAGCTGCATACCATCAGCGGGACTGCACTCAGTGGCAGCAGGAGGGCCACCGTGCCTCGGGGCGCTACCGCCGCGGGCCCACTCAGGCGGCAGACGAGCTCACCCTGGGACAAGAGCGCAACCTCAAGGTCCCTCCGCAGCGGCGTCCCTCAAGAACACACGGGGGCGTCACTTCCTGCCCAGCGCTCGGCCTGCGCAGTACCAAGGGCTCCTCTGCGAGAACCCGCGGATCACCCTTGAAACAGCGAGGACAATAAAGCCAGCCACTATTCTCCCCACATAAGGGGGGAACCAGACCGTAACTGCTCCAAAGTAATTAATAAAGTCCACGGGAGCCGCGCAGACCTACGGGGTCCAGCCGTAAAGAGCACAGAGCTCACGCTGCTCAGCGCCGGCAGCAGTTACCTATGAGGGGGTGCCCGGAAAGCGGGCTGTGCTGTGACCATGACCATGGGAGTCCAAGAGGCCAAGGCATTAGCAGCCGGAAGGTCAGCACAACGGGCTGAACAACACGACTTCGTCCAAGCCCGAGCCCTCAGTGAAGGCCAGTGGGTCAGCGACCGCACTGACGCCTGGGATGCCTTTGCTCCTGGGCCCGTCCAGGATGCCCATCTACAAGGAGAGGGGCCTCCTCCCAATCGAAGAAGAGACACTGAAACCCCTCAGAGCTGTCTGGCTTCCAGAGAAAGTAGCAATCCTGCAGGGTAAGGGACCCCAGAAAGGAGACGAACCCACAGCGTGGGAAATCGTCTGGCAGGTGAGGCGGCCAAGACCACAGGCAGTGAGGACGCGGACAGAGCCCCTTCCCTCATCATGGCCCTGACAGCCCCAGAAGTCCTTCCGCCCAGTGATACTAAAACAATGGGCCATGGTGGTCACCCTGACTAGAAAGAGTTGGTGGGTGATGCCAGACGGGCATGTCTTCATCCCAACAGCAACAGGAGGGCATCTGGTCAAGAAACACCACCCGCCTGGGAAAAACCGCAGTAGAGGCCTCGTCCAGGGGCACGGTTGCACCAGCACGCTGCCAGCATCGTGCCGAGCCACCAACGAGCAACACGGAACACGTACTACAGTAACGGTCGGCCCACCCCATGGCCCCGGCAGGTGCCCAGAGTGGGGAGTGGCCCCCCTCAAAGATCTAGAAACAGACCTCACAGACATGCAGCCGAGTGGGGGGCTCAGAGATCTCCCGGCGATGATATGCACAGACTGTGGACGGGTCCAGGCCTTCCCGACCAGGACAGAGCAAAGCTGGGAGGGAGCCCAACTCCTCTTGCGGTTGACTGTGCCCTGGTTCGACCTGCCATTAACGCTGTGCAGCAGACCGCACCATCCTGCCCGTCTCTCGGCATCAGCTGGGGGCTCCACGCCGCCCACCGGCCCCGACGATCCCGGAAGGTAAAGCGAAGGAATCGCACCCTCGGGGAGCCGCGGCAAAGCTGTGTCGGGAGCCTCGCCTCCCACGGCCGGTCTCTGGCCCCGCCTCCTGTGGGCCCGCTGCAGCTCGGGTCGCTCCGTTACTCCCTTTCAAGTCAGTGTGTGGACGGCCTCCCCCGTGACTGGGAGCCTTCCCATCAGGCTGGGCATAAAGAGAGAGAAAGACCACCTCGGACCCTGGGCCACCCTGATTAAATGACAAAGGTGACCACTGAGAGGCCCCGGTGTCCTCAGGGTCCCAGGTGCACTCGTTCCAGGCTGGAGACTCAGTCCAGGTCAAAGACTGGTCAAGGGACCCCTCGCCCCACAGTGGACAGGGCCACACTCTGTTGTTCTAACTGTGCCCTCTGCCCTCGCGGTCTCTGGTGTCCCCTGTGCGTCCACCACTCTAGACTGGAAAAGCCCGTCACCCAGACGAGAAGCTGCACCAGCCGAAGGTTCAGCCAAACCCCGCAGAACTGCTCCGGCGTCACCTCCGACGAGACCCCACGACAGACACCTGCATGCCCTGTTCCTGAGTCCCCACCGGCACCATGTCCCTCCTCCTCGGGCTCGGACTCCACACTGTTGCCCCTTCTGGCTGAGCTTCCCCCAGAGACTTGCCATTGTTGTTTATGGGGCAACCCAAGGGTGTTTTCCTGCCCTTACTTGTCCACAGGTTTTATCTGCTGCCGGGCTGCCACGACGGCCCCCCCAACTGCGTCTGTGGACCCCACCGTTATCAGCCGTCTGCTGTCTGCTCCGCAGCGCATTCCACTATGCTTTTCCTGACCCCATCGGTCCTGGTGTTCTGCTACCCGCGGTGTCCTTCCTCCTCACGGCCCTCCGCTTGCCTGACCCAGTGGACACCCACAATCAGTCGCCCACGCCTGTCCGTCTCTTCCCCGATCTCTCTCCTCCACGGCAGCGATGCTCCGCTTGTAGGAAAACCTCCTAGCCGCCCCCACGCTCCCCACAGCCTTTCCCCTTATGAGCCCACGGGCTGCATCTGGAAATGTCACGGGTTCCGTACCAGGGGAAGCCCAAAGGCTCACGGTGGGTCTTCCCACCCTCCCTCACCCTGGCCCCGCAGCGCAGGCTCGGTCCGCTGGCCTCCGCGGTCCTCCGACATGAGGCAAACTCAACTCACAGTCGCACAAGGGGCCCCGCCTCTTCCACCAGGAGAAATGCGCTTTCCGCGGACCAGCCAGGGGTGAGCTCGGACCCACGGCAGGACAAATCAATCGCCGGTGGGAGGCACCTCAGCAGGAGACTCTGTGCAATTCCCCCTCACAAGGGTTCGCTTGGTCCGCCCCCTCCCCCCTTATGATCCTCCCCACAGGGCATCTGGTCCTTGCGTTTTCAGGGCCCTCACGAGGTTTGTCACCGCCCACATCGCCAGGATCAGGCTCCAGGGGCTCCTCTCTGACTGTCACCCGTAAATAACAGCAATGACACCCTCTAAGCCGGTGTCTGAAGGGGCGTTAAGGGGGGATGATAAGGAAATCTGTGTTCTGAGATTGACCCATCCAGCAGGGGAGTCCCAGTCCCGCCCCAAGGCCATCCCAGGCTTTCCCCTGCCCCACTGGCCGCGGCCGCGAGAGTGACACAGACACGGAAGGAAAAATGTGTAAACCACCCCGTCGTCTGCTCGGGGCTCAGACCTTGAGAGATGACTCTCGTCTGAGCCCACCGGTGTGGAATGAATCTCTGGTCCTCCGAGGTCTCCGAGTGCCGCTTGTTCTTTGGCCAGGATCCAGCCCAGGTTCCGTAACCCCCCCCCCCCCCATCCTCTCAGGACACACCCTCAGACCCCAGGGACCCACTTCTCCACACCCCTTGTCGTGCGACCTCAGGACAACAGCTAGCTTCT
Organism: Meles meles; assembly: GCF_922984935.1. Taxonomy (NCBI): domain Eukaryota; kingdom Metazoa; phylum Chordata; class Mammalia; order Carnivora; family Mustelidae; genus Meles; species Meles meles. The sequence goes on along the minus strand of NC_060086.1, from coordinate 3,282,436 downwards.
GAACACAATAATGGCTGTGGCTGTGATACACCAGCAGGACATACCTGCCGTGAACACAGAGAATGGGGACACTCTGGGTGGTGGGCACGCTTGGGACGCTGGCCTCTTAACACAGCATCAATACAACAGCGTCCTGTGTAATGCCGTACTGTTTCCGGAGCTGGGCCGCCAACATCTCACTGGCCTCGCTGTTCGAACTCCTGACTCCCGACGCACTCACGAGTCAGTGAAGGGCTCACAGCCTTGTGCATGCGGCAGCAGAGGAGCATTTTGCAACAATACAGTTATTATGACTCTTTTTAAAAAAATATTTATTTACTGTAGAGAGAGATGGAGAGATAGCAGAACAGGATAGGGACAGAGGGAGAAGGAGAGAAATTTCAAGCAGACTCCATGCTGAGCGTGGACCCCAACATGGGGCTCCATCCCACAGCCCCGAGATCATGACCTGAGCTGAAATGTAGAGTCGTACGCTTAAAAGATGGAGCCACCCAGGCGCCCCTCAGATATTATGACTCTGAAATTTCTATATGCATAAGAGCAGATGTCACAAGGCTGAAGCATAATACTGATTGCTCACCCTGACAGCCAACACTTGATTTCCCATCGTGAGATCTGCATAAAATATTTAATAATACTTAGAACCTCAAGTGGCACTATTGAATAAAACAGTGTGATTTAAATAATTTTTATATAATATAAAACGTGGATATTCGACGGGAGGGGCAAGATGGCGGGGAAGTAGGGGACCCTGTTTCAACCGGTCCCCTGAGCAGAGCTAAATATCTACAAGGGCCCTCTGAACACCCACGAAAACAGCCTGAGACGTGAGATTACACACTTACGGATCTCTGCGGGGCAGACGAACGTTCGTGGAGAGGTGCGGTGTTGGAGGGTGCGGACTGGTATCTGAGGATAAGCAGAAAGGGGAGGGAGCCACCAAAAGGGACCCACTGGAAAGTAGTACCCAATTATGAAAGTGCCCTGTGCTCGGGGACCAGCATCAACTTGGACTCTGGTTGACAGCTCTCAAGAAGAACAAAGGGACTTAAGGGGCGATTGTTGGGATTGGGCGGCCACAGGCACGGACGTGAGACCACAGTCCCAGGATGGCCACAGCAGGTGCCCACCCACGCCTGAGATGGCCCGGCACGGGCTCTAGTCAGTGGTCCCTGAGTCCACAGACGTCCACTGCCTGCACCACTGCAGGGGCTCAGTGGCCAGCAAGGGTGTGGGCTCCAGATGACAGTGCCAGGAACGGAAGCTGCCAGGACCACTATCTCTCCTGGTTTTTGTGGCACAGGGGTACAGAGACAAGTGGGGGCCTCAGGGGACCACTGTGACAGTGACTGGGAGCGCAAACCCCCTGTGGGACGTTGCGGTCTTCAACGGAGTTTGCAGAGAGGGAGTCTGTGTGTTCTGGACTATTCAGAGGGGAGCAGACTGAGGCTTCTCTCTGGGGCGAGGTCTGGGTGCGGACAGTGTACTTTGCTCTGAACATCCAAAAAAGTGCAAAACACCACCAAAGAACAAAACCTCCAGGGAACAAAAGCCTGAAAAACCCCACAGAGCCCAGCCCCTTGGTAGGGGGCAGGGAGACTCAGCCCAAGCACGCCTGACTGAAAAACCATGTGGCAGGCCTCGCCCCCAGAAAACAAGCCCAGAGAACAAGAGGACGGAACCACAAGGTCCCCACAAAACTGCAAAACACCAACATCAGAGAAAAACAATGTATTAAGCTCCCCATGTTGCCCCAAAACCTGTGTATTTTGTAGATACAACTTTTCTCTCCCCCGTTTTTTATTTGTTCTCATGATTATTGTTCTTTTGTTTTTACCTACCTACCATTTCAACTAGATGTTTAATACAATGTATTCCATAAAAGCTTTTTAACTTGAACTTTTTTCATACATATACTTTTGTTTCTTTTGTTTCTTGTATATATAGAGAGAGAGATAAGATTCAAGATAGTCCTTTTTCCTTATTCAATTCTACATATATATATTACATATGTATTACTATACATATTTACATATGTATTACTATATTGTATATATTATATATACATATATGTCATATATGTATGTGTATATATGTATATTATATATGTACATATATGTGTATATATGTACATACATGTATATATATGTACATGTATATTATATATGTATATGTATATATAATATATATATATGCCAGTTTTAATTTCCCTATATCTCTGGAAAGTTGAGTCCTTTAACAAGGATAACAAGACATACCCAGGAAGAACTGAAATATCCTTCCTCACCCAAATCGAGGGTTTATAACAACATTCCCACCTTAATCTTCTGTTAGTGTCTCTGAGTGTTCGTTTTTGTTTTTGTACTATATAAAGCTTATTGCTGGGGCTCATTTTGGCTGGGTCTGTCTTTCTTTCTTTCTTTCTTTTTTTGGCTTTTACTTTTGTTGATCTTTTTCTTCATTTTTGTTTATTTAACTTTTAAATCTTACATTAGGGGCTCATTTTGGCTGCCTTTTTTTTTTTTCTTCTTCTCATTCTCTCTTTTTTCCATTTTTACTTTGGTGCTGACTTCTGATTGCTCTGAAACTTCCCAGGGTACACCTTGCCTGGACCGTGGTTAATACATTCAGCTACACATCCCCTCAACCACCTCTCTCCAAAATGACTAGGAGGAGGAACACCCAACAGAGGAAAAATTCAGACTGTGACCTCTGCCACAGAAAAACTGGATATGGACATAAACAGTGTGCTGGAAATAGAATTCAGGGTAACAATTATTCAGACAATGGCTAGATTGGAGAAGCGCATTAGTGGCAACATAGAATCTCTAAGGGCGGAAGTGAGGGCTGATCTGGCAATATTTAAAAATGCTATCAATGAGATCCGATCAGTTCTAAGCACTGTAACAGCTATGGTAACTGAGGCAGAAGATTGAATTAGTGATCTACAAGACAAACTGATAGAAAAGGATCAGGAGGAGGCCTGGAATAAACAGCTTAGAAGGCATGAAGACAGAATTAGGGAAATAAATGATGCTATGAAACGTTCCAAAGTCAGAATTATTGGGATCCCTGAGGGGGTGGAGAGAGAGAGAAGGCTAGAAGACATAGTTGAACAAATGCTGGATGAAAATTTCCCTAATCTGGGGAATGAAACAATGTTCGTGCCCTGGAGTCAGGGAGGACAAACCCCCAAGATCATTGAGGGTAGAAAGACCCCTAGGCATGTGATTGTGAAACTCACAAATTGTAAATTCAGAGGACATGTCTTAAGGGCAGCTACGGGGAAGAGATTCCTTATGTAGAGAGGAAGGACCATCAGAATAATGTCAGACCTGTCCACAGAAACTTGGCGAACCAGAAAGGGCTGGCAAGACATATTCAGGGCACTGAAAGAGAAAACCATGCAACCAAGAATACTTTATCCTGTAAGACAGAGTGGATGGAGAAATAAAGAGCTTTCAAGACCCACAAAGTTGAAAAGATTATGTGACCACCAAGCCACCACTACAAGAATTATTTTGGGGGGGTCTATAAAAAAAGCAAGACCCCAAGTGTGACATAGAACAGAAATTCACAGAGACAGTCTATAGAAACACGGAATTCACAGGCAACATGATGACAATAAAAATTATCTTTCTTTTTTTAATTATCTTTTTTTATTATTATTTGTTTATTTTCAGCGTAACAGTGTTCATTGTTATTGCACCACACCCAGTGCTCCATGCAGTACGTGCCCTCCCTATTACCCACCACCTGGTTCCCCAACCTCCCACTCCCCTGCCCCTTCAAAACCCTCTGGTTGTTTTTCAGAGTCCATAGTCTCTCATGGTTCATCTCCCCTTCCAGATTCCCTCAACTTCCTCTCCTCTCCATCTCCCCATGTCCTCCGTGTTCTTTGTTATGCTCCACAAATAAGTGAGACCATATGATACTTGACTCTCTCTGCTTGACTTATTTCGCTCAGCATAATCTCTTCCAGTCCTGTCCATGTTGCTACAAAAGTTGGGTATTCATCCTTTCTGATGGAGGCATCATACTCCATTGTGTATATGGACCACATCTTCCTTATCCATTCATCCGTTGAAGGGCATCTTGGTTCTTTCCACAGTTTGGCGACCGTGGCCATTGCTGCAATAAACATTGGGGTACAGATGGCTCTTCTTTTCACTACATCTGTATCTTTGGGGTAAATACCCAGCAGTGCAATTGCAGGGTCATAGGGAAGCTCTATTCTTAATTTCCTGAGGAATCTCCACACTGTTCTCCACAGTGGCTGCACTAACTTGCATTCCCACCAGCTGTTTAAGAGGGTTCCCCTTTTTCCACATCCTCTCCAACACATGTTGTTTCCTGTCTTGCTAATTTTGGCCATTCTAACTGGTGTCAGGTGGTATCTCAATGTAGTTTTAATTTGAGTCTCCCTGATGACTAGTGATGATGAGCTAAAAATTATCTTTCAATAATCATTCTTAACATGAACGGCCTAAATGTGCCCATAAAATGGCATGGGTTACAGACTGGATAAAACGACAGCACCCGTGCATATGCTATCTTCAACAGACACATTTGGAACCTAAAGATATAACCAGACTGAGAGTGAAGGGATGAAGAAACATCTTTCATGCCAACGGGCCTCAAAAGAAAATTGGAGTATCAATTCTCATATCAGATAAGTTAGATTTTAAGCTAAAGACTGTAATCAGAGATAGAGAAGGACACTACATCATTCTTAAAGGGTCCATCCACCAAAGATCTAACAATTGTAAATATTTATGCCCCCAACTTGGGAGCAGCCAACTGAATAAGCCAACTGTTAATCAAAATAAAGAGTCATATTGATATGAATACGATAATTGTAGGGGATCTTAACACGTCACTGTCAGTAATAGACAGATCATCTAAGCAGAAAATCAACAAAGAAACAAAAGAGCTTTGAATGACACATTGGACCAGATGGACCTCATAGATATATACAGAACATTCCATCCTAAAACAACAGAACACTCATTCTTCTCGAGCACACATGGAATTTTCTCCAGAACAGACCACATACTGGGTCACAAATCAGGTCTCCACCAATACCAAAAGATTGAGATTATTCCCTGCATATTCTCAGACCACAATGTTTTGAAACTGGAACTCAACCACAAGAAAAAGTTTGGAAAGAATTCAAACACGTGGAAGCTGAAGACCAACCTGCTCAAGAATGTTTGGGTCAACCAGGAAGTCAAAGAACTTAAACAATTCATGGAAACCAATGAGAATGAAGATACACTGACCCAAAACCTATGGGATACAGTGAAGGTGGTCCTAAGGGGGAAATACATGGCCATTCAAGCCTCACTCAAAAAAAAAAAAAATGGAAAAATCCCGAATACACCAACTCTTTTACGCCATATAGAACTAGAGAATCAACAACAAATTAAGCCAACCCCACACATGAGAAGGTAAATAATTAAGATTAGAGCACAGATTAATGAGATAGAAACTAGAGATACAGTAGAATACATCAATGAAACTAGAAGCTCTGGTTCTTTGAAAGAATTAATAAGATCAATAAAGTGCTGGCCAAACTAACACAAAATAAAAGAGGAAGGACCCAAATTAATAAAATTATGAAAGAAAGGGGTGAGATCATGACTAATACCAAGGAAATAGAAGCAATCATTGGAATTATTATCAACAGCTACACACCAATAAGTTAAGCAACCTAGAAGAAATGTATGCATTCCTGGGAACATATAAACTTCCAAGACTGAAACGGGAAGACTTGACAACCTGAATAGATCAATATGTAGTAACAAGATTGAAGCAGTGATCAAAAATCTCCCAAAAAACAAAGCCCAGGACCTGACGGATTCCCTGGGGAATTCTACTAAACATTCAAAGAAGAAATATTACCTATTCTCCTGAAGATGGTTCAAAAAATAGAAACAGAAGGAAACTCCCAGACTCTTTCTATGAAGCCAGCATTACCTTCATCCCCAAAGCAGGCAAAGACCCCATCAAAAAGGAGCATTTCAGACCAATATCCCTGATGAATACAGATGCCAAGATTCTCAACAAGATCCTAGCTAATAGGATCCAACAGCACATTAAAAAGATTATCCACCATGACCAGCTGGGATTTATCCCTGGGATGCAAGGGTGGTTCAACATTCACAAATCAATCAATGGGAAGGAACAAATCAATAAGAGAAGAGAGAAGAACCACATGGTCCTCTCAACTGATGCAGAAAAAGCATTTGACAAAATACAGCATCCTTTCCTAATTAAAAATCTTCAAAGTATAGGGATAGCAGGAACATTCTTCAACTTCATAAAATCCATCTGTGAAAAACCCACAGCAAATATCATTCTCAATGGGGAAAAACTGACAGCCTTCCCATAGAGATCAGGAACACAAGGATGCCCACTCTCGCCACTATTGTTCAACATAGTACTAGAAGTCCTAGCAACAGCAATCAGACAACAAAGAGAAAAGGTAATCAAATTGGCAAGGAAGAAGTCAAACTCTCTCTCTTCACAGATGACATGATACGCTATGTGGAAAACCCAAACCACTCCACCCCCAAACTACTAGAACTCATACAGCAATTCAATAATGTGGCATGATACAAAATCAATGCCCAGAAATCAGTTGCTTTCTTATACACTAACAATGAAAATATAGAAAGGGAAATTAGAGAATTGATTCCATTTACTATAGCAGCAAGAACCGTAAGATACCTTGGAATAAAACTAACCAAAGAGGTAAAGGAGCTGTACTCGAGGAACTACAGGACACTCATGAAAGAAATTGAAGAGGACACAGAAAGAGGGAAAAGCATTCCATGCTCAGGGATCAGAGGAATAAACATTGTTAAAATATCTATACTGCCTAGAACAATCTGTACTTTCAATACCATCCTGATCAAAACAACAATGGCATTTTCAGAGTGCCGGAGCAAACAAACCTAAAATTTGTGTGGAACCAGAAAAGACCCTTAATTGCCAAGGAAATGTTGAAAAAGAGAAACAGAGCTGGGGCATCATGATGCCTGATTTCCAGCTTTATTACAAAGTTGTGATCACCAAGACAGCGACGTACTGCCACAAAAACAGACACACAGATCAATGGAACAGAATAGAGAGCCCCGATATGGATCCTCAACTCTATGGTCAACTAATCTTCGACAAAGCAGGAACAAATATCCAGTGGAAAAAAGACAGTCTCTTCAATAAATGGTGCTGGGAAAACTGGACAGCTATGTATAGAAGAATGAAACTCGAACATTCTCTTACACCGTACATAAAGATAAACTCAAAATAGATGAAAGACCTCAATGTGAGACAGGAATCCATCAAAATCCTGGAGGGGAGCATAAACAGTAACTTCTTTGACATAGGCCACAGCAACTTCTTTTAAGACACATCTCCAAAGGCAAAGGAAACAAAAGGGAAAATGAACTTTTTGCTTTGGGCACACTTTGCATGGAACACTGGGTGTTGTATATAAACAATAAATCTTGGAACACTGCATCACAAACTAATGATGAAAACGAACTTTTCATCAAGATAAAAAGCTTCTGCACAGCCAAGGAAACAGTCAACAAAACAAATAGGAAACCCACAGAGTGGGAGAAGATATTTGCAAATGACTCCACAAACAAAGGGCCGATATCCAAGATGTATAAACAACTCCTCAAATTCACCTCCCCCAAAAGAGATAATCATGTCCAAAAAATGGGCAGAACACATGAACAGACACTTCTCCAAAGAAGACATACAAATGACTAACAGACACATGGAAAAATGTCCATCATCACTAGCCATCAGGGAAATTCAAATCAAAACCACATTGAGATACCACCTGACACCAGTTAGAATGGCCAAAATTAACAAGACAGTAAACAACGTGTGTTGGAGAGGATGTGGAGAAAAGAGAACCCTCTTACACTGTTGGTGGGAATGCAAGTTCGTGCAGTCACTTTGGAAAACAGTGTGGAGATTCCTCAAAAAGTTAAAAATAGAGCTACCCTATGATCCCATAATTGCACCACTGGGTATTTACCCCAAAGATACAGATGTAGTGAAAAGAAGAGACATCTGTACCCCAAAGTTCATAGCAGCAATGGTCACAATTGCCAAACTGTGGAAAGAGCCAAGATGCCCTCAACAGATGAATGGATAAGGAAGATATGGTCCATGTATACAATGGAATATTACTCAGCCATCAGATAGAATGAATACCCAGCTTTTGTATCAACGGATGGAACTGGAGGAGATTATGCTGAGTGAAATAAGTCAAGCAGAGAAAGCCAATTATCAGATGGTTTCACTTACTTGTGGAGCATAAGGAACAACATGGAAGACATTAGGAGAAGGAAAGGAAAAGTGAAGTTGGGTAAATCGGAAGGGGAGACGAACCATGAGAGACTGGACTCTGAGAAACAAACTGAAGGTTTCGGCGGGGGAGGGTGTTGAGGGGTTGGGTGAGCCTGGTGGTGGGTATTAAGGGGGGGCACGTATTGCATGGAGAACTAGGTGTTGTGCATAAACAATGACTTTTGGAACACGGGAACAATAAAAGCTGTTGAGCACAAAATCGGAAGAAAAAGAAAAAAGGAAGTTGGCTTTGGATACCAATACTGCCACTGCATCTGTGAAACTAAGTAAATTTGAAGATTTAAAAGTAAGAACAAGAAAAACTAAAATCAAAGAGATAGAGGGGCACCTGTGTGGCTTGTTTGATTAAGCATCCGAACCTTCCTTTTGGCTCAGGTCATGATCGCAGGATCCTGGGACCAAGCCTTGCATCAGGCTCTGTATTTAGCGTGGAGTCAACTTTTCTCTCTCCTTCACTCTCTCTTATTCCCCCTGACTCACACACTTTCTCTCAAAGAAATAAACCTTTAAAAAAACTCAAAACAAAACAAAACGAAAAAACTATTGAGGTACTGTATGGTGACTAACATAACAGAATAAAATAATTAATTAAAAAAGAAACAACTTTTCCATTTTCTCAAAAGAAGCTGTTGGGACTTTAATAAAGCGTTCCTTGATACTGCAGATTACTTTAGAATGTATTGCCATCTTAACATTGTTAGCCTTCCCATTCATGAACACAGGGTATTTTTCCATGATTTAGGTGGTCTTTAATGTCCTTCAGCAATATTTTGTGGTCTTCAGTGTATAAGTACTACACTCCCTTGAATAAACTTATTCCTAAGTATTTTATCCTTGATACTATTGAAAATGAAATTTTTTTTTTCATTTCCCTTATGGAGTGGTCATTGCTAGCATATAGAAATATAACTGATTTTGTCATAATGTATTTTTTAAACAAAGATCTAGTTACTGAATTTAAAAATGAAAGCAGGCCCAAAATCTTCTCACCAAATCTTCACTTGCAGAGATCAGATCAATTTCCTGCAATTCATATTTTTTACCAAGTTGAGGTTTACTTACTGATCAAAACAGAGAGAATTATGGAGGCAACATTTTAATTTTACTCTTCCTGTAAAAATTTTGGGATAGGACTTGTCTGATATGTGGCCTGATCAATGTTTACAGCACCCTAGGCTGAATGGGAGCCACAGCCCATACACCTGCTCTTTATTCCATCTTCCTAAGTTCTACGGTGAACACTGCTCTAGCAGGCTGGGTATGTGGACATTTAACAATTCCTGAAAACGTGTTATTGTCAGTTATATTAACATCGTTGACTAGCTTTGTACCATAAAGCAAATATCAATACATTTTGAAGGACTGACAGCATACAGAGTATATCTTTTTTTTTTTTAAGATTTTATTTATTCATTTGAGGGAGAGACAGAGAGAGAGGGAGAGAGCATGTGCAGGGGCGGGGAGGGGTAGAGGGAGAGGGAGAAGCATACTCTTTGCTGAGCAGGAAGCCTGATGCAGGGCTTCATCCCAGGACTCTAAGATCATGACCTGAGCTGAAGGCAGATGCTTAACCACTGAGCCACCCAGGTGCCCACATAGTATGTCTTATGACAACAATACATTTAGGTTAATAATATTAAAAAAAATAGAAAAATCCCAAGCATCTGGAAATTAAGATGCGCACTTTCAAAAACCTATGGGTCAAAGGAAAAAACCCCGTAGAATAAATTAGAATGTATTATGAAATAAATAATAACAATATCATCACATACCAAAATTTATAGCAGCCCTAAAATTGATGTGGCATGTCAACCGACTTCAAAGAACCAAAACGATCTTAAAGCAGAAGGACAAGTTTGGAGGTTTCACACTTCCCAATTTCAAAACATACTACAAAGCTGCAGCAATTAAAACAGTGTGCTGGCATAAAGATAGACAATGGCACAGAATAGAGATCCCAGAAATAAATTCTCACATTACAGTCAAATGATTTAAAATGAAGAGTGCCAAGAAAACCATGCAATGCGGAAAAGATAGTCTTTCTTTTTTTTTTTTTAAGATTTTATTTGTTTATTTATTCAACAGAGAAAGAGAGAGAGGGAATACAAACAGAGGGAGAGGGAGAAGCAGGCTCCCGAGTGAGCAGGGAGCCTGATGCGGGGCTTGATCCCAGGACCCTGAGATCATGACCTGAGCGGAAGGCAGATGTTTAATGACTGAGCCACCCAGGCGCCCCAAGATAGTCTTTCAACAAAGAAAAGGTGCTGGGAAAAATGGACATGTGCATGTACAAGAATGCAATTAGGAGCACCTCTCAGGTCATGATTTCAGAGTCATGGGATCGAGCCCCGCACCAGGTACCGCACTCAGCAGGGAGTCTGCTGGAGATTCTCTCCTTTCTCTCCCTACCCCTGCCTCTCCCCCCACTCATGCACTCTCTCCCTCTCAAGAGAAATAAATAAATAATAAATAAATTAAATAAATAAAATAAAAAATAAATAAATGAAAGTGGACATTCACCTCACAACATACACAAAATTGACCCAAAAGTGGATCACAGACCAAACCGTCAAGGGGGACTGTCAAACTCTTAGAAGAATGTTTACGTGAGAACCTCCAGGACCCTGGCTTTGACAATGGCTTTTGGATATGACACCAAAAGTGCAGGCCACAGAAGTGAAAATAAATTAAACTGGAGTCCATAAAAACACGAAAAGCAAACTCGTGTGCGTCAGTGGGCACCAGCCACAGAGTGAAACGAACCTGCAGAATGCGAGGAAACACTTGAAAATCGTGGATCTGAATCCAGAAGATACAAAATATCTGGACTCTGACAGCGCGACCACAAAAACCACAAAGCACCCACTTAGGAACGAGCCAAGGCCTAGAATATTCATTTCCTCCGACGAAGACAGGCCGCCGGCCCCTGGCGGTTCGGAAGGAGCTCAGCGTCAGTGACGTCGTGGCAACGAACGCCGAAGCGCAGGACCCCGCGTCCCGCCGCCGGTGCGCACCCGACAGTCGCTGGGTCACGCCGCAGACCGACGGGAACCCGTGCGCACGGCTCCCGGGACTGCCCGGGGGTCGCTGTGCGGACAACGTGGCGGCTCAAAAACTCAATATTGAATTTCCTCACGACCCCACAATCCCCGTCCAGGATCTGTCCCAAAAGAACAAAAGCGGAGTCCGGAAGAGAGCTCTGTGCCGTGTCACGGCGGCGCCAGTCATCACAGCCGGAGGAGAGAAGCAGAGGCCACCAACGGGCAAATGGGGGGAGGAGCGGCGGCGGGGACGACACCAGGTCGCAGGAGACCAGCCCGCGGGCATCCAACCGTCCCGAGCACGACACACCCCCCGGAGGGCGGAGAGAACACGAGCCGCGGTTCCGGGAGCAGAAAAGCCACCACGTGCCGGAGGGCGGGACCGGCCACACGCGGGAGGACGGACGCGGGGGAGGGGCCGGAGCCCAGAGTCGGACCCCGTGGGAGTCGCTCCACGGGGGGACGTCGCTGCAGACGCGGAGCGGGGGCGGGGCCTCGCGGGGACAGCGCGGTCGCCGGTCCCGGGGGTCCCCGAAGGACGGGGTGTCTGAGGGCGGCCGAGCGCGCGGGGACCGGGGCGGGGACGCCGCGGCAGACACCGGCCGAGGAGGGGCTCTCCGCGCGGGTCCCCTTCACCCGGGACCGAGGCACAGCCGGGCCACGGCTCTCCGCGCGGGGACGCCACACGCGGCGGACCCGGGGACACTCACCGTCCTTCTCCGGGAGCGGCGGGCGGGAGTGCGCGGCGGGAAGCTGCGGGTTTGCGGCTCCACACGGGCCGCGCCGGAGACGGAGACGCTCGGTCCCAGGCCGGAGCTCGGGGCGCGGCGGAGACCAGGGAGCCGGGCGGGACCGACCGCTTTGCTCCGAGGCGCGCTGAGGGGCGGCCGGAGCGCTCGGGTTCTGCGACTGGAGACGGGGCGGCCGCCATTTTATTCTCCTCCCGAGCTCGACGGAAAGCGCTGAGGGAACAAAAGCTCCGGCGCGAACCGAGCAGACGACTCAGCCCGGCAGTGGAATTCCGCCTCAGGCGCAAACACTGAAGCCTCAACAGGCCCCTCCCCCAGAGGATCAGCGAGAGCATCCGGCCAAGACCAAGTTCACTGATCAGCTGAGAACTGCAAAACTTCAGAGATAGGGGAATATGGCACATAGAATTAATGGCTTTTCCCCCCATGATTCTTCAACCTTTTTACTCTTTTTTTTTCATTCTTTTTAATTCTTTTGATTCTTTAATATTTAATCTTTAATTTTAATTTTTTCTTATTCTATTTTTTTTATTTTTCCTCTTTCCTATTTTAACCTTTTAAACTATTTCATCTTAACAATACCTCTTTAAAAATCTTTCATTGTTATAATCATATTCTATCACTTCATTGTATTTAACCTTATTATTGTATACATATAAGGTTTTCTTTCTTTAAAATGTTCGGATACAGTCTCTTCTAACAGATCAAAATATACCCTAAATCTACTGTTTTGTTTTGTTCCAGTCTCCAGCCTGATCACATCCTCTTTTTTTTCTTTTTCAACCAACTTCTTATTTTATCAATTCCTTCTTTAAAATCTTCTTAAATTTTCATCTTTACAATCATATTCCATCCCTCCATCATGTTTACCCTTATTTTTGTATATATATGATTTTCCTTCCTTAAAATTTTGGAAGGTAGTTTCTTCTAACTGACCAAAATACACACAAAATCAAGTGCGTGGCTCTGTTCTATTCTCCAGTCTAATATATTTTTTTTCTATTTTTTCCCCACTTCTTCTCCCCCTAGTTTTGGGTCTCTTCTGATTTGGTTAGTGTATATTTTTCTGGGATTGTAGCTACCCTCTTAGTATTTTGTTCTCTCATTCAACTACTCTTACCTGGATAAAATGACAAGGCAGAAAAACTCACCACAAAAAAAAAAAAAAGAACAAGAGGCAGTACTTACGGCAAAGGACCTAATCAATACAGACATTGGTAATATGTCAGAAATAGAGTTCAGAATGACACTTATCAAGTTGCTATCTGGGCTCAAAAAAAAAAGAAAACATGGAAGATATTAGAGAATTCCCTTCTGGAGAAATAAAATCCCTTTCTGGGGAAATAAAAGAACTAAAAACTAACTAAGTTGAAATTTTAAAAAGCTATTAATGGGGTGCAATAAAAAATGGAGGCTCATACTTCTAGGATAAATGAGGCAGAAGAGAGAATTAGTGATACAGAAGACCAAATGATGGAAAATAAAGAAGCTGAGAAGAAAAGAGACAACTACTGGGCCACAAGGGGAAAACCCAAGAGATAAGTGATACCAATAGACAAAACAATATTAGAATAATTGGGATCCCAGAAGAAGAAAAAACAGGGAGAAGGGCAGAAGTTATATTGAACCAAATTAAAGCAGAGAATTTCCCTAATTTGGCGAAGGGAACAAGCATCAAAATCCAGGAGGCACCAAGGACCCCCCCCCCTTAAAATCAATAAAAAAAGGTCCACACCCTGTCATCTAATAGTAAAACTTACAAATCTCAATGAAAAAGAGAAAATCCTAAATCACCTTGGGACAAGAGGTCTATAACATACAACAGTAAAATATTGATTGGCAACAGACCTATTCACAGAGACCTGGCAGGACAGAAAAGATTGGAATGATATATTCAGAGCACTAAACAAGAAAAAGAGACAGCCAAGAATACTACATCCTGCTAGGCCATCATTGAAAATAAAAAGATAAAAAGCTTCCAGGACAAACAAAAACTAAAAGAATTTGCAAACATCAAACCAACCCTATAGGAAATATTGAAAGGGGTCCTCTAAGCAAAGAGAGAGCCTAAAAGTGACAGGCCAGAAAGGAACAGAGACAATATACAGTAACAGTCCCCTTACAGGCCATACAATGGAACTAAATTCATATCGTTCAATAGTTACCCTGAATGTAAATGGGCTAAATGCCCCAATCAAAAGACACGGGGTATCAGAATGGATAAACAAACAAACAAACAAACAGAGACCTATTGATATGCTGACTACAGGAAACTCATTTTAGACCCAAACACACCTACAGATTTGAAGCGAGAGGGTGGGAAATAATTTACCATGCTAATGGACATCAAAAGAAAGCTGGAGTGGCAATCCTTATATCAGATCAATTAGATTTTAAGCCAAAGACTATAATAAGAGATGAGGAAGGACACTATATCATACTCAAAGGGTCTGTCCAACAAGAAGATCTAACAGTTTTAAATATCTATGCCCCTAACACGGGAGCACCGATGATATAAACCAATTAATAACAAAATCAAAGAAACACATCAATAATAATACAATAATAGTAGGGGACTTGAACACTCCCCTCACTGAAATGGACAGACCATCCAAGCAAAAGATCAACAAGGAAATAAAGGCCTTAAATGGCACATTGGACCAGATGGACGTAACAGAAAAATTCAGAACATTCCATTCCAAAGCAACAGAATACACATTCTTCTCTAGTGCACGTGGAACACTCTCCAGAACAGATCACATCCTGAGTCACAAATCAGGTCTCAGGCAGTACCAAAAGACTGGGATCTTTCCCTGCATATTTTCAGACCACAATGCTCTGAAGCTAGAACTCAATCACAAGAGGAAAGTTGGAAAGAACTGAAATACACGGAGGCTAAAGAGCATCCTACTAAAGAATGAATGGGTCAACTGGGAAATAAAAGAAGAATTTTAAAAAATTCATGGAAACAAAGGAAAGTGAAAACACAACTGTTCAAAATCTTTGGGACACAACAAAGGTGGTCCTGAACGGAAAGCACACAGCAATACAAGCCTTTCTCAAGAAACAATAAAGGTCTCAAGTACATAACCTAACCCTACACCCAAAGGAGCTGCGGAAAGAACAGCAAAGGAAGCCTAAACCCAGCAGGAGAAGAGAAATCATAAAGCTCAGAAATCAATGAAATAGATTTCCAAAGAACAGTAGAACAAATCAACGATACTGGGAGCTGGTTCTGTGAATTAGTAAGATTGATAACCCCCTGGCCAGACTTATCAAAAAGAAAAGAGAAAGGACCCAAATTAATAAAATCATGAATGAAAGAGGAGAAATCACAACCAACACCAAAGAAATACAAACAATTACAAGAACATGTTATGAGCAACTATACACCAGGAAATTTGACAGTCTGGAAGAAATGGATGCGAGAGACATATGGAGAGACATATAACTACCAAAACTGAACCAGGAAGAAATAGAAAACCTGAACAGACCCATAACTAGTAAGGAGATTGAAGCACTCATCAAAAATCTCCCAAAAAACAAGAGCCCGGTACCAGTCAGCTTCCCAGGGGAATTCTACCAAACATTTAAAGATGAATTAATACCTGTTCTCCTGAAACTGTCCCAAAAAATAGAAATGGAAGGAACACTTCCAAACTCATCTTATGAGGCCAACATTACCTTGATCCCAAAACCAGACAAAGACCCCATCAAGAAGGAGAATTACAGACCAATATCCTTGAAGAACACACAGGCAAAAATTCTCACTAAAATACTAACCAATAGATCCAACAGTACATTAAAAGGACCATTCACCATGACAAAGTGGGATTTATTCCTGGGCTGCAAGGTTGGTTCCACATCTGCAAATCAACCAATGTGATACATTAATAAAAGAAAGAACAAGAACCTATGATACTCTCAATAGATGCTGAAAAAGCATTTGACAAAGTACAGCATCCTTTCTTGATCAAAACTCTTTACAGTGTAGGGATAGAAGGTACATACTTCAGTATCATTTAAGTCATCTATGAAAAGCCCATGGTGAATATCATTCTTAATGGAGAAAAACTGAGAGCTCTCCCCCTAAGGTCAGAAACAGGGCAGGGCTGTCCACTATCACCACTGCTGTTCAACATAGTACTAGAAGTCCTAGCCTCAGCAATCAGACAACAGAAAGAAATAAAAGGCATCCAAATCAGCAAAGAAGAAGTCAAACTCTCACTCTTTGTAGATGATATGATACTCTATGTGGAAAACCCAAAAGACTCCACTCCAAAACTGCTAGAACTCATACAGGAATTCAGTAAAGTGTCAGGATATAAAATCAGTGTGCAGAAATCAGTTGCATTTCTATACACTAACAACAAGACAGGAAAAAGAGAAATTAAGGAGTCGATCTCATTTACAATCGCACCCAAAACCATAAGATACCTAGGAATAAACCTAACAAAAAGGCAAAGAGTCTGGACTCATAAAACTATAAAGTCCTCATGAAAGAAATTGAAGAAGACACAGAGAAATGGAAAAATGTTCCATGCTCATGGATTGGAAGAACAAACATTGTGAAAATTTCTATGCTACCTAAAGCAATCTATACATTTAATGCAATCCCTTACAAAATACTGTCAACATTTTTCAAGGAAATGGAACAAACAATCCTAAAATATATATGGAACCAGAGAAGACCCTGAATAGCCAGAGGAATGTTGAAAAAGAAAACCAAAGTTGGTGGCATCACAATTCCAGACTTCGAGTTCTATTACAAAGCTGTCATCATCAAGACAACATGGTACTGGCACAAAAACAGACACATAGATCAGTGGAACAGAATAGAGAGCCCAGAAATAGATCCTCAACTCTATCGTCAACTAATCTTCAACAAAGCAGGAAAGAATGGCCAATGGAAAAAAGACAGTCTCTTCAACAAATTGTGTTGGGAAAATTGGACAGCCACATGCAGAAGAATGAAACTGGACCATTTACTTACACTACACACAAAAATAGACTCAAAATGGATGAAAGACCTCAATGTGAGATGGAATCCATCAAAATCCTTGAGGAGAACACAGGCAGCAACCTCTTGGACCTCAGATGCAGCAACTTCTTCCTAGAAACATTGCCAAAGGCAGGGGAAGCAAGGGCAAAAATGAACTATTGGGACTTCATCAAGGTCAAAAGCTTTTTCACAGCAAAGGAAACAGTCAACAAAACCAAAAGACAACGGACAGAATGGGAGAAGATATTCACAAATGACATATCAGATAAAGGGCTAGTATCCAAAATATGTAAAGAACTTATCAAACTCAACACCCAAGGAACAATTAATCCAATCAAGAAATGTGCAGAAGACATGAACAGACATTTCTGCAAAGAAGACACCCAGATGTCAAACAGACACATGAAAAAGTGCTCCACATCACTCGGCATCAGGGAAATACAAATCAAAACCTCAATGAGATGCCACCGCACACCAGTCAGAATGGCTAAAATGAACCAGTCAGGAAATGACAGATGCTGGCGAGGATGCGGAGAAAGGGGAACCGTCCTCCACTGCTGGTGGTAATGTAAGCTGGTGCAGCCACTCTGGAAAACAAAATGGAGGTTCCTCTAAATGTTGAAAATAAGAGCTACTCTACAACCCAGCAATCACACTACTGGGTATTTACCCTAAAGATACAAATGTAGTGATCCAAAGGGGCACGTGCACCTGAATGTTTATAGCAGCAATGTCCACAATAGCCAAACTACGGAAAAAACCTAGATGTCCATCAACAGATGAATGGATAAAGAAGATGTGGTATATATATATATATATATATACACACACACAATGGAATACTATGCAGCCATCAAAAACTGAAATCTTGCCATTTGCAACAACATAGATGGAACTAGAGTATTATGCTGAGTGAAATAAGTCAATCAGAGAAAGACAACTGTCATATGATCCCTCTGATATGAGGAATTTAAGAGGCAGGGTGGAGGGTCATCAGGAGAAGGGAGGGAAAAATGAACCAAGATGGGACAGTGGATGGAGACAAACCATAAGAGACTCTGAATCTCGGGAAACAAACTGAGGGTTGTTGGGGGGTGGGTGGGATAGGGAGGCTGGGTGGTGGACTTTGGGGAGGGTACGTGCTATGGTGAGTGCTTGAGTTGTGTAAGACTGATGATTCACAGACCTGTACCCCTAGGACAAATAATATATTATATGTTAATAAAAAAACCCCAGATAAATGGATAACAGAATGTGGTATATGCATACAATGGAGTATTACTCAGCATTCCAAAGGACGGGGCTTCTGACACCCACTATAACATAACCAGTTACAGACAAATATTGTATGGTTCCGCTGGTATGAGATGCGTAGAAGAGCCACGTTCACTGAAACAAAGTCGAATGATGCTTGCCAGAGGCTGCGGGAGTTGTTTGCTAGGGAGAGAATTTCTGTTTTGTAAGTTAAAAGAATTCCAGAGATTAATTGCATGACAAGGTGAATATACGTAACACCACCAACCGTGTTTAGGGCGATAAATCTTACGTTTTGTACATTGCACTACAATTTAGAGACAGATTCTTACGGGTTGCCACTGCAGCATCGTCTCGGGTTGGTTCTCTGCAGTCAGGTGGCTAAGACGGAGTTTGGAGGCCAAGAGTCTTCTTAGGGAAGGCAGAGAGGCAAACGCAGGATGGGCAGAGGGAGAAACGGAGTGATGCCATCCAATGAAACCTTGGTCATCCCAGTGGGGGCTGATCAGAATTAGCCTGTGTTGATCTCCAGGTCTTTATACCCCCACCTTGACGAGTCACGAGAGGCAGGCTGCCCTGGGAAGGGTGTGTCGTGAGTTCTCAGGTTCTCCACAGTTCCACATAGCGGAGACAAACCCTGAGGACGCTCACAGTGGGGGCCCATTTGCTGACGGGGGGACCCTCCTTCTTTGAAGAAGCATCTCCATGTCCTCCCTTCGTACTGTCTGGATCCAAGTGGTAATCATTTTCTCCCTTCTCTTTTCCCCATTCTCTGTGGGACTCATGATGAAATGACCAGCCCCTAATCCCCGGGTAAACACGCCCTTCTCAGGTCAAGGGTGCATCCCTTGTTCATTTACTGTCACACTTGAGCCAAAGAGCCCCAGAATGCACCCAAGTACTCCTGACCAGACAGCCAGGCCATTAGCCACCACCCATAAGTCACGTGTGTCCTAATCTTGGGCCTCCTCTCCTTCCACGTGAGTACGTGAGGAGAGCACTTCCCCGGGCTCTGCCCTGGGGAGGACTTTGCAGTCTGTCCCAGAGACTCGAGTGGCTCTTAAGTGCCTCAGCCGTTCCTTTCTGGCTTTGACCCACACACCTGGGTCAAAGCCAAATTTACAAGCTGACTCATCACTAAATTAAGTTCAGGCTTTTTCATCCTCTCTCAGCTGTTCTTAAGGGAGCCTGACGATGGCCGTTCATGGGAGCCAAGGGAGGGCTCTGGTGCAGTCCACTCGCATCTTCTGGTCTTGCTCGTATTACCCTGCATGTACCACTTCCGTCTCCGGAGTGACTGCTGCTGGGCCCATCCTGTCTACGGCTTGCTGGGTCTGACAGCACCCAGTTCACGGTGGGAGTTTCTGAAGGCTGGTCCCTTGTCCCTTGGTCTGATGCTCCATTTCCACCGGAGCCTGGCTGCTGCGGACGGCTTGGCCTGGCTTCCACACTGGCGGGTGCATTATGACCGCCCCCCTCCCGGAGCTTGCCATCAGATCCACACGGCACGTTTTCCTGCAACCAATACTTCTAAGACCGTATCTGCCAGATGGTACGTGGTCTGAGTGGTAGGGCCCTTTGTGCCAGGCTGGGCGTGCTGCAGAGCTCTTTCCTGCTCTGGGCCCTACTTGGAGCTGGGAATTGCTGGAACACCCAGTACATGGGCTAGAGCAGCATTTTCTGAACGTAGATTTGTTGCCTCTAGACCTAAACAGCTGTACAGCGTTTTATGATCTATTGTTCGTGCTTGGGAATGGCAAGATGCAATGAGTTGCAATGGGTTTCACTTGGGTAACGGTATGGGAGTGTGGGGTGTGGGGGATGTCTCGGTACACCCTGACCACTGGACCTTTAAAAAACTGTATTGATGTGGCAGCCTTCTGAATCTTGTAGGACTTTATTCCCCACCCATTGGACTGCGTATGCTTTCTTAAGGTCTCCCACATACCAACCACTTCTTGCTTTTCTAGCTAGATTCACAGCACGTACCTATCAATGTAGTGTATCAGTATAAAGGTTGGTTGGATATTCAGAATGCCCAGATGTCCTTGGTGGACAGGAGAATTAACATGGCCCTGTGGCAAAACTGTGTATGTTTGTTGTTGCCTGGCCCATGTGAATGGGAACTACTTCTGACCATCGTTTCTAATTGGAATAGAAAAAAATGCATTTGCCAGGTCAGTATCAATGGTCCCACCCCACGAACCCAGGGCTGTGCGAATCTGCTCTAGAAAGAAAGTCAGGTCAGGCACGGCAGGTGTCTGTGGCGGACTGCCCGGTCGAGTTTGTGGTAACCTGCTGTCATTCTTCACAACCCCTTGGTTTCTGGAGGGACCAACCTGGAAAACTAAACAGAAGATGAGGACCACCGTGCCTGTGTCCTTGAGATTCGTACATGTGGTGCTAATTTCTGTCATTCCCGTGGGATGCCGTACTGTTTTGTATTTACTCTCCTGGCTGCCGGTGGAGAAAGGGAGCAGCATGGAAGGCTTCCCACACTTGGTCTTCCTCACATAAGGGCTATGCAGACTAGAAAATACATCAATCCCAGGGACACATCTGAGAGCTAGAGGAGGCCACCAGGTGGTTCCATCGATCAGTGGAGCCACTGCAAGCTGAACCTTGGCCAGGAACCATTTGTCCCCGACCACCATCTACCCCCACTCTTCAGAGAAGTCAGCCATGATGCCGGCTATCAATGTCCCCTCAGATCTGGTGTCTAACAGTCCTTTAAAGGATGGAGTATCCTTCTGACCCCAGTGCACAGTTACCCAGGTGAATGACCATAGGTCACTCTGGAGAAGCACTGGGTAAGCATTACCGGGTTACACCTGCTGTGATATTGTAGGATTGTACCTACTAGGAACTTGGCATCCTCTCAGTCAATGGGTTCCGGCTCTGAAGTCATTGTGCCCACTTGGCTTCTGACAGGTACGTGCTGCCACTGGCCGCCATTGTCTTCGGGTCCGATCGTCCCCATTGCTCCCAGTGAGCCAGCATATCGGAGACCCATCACCGAACTTCACAGTGATAATGGTTCCATTATCATGGTTCCGTCTTAGCAGCTCCTTCCTTCTGATCTTGGAAAGATCTGCGAGAGATCTGCGATCAGGCTCAGACGCCAGCTCTGCCTCTTTGCACCTGCCTTCTGAGCCCCGGCTTCCTCGTGTGTACAATGGGGATATGAAAGCTGGGCGGGATTAAGGTTCCCATAAATAGATATATGACGTGTGTATCACTTCCTATTACTGGATTTCGTGCTCTGGGATTGTGATGTCAGAGATCACCATCTCCTAAAAACATCCTTGATCGGGTGGTTAGCCCGTCCTGGGGAGAAACGCCCTAATGGGCACTCACAAAGAAAGCCTGGGCCCTACGCCCTCATCTCATGGCCGCTGGAAGCTGGGACAGCTCCGGGGAAGGCGGAGAGCGGGAGTGAGTAAGGGTCGGTGCGGCCAGGAGCTACTAGGTTCCAGGGGAACGGCCCAGGCTTGCTGTTATTGCAGATTATGGACACCAGAGGGCGCTTTCAGATCACTTTTTTTGGTTAGTTTCTTGTTTTTTGATTTGTTTTTTGTTTTTTTTTTTTTTAAAGCTGTGCGTTCGTGCTCCAGCCAGGACCTGTTTGGTTGGGAGTGTGGTCTTGAGAAGCAACTGCAGAAAACCACCACCTCTGCTTGAGGGGCGCCCGCGGGAAGTGGCAGGGACCCGAACGTGCGGGTGCATCTGGGGCTCGCTTGCCCGGACTCAGCGGCCCGGACAGAAGCTCTCCGTTTACTCAAGGCCTAGTCGTGCTCCTCCTCATCCCTCCCTCCTTAACACAGACCTGCTGGTCTAACTCACCAGCTTTCTCTAAGTGTGCGTGGTCGGCATGCACATAATTCTTAAAGCAGGTCCTTCCCAGACGCACCTGACAACGACACGGGTTAAGGCCCCACTCGTGTCCACGTAAAAACCAAGTGAAGTTACTGCCTCGCTCTGCATTCAGACGGAGCATCTTCAGGGGTGCGGATGGTCCCAGCAGGAGGCAGGGGGGCTGGGGTGCCTCACGACGAGTCATCGAGGATTAGGTGCTCACGGGCACGGTACAAGTGACCTTGACCAGAAACCTGCAGGATGCAAGTGACCTTGACCTTGACCCTGTCTGTTCAAGGTGGAAGGAATGGCTGCCTGTCCTCCTCCTCTTCCTCCAGTGTGGTGCCCGGTCAAGGGTGGGTCCCTGGTCTCAGAATCCACAAGACCTGGCTCTGACATCCCGAGGTTCTAGATGGTGCCACATGCCCCGTCTAACGTATGCCGTCTGACGTCACTGGGCATGGAGAGCCTCCCGCCGGTGTATGAGTTCAATCATGGCCTGTGTTTCCAGCGGCAGATTTCCCCAATTCTGGGACACCTGGGGAGCTCAGTCGATTAAGAATCTGGTCGTGGGGTCATCCGGTCATGATCCCAGGGTCCTGGGATCCAGCCCCATATGAGGCTCCCTGTTCAGCGGGAAGCCTGCTTCTCCCTCTCCCTCTTTCTCTCTCAAATGAATAAACAAAATCTATTAAAAAAAAAAAAAGATGTCACCAATCTGCATCGCCTTCACCATTGACGTCATAGCTACAAAGCCTGTATGTTTCTCCCCCCACTTCCGTGTCCTGCTCCCAGAGCTTTGGGAAGGTGGCAGGGACTGTGGGCAGAAATTACTTTGCCCAGGTTCTGTGAAAGAGACATTTTAAGAAACACACCCAAGGCACTTAAGCCAGGTCTCGAAACCAGGACCGTATTTCCGACCCGAACCCTCGCAGGAGCCAGAGAAGAATCAAGGTCCCTTTTAGAAATGTTTGCACAGGACTGGCTTGGAGTCAGACGCAGCATTAGAATTCGACATTGGATGGGGTCAAGCGTCTGATTCAGTGAGGATTATGTGATTCCACAGGGATGATTCCGTGATTCTAGAATATTATGGCTAGGAAGTTACCAGGTCCACATCCCCATCTTTTCTAGAGGAGCAAATGGGGGCCCCACGTGAGGCGCTGCCCCCCTTTTCATGGACTAAACTGTGCCCCCAACACACATGTGCTGAAGTCCTAACCCCTCGAATATGACTGTATTTAGAGATACGGTTTTTAAAGTAGTAACCAGGTTACAGGGAGGTCGTTATGTGCGTCCCAGCCTAAGACGACTGGTGTCCTTGTAAGAAGAGGTGGTTGGGACACAGAGGGCTGGCCTTGTGGGGACACGGGGAGAAGGCGGCCACCTGCACGCCAGGGAGAGACACCTCAGAGAAGACCAGCCCTGCCCGCAACTTGATCTCAAACCCAGACCGTCCCCAGAGCCCGCAGCTGGTGGCAGAGGGTGGCTGTGAGGTGGCCCGGCTTATACTTTTCAAATTTTGAGTTTCAAATGTCCAGTTTTCTGGCAGGCACTGGGGATTCGGAGCTAGGGGAGTGAGGGGGTCCCTGCAAGGTTGGGATAAATGGTGAGTGCCGGGGTGGGGCAGGAGCCCGAGGACCCGGGACGCCCAGGGCAGGTGCCCAAGGGATGGGAATGGCCACTGGAAGGAGGGGTGGAGGGCACTGCGGGCTGAGCACGCGTCATCAGCCACCTGGGGGTGTCCCTGGGCTCATGACAGCACAGAGCAGCTGGGACGAAGCTGGGACGGCCAGCCGTGTCGGTGCTCAGACGGCTCGTTCTGCCGTGGGCCTGGAAGATCCACGGACAGGCCTGGAGGCCGTGACCAGTTAAAAGGCTGACGGCGCAGTCCATGTGGGAGCCGAAGCTGGGATGCTGATGGAGAGCTGGAGAGCCGACCCACTTCCCGGCCCCTCTGCAACCGAGTACCGCCGACCGGACGGGTTTAAGTGACGGCAACGTATCCTTTCATGGTTCTGGAGGCTAGAAGGTCAAAAGCGAGCGTAGGAGGGCAGCTCCCTCTGAGGCTCCCGGAGATGCCTGCTCCTTGCCTCGTCCCAGCTTCCTGCTGTGGCTGGCCATCTGGTCACTGCCGGGCTTGCCGCTGCTTCGCCGCCATCCCTGTCTCCACTGTCCCACGGTGTTCCCGCACGTTTCTCTTACCCTCTCTCAATCAGGACAGCCATCATACTGGACACAGGGGTTGTCCTTGTCTGCCAGGACCTCATCTGGATTTCCATCTTCATCACGTCGGCACAGACCCTGTTTCAGAATCATGTCACCTTCCCAGGTACAGGGGTTCGCTTTCAATCTATCTCTTTGGTGGACACAATTCATCTCACAAGAGCTAATGAGAAAAAGGGGGAGTCACAGGTGACTGGGCGGGAGGACGGGGGTGCTGGCCACTGAGATGGGGAGGCTCGGTGGGGAAGGATGCGGGGGGACGTGCGGACATCCAATGGGACGTGTTGTGTCTGAGAGGATGGTCCACGGAGCACCTGGGGGAAAATGTCCAGGAGGCAGATCTGCGGTCTGGAGTGTAGAGGACACAGCCAGGCTGGGAAGGTGTGTTCCCATGCATGTGCCTCCAGACAGGAGTGGGGCAAGACGAGTCAGTGAGTGAGACAAGCCTCGGGAATGAAGACACGGAGGATGGGCAGACGTAGAGGAGCGAGGACAACGGTAGCAGGAAGCATGCTGGGGGCTGTGGGTCCTGCAAGCCAAGAGGGGGACATGTCAAGCACGACCGAGGGAAGGGACACACGGAGCAGCAGCAGCAGTCCCCTGGGGAGGCTGACGTGGGCGCGGACTTTCACGTGGGGTGTCCACGGCTTGTATCTATGAAAGCAGTTGCAGTGGGTGGGCAGGAGCCGGACTCCGCATGCGAGAGCGCAAGGGAGTGCAGGCTCTGCGTTAGGACAGGGACAACAGAGCACAGGAGGCCCCCAGGGAAAGGAAAGACTCACTGCCCTGTGGGAATGGAGGGAGCGTGGACAGAAGAGCAGGGCTCCTGCCGCCAGGGGGCGACCCGCACCCGCCCGCCCGCGGCATCTTCGCCGGAAGGTGAGGAATTCAATGATCCACAGAAATTTCACGTTCTCCGCGTAACTTTCCCCGAGCAGCAGAAGTCCGTGTAAATAAACAAATCTGCATGGTTGAGCTACCGGCTCACATGCATTATTCAGATGGTTTCCTATGGGAAAACTGCTCAAGCTCGTCTCTGTTCAGAGATGCCGAGATCAGAAGACGGGACCCTTGCGCTGGGGTGGTGGTGAGGCTGGGAAAGGAGAGAAATTTAGGATAATGCAGAAAGAGACTCTGAGAGGGGCAGACCACGCAGACGGAACACTGTCCCCCTTCTCTGGTGAAATGTAAGGGTCTGGACACATTTTTTTGAGTCCCAAGAAGACAGCTGTCCTCCCCCGGCCCTTGGGAAGTCACAGAAGGAAGAAGGAAGTTTATAGGTTCCGGAATCTAACATAAAAACGACAAGAAACACTTTAGGAGTCAAAGGGTGGTTGAGGTCTACCATGGGGGAAAAGTACCACAGAGGTTAGTTTGGGGTAGAACTTTTCCTTATTTTTTATTTTTATTTTAATTGAAGTATAGCTAACGCGTTCGTCCCCAGAGTAGTGACTCAACAAGTTGATACGTCACACTCTGCTCCCCATAAGTGCGACTGCCGTCTGTCACCACGTAACGCCACACGGCACAGTGCCACGGACCATACTGCCCGCGCTGTACCTGTCCTCCCTGTGACTTACTCGTTCCATACCTGGAAGCCTGTGTCTCCCACTCCCCTTCAACCATTGTGTCCCCACCACCATCCCCCCAGCAACCACCACGCTGTTCTCTGAACTTACGGGTCAGTTTCTGCTTTTTCTTTGTTTATTCATTTGTTTTATTTTGTCTTGAGATTTTATTTATTTGTTTATTTATTTATGGAGCAAGTGGGGAAGGGGCAGAGGGAAAGGGAGAGAGAGAGAATCCCAAGCAGACTCCACACTCAGTACAGAGCCAAAGGCGGGGCTCGATCTCACCACCCTGAGATCATGACCTGAATCGGAATCAAGAGCTGGATGCTCAACGGACGGCACCACCCAGCCGCCCTTGTTTCTTTTGTTTTTCAGATTCCATGTGGAAGCGAAATCATTTGTACTTGTCTCTCCTCGTCTGACTCGGTGGACTTAGCATAACAGCCTCTAAATCCAGCTGTGTTACTGAAAACATCAAGATCTCATTCTTTTTTACAACTGAATAATGGGGTAGATTAGCTTGCTGTGTCCTTTCTGTCTCCCACGTTGCTTTGGGCATATCACTCACCCTCCCAGGAGCCACTGCAGGGCCGGCCGTCCCCCCAGTGATGACTGGAATGGAGCTCTTGGGATGAAGGTGGCAAAACTACCTAATATTAGCCTGTGACCCCAAGTGACCTTTTAGAACAGAGACCCCCAACTATATCTCCTGTTGTGGATTTGGAACAATCCTGGACTGTCATATGAGAGAGAGAGAAACTTGCATGTGTTAAGTTACTTATTTTGCATTTGGAGTCTATTTGTTACACAGCTAAGTGTTTGCAAACTAACACAAGACTCCAAAGCATTCGTCAAAATTAAGAACTTCTATTTAACAAAGGGCCCATAGACAGAGTTAATGGTTGGGTGACAGTTTGACAAAGACATTCGTGACATCCAACACTAGCAAGGGAGTAACCGCAACCCTAAATAAGAAATCCCAATAAAATAACCAAACACCACCACCAGCAGCCCCCAATCGCTCTAAGAAGCTGGCGAAGGATGAGAACACATTGAGGTCGAAATCCCAAGTTCAAATGAACGTGAAGAGACGGTCAACATCGCTGGTGACCAGAGAAATTGAAAGGATAATGTGAAGAGGAGACATCCCTCATCCCAATCCCATACAGCCAACTCGGAGATGTAGACAAGGCCAGCGCGGGTGAGACTGGAGGACACAGAGCTGCCGTGTGTCCTCTGCTGGGGGAGCCACCTGGCGGGTTGGATGGAAGTAAGAAAGCGCCATCTTCCCCAGCTGGCGATCCTGTTGGAACTCTAACATGGGACCATACAGGAATCATAAGACCATGGTGACTGGCAGCAGGAGCTGGGATGATTAAATATGGAAGCACAAGGGGATACCTGTGCAGCACAGAGGAGGTCAACCAGCTGTCAGTGGCGTTGAGTGAAATAAAACAAGAAACAGGATGAGATTCACGGCACCATAACTGGAGATATTGGCACACACAGAAAGCGTTATGCGAGTGCGTGCACGCACACACACACACACACGGATAGAGTTACGGGAGGGTGTGTGTGGGCAGATGGAGAGGTGTCCGCAGGCGCCATACAATTCAGAATGATTGAACACGGGGAATCCAATGTTAAGATTAGCTAACTTTCTGCACCCAGTGTTCAAAGGAAGAAAAAACCCCTCTCTTGGGGGATGATTATCTGCAGGGTCTGACCTCCGTCACCTGATCTTCACCCAACGCTGAGGAGGGAGGAGAGTTCATCTTACCCTCTGATTCCGCGACTCAGTGGAGATTTCGACAATCAAGGCTTAATTAACTCCTGTTTAATTGAAGTCATCTTTGCGGTCACGGTATTCGCACGCAGGACAATTCTGCGTGGCCTCTGGGGCTTCATTACAAGGTCCAGCTTCCGACTCCGCTATTAACAGTCCCGAGTCAGGGTAGTCAGACGGACCAGCAGGCTGTCACAGCTTTATGGTGGGAGTCGGTGTCTCCCACCGCCAGAAAGACGGGCCCTTGGGAAGGAAGGATGTTTAAAGATGGCACAGAGAAGGGGACCCCACAGAGCAGGCAGGATTGAGGGCAGTGGCGAGGACTCTTCGGGGGGGGGGGGTAAAGGTGACAAGCACGAGGCACAGCCAGCGTCACAGCCAGCTGTCGGCCTCTCCTGGGCGGTAACTGTCACTCAGTGAGAAGTGATTCTTTTTCCTTCTTGTCTTCTTAAGCTAAGATAAGCCACTTGGTAAACGTTGCCTTCAGACCCATACTGATTTCAAAACAAGAATCCCAGTTGGGGATCAGCCCAGGGTAAGGGAAGGAAGTATTTATAATTCAGGACAAACTCAAGGACACCAAGTCATCCGATATGAATATCACACAGAAGCCCTTAAAGATGAGCTCGTCAAAAAACCCGGGGCTAAATTAGCCAGGATCCTGGATTGTTTTCCTGGCAGTGGAGAGCCAAGCTACTGAGTTCTCTTTGAGAGAAGGTCAACATGAGCCAGTAGATATGTGGGGAGCACAACCGACCCCTCTGATCTTGGCTCCACTGGGCTGCCAGAGACCGCAAACTGGTTAGGAGTCATGGCGGACTGTGTTTCCCCCAAAGTGGTTGCCACAGTGTTTCCGTCCCACGAGCCCTTCTTAGACTTTGATAACCCTCCTATCAAACCTGGAGGTCTACCTTCCCTTGAATCCAGAAGCTCTTCTGACTGTGGCAGAAGGAACACTATGACTTCCACGGTAAAGTCATGAAAGGTGATGCAATTTCTGGTTGGCTTTCTTGGGACGCAGACAGCTAGCGCCCACCTGCCGTGCTGTGCAGAGGCCCAGGCAGACCCGGGGAGACGCCATGCGTAGTTGTTCTGCCCCATGGCGCTGGGGTCCCAGTCGACAGCCAGCATGAAATGCCACACCTGAACAAGCCCTCAAGATTCCAGTCCTCCACTGGCATACCCCAGTCTTGGAGTCTTCCAGCTGAAGACCCCGGAGCAGAGACAAGCCAATCCCTCCATGTCCTGCCCGAATTCCTGACCCACAGAGTCTGGGAGCCTAACAAAATGGTTCTTGTTTAATGCCGCTGAATTTGGAACCGATCGTTGTGTGGGAAGGGATAACAGGAGAACGGCATGGGGGGGCATGAAGACGACGCTGCGGGGGTAGATCTGGCTAACTGGAAACGGGCTTCGAAGATGAACGGACGACTGGCAGGACGGCGTGCTGGAGACTGACATGGGAAACCCAGAATGGAAAACACAAAAGGCCGTCCTTTTGGCTTCATGCATCTTGATTGTGAGGTGGTGGCTAACACTCGCATGGGCGGTTTGGGGAAACGATGTCTTTTGGAGAGTCGTCAGCCTGTGGGTATCATTAGAGCCCCGGGAGGGAGGAGCCCACCCATGGGAGGAGCATCAAAGACTGGAGGAAGGAAGAGAATTCAGAACGGGGCTTTGGGAGGGAGGACGCGCTCACACCTCGGGAGCAGGGGAGAGAAGGTGGAAATCCAGATGGAAGGGTCAGCATCTCGGGAGCAGGGGAGAGAAGGTGGAAATCCAGACGGAAGTGTCCCTCAGCTGCAAGGAAGGGCACGAACTTGAGGGGTTCACCTCATGGAGATGCTGGGAAAGAGGCTCCGTCCTGCACTGTAACGTTGCAGAAGCCCGGGGGCACCTCCCGCAGGGGCAGCAGGCAGCAAGCTGAATAGGCAGAGGCCCCCAAGGATTTCTGGTCTCCTCTGACCACACAGGATGAGGACTGGGATCTTGGGTGGTGAACGGGCTTCTTACACCTCGCACGCTGCTTCCGAGATACACCCGTGTCCTAGAATGTGTCTTCACCGCGTTCTTTTTTTTATGGCCAAATATTACCCCACTGTGTGGATCACAGTACGCTTTGTTAACCCTTTCGTGAGTTGACAGACATTTGGGCTGTTCCCGTGTTCTGCCACTACATGAACAATTCTGCTGTGAACATTTGCATACGCTGGTGAACATTTTGTGCATACACTGGTCTGTTTTCTCAGGTGCACGCCTAGGAGAGAGATTTCTGAGTTGCAGCATAACGCCATGGCTAACTGTTCCAGGAGCTGCTAGACTGTCCTCCAAGGCCACGGCGCCATTAACAGTCCTTCCAGCAACTTCTGAAGGTTCTGATTTCCTTAGATCGTTGCCAACACTTGTTATTGTCTATCTTTTTTTAATTATTATTATTGGAACATCCCAGTGGGTGGGAAGTAGTAACTCCTTGTGGTTTTGATTACGTTTGTCTAACTAGTCTAATGACTGACAGGCGCCTTGTTCCGTCTTTATTGGCCATTAGTGTATGAAATGTCTATTCAGAATTCTTGACCCCCCTTTTTTAAAAAATATTTTATTCATTTATTTGACAGAGAGAGAGGTCACAAGTAGGCAGAGAGGCAGGCAGAGAGAGAGGGAGAAACAGTCTTCCCACTGAGTAGAGAGCCCGATGTGGGGCTCGATCCCAGGACTCTGAGATCATGACCTGAGCCGAAGGCAGAGGCTTAAACCACTGAGCCACCCAGGCGCCCCCTTGCCCCCTTTTAAATTGGGCTAATTATTATTTTTGCTGTTGAATGCTGAGGGTTTTTAGAAATCTGTGCCGGATACAATGTATCGGACAATCTGATTTGCAATTGTTCTCTCCCACGCGGGGGGCTGTCTGCACTTCCTTGAAGGTGACTTTTGAAGCGCAGGTCGTTGTCAGCTTCCAGGAAATTCAATTTGCCTATTTGTGCTTTTGTCACTGTGCGTTTTCTGTCACATCTAAGAAGGCTTTGCCTAACCCGAGGCTGTAAATATTGGCTGCTGTGTTCTTCTGAGACTTTTATAGTTTTCAGTCTTACCAGTAAGTCTTTCATCCGTTTTTGTGTTTGGCTGGGAGGGAGCCGTCGGCTTCGTCTTGGCGTGGGGGCACCCGGCTGGCCTAGTGCCCTCTGTCTGTGCCAACACGGAATCTTCACATCCACCTTACGCTAGACCTGGATCATCACCTCTATTGTGCAGTGGGGTAAACCGAGGCACAGAGTAGTTAAATAACTCGGTGGAAGTCAGCTCATGGTGGGCAGAGCCTGGAGCCCAGGCTCCGCGGCCGCACAACGAGCCTCTTTAAATGCAGGAGCCCGTGGGTAGGCGGGCGTGAGAGCCTATTCCTTACCCCACCGGCACAGACTCAGTGGCTGCTTCTGCCTCCCACGAGGGCGGGTGCCGGATGGCCGGGCTCCCTGCTTCCACGGAGCCTCCGATGCAGGGAGCATGTCCACGGGAAAGTCTCCAGTCAGATCTTCCCGTGGGTGGCTCTGTGGCCTGGGAGATGAGGGCGTGGAATGGCTGTAGTAGGGTTTGGGGCTGCTGAGAAGGCCCCCAGCCCCAGGGGCGCCCCACATATGGGGTCTTTAGGAAGGAGACTGGCCGCTGTGCCCAGGTGCCCAGGCATTGATGGGAACAAAAGAGGAGCAAAGCCTCCACCTATGGCATTGGAGGGAGCCCCGTAACACAGCCCGTGAGTAGGAGACGGACGCCCCGACTGTGGCCTGAGTGGGGCCGGGGGCGGGGCTCAAGCAGAGGGACCCCTCCCTGGCTCTGCCCTCCCCATCCCGCTGCTTCAGAACTGCCCAGAAGACCGAAGATCGAGTTGCCCAGCTCAGTCTCGTGTGGGCCTGCAGTGGCCGTAGGGCTCCCTCCCTTTGTCCCTTTGTGGATGGGCTAATCAGAGGCTCCTCCCCGGTCACCTGGCACCTGGCGTGGCTTCGCGCCCCAGGGCAGCCCGAGGCCGGAGTGTCCCTGCTTCAGGGCAGGTGGCCTTTCACGGTCGGCGCTCCCTCCCTCTGAGACGAGCAGGTTCCTTCCAGCTGGCATCTTCAAGGACAAGACAATGGCGGCGGCAGGATTGGTGGGGCTTGGGCAGCCTCGCCCCTCCTGGCCAGGGCTCGGGGCCGTGACTTCCCTAGAGGGTGGTTCCGGGCACCTGCCTCACCATAGACAAGCTTCGTGGCCTTTTTCATGCCTCAGTTTACTTTTCTCCTCCACCCAGTGGGACCAAGAACAGTGCAGACCAGACAGGACTGCTGTTTGCGGTAGGTCAGGAGTCCCCGTGAAGCTCAGGGCACAGGGCCCGCCGGGGGTCACACGCGTGTGCACGGAAGCGGTGGCTGCTGCTGCTGGCATCTATGCAGACGGCTTCCTGCTCCAGGCATGAAGGCGCCTGGGGACAGCCAGCTCCGAGGTCCTGCCACTCTCTCTGCATCTCCCTGCCCACCTGTGTCCCCAGGGTGCCCGCAGTCAATCCTCCCACAGCCAACCGGTTTTGTGGTTTTACCCGATTCCTTCACGGATCAGTTCCCGAATCTGTTCGGCTTCATTCAGGAGGCACCAGACTCCGGCTTCCCAGTGACTGTGACGGGAGCCTCAAGTGTCCCAGCCCGGCCTGGCCGATGGCTCATTCTTGTGGACCCGCCCGTGCCTGTGGCCCTGACAAGACGGGAGAAAGTCATAGGAACCAGTTTTGGGAAAGCTTGTACGGAAATGCATGTCGGTCCTCAGGACCGTGCAGAAAGCGGCCTCTGGGCTCCCCAGGATCTCCCAGATGCCCCCATCCAGCCCGGTCGGGGGCCCCCGAGGCCCCCCCCAGACCAGTGGTCCTGTGAGAATTGAACCCTTAAACATTTTCACTGTTTGGGGGAGGTTTTACTTAACACACAGTATTTGCTTTTAGTTTCCTTGCTTTGTCATCAGAGAAGACAGCATGCACCACTTTTTTTTTATTTAAAATCAATTTAATTAACATACGATGTATTATTCATTGCAGGGGTAGAGGTCAGTGATTCACAGTTGCGTAGAACACCTAGTGCTCGTTCCGTCACGCGTCCTTCATGCCGTCACCCAGTGACCCCGTCCCCCACGCTCCTCCTCTCCAGCAACCCTTGCCTTGTTTCCAACAATCCTCACTTTGTTTTCATCTTATTTTTCCTTCCCTTCCCATGTGTTCAACTGTTTTCTTTCTTACATTCTGCATAAGAGTGGAATCATATGGTATTTGTGACTTATTTCGCTCAGCCTCGTACCCTCTAGTTCCGTCCGTGTCGTGGCAAGTGGTAAAATTTCTTCTTTTTGATGGCTGCGTCCAGTTCCACTGTGTGTACATCACATCACATCTTCTATCCATCCACCTGCCGATGGACACACGCGTCATTGTTTTTGAAAATACCGAGGTCATCGCTGAGAAACCATCAAGTCAGTCGGGTCATCCCCTCACCACCAATCTGGGTCTGCCCAATCACAACAGCTGCCCCCACTCTTCTTCCTCTCCCTCCCCTGTATCCCTCCACGAGGAGGTCATGGAGACATTTAGAAGAAGGAGAGGTACGAAGGTGGGTGAGAGGCAGGCAGACACTTTCTCTCCTTCTCTGGGCCAGTTTCCCTCCATTTGTAAAACGAGGATACTCATACTTGCTTAGAGTTCGTGGGAATCCAACCCGGGGCTGGCACGGCGTCTGGGGAGAGTCTTAAGAAAGAAATAATGATTGAAAAACAGGTCTGTGGAAAACCTGAGACCCCTCAAAAATGGGAACAGAATTACCACCCAACCCAGCAATGGCTCTTCTGGGTGTAGACCCCAAACTCGAAGACGGATGTCCAAACAGGTCTTGTGTGCAAACACTCACAGTAACATCATTCACAGGAGCAGAGGGTGGGAACTGCCCAGATGCACAGGCGCGTAAAGAGAATTCAGTATGCCCACACGCTGGAATACTGTTCTGCCGTTAAAAAGAATGGGGACCTGATCCGTGTCACAGAATGGATGACGTGGACGTGTTAGGCGGCTCGAGGAAGCCAGACCCAAATGTCACTTATTGTACGTGGAATGTCCAGAACGAGTCAATGCACAGAGACAGAAAGCAGATGACAGGTCGGGGGGGGGGGGGCAGGCCAGGGGGGTGGATAATAGGGAGTGAATGCTTAGTGGTTATGGGGTTTTCTTTCGGAGTGATGGGAATGTCCTGGAAGAAGTGAGTGGCGCGGCTAATGCTGTGAATGCACTAAATGTCACTAAGGGCAAATTCTGTTGTGTGTATTTTACCAGAATTAAGGGTGGGGGTGGGGAGAAATGAACAGAGGTGCTGATGGTACCCTCCTTCCCAGGCTGTCTGTGCTCTGCTATCCTGGGCTCGTCTCAGGGCTGGGGGAAGCCAGGGGGAGCGCCTCCAAGACAATCAGGGGTGGAGGCTCAGAATGGGTCCCCCTTCAATGTACCAGTCCCCCCAGGAGCCGCCCCTGCCTTGCCCTACTGATGCCCCCCAGCCTCCTCTCAGCGTCTCGGGGAGTGACAGAGCCCCCCCCCACTACTCTCACACATGGGAACACCTTCTTTGCATTTGGGGGACCACCTCTGAAGCACCCCGAGTTCTGACAGAAAGCTGGACTCCACGCAGAGCTGCTGAGGCTGGTCCTGGGGAGGCTGAAGAGGCAGAAACAGAACGGATGGGGACGGGAAGTGGCCTCTGGAGGGTACACCCCCTCCTGGATGCTTCTCAGATGGGTGGCTTCACCAGGAGTTCTTCACATCTCAGATTTGGGGGACGTCCATCCGTCCCTCTGACCGCGCCGCCTCCCTCCCCACTCCGCACGCATCTCAGGGGGACGTGGAGTCCCGCGGGGCAAAGGGCTGAAGGGGGAGAAGCTCGGGCTGCACCAGGGCTGGGTCATCCTTGGGACTGTGCCCACAGGTGGCTCTCCCTCTTCCGCTGAATCACACCAGGCTCCCACACAGCCACCGCCCTGTAAGGGGACTCCTGGCACCAGCCGCACCACCGACTTCACAGTAGCACTGGCTAGAGCGGGGGGGACCATCCTGGCGGAGAGAGAGCACGGGCGCTCGGGCCGCCCATCTGTGCCCCCGGCTGTCGGCTGGGGTCCAGGGCCCCCCAGCTGCTCTCTCTCTCCTTCCCCCTCCACGGAGTCGAGGCTCTGCACACGTCACCCCCACTCTGTGCGCACCCCTGGCCCCTCGCTCTGTCTTAAGCTCCTCTTTGGACTCATGATTTCCAAGCCTTTTTGCAAAGCGTCCTGCTTCAATGGATACATGTTATTTTTAATGGCGGGTCTCCCCTGGACTTCCTTTTGTTTATTACCTCCCTTTTGTTCCCCTGTGTTTAGAAGAAAATCCCCAGGATCGTCTCAGCCGGAGCAACCCGTGATCCCACATCCCTGGTTTGAAGACTCGTTTAGCACCCATTCCGTGCAGCACCCTGGCAGGCCCGGGGCCTCCAAGGACCGAGACAAACTGGTTGAAACCCTCAGGTCTTCGAGTCTAGTGAATAAAGTTCTTGGTGAAATAATAGTCGATAAAAGTCAAATGATGTCTTGTACGTGCCTGGCATTGTCTTCACCAATGAATGAATGAATGAATGAATGAATGAGTGAAATTCCCTAACAACTCTGACGCTTGGACTGTTTGATAGAGGAGGAAACTGAGGCCCGGAGTCTGGCGGTAACTTTCCCCAGTTCACACAGGAAGTGGTGGGGCTAGGATCTGCCCCGGGTGACCTTGACTGCCATGTTAGACCGTCTCCCATGGGGATGTCTCCAATCCTGGTCAGAGGGCTCCGGGCCAAACGGAAGGTCAGGGTCTCAGGCTCACAGACCTGTTTCCTCAGACCTTCTCTGGGGACACCTGTGGACAGGTGATACTTTCTCTGGGGACACCTTCAAGCTTGCCTCCAACCGCCGCCCCCACCGGTGCTCACCAGTTCACTCCAAGGGGCTTTCTGTGGATGCCAACTGGGTAAAGACACGGAGGAAAAGCCGAATGACTACCTCACAATCCACACCGCGCGGCAACCTCAGTGCTGTTGTCACGTGATCCTGTGGCCTGGAAGATGAGAATTGATTCGGTAAACTTGACAAAGAGACTGAAACAATGTGGCACGAGCCCAGATGACCTTGAGCTTCTCAGGGGATGTCTCCATGCCTTCTCCGTCGTGAGAGTCTCCTCGGGGTTTACACTTCGACCCTGGGATGAAGGTAACGACGCATCCTGGGTCCCAGTTCAGACGCCAACACCTTTTACCTGACCAGGAGTCAAACTCTTACTTCGCCTCCAAAACGGGAGATTTAAATGATACCTAAACTCGTTACTTTTTGGTGAGAAAGTTCCCCCCATTAAAAAGCTTTAATGATGAGACAAACACGAGAGATCCTGGACATATCATTTCTGGTTATATTTCATTTCACTAGGGGGGAGCGGTACATCAAATCTGGTGCCCTGGACCCCCCCAAAGGGAGTGCTGGGATTCCGTGATGCGCTCATTCTGCGATGCCGTCATCGGTAGAAACCGCATGCGGGGAACTTTCTGGGGAAGAGCTTCTCAAACTTCCATCTGCCTATGAACCTCCTGCAGATGCTGAAAATCCAGGTTCTGATTCTGTGGCTGGGGGGGGGGGGTGTCCTGGAACAGCACATTTCTAACCAAATGGCACCGGTGGTCCTGAGCCTGCTGGGTCTCTCTGACCCCTCAGAGCGGAACGTAGAAGAATTGCTGGCGCCAGACCATTAAAGGCATTGTCCTGTGCGGTAAAAATTGCACCTTGTGTGCGCTGACGTCGGGACTGGCCACAATGTTAATGACCGCAGTGACCCCGAATTGTATCCAAGACAGGCATTGGGAGAGAGGAGTCCTAGTAAAGGCAGAACGCCCAAGGGCAAAACAAAGAAGGCGTATCAGCTGATGCCTGTCTGTCCAGGTGGGGGGGACAGCTGAACACACCTAATCCCACGGAGGAATTGGGCATCCAGGTGGGCATAGCCGGACTGCCCAGGGTGGGCGGCTTCATTAGGAAGGTGGTATGTCCCCAACATCACACTCAGATCCTCCCTCCCTTCAACCATGTCCCCGTCGTGGCTTTCTGTAATTCTGTGACTCCCACTGCCACCCCAACCCCAAATTCAGACTGTCCTTTGATGTTCTGTCTGCAACATCAGATTACAGAATCATTGATCTGCTCTCACTGTCCTCTCTTTCGCACTATCCATCACTTAGGCATTTGTCAGATAGGAGATGGGGCTGGCTGGATGCTGGACCAGCTGAAGTTATTGGAAAATGATGCTTGAGGATTAAAAAACAGAAATTCTTTGTGTTTTTTAGTTGCATCTAACCCAAACGTTGCCAAGGTGGAGGCCGGACGCTTTCTTTAACACAGAAGTAAGCACTGATTGATTAATTAATTCCGTAAGTATTTATTGAGCACCTACTATGTGCTGCATCCTTTGCCAAGTGCTGGGGACAAAGCAGACAGGCCCCTGAAGCAGACAACAGATGAACACTCGTGGTCATAAAGACATGAGTATGGTGAGGCTAAGTGCTATGGAGGTAAAGGATGGGGGTGGGTGGGAGGCCCAGTGAGTGAGGGCACCAGGATACAGGGACATTGAGCTGTCCCTACAGGGTGGGGTGGGGGTCGGCCAGAGGAGTTTGAGCTCTGTCTTCATTGCTTCAGTCCCTCTTCTGGACTGGATTATGTCCTCCCCCCAAACCCACAGGTTGAAGCCCTAGCCCCCAGTGGAACTGCACTTTAAACAGGTATGTTTGGATACGGACTTTAAACAGGTAAGTTAGATGAAATGAGTCCTAAGAGGGGGCTGATCTGATGGGGCTGGGGTCCTTATAAGAAGAGGAGGAGACGCGGTGGGGGGGGGTACACGCACAGAGGGAGGGCAGTGTGAGGACACAGAGAGGGGACAGCCGTCTGCAAGGCAAGGAGAGAGGGTCTGGAGAAACCAACCCTGCCCACACCTTGATCTGGGACTCCCAGCCTCAGTAGTTTGAGAAAATTCATTTCTGTTGTTTAAGCCCGTCCCACCCCCTTCCCTCCCCCCCCCCCCCCCCAGTCCAGGGCACGTTGTCAGGGCAGCCCACAGACCACTGGAGCCACTCACAGCCCGGGGTAAATGCAGGGACGGCAAGTGTCTCGGCATGGCATGTGTTGTCGCAAACGGCTTCTCTGCGGGCCAGCGGCATTGTAGACCCCCAGTTGGTGCACCTGCTGGGTTCACATGGACCGTTCACAGGCAGGAAAACATTTTAGAAACGGGTTTCGTTTGGTTTGGTTTGGTTTACTCTTAAAACGACGCCACGGTGTGCTGGAGAGGATTCTAGAAATCCCAGGTAGCCCAGGATCCTCATAAGCAAAGCTCTGGCCAGGCGACCCTGAACAAGTCACTTAAACTCTAGGGGTTCCTTTGTTCTCTCCTAATGTGAGGGTGAAGCTAACGCCATGTTACAGTTCAGTGTGACCTGATTAATTTCCTGGCTCACTGCAAGGTTCCTTTTTCTCATGTTGCAAATTGCATCGGGGACATCTGGTGGCCAGCCTCTCCTGGGAGGAGCCCCTGCACGTCCTCGGGGACGTGCTCTCAGGCTTTGCGGTTTGGATGGGTCCCCGCTGAATCCCTTCGAGCCAAGAGCTTCTGTTGACGCTCAGCTTGATGGACCCCGACAATGTGTTGTGATACTGTGTCTAAAAAGAAATACATTATTTTGGTCTTTGTCCCTGGCTCCTGGCCAGGACTCCTAAACCCCTTTAATTTCCTAACTGATAAGAACAATGGGAGCTTCTTCCATTATAATGTTTGGTTTCTGCCCGCTCCTGAAACAGCTCTGGAGCGATTAAGGGAGCATCTTTTGTGATGCCTAACAAGCCCCTTGCGACTACGACACATCTTTTTATCTTAATGAGGTGGCTTTTGGGAAGCACCTGAAGATGGGGGGCTGATTGCCAGAGGAGCCCAACATGTAATTAGAGAGTTGGGACTCTTAGCACCCCCTCCCCCACCCCACCTCTGGGCCAGGGAGAGGAGCTGGAGATT
Organism: Meles meles; assembly: GCF_922984935.1. Classification (NCBI taxonomy): domain Eukaryota; kingdom Metazoa; phylum Chordata; class Mammalia; order Carnivora; family Mustelidae; genus Meles; species Meles meles. The sequence goes on along the minus strand of NC_060086.1, from coordinate 3,243,454 downwards.
GACTTGATTGCCAAGGGCAATGACTTAATCAGTCCTGCTTACCCAGTAATGCCTCCATCAAAACCGTACCCCGAAGGGTTTCAGAGAGCGTGGGATCGGTGAACAGCCCTCCTCTGTGATTTTAGCCCGAGGGTGGCCCATCGCAGCCCCACAGGGACAGAAGATCCCGCACTCTGGACCCTCTGGACCTCACCCTCTGCCTTTCTCCCTGTGGCTGTTCATTTGTGTCTTTAAACTACCTGGTGTAGGGGCGCCTGGGTGGCTCAGTCAGTTAATGTCTGGCTTTGGCTCAGCTCATCGTGTCAGGGCCCTGGGCTTGAGCCCCGGGTCAGGCTTCCTGCTTGGTGGGGAGTGTGCTTCTGCCCCCCCCCCCCCCCCCCCCCGTTCATGTGCTCTCACTCAAGTAAATCAGTTCTTAAGAAAACAAAAAGACTTTTGTAATAAATTGATAACAATGAAGAAACGGTTTCCTTGGATTCTGTGAGCTGTTCTAGCAAATTTTTAAACCTGAGGAGGGGGTTGTGGCTGGGACTAGTGACTGGTGTCTCAGGGTGGGGGTGGGGGTCTGGTGGGGTGGGGGGGATGGAGTCCTGTGGGATGGAGCCCTTAACCTTGGGGTTCTGTGCTGACCCTGGGCAGTTCGTGTCAGAACTGAGTTAAATTGTAGGACACCCAGTTGTGATGTGCCAGGAATGAGAGAACCGCTTGCTGTAGAAAAGCCCGCACATCTGGGGTCAGAAGCCTTCTGAGTAGAGGAAACCACTTTCCTTCCGTGGGTTTGGAGCAGATGCGCCCCTTGCACTGTGACCACGGCTCCACTAGAGGTCGCGAGAGAGCACTAGCCACGGGTGTAGACTCCGCCTTTCCAAACAGGGCTACTAAGTAGCCATAGGAACTTACAGAGTCACTTCAACAGCTCCGAAGTTGCATTTAAAGTAGAATGTCTAGGGGCGCCTGGGTGGCTCAGTGGGTTGGGGCCTCTGCCTTCGGCTCGGGTCGTGGTCCCGGGGTCCTGGGATCGAGCCCCGTATGGGGCTCTCTGCTCTGTGGGAGGCCTGCTTCCTCCTCTCTCTCTGCCTGCCTCTCTGCCTAGTTGTGATTTCTCTGTCAAATAAATAAAATATTAAAAAAAAAATAAAGTTGAATGTCTAGGCTCAGAGGCATGGCTGAAAAATAAAGGGAGGGGGAGATCCTTGGCACCTGGGAGCAATGGTGCTCACGCCTTAGCACAGCTGGTTCGAATCTCCTGGAAGGCTTGTTAAAACACAGGACTCTGGCCCCACCCCTGGGGGTTTCTGGCTCAGGAGATCTGGGGTGGGACCTGAAACTGGCATTTCTGTCAGGTTCCCTGGGGATGCTGCAGCGATGACCCTAGGGTCACACGTTGAGAACCTCCGTGCTGGCCTTGGAGATAGCCCCAGATCCAAGATGGGGAGGGAATGATGGAGAGCTCTTCCTGCCCAGAGGGATGACAGGGGAGTCCCCATGCCATTGAGAGTGCGGTCTCTCCATTATCACGGGCAAGGTCAGAGAAGGCAGACGGAGCCAGGGGGACATCCCTGCCTTGCCTTTTCTTTGGGGCATGGGAGTTTCATCTCAGGACCGTGCTTTGAGACCGAGGCACGTGACCCGCCCGCACTAGACCCCACCGTCATGACTGGTCTGAATCCTGTTGCTGCCGGGGCAGAGACAAGGGAACTGGAGAGAGAGAAGCTGGTGCTGGGTACAGGGTGCCGGGGGGAGGCCACTTGTGTGCCCACCGCTCCGCGGGGCGAGAGTTCATGCTGGGTTGAAGGGACTTTGCAGGAGGTTTTGTTGAAAATCATTCTCTGAAACATAGATAGCACCACCATGGAAAGTGTGGGTGAGGAGAGAGGAACGCTGAGGGGAGGACTCCTGGGGGCAGGCGGGGGGGGGGGCAGGGAGGGAGGGAGGAAGGAAGAGGGGGGGAAGAAAGCAGGGAAGGGGAGGGACAGAAAGAGAGGGAGAGAGACAGAGAGACAAGAAGAGAGAAAGAGAGAGAGAGCAGGGGAGGGGGAGTAGAGAGAAGACACAGAGTTGCTAGAGACGGTGTTGGGTAGGAGGAGGGGTGAGAGGAACAGCTCTTTAAGGCATTTGAGTAGAATATGAAATTACGGTCATAAAATGAACAAGATCAAATCTTAAAAACCAAATGAAGCCCTTCCCATAACTCAGATACCTTACAGAGTCACACTGTCGTTACAGGAACCTAGCCGGTCAGGGGACTCTCCAGAGCACAGTTTTTGGGGAAATGAAACCTTTTCATGTTCATCCCCCAAAGAGTCAAGACATCTTAATGAGCTACTCACAATCATATTGGCCATATTACCTTGGGGTCTTGTTTTTCTTGAATGACCCAAGGAGGATCCTTGGCTGGCTCCCCACCAAAGCACAGGTTGGTTCAGGTTGGAAGATCGCTCTGCCCACAGGCTGCCCCATTCATCCCTTAATATTCTTCCTATCGTGGACCCCAGCTTGGTGCCTTGGGCTGTCCCATGCTGTCTGGATCATGGGATGGCATCCTTCTAGAATCCTGTCTGCTTTTTGCCCCCCCCCCATCCCGCAGCATTAAAATAAATTATGCGGTAAGTATATTAGTAAATGCAAGAACTGGTGTTTTCCTAAGAAAATGAAATTTACAGTATCCATGGGAACGATTATTATCAAACACTTAATGGCTTTATAAAAAGAAAATGTAACCAAATGCCTGTATAGAAGAAGGCACAGTATTAAATTGGCTCACCAGAGGGCTCTAGCTTTGAGCATATCCAGCAAGACTTTCATTAAGCAGCAGCGGCGTTCGCTGGGAGTTTTCACTAACCAGAAGTTTTATTTCAGTCCTCGACTCTTTTGGAGAAAAGGAAAATAACGTGAAGGCAAGTTCTAATAAAAATTCATTCCAGAAAGCCATTTCCAGGAGCGATCTTGGAGGGCAACCCAATCTTTTCTTGTTCTACTTCTGCAGGTAAAAACAAGGCAAGGACATTGTCATGGAATGGTGGGAAGACCAGTCCACCTGGAGACACAGGATGGTGGCCAGTGTCTACCGAACCCGCCTCCTTCCAGCCTCAGTTTCCCCATCCATGACATGGGGGATGGATTACATGGTCTTAAGGCACCATAGGACACCCAGCAATTTCAGGATGACGGGTGCAGGGTTGAAAATGGCGACCCCTTGGAGAACTGGCTGATTCTGTGGAGGCAAGACATGTATGAGATGAGCCTAAAGCCTCTTCTTCTGGCAGAAAGGAAAGAAATGCTACAAACAAACACAAAACCCCTAACAATGGGGGTAAGCCACAAGGTCCACAGAGACGAAATGAAAGAGTTCCCAAAGTCCAAAGCTGGAACCGTTTGAGCAAGAAAATAAACAAAATAGTACCGGATTATAACACAAGCATCAGTTCGTACTGGTATACGTCAATCGACGGTTGAACTAACAATAAACGGGAGCGCAGAGCCAACTCTTCCGTGCCGAACTCCAAGTAACGTGTGCGCGTGCCCCATCCTCCAGAAGGGGCGCATAGCCCCCCACTCCTTGGATGTCGGAGCACTTGGTGACGTCCTTCCCAAGAGGAAGGGCCACTTGATAGGACAGAAACCTGACGAGGGTTTCCTCAGCCGATGACCAAGCTTAACGTCAACGGTGCTACGTCATGTTGACGATGTTCCCTTGATGTAACGTGGTGAGGGTCACACTTTATCCCTGGGCTTCTTCCGAAAACCCACAATGCCAGTCTAATCATGAGAAAAGTACAGACGAATTCCAACCGAGGAATGTTTGCAAAAATATTGACCGGTATTCTCGGAAACTATCAAAGTCGTCAAGACCAAGGGAAGTCTGAGGGACTGTCATGGCCTAGAGCCCAAGGATCCATGATGGGTAATTGTGATGTGGTCGGGGCGCCTGGGTGGCTCGGTTGGCTGAGCGTCCGCCTTTGGCTCAGGTCATGATTCCAGGGTCCTGGGATCGAGCCCCACATCTGGTTCCTTGCTCAGTGGGGAACCTGCTTCCCCCTCTGCAGGCCGCTCCCCCTGCTTGTGCGCTCTCTCTTTCTGTCAAATAAATAAAATCTTTAACTGTAACGTGGCATCCTGGATGCAATCCTGGGACAGGAGAAGGATGTTAGGTAAAAGCTGAGGAAATCTGAATGAAGTATGACCTTCAGGTAATCATGATAAGTTCGTCGTGGTTCCTTCGTGGGAACACGCGCAGCATTCTGACGTAGGAGGTTCACAGTAGGGAACCTGGGGGCAAGGGGATTTGCGAACTCTCTTGGCAATTTTATGAGAGATCTAAACTGCTCTGAAATGAAGTTCGTGTTTTGTTTTTTTTTTTAATTATTGCCCCGAGGGTTGGCAACCTTGCAGAAATGATTCAGTACAGCCGATGGACCGGTTCCGTCTAGGGAGACAGAACTGACGGAGGATTTACAATAAAAATGAGAAATTCGTGTTTCGTGAATCAGAAATCTCCTCCCCCCTGCCCCGGCTATCATGGCTCCCAGGCAGAAAAGGGTTAACTCACTAGCCCAGGTTGTCCAAAGCCTACTGCGTCCCGTCTCAGGACTTGGCCTTGACCCGCGAGGTAATGGCTAAGCCACAGACATCTTCTGCCTGCTAAGCGTGTCTCTGCCCACCTGCGGACCTGGGCCACACTCCATCAGCCTGACTTCGGCCGGGAGGGAGGCTGGAGACTCAACAGCCAAGGTCAGCCCTAGGGGTGCTTTACGCCTACGTGACCACCAATAAAAACACTAGATGCTGAGTCCCGAGTGAGCTTCCCCAGCTGGCGGACGTTCAGCCGGGAGAGCTGAGTGCTGTCTGCATGACGTCCCTGGATGGGAACATCGAAAAGATCGTGCCTGGGCTCTCCCTGTGTCCCATCTTCCTTTCTTGGTTTTCGTTGCATCCTTCCGCTGCAGTAAACTGAAACCCAGAGTGTAACAGGTCTTCTGAGTTTTGTGAGTCCTTCTAAACCGTCATCAAACTGGCTGGTGGTCTTGGGGACCCTGATACTGGAGGGGACACAGACTGAGGTCTCCAGCCTTCTTCATCTTCACGGATCTAAGAAGGAAACTGGCCATCTCCAGCAGGGGGGCCCCTGCGACCTGGGGATTGTTTGAGGATATAAATTGCCTGATCAATTAGCCAATTATCCGTTTCCCTCCATTAGTCCCCAATCAATACCCCAGAACTTAGAAAAGCACATACTCAATTTCCTCTTCCCTCCAGCTCCTAAAAGCCAGCATAATTTGGAGGAGATTTTGTCCAGTTTTAAAAAGACACACAAAAGAATTCAATCATTTTTCTACCTGATAAATCTCTGCTCTCCCCGAGGACATGGGCACAGTTGTCTCATCCCAGCACACCCGGCACGAAGTTCTCCCTTATATGCCCAGACAGGGCTTGGCTGGGTGGGCTGCCCCGGGCTTCTGGAGGCCTGGCTCCAGCCTGGAGAGCTGGGGGTGCCAGGGGGAGGGAGAGGGGACTGAAATTCTGAGAAGGACAGAAAACCACTGTAGAGATGGAGAGGATAGAGCCAAGCTGGGGACCAGGGCTGCAGTTCAGGGTTTATGGGCAGTCAGCCGTAGATGTTTCCATCAGCTTCTCCCACATGTCTGTAACAGGCAAGCTGCGGCTGAGGAAACTCCCACGTGGGTCGGAAGCCTGGGGTCCTGCAAGGAAGCAGGGTGCTGGCAAAGTGAACCACACCCCCTCCCTGTGGCCGGAGCCCTTCTTGGCATGGCTGGAGGACGTGACAGGTGCGCCAACCTTGTCCTTCTGTGGCCCAGACTTCCAGCCTCCTGGGTTGGGAGGAGCCCCTGGTTCTAGAAAGCCAGCTGGAGTCTGTAGTTGAAACAACCTGAACCCAAAGGCCTGGACGTGTCTTGGGGGTAGAAACATGGCGCCAGCAGTCATAGCAGACACCGGCCCATGGGGAGGCTGCTTCGAAGGCCCTGTCCCCAGAAACTTGGGTGTCACAAGTCAGTTTATCTCTTTGATCTGATCCGTTGGTCAAAGGCCATGAGCACATCTGGGGACTTGAGGGAGCTGAAGGGAAGAGGGAGCTCTTGGGCTGGGAGGGAGGAAGACCTCTGGGCAGGGGCCCCGGGTGGCCTGGCTACCGAGGCATCGCCCTGGTGACCTCTGGCTTGTCAAGCCCAGGAGGCTGGAGCTCCTTGGGGCTTTCAAACTCCAGGTTCTGCCTTGGGACTGAAGAGGAATCTTTCCAGCTGGGTTTAAACACATTAATTCCCAAATGGAGTTTGGCTCTCTTGCTATTTAAAAACCCTATTTGGTAAGCACTTCACAGCAATAGCTCTGGGAGAGAAAGATTACTTTGCCATTAGCCCGGCTTAGAAGAATGCATTGTTATTCAAACGACCATCAGAGAGAATTCAAGTGGGATGTGGGTTTCCAAATCCAGGTGAGAACCAGTCTGCCGCTGTCTGGGCTCTCCCACCTCTGGGGACAGGAGGAGTTGGGGGCCTGGCTCCCCGTCAGCCGTGCTCCTCAGACCTCCCCACGCTTGGGGATTTGGGGGAGGCAGAGCAAGCAGGGCACTGACCATGGGAAGAAACCAACCAAGGCAGTCTGCTCTGCTTGCCTTGGGGCCGAAACAAGGTTAGAAAGACAAACCTGAGAGCTACAGCCTCCTGCCCCCTTCTCCCCACGGACCTGACCGGAGAGCGCTGGATCCCACCTGAGCGTCCTAGCCGGGCTCAGGCCATGAGCACCCTCCTTGGGACTAGACTGAATTTACCCAATTACTGAATTACTGAATTTACCGAATTTGCCAGACTAGTTCTATTTGGACCGACCTGAGCTTCAGTGTAGAACGGGAAGGGTTTTTACTTGGTTTTTGGTCGAAGGATGGTAGAGGGAGGCAAGAAAAGGATAGGTAGGCACCCTCGTGATAAGTTTTCCTATTTGCTCTTTGGAAAAAATCAGATTTTTTTTTTTTACATCGACACAGAGCAAATAGAACTGTGACATGTTTTGTAATTTATGTAGAAGCCACGTCATGGGCTCCTGAGAGCCTATCATATTTACTCTGATTACAGGTTTTTCTGTGTGTGAGGAAGCCCCTTCTCCCACCACCCCGGTGACCTCAGTTTCTGACCATAGGCCCCCACCATGTTTGCCACGTGCCGGGTGGTTCCTTTTCCAAATTGTCGTCGTTGCTTTCATACATTTGGGTGCTCTGATGTTGGTACCTATATCTTCATTATTATGTTTACCTGGTAAATTGATCTTTTATCCCTCCATAATGTCCTTCTTTGTCTCTTGTGGTGGATTCTACTTTGGCTTATGGCCAATACTGTCTAATACAAATCTGGCCACCTGTTCTCCTTCAGTTGCCGTTTGCATGGAAACATTTTCCCCACCCTTCTACTTTCTGCTGCTGTGTATTTTTACAGCCAAGGTGAGTCTCCTGGATATTTATAATGGCATCTTATTTTTAAAAACCTACTGAGCTAATTTTGGCCATTCTAACTGGTGTATGGTTTCACTTATTTGTGGAGCATAACAAAGAACATGGAGGACATGGAGAGATGGAGAGGAGGAGGGAGTTGAGGGAAATTGGAAGGGGAGGTGAACCATGAGAGACTATGGACTCTGAAAAACAACCTGAGGGTTTTGAAGGGGCAGGGGGTGGGAGGTTGGGGGAACCAGGTGGTGAGTATTGGGGAGGGCACGTATTGCATGGAGCACTGGGTGTGGTGCAAAAACAATGAATACACTAAAAAGAAAAAAAATAAAAACAAAACAAAACAAAACCTACTGAGCCATGCTTTTTTGTAAATGCACACATTGCAGATTTCTTTATTTTTTTCCAGGTTTCCTGAGGTATAGCTGACAAAGAAAATTGTAATTCTATTTAAAGTGCATGATACGATGATTGGATATACACATACATCATGAAATGATTCCCACCATCTAGTTAATTAACATGTACATCACTTCACATACTTTTGTGCGTATGAGAGAAATATGCCAAAAAAAAGCACTCTAGGATATCGCTTATACATGGAGTAAATGAACAAACAAATAGTTGAACTCATAGAAAGAGAAAGTAAAATCGTTATTTCCGGGGGTTGGGGAGTGGGAGAAATGGGGAGAGTTTCATAAAAAAATACAAATTTTCAGTTATAAGATGAGTATGTTCTATAGATATAAGTTATATAAGTTATAAGTTATAAGACGGATAAGGTATAAGATGAATGCAGCATGGTGAAAATAGTTAAGGATGCTATATTGTATATTTGAAATTTGTTAAGAGAACATATCTTAAGTGTTTCCACTCTGTGTCTTTTTCTTTTCTTTCAAAATTCACTGTATGTCTTTTGTTTGTTTTTTAATCCATTTACATTTAAGGTAATTATTGATAGCCAAAGACTTACTATTGTCATTTGTTAGTTATTTTCTGTCTTGTAGCTTTTTTGTGACTCTTCTTCCTCTTACTGCTTTCCTTTCTGTTTCATTGGTTTTGTGGGGGAAAAGGTATTAACACTCTTTGACTTTTTTCTTTTTCTTTGTATATCTTCTACATGCATTTTTTTTTTTTTTTTGCTATTACCATAAAGCATCTTACAGTTATAACAATCCATTTTAAATTGGGAACAAGTTAATCATATACCAAAACTCCACTCTTTTACATCACCCCACCTCCTTCCATTTTGTTATTGTTGTTATAAGTTACATTTTTACATATCTTGTATCCACGGACATAAGTTTGATAGTTGTTTTTAGGCCTTTATCTCTTAAATTCCATACCAAATTTAAAAGAGCTTTATATGCTGATATTATAATATTACAGTATTCTGTATTTGTATTTGTCTATATATTTATCTTTACCAGTGAACTTTATATTTTCAAATGCTTTCATGTTTTTGTCTAACGTCTTTTAATTTCAATTTGCAGGAATGTGTTTAACATTTCTCGTGAGGCAGGTTTAATGAAGATCAACTTCCTCGACTTTTGTTTATCTGGGACAATCTATGTCACTTCATTTTTTAAACAAAGTTTTGTTGGATATAGTATTCTTGGGATACAGTATTCAGTTTTTTTCATTCAGTACTTTGAATATATCCATTGCCTTCTGGCCTATAATGTTTTTGTTGAAAAATCCACTGATAATCTTTTTTTTTTTTCTTTAAAGATTTTATTTATTTATTCGACAGAGAGAAATCACAAGAGAGGCAGGCAGAGAGCGAGGAAGGGAAGCAGGCTCTCCGCTGAGCAGAGAGCCTGATGTGGGACTTGATCCCAGGACCCTGAGATCATGACCTGAGCTGAAAGCAGCAGCTTAACCCACTGAGCCACCCAGGCGCCCTCCACTGATAATCTTATAGGAGATTGCTTATACAAGATGAGTTGCTTTTCTCTTACTGCTTTCAATATTCTCTCTTAGTCTTGGACTGTTGACAGTTTGATTATGTGTCTTGCTGTGAGCCTCTTTGGTTCATCTTCATTGGACTCATTTGAGCTTCTTGAATTCAGATGTCCATTTCCTTCCTCAATTTGAGAAATTTTTAGGTCTTTTTTCTTTATTATTTTTTAAAATTTTTATTTATTTACTTACTTGACACAGAGAGAGAGAGAGAGATCACAAGTAGGCAGAGAGGCAGGCAGAGGCTGAGCAGGGAGCCTGACGTGGGGCTTGATCCCAGGACCCTGAGATCATGACCTGAGCCAAAGGCAGAGGCTTAACCCACTGAGCCACCCAGGCGCCCCAGGTCTTTTTTCTTTAAATAAGTTTTCTTTCCCTTTCTCTTTTCTCCTTCTGCAACTCCCATATGTGTTTATTGGTCTACTTGATGGTGTCCCATTAGTTCCCTCGACTTTCTTCACTCTTTTTATGATTTTTAAATTTTTGTTCTTTTGACTCAATAATTTCAAATGACCTGTCTCTGAGTTTGCTGATTGTTTCTTCTGCTTGATCAAGTCCCATGTTGAATGCCTCTAGTGTACTTTTCAAGTCTGTTGTTGTGTTCTTCAGTTCCAGAACTTGTTTATTTTTTTAAGTTTCTGTATCTTTATTGATATTCTCTTTTTGTTCATGCATTATTTTCCTGATTTCATTTTGTTGTCTGTGTTCTTTGTAGAGTATTAAGTTCTTTAATATAAATATTTTGAATTATTGTCACATAGATCTCCCTTTCTTTGGGATTTTTTGTCACAGAGATCTCCCTCCCTCCCTTTCTCAAGATTTATTTCTGATCCTCTGATTGGGGCATGTTTCCTTGTTTCTTCATGTGCCTTGTAATTTTTCTTTTTTTATTTTCTTTTTCTATTCCCCCCCCTCTGTTTCTATCTTTCTTTTCTTTTTTGCTGTATTTTATGCACTTGAATAACAGCCACCTCTCGAGTCTGTACGGATTGTCCTTGTACAGGGAAGGCACTCAAGCTTCAGCTTGGCTAGAGATGCTAGGGACCTGCAAAAACCATCTTGGAAGGCTGCATAACATCTTGGGGTTCCGCGTTTCCTACTTAGAGTCTTCCTGGTGTTTTTTTCCAGGAGCTCTCCTGATCCCTCTGGTGTCTGTCTGTCCTCCTGCAGGTTATCTGGTGGTGTGCAGGAAGACTTCTGGGATTTTTTGTTGTTGTTGTTGTTGTTATCAGTGCCCCCAGGCACCCAAAGTTCCTGGGTCCACTCAGTGCTCCAAGTCAGGTGAGGCAGACACCAGTCCCGTGGCAATCCTTCAAAACATCAGAATACCAGACATATACCTCCGTATGTCTGCTCTCTTCCAACAGAGAATTCATGAGTGGAGTGCCTTCTCCTGATGGCCCTGAGCCATGAGGTCTCTTCCTGTGGTGCTGCTGGCCTTATGCTAGAGTTATTCTCCCCCTGCTCTCCCGCCTCTCTCAGCGGCTTTCAGGTATCCAAAAATTCTAGTTTCATCAGAGCTCTGTGTGACGCAGAATTTGTTTCTGTGGTTTGTTTGGGAACTGTGTGTAGTTACTGGGTAACCTTCAATACTCACACAATCCTGGCCAAGAGGATCTCTACAGGTGGGAACTCTGCCTCATGGAATGCTGCTGGAAGTTCCGGGAACAGACCGGACTGCTGAGCATGGTGTCTGACACGATGGGCTCCTCGAAGTGTGGTCCCTCACCTAGAAGCAGAATCTGATGCCCTCCTAGATCTACAGCATCAGCATCTACATTTGAACAAGATGGCTGGTGATCCTTCTCAGTGCAGACCGGAAACTGTGACAGAATTGACAGACAGATGGCCCAGTTACATCCAGGGAAGTGGCCACACGCCGCATGGGAAGCAAAGTCTCGTCTGGGGCTTGAGCAGGTGACCATACATGTCCCACAGGGCTGTTCGTGTGTTTCTTTGACTCCAGTCTTCAAGTGTTGGTAAGGCCTTCCCAGTGCTGCCAGATTAAAGGGTTCTCTTTCGAGAAAGTCCAACATTCACCCATTTAAATTAACCTAACTGTAGCTTTCCATCAAAGCGTCTGTCCAAAGGCAACGTCGTCATCGCTTTCCTTCCTCTGGTTTAAAAATTGTCGATAAACAGATCCCTTTCTCCTAGGTGGCCAAACAGGAGAATTTATCACCCCCTTACCTGAGAAAAGTTTAATTACTTGAGCTTGGAATTCCAAGGTTGTCTCAGTAATACAATTAATTTTAATCAGGAGTCTAAGTTTGTCACTCAATCCAATTATTCTCAATTAAGTGATTGTGTATTTCACTTCATTATCAATTGATTGGGATAACTTATTATCAAGTAAACTCAATATGTTTGAGATGATTTCATTAATCAGACAATGCTTGCCGTTCAAAAGCCACGGTTTTAGTGGGGGGGCATCATCTGAGTACTCTGAGCTGTCGTGAAATTGATCCAAACCGAAGATATTTATCCAATGCCTGCATGGCTTGGCAGTGTGCTGGGACTGTGGGGACAAAGGACAGCACAGAAGGCAAAGACGGTCCTCGGGGCCCTTATATGGATCTAAGATGGGCAGTGAATTCGCAATAACCACTTTGAAGGGTGGTACACGCAGGAAATACTGGGGGAGGGAGGAGGAGGACTAGTCCAAAAGATTTTGTGGAGGAAGCAGGACCCAAGTCTTTGGAAGGGGTGAGACCTTCTAGCTGTGGACATGAGGAACACTGGGGATGATTGTTAGACTCACCCCAAGCCTACTGAGTCAGGATCTATGGGGCATAGGTCCAGGGACCTGATTGTTATTAAGATAATTAACTTACGAAGGTGATTCATATGCACAGGAAGTCTGAGATCCACTGGCAGGGTGGCTAAGGGAAAAGCCTCTGACTCCAAACCTTGATATTACGCTTCCCTGTTTCCACCCACTGGATTTATGACCTTGGGAGAAATCACTGGTGTCTCTAGGTCTCAGTTTTCTCCTATTTAAAATGGGCACTAAATGCCTGTTTCATAAGGCTGTTGTAAGAACCGCATCAGACAGCTCAGGCCTGGGCAGAGCAGTGGCTCATGGAAGGTAGCCTGAGGAACACGGAGCAAGGGCTCCTGAAGCCGGAGGAACGTTGCAGGTGGGACATGACGGGAGCTCAGGTGCGGACGGCGAGGACCACCTCGGAGGGCCAGGACCTGGCCAGTGTGGAACAAGTAGGCGATCAACCATCCCAGTTTGCCCAGGCCTGGAGGGTTTCCTGGGGGTGGGACTTGCCTGGGCAAACTGGGGCAGGCATTCCCCCAAGCCTGGGAGCAGAACTTACACGGAGAAGTGTGAAGGTGGGGGATGTCTGGGCCAGATGGTGGCAGGGCTGCTCTCCCAGCCCAGTGAACCCGTCCTTGGTACGCATGACACTTCCCTTCCCATGTTATCTATACCCACAGCTTGTTCTACTACAGTGATGAGGAGATGCTCTTTGCTTGGGGTTTCTGGTTGTGTCTCAGCTTTGTGCCAGGTGGGGCTTAGCTCCAGCTGAAATCCCATCCTCTACTCAACCCAGAACACCAGGGGAAGGACAGACCAGTGCTGCTTTTAATCGTAGTGGTCACGCTGATGCCTTTCCAACACCTGTTTCCAACCTCCTCATCTTGCTTCCCACAATCAGGTCTCTCTCACAGCAAATGTGGCCAACGGCCCTGAGTCTGACCAATGCAACCCAAAATGAAATCTGTCAGCAGACTTTCGAGTAGGACATCTCTTGACAGAAAGAGACACATGTGAGCAGGGCTTTTTTTCTTATGTCCTTGGCTTCTCCCTGCTTCTCTTGTTTGGATGGTGATGTGAGGATGTGATGCCTGGAGCTGTGGCAGCTATTTTGCTACCACAAGGAGAAGGTCTAGAGAATGATAGAGATGTTGACTCAGTACTCTGAGTGGTAAAGCTCAGTAAAGCTCTTCAGCCATCCCTGAAGGCTCCTCCGCACAGGCTTTCTGTGAATCTAGCTACTGCGCTATGGTGTAAGTCCCCATTTGTCATGTGTTCTGTTGCGCGCAGCCCAAAGCATCTTAACGGATTCGTTCATTCATGCACGTGGGGGGCCTGCCCTCCCACAGACTGCTCCAGTCTGATGTGGTCTACTTAGATCACCTTAAGCCTGACCACTAGACACCATAGTCTGACCGCCTAAGCCTAGGATAGGGCAGACCAAGCACAGGGGAGAAGTTAGAGCTCTCATCCACTCTTGGTGGATTCCGGCTGGCCAGCACGTGGCTCCTGCCAACCCGTCCCCTAGGATGGCTGCTGTTCTGGTCCTCCCGCTTGTGGGAGTTAGGGGCTGGGAAACCACCACTGCCCAGTCGTCTGGCTATTGCCCCCTGCCCACCCCTCAGACATGATGATTCCTGTGGTCATCCCTGCAGGACGCCGTATGTAATCCAGCTTTGAACTGTGCCTCAGCTGGGGCCCCTGCCTAACTCCCACCTCCCCCTGCAACCCTCCATCCACTTCTCCACCCCCTCGACACTTGAGCCAGAGTGACCTACTTCCTAACTCTCACCAACCTGCTGCTTTCTGGTCGGTCCTACCCCTTCCCCATGCGTCTCCCTGTTCTCAGTTCATGACAAATGTATATTTCAAGGCCCTGTGTGAGCATCGCCTCCTTCCCAAGTCTTCCCTGGGCCTCCCAGCCCTGGTTGAGCCTCTCTGATGGGCTTGCATTCCAGGGGAAGCCGCCCTTGTTTTTGGCTGCCCAGACTCCTTCTCTGGTCGGAAAGTCACCTCTTCTACTGGGAAAATGCTCCCTCCTCCCCTCCTTTCCAGTCACGTGGTTCTGGAGGGATCTGGTGCAGAGTTCTTTCCTGCCTGGCCAGTCCGAGCCCTTCTGGGCATTTCTAATCTAAGTTGCGGTCAGAGAGTGTGGCTCCCCTGCTACAGAGGAAAACGAGGCAGACACCGTGGAGCAGCAGAACCGGAGACATAGTGAGAGAATCCCCAGGACATCATTACTGTCCTCAAATCCAGTCCTGCCTCACGTTGGCCGTACCCTTGCCCCTCCAAGTCTGGGAACCAGTTAATCCTCCTTTGTGCTTAAATTAGGCTGAGGCACGTCTGGGTCTCCTGCAACAGGAAAAGTTCTGACTAATACGTCTCCGTCGTAGTGTGCAACACTCATTTGCTTGTCTGTTCTTCTGGCCAGACTGGAAATTCGGGGAGAGCAGGGGCTGGTCCTCACAGACACGCCGTAAGTGTGTGTTGAATGAATGAGTGAGTGAACGAATGCTTGAAGAGAGCAACTAGACTTGAGCTGGCCTCCATGCACCTTGGACATGTGCTGTTAGAATTAACTGATTGATTGTCCTCCTGGGCAATCAATGGCCCAGCTCCATTGTCTCTGTGGCTTCCAGCTCCTGACTTGGCCCCCGACTCACTCACGGAGTCCCCAGCATACTCTGCCGTCAAGGCTGAACCATTTATAATAAAGATCATTCTGCACGGTGCTCTAAGCACTGGGAAAAAAGACTTGAAAATCAAAATAAAACACTTGACCACCCGGGGGCTTCTCCATAACAGTCTGGGTTTGCATACTTCTAGTGACAGTGAGCTCACCACTTGATAAGGCAATCTGCCCTTCTTAGGAACGTTCCGTGCTATTAAACAGTCCGTCCTTATATAAAGCTGAAAACTCTCTCTTGTTCGCTAATTTCTCCTTGGTTCTAGTTCTTTTCTGTGACTTTTACATTTTCACAAGTCAATACTCTTCTAACCTGAGCATCCCTGGGTTAACACCAGGCCTTGGGGAGGTTTGAGACTTTCCCATCTCTGGACATGCTTTGCTTTGTCTACATCCCTCTCAAAATGAGTCTCACTTTTGCCACTGCTCCCATCCCAGCCCAAGTTACCATCAGGTTACAATGGATATAATTTTTGCTGGAGGTCTCCCTCCCCTCCCCCAGGGTTTCCTTTATTCCTATAACCTCTCCTTCGTAACACAGTCATACCCGAGGCCTCCATTTTCTCAGGGGGAGACTCTCATGGGAACGGAATTTAGTACACTACCCTGTGATAGGAAAAAAAAACAAATTGCAGACAAAGTAAGACTCTCACCTCCTTCATTCTACAATCTATGCTTCTGTTAATGCAGCCTCAGTTTAATTTTTGCTTCATTTCTCTGTTTGTGGAGACCTATTCCACCTGAAGGAGGACACAGAGGGCAAGAAGGAGATGGGGGAGGAAGAGGAAGAGAAGGCCGGGCCACAAGAAGGGGAGAGGTGAATTTGTCACAGATGCATCCTCTCATGTGGGCACAAGCTGAGGTTTTTGCAGTGTTCCTGACCCAAGGTTCTCCAGGGGCAGTATCTGTGAATGCTGTCTTCACGTAAGCCTGGATTTTCTAACTCATACTGACAGGTTTCCTAATGGCATCTCATAGCAGTGAATCGGGTAACAGGAATTTGACAGCAAGCAGATAACCCCGACTAGGACTTGATTTCTAGTGACAGACAAAGAGTCACCAGAGAGAACCTGTAGGAGGGAAAATAAATTCAGGAAAATGCTGTTCATCTGCCTCCCAGTGAGGTTCCCAGGGACTGGCCCCCCCATCGCAGGGCAGGCGGCCTTCTGAGGACCGTCTCTGCTCCCTTCACGCCTCTGTCCCCTCATCCCCCTTCCCCAGGCCAAACCTCTGCCGGTTTGCTGTGGGGCCTCGGTTTCCACCACTGCCCCAGCGGAAGACAGCAAACGAGCTTGGTATGTGGCTCGTAGATCTAGAAGAGTGTGCTAGCCGGTTTTCCTCTGGGGCGGAGGAGAGCGAGGGTAGCGAGAGGGAGCTGGGACGGGGGCCCGGCAGGTGGGTTCAGAACGAGGGACAGCTTCAGGGTGGGAATGCGGATGGAGCCCACCACCTGTGGACAGCTGGTGCGGCTTTTCCGCCGACGTCCTCTCCCTCTGTCCTGTGAGCCTGGAGGCAGCGGGCAGGCCCATGGGTGTTCAGAGCGGCACTGGAAAGGAAAACAGCTCATCTCCACTCAAACCCTTCCCCCTGGGCGGCACAGTGGAAACGCATTGCTCTCTCTCGCCTGGGTGCGGGGTCTACTAGTTGTCTGATTGTGGCTGCCTGCATATGGCCGCCCGTGCTGTCTCTTGTCCACCAGGCGACCACCCGAGTGGTCCTCGAAAAGCACAACTGTACTGAACCCATGCCTAAAACTCTTCCGTTGTTCCCATTTCCTGGAGGCCAGAGTCCCAGGGAGGAAGGTTTGTCTGCGGCCAACCTCCGCAGCCCACGCTTTCACCACTCTTGCTAACAGCCAGCCTTTCAGCTGGGCCGAGCAGGACTTGGCCACCTTGACCCTGGACCCTGGACCTTTGCACATGCTTCTCCCGACATGTGCATCACCCTCTTCCCCCCACCCCCCCCTTTCCCGGTCACCTACTACCACGTGGCAACCATCCCAACGCTAAGTGGCTTAAAACAACAGGGGCGCCTGGGTGGCTCAATGGGTTAAAGCCTCTGCCTTCAGCTCAGGTCATGATCTCAGGGTCCTGGGATCGAGCCCCACATCGGGCTCTCTGCTCAGCGGGGAGCCTGCTTCTTCCCTCTCTCTCTGCCTGCCTCTCTGCCTACTTGTGATCTCTCTCTGTCAAATAAATAAAATATTAAAAAACAAAAAAACAACAGCAGCCATTTCCATGGCTCGAGAGCCTGCCCCGTGGGGAGAGCTCAGAGCCAACAGCTCATCTTCGCTGTGGGGCGTGCATTGGGGCGACTCACCCGGGACCAGAGGGGTCACCTTCAAGAAGGCGTGCTCGCAGGGCTGGCTGTCGGCGGGGGCTCAGCTGGGGCTCGTGACCGGGGCCTCACTTCTCCGTGGGCTGCTCGTGGGCTGCTCGGGTCATTTCTCAGCACGGTGGCTCGGCTCCGAGAGCAAGTTTCCAGAGCACCAGGCAGAGCTGTCTTGTGTTTTATGGCTTCAATGCAAAAGCCACACAGCATCCCTTCAACTACAGTTGCAAACCTACCGGGTTTCAGGGGCAGGGATAAGCTCAATTTCCAGGAGGGGTGAGCGTCCGAGCTGAGAGGAAGAAACGTGTGTGGGACGGGAGGTAACGCAGGCATCTTTGGAGCATAAACTCCCCAGCTCCTTTCTCTAGATTCTGCTATTCATACCCGTCATCAGCTTAAATGTCTCTTTCTCGGGAAGACCTTGATCACCTCAAAAGGGTTGGGTTGGGGCGCTTGGGTGGCTCAGTGGGTTAAAGCCTCTGCCTTCGGCTCAGGTCATGATCTCAGGGTCCTAGGATCGAGTCCTGCATCGGGTTTTCTGCTCGGCAGGGAGCTTGCTTCCCCCTATCTCTCTGCCTGCCTCTCTGCCTGCTTGTGATCTCTGTCTGTCAAATAAATAAATAAAATCTTAAAAAAAAAAAAAGAAAAACACAACGGTTGGGTTGTCTTTCTCGTGTGTGATCCCGACACCCTGCCCTTGCACCCTGTTAGAACACTTGCCACGCTCTAAGCGATGGTCGAGTATCCTGTTTTCTCAGCTGGACTGTCCCTGCCTGCTGGCTCGTTCTCTTGCTTCCTTCTCTCTGTTTGAAAGAGAAGATCCATTGATCAGACACCTGCCTCTGCCAAGCCTTGTGCACTACAGGATGTATTATTTCTAACCCTCAGAATGACTCCGCTAGGTATTAATTATTTCCTTCATTTTATACATGAGAGGAGACTCCGAAAAAACACGGCTGCAGAAGTGGCCGAGCTAGGGTTTGAATCAGGTCATCGAGCCGCGAAGGCCTGTGACATTTCCATTTCCTTTCCTTGCCTCTCTTGTGGTTTAGTGTGCATTTTTTGGAGAGACCGCTAACTGAGGTTGAATATTTTCTCGTAGGTTTTTAGACGGTTATTTTTCCTTTTATGTGAATTCTTCGCTCCTGCCTTTTATCCACGCACCTTTTTCTTACTTACGGCCCAGACTTCCATACAGAGCAAATTATTTTCGTTGTTGTATTTATCTTTTGATCTCACTCGGTTTCAGGCATGCAACGGTTTTACATTTTCACAGGGCCAAACCCCAAGGTGTCCTTTGGTGAATTTCTTTATCATTTCTCGAAAATCTTTTTTTTTTCTGATGGCATATCATTGAAAATTCCAAAAAATGCAAAAAAGGATAAAGCTGAGATACGATCGCCCGTAACTTTCCCACCCACCACGAGACTGCCCTCAGTGATATGATGGTGTATTTCCTTCCCTTAACAACAACAAAAAAAGAGGGGCGCCTGGGTGGCTCAGTGGGTTAAGCCTCTGCATTTGGCTCAGGTCACGATCCCAGGTCGAGCTCCGCATCGTGCTCTCTGCTTGGCGGGGAGACTGCTTCCCCTCCTCTCTCTCTGCCTGCTTCTCTGCCTACTTGTGATAAATAAAATCTTTAAAAAAATTAAAAATTAAAGAAATGTCATATATAAGAGAGTGGGTATGGAATGATCACATACAGCGTAAAGGCTATCAGTGAAACGAACAGCCATGTGGGCTGAACGGTGCTGCTAGGGCCTTCCTGATGTACGTCTCCTTGTACCCCTGCAAAGCAGCGACCCTCAGGTGTGTATGTCCACCACCCAGGTGAGGAAAGACAGCACTATGCACACCTTAGAAGCCCCCGGGTTGTCCTTCTCCAAGAACATGCCCCTTCCTACCCTTGCCGGCTGGAGGCAATCACCAACCTCAGTCTGTGCTCATCATTCCCACGTTGGTCCTCGGGTCTTACTCTCTCCTTACTTAGCATTCAACAATCCACTGTAAAGCATCGGCCATTTCCCCACTCTGTTTCTAACATTTGCTTCTTGGACTTGACCTTATGTTTTGGTGATTGACTTGTATAAACCGGGAAGGAAAGGGCGGTTCATCCATCCCCGTGTTGCAAGTGTCAGAGTCCACGGTCACACCACGGTGGGCCGCCCGCTGATGGCCGGCGGGCGTGTCCACGGTTTCCAACCTTGGGCTGTTCAGATCAGTGCCATGTGAACCTTCTTCCACAAGTCTCCTGAGGCACGGGTATGAAGTGTCCCTAAGGCGGGTGCACCTGGAGAGTGGCGCCGCTGGGTCATACAGAGGATATGCACGCTCAGCTTACTGACTAGAGCTGGCTTCCCCCGCCCCCGGGGGTTGGAGAAATTTGCACTCACCAGCCACAAACTAACTCACCGTCGCTGCACCACGTTATCACCCTTTGGTATCATTTAAGTCAAACTTCTTTGCAGTCTGGTTGCTTTGAAAGGTTTGTCTTGTCAATACGTTAAAATTGTTCAAGTGGGTATTTTATCAATTCCTGACCCATGATAAAATACTCCAGTATTGTGGATTCGTCAATTTTTCCTCCTAGAGCTTTTTTTTTCTGTTTTAAGTATTTCGAGTTTAAAATTGCCATATCTTGTTAGAGAATTGAACCTATCTTTGTTATGTAATGACCCTTTTATCTCTGTTAATGATTTTGCCTCAAATCCCATTTTAACTTACATTAATGTGGTTATTTTCACATAGCCTTGGGTTAGAATTTGCCCGCTACAGCCTTTTATCCAATCTCTTGAATTTCATCCTGTGTCCCGACGTTGTAAGTGTGCTTCCTGTAATCACGACGATCGCGGCCAACCTCTACTCTCCAGTCCCCACCCCGTGGGCAGCCCCCCGACATCATTCAATGACAGAACACCCGTTCACCTCTGGGTCGCTTGAGCCGGGTGCGCGGTCAGGGCTCCAAAGTGTTTGATGAATGAATGAGTGAAGGTATAATGTGAATTACACAGTATCGATGAGAGCGAAAGTATTCCCTTTCTGACAAAGGTGTTCGTCGTTAACAGAAGTTATCGTTTCCCAAGGCAGACTGATGCACGAGACTTTCTTTAAAATTAATTCACCGTTATTGGTCATACCTCCAGCTTCCAGGAGTGGAAAGAGGACATCTGCATCTCCGTAATGGGACCCACTGGCAAGACGGGCTCTGGCTCCAGTAGGGGCAACACTCGCCTCCCCCGCCCCCACCTCTCCTATGGTGGCCAGCGTCTGTCTTTGCAAATGCTCCAACTCTGGTCTCTTTGACTTGCTCTTGAGGAACTTGGAGCATTCGTCAGGTGCATCGGAGGTGAGGGGAGAACTGGGGCCATTGCTGAGGGTGGCGGGCGGCCTTTGCTACCTCGGCTCTGGGAACTGACTAGAAGCCAGAACTGCCCCGTGAGGACTCAGGCCTTCAGGGGCCAAGATGCACACCGGGCTTAGTCCTGAACTTTGCTGGTACCCCAGGGACCGTCGTTGACCTCCTCCGGGCCTCTGGAAAGGAGGTGGGACCATGCACTTTCGTTGGTCGGTTCTGAAAGGCCATGCTTTCCAGGCGCGTACGTGGCATGGCTGCCGAGGGTGGGGACAGCTTGGACGGCCCCAGTCCCGTCTTGGCCCAGAGGGTCCTGCGTTGAGATGGACAGAGCCCTCAGAGGAGAGCTTCGTCAGGCCAGTTCCGCTGTCGTGAGTCATGGGCTGCGGCGGCCCCGGTTGGCTCCTCTCCTCTGCTCCTGCGGGAAGGTCAAGGACTCCCGAGACGGCTGGTTTTCACGAGTTACTTCTCCTTCCAAAGGGCGTGGGTTCTCCATCCTCACAAGGTAGAGAGCAGCGGCCGAATGTCATAAACAGAAAAGAAATACGTTCCCTCTTCTTGGTTTCTCTTATGTTAATCTCTTTCTATCCTAAAATTTAAAAGGAAGCTACCAGAGCAGCCCTGAGGGTCAGCCAAGACCAGATACTATTACTTGGCCCCAATTTCCTGCTCTACGCCCCAAGCAGTGAGGCTGCTGAGATCAGCATATCCTTGAGCCAAAGACCATCTGGACCTTGTCCCCTTAGGACTTCACAGCTGGCGACGCCTGAGTGTCCCGCGCATGCGCAGGGCAGTAAGGAGGCCAGCAGGAGGCCAGCAGGGCGGTTGATCTGGATCTTGAGTTTCCCTGGAGGATGGGGGCGAGCCATGGATAGGGGAGGGAAAGTAATCACGAAACCAGCTCAACAGTCCAGCCTCCTCTTGTTCTTCTTTCTCATGGTTGCTAAAAAATTGTGACGAATCCTTGAAGCAAAGTGGATAGGAGAGGTGTCGACTGGGAAGGTGGTGGGGTGAGCGCCGTCTTCTTTAAGGTCTGAAGGTCTTGTTCCCTCCCCACCGAGGGGCTGGGAGCATGGGAAGAGCCCAGTAGAAGAGGCAAGTCTCGGGGCTCGTTGTCCATCTGGGGCTGCAAAGAAGCATTTGCATGGAGAGGCATAGAGTCTCAACCCCAGGGACCTCCACAATGACAGCAGAATTGCCGTATGCAAAGGTGTCCTCCTCCTGGCTTTCCGACCTCATGCTCTCCGGACTCCCTTTCCCCTCCCTGGCTTCCCCTCCTTAGCCCAGCAGACAGCGGCTCCTGCATGAATGGACCTCCGGACATGGGAGCCTTCCGTGCTCAGACCGGGCACTCTTGTCTCCGCCTTTCTCTCTAGAGATGACATCCTTTCCCTGGGCGGAATACCACTGGGGGCTGATGACTTCCAAATACATATATCTGGGTGGACCCAGAGCTCTGGTCTTCCCACTTGACATGGCCCCTGAACAGGCATCGAGTCTAACAGATGTGAAGTGGAGATCTTGGCTCCCACCCAGACTCCCTCTTTCTGTTCCTTTCTTTCCCATCTCCACGGAGGCAGCAGTATCCACCCAAGGGTTCATGCCAGAACCCCATTTTCTTGTTCTTCCTCACCCCGATCATCTGTCCACACTCCTGACCCCCATCCTCCTCCCTTACCTGGACCCCATGTCCATCTCCAAGCTGGTCTCTCTGGGCCCTCCCTTAACTGTCCATTTGCTGCTCTGCACGGAAGCCAGGGTGATTTCAAAGTGTAAAGTAGAACGCGTGGTCTTCTGTTTAACCAACCGAGCCGCTCAGGTGCCCTCGTGGTCTTTTGTTTGAAACCCTCGATGGTTTTCTCATCTGATGACCATGAGTCATTTGCCTTTGGAGCAGGGATGAGATGTGAGGACAAGGTCCAGCCCTTTGGGTCTGGGTTCTGACAAAGGCCAATAAGGACACAGCTGAGTGGCCCCAGACTCACAAACACGACCATAGTTTCCAGAGGAAGGGCACAGCTTTGGAGAGAGTGGCTTTCTTTGCCCGCCCCACTGCCTTCACAGTCTCAGGGAGGCAGACCCCCCCCCCCCCACACACACACCCAGGGTCTTGTGGTCCATCCCTGGTTATAGTGATGGTGGGGAGAGCGAGGCTTGACCAAAAAACCCTCCCAGCTACTGGCCACGCTGCATTTTGCAAAAGTGGGTACCCACGCAAGCTGCACCAGTCTGAATGTCTGTCTGGGAATCTGAAACTTGACCAGAGACACAAACTGACGGAAAGAGGTAGTCGGAGAGCTTTCCTAATGGCATCCTAGAGAGAAGGTCCCTGGCTTCCCGCTGCGGAGCCTCCCAGAGGACTTCTGTCTCCCGCATTTGCCAAGATGCTGTTGTTCTGCACACTCTTTAATGGTATGAGCTGCCCTGGAATCCTTCCCAAAGAGCTCATTTTCCTTCAGCTTAGCCAGGCTTCAGTTCTGCTTTAACAGGGGTTGCAAAGACGCAGGCCTGCAGCCTGCACAGGCTGACACTGAGCCCTTAAGCACATGCCACAAGCCCAGGGCACGGAAACCGTCTTCCACCTCCCACCCCCCACCCCTGCTCCCGGAGCCCAGCAGAGGAGATGCTGGTTCTGGCCAGGCTCCGTGCATTCTCGCTGGGAGCAGCCTGTGGGGGGAGGGGGCAAAGAAAAGAGGAGCCTTGTGTCTGTGTCAGTTAGGGAACTCCTCACCCCAAAGTCAAGGTCAGGCTACTTGTGGTCAAACCACAAAAGGCATTTGCAATTCTCTCCCACCACCAAAGTCTGGAAGTAGGTCGTTGTGGGGCTGGATGTCTGGGATTCTCAGAGATTTTCGTGATCGCATGCATGATGGTGGCTATGGGTCTGACCATCGGTTACCAAAGACAGCAAGAGAGGGGGGTCGCCAAGATGCCGAAAGAAAGGCTGCTCTTGTGAGCCTCCTGCTTTCTACCAGAGAGTCGGGATCTTCCCCGGAACTGCAGGCTTTCCTCCGCAGTGGCTAGACCCGCACTTACACGGTCCCCTTTAGCTCCCGGAGCAGGTGGACACGCAGATAAGTGGACATTGTCTCTATGACCATCTTTGCCCATTGGATTCGCCCCCCACCTGGAGTCTGATACGGTGTGGCCCAAACCAGTCCATTTTAGCCAAGGCGTTGGCTGGGCCATTAACTTTGTTTCCAGCGGCCACTTCAGATTCCCGATGTTGTTGCCAGGGAGCAGCTGAAGGACTATGGCCTCCTTTTAGGTCTTCATCAAAAACAAGTGGGTGGTCTATTACTCAGAGCTCTCCAGAGAAGCAGAATCAGTAGAATGTGTACACACACACACACACACACACACACACACACACACACACACAGATATTTCTGACAAGGAATTGGCTTACACAATTACGGAGCTCACAAGTCCCACAGTCTGTCATCTATGAGCTGGAGAACCCAGGAAAGCTGGTGGTATTGTTTAGCTTGAGTCCTGATGCCTGAGGACCAGGGCGCCTCAGCCAGCAGCTGAGACGGCGCATGAGGAAGGAGAGAGCTGCTTGGGTAGAGGGAGGAGGGAGGCTCCCCCAAGCATGCAGAAGACAGGAGAGCTGGCAGTGAGAGGTTCTGGAGCCCTCGGAGTCCAAGAAAGCTCTCAAGGAGAGAGAAAAGAGCATGCGACAAGTGTGGCGAGGTCGAGGTTTGCATCCTCTTCAGTGTTTCTTGAGAGATGCGGGTGAGAGATGGGAACTCCTCATTTCTTTACTGGAGGAGAGTGGGTTCGTTAGAACCGTGGGGCGGCTCACACCATTCTCAGGATGCAGTTGTGTGCACAGCCTGGTGATACGAGGTTTCCAGGTCTAACCTTTGCAGAGAGCTCAGTCTGGAAGGTGGAGCCCTCCGTGCGCCCAGACAAGCTCACCAGGGTGGGGGTGGGAGATGGGGGTGGGGTGTGTTACCGGAACACAGGTGAACCACACCTGCTCCTTTCCCTGGGCCGGGGTCAGCGATGTTCTCCCTTACAGAAGCCCCTCCTGTCGGGGAGCACGAGGGAAAGGCTGACAGGAAGGCTGTGGCGATTGTTTTAGAGCTATTTTTAACATTTTCTTTTAAAAGTTAGCACGTTGTAAAATTGCTCCTCTCCCCCTGAGTGTCCAGTTCTTTCTTTGAGTCTGAACACAAGCATAGGTTCATGTAAACAAATGCCATCAGGACACAGAAGTGTTCATCAATCCAGAAAATCCCCTCGTGCTACCTGCGGGCGGCTACAGCCCACGCCCCGCCCAAGCCCTTCCCTGCGGGTCTTTTCCTCATCGCTGTAGTTTTGTCTTTTCAACGATGCACGTAAATCATCCTACGTATACATTCTCCCGGCTTCTTTCCACTGTGGGTAAGTGAAGCTTTTAAGACTGGCTTCTTTCTATTTTTTATTTTTTTAGTATAGTTGACACATAATGTTACATTAGTTTCAGCTGCGCAACAAAGCGATGTGACACGTTTGTACATTACACTGTGCTCACACCGAGTACAGCTACCGTCCGCCCCATTACAGCACAACGACAGTGTCGCCGACTCTATTTCTTATGCTGCGTCTTTTGTTCCGTGACTCACGCGTTCCACGACGGGAAGAAGACTGGAGCCTTTGAAATGTGCCCAATCTCTTGCGTGTGTCAGTAGTTCATGCCTTTTAATTGCTGAGTAGTATTCCCGCGTATGGACGTACCACAGTGTGTTCCTCCTTCCTCTCTTACTCACCTGGTAAAGGACAACTGGGTCGTTTCCAGTCTTCGGTGGTAATGAACAGAGCTGCCCTAGATACTCACGTGCAGCCTTTTGTACACATGATTTCTCTTCTCCCGTTTACCTTCTCAGGAGTCATACAATTCTTCGCAAGACACTGCCAGACGGATTTCCAGAAAGGCTGCACTGTTCTTCATCCCCACAAGCAATCTGACGTCTAGTTCCTCTTTGTTATTGTTGTATTAGCTTTCTAGTATGTGTACTATCTCATCGTGGCATTTTATTTTATCTTACTTTCTCAGTGTTCCAGAATTCATTGTTTATGCACCACACCCAGTGCTCCATGCAATCTGTGCCTTCCTCAATACCCACCACCAGGTCATCTCATCATGGTTTTAATGTGCTTGTCCCTAGCAGCGAGGATGCTGAGTGTCTTTTCATATGTGAATCTGACTTCTCTACAGCCTCTTCGGTGAAGGGTCTGTTTAAATCCTTTTGTCCGTTTTTAATTAGGCTGTTAATTTCTTACCATTGAGCTGTGAGAGCTCTTCATAATTTTGTATGCAAGCCGTTCGTTGGATAGATGACTTGCAAATATTTTATTCCACTCTAACTTGTCATTTCATTCTCTTAACAACGTCTCTTGCAGAGCAAGGATTTTAAATTTTATAAAATCTAACTTACCACATTTTTCTTTTATGCATCACGCTTTCGGTTATCATGTCCAAGAATTCTGAGCCTAAACCTAGATAATGAAGATTTTCTGTTGTGTTTCTAAGTCTTACAGTTCTAGGTTTTGTATTTTTATCTGTGATTCATTGTAGTTCTTTAACTTTTTCATATAGATACAGATATAATTTCGATTGATTAGAATTACGCTAAAAACAGAGATTAATTTGGGGACATCTTTACTAAGTTGAGTCTTGCAATCCATGAACATGGTGTGTCTTACAATTTATTTAGGTCTTTGTTGATTTCCTCCATCCATGTTTCATTTAGTCTTCAGGAACGGACCCTGTCTGTGTTTTGTGAGCTTTATGCCTAAGCATTTCATTTGGGGGAAGTTACTGTAAATTTTACTGATTTTTAAATTCTGGTTCATTGCTGGGTGTATAGAAATGCAGTTGATGGTTGTGGTCAATCTCCTATCTCGTGACCTTGTTAAACTCACTTGTTAGTCCTAGAAGTCCTTTTTTTTTTTTTTTTTGTGGATTCCTTGGCATTTTCTGTGTAGTTAAGCATGTAATTTATAAATAGGAAGTTTTATTTCTTTCTTTCCAATATGTATACTTTTTTTTCTTTTTCTTTCCTTATTTCACTGGCTAAGATTTCTAGTACAGTGTTGAATAAAAATGGTGAGAGTGGATATCCTTACCTTGTTCCTGATTTTGGGGGGGGGGAGCATTGAATCTTTCCCTATTCAGGTTGTGTTAACTGTAGGGTTTTGTTTGTTTGTTTGTTTGTTTTAAATATATACCTTTTCTCAGTTGAGAAAGCTGAGAGTGTTGTTGTTTTTTTAAATCATGAACGGCTATAAAATTTGTCAACTGTCTTTCTGCATTGATTGATATGGCAGGGTGAAAAATGACAGGAAGGAGATAGAGTTTAGCAGAAGTATGAAGTTAGAAGTGGCTAGGAGAAATTTAAGCTTGCCCCTTCCACCAAAGAACTCTGATATACTGGGAAGATCCTGGACCTATATGTGGGATAAGGACTCTTTTTATAGAAATCCTAAAGGACAACGTGATTCCAGAAGTCTGGGCACCTAGGACAGATGACTTCTAGGGCAAGCATTTCTCTCTATGTTTGCACGAACCTCTTGTGTGCAAATTCATTCATGTGTTTTATGGGACTTTTAAGTCATCACCCAGGGCAGTGCCTGGCATATGGAAGGAGTTTTACACACTCTGTTCTGATAAATGACTGAGAGAATGAAGTGTCATAGACCAGGCAGTATGACATTGTGATTATGAGCATGGGTTGGGAGCCAGACTGCCCGGGTTGGAACCATTGTAGAGGCTGAACCATAGCAAATTACTAAAACTCTTTGTGCCTTAGTGCCTTAACTCCAAAATGGGCACAATAAAGGTATCTATCATGTAGGGCTTAGAAAATTGTCTTGCCCATCGTAAATGCAATGTTAAGTCTTACTATTGTTATTTTTAAAAAAGATTTTATTTATTTATTTGACAGAGATCACAACTAGGCAGAGAGGCAGGCAGAGAGAGAGGAAGAGAAGCAGGCTCCCTGCGGAGCAGAGAGCCCGATGCGGGGCTTGATCTCAGGCTCCTGAGAGCAGAGGCTTTATCCCACTGAACCACCCAGGCGTCCTACTACTATTATTATTATTATCTTTTTCTTGGAATTAGAGTATGACCTTTACTTTTTTTTCTTTTATTATATCTCCACCATTTATTTCTTCCTTCCTCCCTTTCTTTACCTCTAGCTCCCTCTTTCCTTTCTTCTCTCCCTTTCTCCCTTCCTCCCTATCTCTTTCTTTCTTTCTTTCTTTCTTTCTTTCTTCCTCTTTCTTTTCTTTTCTGAAAGTAAAGCTGTAAGATAATTCCTCCTACTAGAGACAGAATTGGAACGGACTTTAGGGCTATTCTCATTTAAGCTCTTTGTTTCTGTGTGAGGAAAGGGAGACTCAGCGAAGCCGTGTGACCTACCCACAGTCTCCTGGGTCATTGTTGCCCAGCTGGGGGGGTCTGACTTTCTTCTCTGGCCACTAATCATTTGCTTAAAACAACCCAAGTGTCTGCATTGTTGGACGCTAGAGTGCGGGGTACCCACTCAGGATGGGGAAACTGTGACTCTGCACCTGCGTTCTCCTTGGGACTTACTCTGCATTAGAAAGTGGGAGCGCAGAGGGAGGGAGCAGTCTCAGCAGCAAACACCCGCCACACCCCTGAGGGGAGATGCCGCAGCTCTGGGGGCTCCCGGCACACACCTGGAGGCTGCCTTTGTCACCACGGGCCCCTCCTGACCAAAGCCATTTTGTCACCTTTTCTGCCAAGGGCTGAGACAGCAGCCCTGAAAATCACCGCAATCCGCCTTGTCCCGCCTAGAACACGCTCTGTGCTCCTGCCCATAAATATTTCAGGCCGTGCCGCTTAGTTATTAATGGAATGAAATGAAAGAGAATTCTTTAGCCTTTCTTCTCCGCAGATTGAAAACCAGAGCCAGTATTTGCGAGGCTGAAGTGACAGGTTCGGAGGAGGGGGGGTCTCTTGCTTAGGGGTGGGGCGCCGTGAATGGATGTGTGCTGTCTTGCCCTTCTTGTGAAAGAGAAGCCACGCACCCCTTGTTCCAGAACAGCCCAGAGCTGTCTTCTGCTCCCTGCTTCTCTGAGACCGTGTGTCCCTGGTGGGCGGTGGACGCTGTCCTGTGGGGTCTGTGCCCCCTTCTCCACGGAACAGACGTTCAACGTGCTCGTGGGGAACAGAGTCAACCGTACAGACTGCCTTCTGTGGACTGAGCCAGGGGAGCCCCCTTGGGGCCAGTGACCTGTCAGACCCTCTCAGAGGACATCACTGTAGCCCTGAAAGGCTGGATTCCACATGGGTGTTAAGCTTCCTGCCCTGCCCCCTCTTCCCTTTTTTGTTTCTCAGAGCTAAAGAGGAGGCACCTCACAGAGGGGCCCACGATGACAGGTTCTCCATCACTTAAACCCCTTACGGGTTGGCAGGAGCCAGGAGGAACTGGCCTTTTTTTTTTTTTTTTTTTTCCGGGAGAGGAAGCAGGGGCAATGGTTTATCTTGCTGTTCCTTTTCATTTAGAGCATAAGACACCCCAGAGAGCCGAGACCCCACCCTGAAGAGACCAATTACATCGCCCAGCATTTTTAGTGCTCTGAGTCTCCAAGCGAAAGAAATAGGTGAGACATTGTCGTCATGGTAGCTCGTCGCAAATTGTCCCTTAAAATAGTATCTGTGCTTGGGAAGAAGGGGCTTACGGCTGCCAGACGGGTGGCGAAGACGTGCACGCACCAGTCACACGCGCACGCACGGGAGCCCCGCGCTCTGCGAGAACTCCCTGTGGGCACGGAGCGGACAGGAAGGCCCCGGCAACAGGCCACCACGGAAGGGATTTCGGCTCCAGGATTTCTTTTCTAGTCTCTTCAGTTCATGAACAAATCCTGGCTGAACACCCACTCTGCGCCAGGCACCGTTCTGGGCACCGGCATCGCAGTAGCGAAGACGACGGGATCCTTGTGTTCTGGTGGTGATGACGGACCTTCCACATTTGGTGAGGACGACGTAGAGATGGGGTAGGGGGGCATGTCTTATCCTGAGTGGTGTCTTTGAGACCCACGACGTGAGAGTGAGGTAGGCATTCGGAGCCCCTGATGACAGGAAGAGGCACCTTCGCTCTTCCTGGTGGAGCGCCACACTCCTGGCTTCTCTCTGCCCCTTTCCTCACTGGGCCCAGGGCAGCTGGAGGGGCCGATCTGACTGGCAGAGTGGGGAGGGATCAGCCAGGAACCCTTAACTCTTCCCTCTCCTACTTATTCTGCTCCCCTTTCCACCTTGGAAGCAAGTCGCCTTTGGGTGCGGGGCTTTGTCTCTCTCCTTCCACTCATTGCCTCCTACCTTGGTGAGGCTCGGGTCTGGACGGAGAGGTTGGGCTGACCCTGGAGTACGGTTTGTAGGCCGCTCAGCTTTCACACTAAGCCACGCTCTCCGCCATGGCCTTTCTTAGTCGTGGAAGGGACACGTGGACCCTCTTTTGCCATTTCTTTGTCTTGTTTCTCTTTTTAGACTCAAGCTGAAAACAAAAGCGCTTTCATTGTGTTCCCTCCCCAACCCCAACTTTGGGGAAGGAGGCTCTAGATGAAGAAAAGAGAAAGTTCAAAAGTTCTGGGCCAGGATGAAACTGGGCACAGTTCGAGGCCAAAATGGGGGTGACTGGGACCGGAACAGGGTGGCCGGTCAGAAGAGTGTCAGAGAAGAGCCAGGGAGACGCCAGATGTAGGGCCTCAGAGGCATTGGGGAGGACTTTGTGCTGTATTTTAAGCACAGTGGGGAGCCAAGAGGAGGAGGATTTTAGGCACAGGTGGGACAGGATCTGATTTCTCTTCAGCAACATAAAGCAAAACAAAATACAAAGAGGAGAATGGAGCAGAGATGCGATGGTGGTTTGGGGAAAGGCCTTAGTGGAGACACAAAGAGAGTCGTCGGATTTTGGAGGTAGAGCTGGGAAGACTTGCTAAAGGATTGAAAGCGTTTGGGGAAGGAAGATTACTGAGGAGAAGCAGGTGCCCCCAGTGGGCCACCTGCTCCGGTTCAGGAGGCTGAGTGCCAGAGCTAGGGCATCTCATTGAGCGGCTCTGGAGATGGGCAGGGCTTTGGTGGGGTGGCCATGCCCTGGGGGATGGGTGAAGAGCCCTGAATACATGGCCAGCCCTAGGAAGATGCTGAGGCATGAGCCTTGCTGTACAGAAAGCCACGCCTTCTCGTTACATGAGCAAACCCTCGCGCCTGCCCCACTCATGATAGCACTGTCTTGGTCCAGCAAGCTCCAACACTCAGAATCACTGTCAGCTTCAACCTTCTTCGGACTCTGCCTTTCCTTCCAGTCTCCGTCGTTCACCGCTCTCCTGGCCTCCCAACCCCCAGTGCACTTGCCCTCTCCCCTCCCCCGGGGCAGAAACCTCGATCTTTCCCCCAGATCTTACAACGGCATCCCTGTCCTCATGGGCTGCTCTTTTCTGAGCTTCTCTTCTTTTCATCCCATCTTTCAAATGGTGAGAATGACTTTCTGAGATACACGGGGCTGAGTCACACAACTCCCCACCCAGAGAATAGTAGTGGCGCTTGGTTTTGTAAAGAAGGAAACAAACACCCCAGTGGGACATTCAGTGTCCGCTATAATTCTTCCAGGCTCTCCCAGTTACTATGGCTGCAAAACCAACCACCCTAAAACTCAGTGCCTTCAAACAACGGCATTTATTATGCTCCTGCATCATAGGAGTCAGGAACCCAGAAACAGCTTGGCAGAGTAATTTGTGCTCGGGGTCTGGGATGGTGCAGTCAGATGACTGCTGGAATCTCCTGGAAGCTGACCAGGCCAGCAGATCCATTTTTTTAAGGTGGCTTATTCACACGGCTGGCGAGCTGGTCCTGGCCGTTGCCTGGGGGCCTCGGTTTCTAAGCACGGGGTTTCTTGAGGTCTTAATGGCGCCGTGGCGGGCTTCTTCTAGAAGGGAATGACCCAAGAGGCCAAGTGGAAGCTTTGGTGCCTTTTATGATGTGGTCTTGAAGACAGCGCATTGCAACGTCTGCCATCTTTCCTTGGTCAAGGCACGTCCAGAGGCTCCCCCAGGTCCAAGGAGAGGGAACAAAAACTGGCATCTCTTGGCAGAGGAACGTCAATGTCATGTTGTACGAACAGCCAAAAGAAACACTCTGCCACTCAGGCTCTTTGCGTCTCTCCAAGCATCCCGGGCTTCACCCACTCGTCCACCCACTGGCCACATGTTTTCACAACCTTATTTCTTTCTCCTGCTGTGCCATTGAACAGAAATATCCTTACCCATTTCATCATTCTCCAAGGCTAGCTCAAGGAACGTTCTCTGGATGAGGCTTCCCGGAGCCTTCCCTCTGGGATGAGTTCTTCTCCCTGTACAGGCCCTCTGGCTCTTGCTTACCTCTCCTGTTAGGTGTTTTCGTCTCTGCTGTCTGTGCGGTCCCCTATTAAGTGTCGGTCTCCCCCACAGGATGGTTAAACTCATCTTTCTGCCTCCACTTCCTAGCACGTGGTCAAGCCCAGGGAAAGCTCTGAATACTAATAATCGTTGTGGGATGATGCATATGTCCGAGGGGTGGCCCAGACCAGATGGCTGTGGTCCATCCGAGTTTGGGGGAGGGTGTCCAGGTCATGACTCTCTTTGGGTCGGGGGATGGGGGGCGGTGTCATCTTCCAGATCCATTAGGCTTGCTCTGGATTTAAGTCAAGGATCTTCCACGAAGGGGGTCCCACTGCGTATAGGTTCCAGAGTGGTGCTGGTCACCCCGTCCCAGGACAGAAGGGGGGGTGCAGAGCCCCTGGTTTGCTCTGGGGTGCCCCGTCCTGGCGGAAAGGTTCTTAGCTCCAGCTCCCTTCGCTTAGCCTCTAATGCAGCCGGACCGTACGCCCAGGATTTCAAACGTAACACGTCCCGCCCAACCTTCTTCCTCTGCTGGCGAATGCCGGCTTTGCTCAGGCGGAGAAGTCCTGTGACAGCTCCCCGAGTCTTTCCTTCTGGTCTGTCCGCACCCCGTCCATCCGTGGGTCCCGGCAGCGCTACCTGAGGAGTAAACGCGGAGTCCGAGCACGTCTGGTCCTGTGCCGCCAGCACCTGGCCAAGCCACGCTCATCTCAGCTGGACGACCACGGGAGCTCCCCACCGTTCTCTGTGCTTCCAAGGCCCCCGTCTCCCGTCCCTCCCAACCGGCACGGCAACGGTAGCCTCTCTGAAGGATAGATTAGGTTATGTCACTCCCGTGTGCACCTGTCCAAGGCCCACACATAATCCTGGGAGCAGAATCCAAGCCGTGTGCCTCGTCCCGGGGGATGCTGCCTGCTGGCCTTGCGGTCCCCTCGGCCCTGCGGGCCCCCCTGGCCTTGCCTTCCTTCCCTTCCTGCGTCCCTCCGGTTCCAGCCACAGTGACCCTCCCCTCCCCCTCACTCTGTTCTGGAGGTCCGCAGCCTCGCTCCCATCTCTCGGAGCTCGCGCTGGCTGTTCCCTCCGCCTGGAGGCTCTTCCTCTGGGTCTCGTGGTTCTCTCCTTGTCGACAGGGTCTGTGTGCCAAGATCTCCGCCGAGAGGCCGCCCCTCCCTGCCTTCCGGCTACCCTCTCCCACCACCTGGTCTCCTTGCTCCGTAGCCCTCACCCCGACTGGAACATGGTAATTACGGGTTTGCTTGCTCACCGTGAGTCCCCCCAAGTAGAATGTGGAGTCCAGGAGCCCAAGGCCCATGCTGATCTGTCCCCTGCTGCTGGCAGGCCTTGCACCAGTGGTTGCCCGGAGGGAGGCAGGTGGCAGGAAGGCCCTGACGGGAGGAAAGCAATGCGGGATGCAAGAAACAAGCCAACAGTGAAAAGAACCAGCCAGAGGGGAGGTGAAGGTCTGGTCTCCCCCCCGGGCTCCTCTGGGGGGGCGTGTGTGTCCCCTGCTTCTCTGGCCTTCCCAGCCTCGTCACCAACTGCAGATTCCTCGAGACCTTGTCTCTGGTGCTTTCTCCTCATCCCACTCTCCTTGTTCTCTGGAGCCCTGAGTGTGTAGGGCACCCCACCTCCCCAACACACCCCCAAGACAGCCTCAGCAGTGGGGGGCACAGGGCCGCAGGAGCCTCCCAGGCAGTGCCGAGCTGCCCCCCACCCCCCCCGCCATGTATTCTGAAGCTCTTTCCATTTCTCCCTTCCCAGAGGGGCCTTGGGACTGGATCTCAGCCTAGCATAGCTGCCTCTCTCTGCTTCTCTTCCCCTTTTGGCAAGGGGACTATTTTCCCCAGGCTGAGGGACCAGCGACCTCCTGCAGCCTCTGCTGGGGAAGAAAGTGTTAATGCCAAACCCACGGAGGTGCCCGCTGCCAGTCCCCATGGAGCCTCTCCTGGCGTTTCAACGTGAGTCTCTTTTGCACACTTTGCAGGTGGTAAGTCTTTGGAGGATCTTGGTCTTTGAGCACGGGTGGCCCCTTCAGGACTGTGACCTTGGGACTGTCCTCGTCCGTGGGGTGGGGCAACAGGACACCGTGCCGGCTCACCTGGCAGGGCTGCTGTGATCCTCCGACAAGGCTGTTTGACAAGCTTCCCCTTTCCCCTCTAGCTCAGACCCTTCTCCTGGAGCTGTGTTCACGACCCCCGCCGACAGGAGGCCGAGGAGGCCGAGGCTCCTGTGAAAGCCTCACTCACTCCTTGGACTTGGAGTTGAAGTTCAAGGGGGAAATCAGGAACCCCCCTGGCCTTCTTGAGT
The DNA here is from genome assembly GCF_922984935.1 of Meles meles. NCBI lineage: Eukaryota > Metazoa > Chordata > Mammalia > Carnivora > Mustelidae > Meles > Meles meles. The sequence continues at coordinate 3,209,202 of NC_060086.1, read as the reverse complement.
GGCCCCAAACCCTCTTGTTTCTCTTTCCTTTCAATCTTCAGGACACAGGGAGGTGCTTGGCTCTTGCTCCATCCAGGAGAGTGGACGGGGCCGAGGAACCAGCAGGCTCGCCCACGTGGGTGGGAGGCCAGTGACCCCAAGACAGGCTGGGGAGGGCCAGAGGGGGGCAGGCAGAAGAGGGGCCTGACACCTGGTGGATCTCGGGACATCCATGTGACAGCCCGCTGCTCAGGGGGCCACCGGAGACACGTGGCACCTGGACTTTCTGGGAGGACCCTAGGGTGTGCCCCTGCCTCAGAGCTGACCTGGAGGAACCACCTCTTACCCTCGCCCTGTGGACACACTTGGCCTCTCCAGGAGTCCCTGAGCCCTGGCCTCTTCCTGGGGGCTGGAAACCGAGCGCCGAGAATGTCTGCCTACAAGGTGGGAGCTGTGGGTTTGTTTAGTCCTCATACCTTGAGGGGTGTGTGCGTGCATACGTGTGTGTGCGTGCGTAAGTGTGCGTGCACGTGTAAAGTGAGCAAGTGAATTCCCATGTTCACTTGCTCCGCACACCTGCACCAGGCTCTCCTACTGTGCTCCAGGTCGTATCCAAGACTCATTATCTTAGTGACCTTTCCAACCTCAGGAGCTGGGGCCTCTCTCCGCCCCCCATTTTACTACCCATGACCCAGAGACTCGGAGAAGCCCACTGTGAACAAAGCGATGTTGGGGCTGGGATGAGACCCTAGCTACTCCCCTCAAAGTCAGCCGCTTCCTGAACAGGACAGTGATGTCAGACTCTATGTTGTCGTCTTTAATCCCGGCTTTGGAGGTCGGCAGTGTTTGCCCCAAGTTTCAGATGGAGCCGATGAGGCCCAGAGGAGCTCAACGGTGCGCCCAAGGTCACTCAGCACGCCGAGTGGTAAGCTGGGGTTTGGGCTACCATCCTGCCGACTCGAGGCGCATCTCTGGGCTATGATCCCTTCCTGCCACTTCTCCTTGTAATGCATCTTTAGAAAAACAGCTTGACTGAGAGGTAATTCATATACGCCACCCAATGTGTACAATTCAGTGGTCTTGAATACGTTTATAGAGCTGGGCAATGATCGCTGTACACAATTTTAGAACACTTCCATCACCCCCGAAGGAAACCCCATAGCCCTGACCATTCAGCTCTCCACTTCCAGGCTCCTGGGGCCCGGGGCGAGCACTCATTCACTTCCTGTCTCCCCATCAGTTTGCCTCTTCTGAAAATTTCACACGAACGGAATTCACAGTACGCGGTCTTTGGTGACTGGCTTTCTTTAGTGTGATGTTTGCAAGGCTCTTTCATAGTGTAGAATAGACCCGGTCATCGTTCCTTTTTAATGGCTGAATAATATTCCAATGTGTGGAAAATTTATTATTTGTTATTATTATTATTTATTCATCCATTCACCAGCTGATGAACATTTATGTTGTTTCTGCCTTTGACTATTATGAATACTGCTCAGAATGTGTTTTTTAAAGATTTTTATTTATTTATTTATTTGACAGAGAGAGAGATCACAAGTAGGCAAAGCGACAGGGAGAGGGAGAAGCAGGCTCCCCACTGAGCAAGGAGCCTGATGCGGGGCTTGATCCCAGGACTCTGGGACCATGACCTGAGCGGAAGGCAGACACTTAACTGACTGAGCCATCCAGGCGCCCTCACAATGCATTTTTGGAAGAGAATAGGAACTTGAGAAACAGGGACACCCAAGTCAGCTGAGTCCACTGCCGATCTGCACAGCGAGGCAGGGCCGGCCTGATCGTGGTCATGTTGGAGAGAGGCTGGCCAAGCCTCTTCTGACCCGGGGCTACCTCCCGGGCTTGTAGGATCTCCGCTAAGCGTGGCCTCTCTCTAGGCCACAAACTTTGTGATCTAAGGCACCAGCCCCCGACCCACCAGAGAAGTTGCGCATTTCCTCTGTGTGCTCCTGTGGCCCCCCCCCCGCCCCCACCTCCCTGTCCTCTCCGGCCTGGCCCCCACCCCAGCCTTTGAATCAATTTAACACCAGCCTGGGAGCAGTTTAACAGGTTCTGTTGCTCTGCTGGAGAGGAAACTCATTTTCAGGGTAATTTTTAAAGCATTTTACATAAGTCTGATTCCAGAAATGAACCTTTTGATTCCTCAAAGAAGAAAAGGTAAGACTTGAAAGGTGTTAATTACCTTGCCTATGAAATGGGAAAAATGTGAATTCTGGCTCTGGGGGAAAGGAACAGGACAGATTTTTGGCACATCAAGGACCCATACCTTCTCTATTCTGTGTCTGCGATTATCAAAAGTTGGTAGAACTGTGGCCTTGACCCCAAATCAGGCACGTTGCCCACATATACCTAGTTCCCACATTTGTTTTTTAAGCTCCAAAGCCTCCCAGGCAGAGTCCCCAGCCTTGGTCTCATCAGCAACATAGAGCAGCCTGACTGGTACCCTGGGGCCCCCGGTGTGTCTTCCCGGTACAGGGCAGGGGCTGTGTAACCATAGGGGAGGGAAGGGGAGACACCCCCTGCCAGCCCACAGCTGTAGGGACGCACAAAGGAGGCTCTGGTTGACAGGGTGGCATCTGGGGAGGGTATTACTCGAGGGGCCACGTGGAATGGTCACAGCTTGGAGAAGGAGATCCCCGAGCCCTCTGCCTGTTGGTGGCAAACCTTAATGACCTTGGGGGCATGAAGAAAGAGAAAAGGTTCTGATGGGACCTCAGGTGGTGGATGTCTGTGGGAGAAAGTACCAGGAGCCATGTGCAAGAGCTATGACAGAAAAGAACGTTCCGGACTGACTGATGGGCCCCATGTCTGCAGAATCATACAGAGAAGCTGAGGCAGCCCAGCTGTCCTGCTCATGGGAGACATGACGCCGCAGCTAAGAAGGGATCCTGAAGTAGAAGATGTCCGTGTTTGACCCAACCCCAATGAGAAACGGACAATGAATCAGGAACAGAGATTTCCTGGGCCAGCAGGTTGCAGAATCTGGTGGTTTCTTAGGAGGAGCAAGAAGGAGGCCGAGCAGGAGGAGCGGCAGAGGAGGGGGAGGAGAAGAGGAGGAAGAAGAAGGAGGGGGGAGGAGAACGGTCATCAGTCTACCCATCGTTGTGGAGGTATGAGGGTAGAACAGAGCCCCTCCCGGTGCCACCTCCAGGAGGACAGAGATGACTCAGTGGCTTCGGAGGGGACGGATCAGCAAGTCTGGTGGTGCAACCGCAGAATGAGCCTGGGCTGGCAGAGAGCGGACATCCTCTGAGCGCTCTCCTGCACCTTCCTGTCGCACGGGTCCCCCAGAGTCAATAAGCCTGCGGTTACCAGATGTCCCACAGGACCTGATGTGTCCCCCGTGCATCACAGAACTGGCGTGTGTGTACTCGAATGTGTACTCTGGCCTCAGTGTGGGGATCTCAGGGTGGGATGGCTTGTGACAAAAGGAGACCTTTCCTAGAGCCATTTTAGGGCCCCTGGAGACTCTTGGCTTGTCTCAGACTAGCTCGGCAGAAGGAGTCATGATGGACCCGGGGGCCTGAGGTGGGTACGTGGATAATGTCTGCCAAGAGCTCAGCTTGGGGAAACCATGTGGAGCTGATAGGGCGAGCACGAGACCAGGAGTCACGGAAGTTTCCGAGTTTGTGAATCTTTGGGGCACCCTATTGGGGAAGGGCTGGGTTGCCTTGCAGGGGCTCCCTTTGCCTTTGGGCCCCAGCCTCTAGGTGGAGAGCTCTTCTCGAGCTGCCCTGGGGCCCATTTCAATGTGGTGTCCAAGTGCGGCCTAGCAGAGCCAGAAGCCATCTCAATAGCAGGCTCCTGGGGCTTTAAACAGATCCTACAACTTTAAGGCTTTCTCAGAAGGAGTCTCTGGTGACCTAGGAAAGAGGGAAAGGGGGTGGGGGGTAACAGGGTTGGCCACCAGCTGGCCTGCATGAGGCCTCTGTGTAAATTGTTAAGAGCAGCCCCAAACTTTGGGCAGGAGTCTCCCTCCGGGCACACACCTGGCACAGGACATGGTCTTTGTGCAAAGATACAGGGTTTGGCAAATAAACCACAGTCTGTATTTTTGGTGCCTTTGTGCAGTCTACAGCCTGGAATGACGGCCCTCCAGAAAAATACCCACATCCTCAATGCCCAGAACCTGTTACCTTCTTGGTGATGGGGGCTTGCAAATGTGATTAAGTTAGGGATCTTGAGATGGGGAGATTATTCTGGATTATATGGGCCCTAAAGGCAATCACAAAAGCTCTTGTGGCAGGGAGGTGGGGGAGGGGGTCAAAGGAGGAAGTAGGAGGTGTGCCCCGGGAAGCCCGAGGCCATGGCCATTCGAGGAAGGATCATGAGTGACAGAATACAGGGGCTCCCAGAAGTACAAGAGGCAGAGAAATGAATTCTCCCTGAGTCTCCAAAAGGAACCGGCCCTGTGACACCTTGACTTTAATCGGCAGAGGCTGATTTTGGACTTCTGACCTCAGAACTGGAAAATAATTAACTTGTGTTGCCGGGAGCTGCCGCCCAATCTGTGATTTGCTCCAGAGGCGGCCGCCTCCCTCTTCCTTCAAGCCTTTCTTTCCATCTGTGGTGCACGTTGGGATTTCAAGCACGGCTTCCTTCCATCAAGACGGGGAACTGCGGGATGGGGTCTAAAAGCACCGTGCAGGATGGAAGGTGAACCATGAGTTGTTTTCAGTGTTGAGTTTAACCAACGTGGCTAACTGCATTCTAGTTGTGGGAGAATGTCTTTCTTCTTAGGAAATACACCTAGAGGTATTTAGTACGGTGTGCAGAACTTACTCTCTGATGAGTCAGAAAAAATGTGCATGCGTATGTGTGCGTGCACACAAGTGTGTGTGTGCATGAGTGTGGGTGTGAAAATGGCAAATGATAGAGCAGATAGGGAAAATGTGCACGAGAGGTAAATCTATACATGTTCTTTGTGCTTTTCTCGCAACTTTTCTCCAAATTTTGGAATGATCTCCAAAGAACACATTTAAACAAGCCCGCTGTGAGGAAACGCCTCTCGGAGCATGAGTGTGGAGGTGGTCCTGTAGCTCACACAAAGCCCCCCAAAGGGTCTGGAGCTGAGCTGAACCTGAAACTGCTGGCTGTTGATCTCCAGGAGGGGCTGTGACGTGCAAAGTCCCCCTGAGAAGCTATAACACCATTCACTAGTTCAGACTAAAGTGTTGGTGGCTATCTGGGCTCTTCTGATTCTGGGAGCTGGGTTACCTGAAAGCAGGGCGGACAGAGAGGAATGGTCTGGAAAGGAGGCAGAAGACCCAGAAACTGGCCAGTGTTTTTGAGCAGTCCTGCCTTGCCGGGATCCTACTCTGACATTATTTGCCACTGTCCAAAGTGTGGGGTTCACGGGAGGTTCTTCCACTGTGTCCTGGGGAAGGCTCTGCTTATCGCCACGCTCAGCCCATCCATGAAGGTTAATGCGCACGTACTTGTGTGCTGTGCTTATCACAGGGCTGGTCAGGCGGGAAACACCGCGTGAACAGGAAAATGGGTCTTGCATGAAGCTTGCATTTGTAGGGGAGAGAGTGCTCCAATAAACCAATGTTTTGTGCTGGTGGTGACAAGGAGGAAATTCAATACAGGGTCCATAGAGCAGCCATTCTCAACTTTTTTGGCGGTACCTCTATCAGAAAATGTGGACCACGTCATACACACACACACGTAGACATGCACATATAAGGTCGTTTGCAAATAATATGCGTGTGGTACCGGACTGAGGCATGGTAGGATGTGCACAAAGTAAAAATGCAGTAAACGATAATAGGAATGGAAATTCTATCGTTTCGTGGACCTCACTGGGTCATCTTTGGCACCCCAGAGTGTGGGTCCCGCTCTGGGGAATCCTTGAGACAGGAAAATGTAAGGGGCTTGCTCTAGTCAGGGTATCAAGGAAGAGTTCTCTGAGGAGGGACCATTTGCCTTGAGACCTGACCAGTGAGGGGAGCCTTCCAGGTGGAGAGGTCAGCAGCTACCAGGCCCAGAGGAGGGCGTGGGCTTGGTGTTTCTGATGAAGAGACAGAGGGTCGGGGTGTCTGGAGCAGAGGAGACAGAGAGCAGAAAGGCCCGATCCTGGAGTGTGGGTTTAATTTTGGCACCATGGGAAGCCATGAGAAGGTGGCCAGCAGGATGGCAGTGTGGTCACAGGTCCCCCTGAGACAAGTTCACTGCCTGGGCTGCAAGAAGGGAAGGTAGACGCGGGCTTAGAAGTAGCGGGACTGGGCAGAAGCTTCTCGCTCCGGCCGGAGCTACAGTGCTTGTGTTCGGGTGGCAGCTGAGGGCCGGGGGAGGATGAACAGGGACAGATTTTGCAAGCGGACTTGCCAGGACTGGGTCGCATGTGGGGAGCAGGCTGGAGGTGGGTTAACAACCAGGGCTGATTCCTGGATTTCCAGCCAGAAGAACTGACCGGAGGGGATGTTGGGGCCCAGCTGTGCTCCAGGGTGGGGGGAGACAACAAGTGGGCGCTGTGTCCCGGAGTCTGTCTGCACGTGGGAAGGCGAGGGACTGTGGGCGTGAACCTGGCAGTCCGGGGGGAGAGAGGTCTGGGGAGGCCTGGCCTGTGGGGGCAGGGAGGGTGTCAGAGGGCAGCCTGGGGCCAGCCAGGGGCAGCTCGAGAGCCTACAATGGGAAAGAGCTGCAGGAAAGAAGGAGGGAGTCATCAGAGGAGCCGCACCGCATAGACCCCGTTAGGCCCAGAGTTAGAGGAGCAGATTTGCTCTGAGCAGCAGCTCCAACGGAGGCCCTGAGCCCCTTTGATCCAGGCTGGCAGCAGGTGGCCAGGGTGGAAGCCAGCAGGCAGGAGCCCACACCAGCCCTCCCCCGCCCCGCCCCCTGCCCCGCCAACCCCGGGGAAGGTGCGAGATCCCTGCTGCCGGCTCCCCGACTCCAGCTCTCCTCTGCGCTGCAGCTGCTTGCAGGGCCCAGAGCTCCTGACATCTTGATGAATGATGCAGCCGGCCGGAGGGCTGCGGGTTCCCCAGGAGGGCTGGGCCCGGAGAGGGCAGGACGGCCAGCCACGACTCTTCCTATCAGAAGCCTCATCTCACCTTCTTTTAACTGAGGCTCACGTCCGTGTCGGATCCCCATTCCACCCATGGACGAAGACCTCCGCTCTTTCCAGTCGGCCTTCCTGGTGTCCTGGGGCCCCCCGTGCCACCGCTGTGGCAGGCCCGCGGCACGTGCGTGTTGGCTCCGCTGGGCCGGGCCCAGCTGTCTCGCATCCCTCTGGTCTTTCTGCCAACACGCCACCCTCCCTGTTCCTCCTGCAAGACCCCCTTGGGTCTCCCAGCCCGTGCTGCTGCTTGCCGACCGTCCTTGGGTGTGTGGGAGACATTCCCCTGCACCCCACTTTCTTGGCCTCGAAAAATGCCTCAAGTTCTTCTTCGTAGATGGGTTCACTGAAACGTTTGTGCTGCTGCGTGGCAAGTGGGACCTGAGACCCCGTCGTGGCTGCTCTGCCCAGTGACCCCCTCCTGCCGACATGGGGCTCTGGCCCCACCCTACTGAGCTGGGCCGCCCTGAGTCTTCTTGGGTCCTGACCGGGGTGAGCTCCAGGGACCTCAACAGACACAGAGTTATGTCTCGAGAGGCTGATGTGAAGCACCAATTCCTTCTTCACTCTGATAGCGTCTATCCCTAAGTGAAAGTCACCCCCACCTGTGTACCGGGCATGGAACTCTTGCGATAGTTCACTTGGTGTGTCCACCTGGATGGGTCAAGGTGCCCAGGTAGTGGCCAAACGTTGTTCCGGACGTTTCCCTGACGTTGCGTGTTGGGTGAGATTCACGTGAAAACCGTGGACATGGAGCAAACAGGTTGCTCTCCCCACCGCGGGTGGCATTCTCCACTGAGTGAAGGCTGTAGTAATCGAAGATGGGCCTCCCCAGGCAGGAGGGATTCTGCCCGCAGACGGAGTTTGGAAATGGATGGCGACTCTTCGACTCTCTAGCTGCCCGCCTACCCTGCACATTTTGGACTTGCAACCTCCACAAATCGTGTGAGACAATTTTTTAAAAAATAAATCTCGCCCTCCTTTTCTCTCTCCCCGCATCGTTGGTTCCCTATGTTTGGAGATCCCTGCCCGATGTGCCTCCGATAGACCAAGGATCTGATTATGTGGGTGGATTGAGAAACTTGTCCCACTTCAGGGCACGCTAAACATTTCATGGCTTGGATTATGCTGGTGTAACTCTCCACGGGAGCAGCTTTGGGGAAGTCAGTCTTGTAGCTGGAATAGTCCTTCCAGGCACGATGGCTTGCTCAAGCCACCTGAGTCCATTCTGGGTTTCAGACTTTGCACTCCACCCCCAAGGACCTCAGGGGCTCTAGAATTTGGCATCACAACCTGTGGGGTGCAGGGACTGGCCATGTGAACTCGCAGGGGAACGATGGACCAAGGCCACCTCTGGTATCCCCCGGGAAAGGCCTCCTTGGGATTCAAGCCTGTCCTCACATCCGGGAGCCATGTTTGAGCTGTAGACACGCTGGCCAGGAGGTCCATCGGGTTCAAGGCTCAAGACTCAGTACCAGTCCGGTACTACATGCTACACGCGTGTGTTCATGTGAGGTTTCTGGGCTCTGAGCCCACTCAGCATCAACGGTTCCCTTCTCTGGGGAGCCTCTTAAAACTTCCTCTTGAGGACACAGTGTTCTTTTTATCTTTCTATCTCCGGCCTCCAGCAGGAGGCTGGAAGGTAATACATAATTCATATTTGTTAAATACATGAATGAAGGAGGATTCCCGGCCCCAGCCTGTGGCCAAAGAAGCAAGTGTGTCATATCCGGAAGATTTCTACCACCGGGGACGGGGCTGCAGTGTCGCCGAGTGAACTGGCTGCTCCCTCCCTACTCGTCTTCCTGCCCCCCAGCCCCAAACGGTCCCATGTGCAGACCCTGTCTAGGAACAGTGGCCTTTGCTATGCCTGTCTGGTGTGATGGGTCGTAAGGTCATCACAACGATCCCCAGGGAACCTCCAGATTCCGTAAGGACACCATCCTTCCTTTCTGTTGGTCAATGTCCTGGACATCTCTTGAGAAACAGGTTCTCCGTGTATCCAGGAATATTCGTAGTGAAGCATAGGCTTGTGCTGGCCCCAACTGGGTTGCTCTGCAACTTTACTGGGAATGGGTTTCTAGAGTTTAAAAGGAGCCGGAGGAAGCCACCCCCACTGCCAATGACTATCAGCCAAAAGGACCGCTTACTTCTCCCAGGGGTTCTCCTTCCTTCACAAATCGTAGTACTTCGCAGAAATACCGGATGGGTGTTGAAGCTGTAGCAAGACGCACACACGGTGAGCCCCTGGGTCTTGGCAAATTGTCTAAACTCCTTTTCTTAAGAACCAAGGAGGACTCAGTCTGAGACCCCAACCAGAGGAGGTGAGAGTGAAGGTGAGATTCCAACCTACGATTCATAGGGGCAGAGCCAGTTCGGAAATTGGGGAGGGCACTCAGCAAGGCTGGTGAGCAAGACCAAAGGCCGAGTCCATGGACCAGGACACAAGAATGAGTAACCAGGGGCGCCTGGGTGGCTCAGTGGGTAAAGCCTCTGCCTTCGGCTCAGGTCATGATCTCGGGGTCCTGGGATCGAGCCCTGCATCGGGCTCTCTGCTTCGCAGGGAGCCTGCTTCCTCCTCTCTCTCTCTCTGCCTCTCTGCCTACTTGTAATCTCTGTCTGTCAAATAAATGGATAAAATCTTAAAAAAAAAAAAAAACAAAACAAAAAACAAAGAATGAGTAACCACACTGGAATGGAGTGAAATTCAAGCAAAGGGATGTCCAAGGCAATTGTGAAGATGGGGGTGTTATGGGCCAAATCGTGTCCCTTCAAAATTCATAGTCTGAAGTTGTAACCCCTCATACATCAGAACATGATTGTATTTGGAGGCAGGGCTTTTAAAGAGGTGATTAAGTTAAAATCAAGTCCTTAGAGGGTCCTAATCCAAGATGACTGGTGTCCTTATAAGAAGAAGAGAATAGGACACAGACAGACGCACAGGGAGACCACGTGAGGACACACGGAAAAGACCACTGGCCACAGTCAAGAGCAAAGAGAAGCCTCCTGAGAAAGCAACCTGATGACAACTTGATCTTGGACCTCTAGCCTTCGGAACCATGAAGACCTAAATTTCTGTTGTTTAAACCATCCTGAACCAACTAAGGGAGCTAAGGTGCTCTTGCTTGTTCCCCGAAGGAACCCGCCCCATCGCCAGTGGGCCACATCCGCCATCTTGGTTCAGACTGGGCTCGGTTGGGGCAGAGAGCTCACTCGTCCTGAAGACTGGCGGCTGGACGTTGGTATAAACACTCCTGTTGGTGTCGTTTGCTCTGCCAAGGGCTGAGCTGGAGGGATTTAAATGGGCCTGTCGGCTGGGCTCACAGATGCTTACCTACTTGGTTTCTAGGTAAAAATCCATCTAAACAGAGTTTCCTCTCACAACTGTTTGTTTTTATGTTGAAAGTGTTTTATGCCCCCTCGGAACAGCCGAGAAGTGACAACTTTAATCCAGGGTAATAATTCATCCTTGTCCAGGGCCTCATAATTGTGCTGTGTTTTACTATGTGCCTCCTTGTTCGGGAGTCATAAACGCCCTGAGAGAGAGGCGGGATGGGACTCCGTCATCTCTGTGTTCCCAACAGGGGGAAGTTGTCAGTGGGTCTAGGGTCGGGATGTCGTATCTCTGTTCGGACACCCTTTCAATGTTTTGGTGTTTGATTTTCGGGGATTACACTTTCCCACTGGACGGCATGTTTGTACGGCACGCATTCCCGACCCACTCTCTGACCAGCCGTAGACACAGGCATGCGCGCTGTCTCTGTTCTGCGGCTCTGGGCAACTTCTTTGCTGTACTCCTGCCGCCAGCTCAGGGAGACAAGAAAGGAGCAACAGCGCTTGCGAGCGTCAACCTCATGGTGCATCAGAATCACCAGAGGACTTAAAACAACGTGTGGGGGTCCCACCCGAGGTCTGGTTTGGGTTGGCTGTTATTGTGGCTATTTTTAGAACTTCCAGGTGGTTCTCAGCAGAGTTGAGTATCCGTGGGCTAAGTTATGACTCATTTGGTGTGTGGTCGCCAGTCAAGGAAGGTCCCCAGAGCGCCCGGGAGCAGACATTAGGACCCTCCTTTCTCCTCAGCAATGCCAGTGGCTGCTTCTTGTTCCCGAACTTCCCCTCTGTGCATCTCCTGCAACGCTCCTGGTTTCCCGCGGTGAACTCAGACGGGGCACCATTTGCTGTCATCTGAAGAGAACTCGTCATCGGTCTATGGCCAAGATGGGGCCTTGGTTGGTGGAAGGTTCGAGAGGACAAATCTTATCTGTGTCAGGGCAACAAAGAGAGATTTTGTTGGCGGCCACAAAGAATGCCTGTAAACTCCCTTTTGTTATCCCACATGGAGTCTTGGGAGTGGGCCTTGCGTGGCAGGGGCGGTGCGGTGGTTGCAGAGGCCAGTCCAGCACTGCTGGTCGGTGCCCGGAGGGATGACCCACTCTCTGGGCCCCCTGGCATGGCGGCCTTTCCTGGGCCTGGCTCTTGGCTGCTCCCTGAGGTGTTGGTTCCATGTGAGGGAGCCCGGGGAGGAAGCAGGGCCTGAGGAAGGCTTGGGGAGTGTTTCCAGAGGGAGCAACTTTGGAACTGGGCCATGGGGGATGAACAGGAGGTCACGGAGGTCAAGATGGCAAGAGATGAGAGGCTTCTTGGCCTGAGCACAGAACAACTTCACTTCCCAAACGTATATGATCTCGACTGGGTATAAAGGGCGAGGCAAATGGCTGATTCAGGCCAACGAGAGGGCGTGGGGGGTGTGGCCTGCTCTTCCTCAGACGCCTTATACCGCTCTGGCTGAGGACACTGGGGACCGAGCAGCGGCAGACACTGCAGTTGGGAGCTGGGGCGTCCGCAGGACAGGAGGCGACTCGGAGCCCCGTGGGACCCTTGGTCCGTCTTCATCATCACCGTGGTCACAGAAAGAACCGGCCTGGTTCAGCTCCTGAGGATACTGCCATCGCTCCGTCTCGTAAAGGAAACGGAACGGATCCTTGTCCCCATTTGATAGGTGCGGAATGGCAAGGGCTGGCTCCCCCTTCAGAGCTTTCCGGCCCTGCAGACCTTGCTGGCTTGTGAAAGTGAACTGAGGTCACCCCTGAAAACCCCCCCCCCATGGAGCGGGGGACCAGAGCATTCACTCTGCGTCAGGGGGTCTGCTCTGAAGCTCACCTTGTACCCACGGAGCAGGTCAGAGGGAGACTGGACGGGAGGCTGGTGGCGGGGAGGGCCTTGAGGGTCCACGGAGGTGACCGGGCTCACCGGAGGGCCTTGCAAGGCCCCGCCCACTGTTCTGCAAGAGCTTCTCGCTCGGCCCAGCAGAGTGTCTAACTGGAACTAGAAATATGGCATTAAAAAATCACCACGGCAGCCCCAGCAGCGGTGGGAATCCAGGCAGTGATAAATTAAATGAGGCTTCCAGCGTCTACGGCTTCCCTGTGGCCTCCCGGGAATACATTTCAATATAAATAATTTACCAGGCAAAGGGATATTGAGCCTGCCCCCAGGAGCTGCAGAGATCGGAATGAATTCCGTTTCCATGACTCAAAGAGAGGCGTCACCTTGGGAAGCGAGGACCCGGGACCTGGAGTCTGACATTCTGGGTTCCAATCCTGTGGTTGGCCACGGAGCAGCAACCCCACTGGGTGGCTTGGGGCAACCCCCTTCCCATCTCTGGGCCCGGGGTGACCTGCTCCAGCCACAAACTCTCAGAAGTGTTTTCCTCGTCCTTCTCTGGGCTCTTGTTAGCTGCTTCACAAACTCAGCGTTCTGGCAAGTCGGACCACCTGCGGGTTGTTTGGGAAGCGTTCCATGCACGCGCACCCATACACCACGGACAGAGAAAGTCCTTCTCCCGAGTGTTACTTTGAATGGATGAAAAAGAACTCAAGTGATTTTTTTTTTTTCAATCTCAGGGAAGCCAGAAAGTAAGTGGACAGGAGGGCCGAGTGGAAGTTCTAATTGCTATAAACCCCTGCGTTGGGAATGTTGACTCTTTCCTCGTGACAGTGCGGGGAGGAGGCAGCTGAGACACGATGAGAGGGGCTGGGTATGTCCTTGTGGGAGCCTCTCCAAACGTCCTCCTTTTGTCTCAGGCTGGACTGGCTTCCGGGACCCCAGGATCCCTCCTCACCCGCAGCCGACACTTGCTCTGAGCGGGAATCCTGCCGCTGTCGTGGATCACCAGACTGGGTAACTTCTCGCCCTGGCTTGCCCGACCTTCTAAGTCTGGCACCGCTTGCATTTGGGTGAGCCTCTGCTCTTTGGAAGCTGCCTCCGTTGCCCCGCTTCATACCTGTGCCTGCGTCAGGAGCGGAGGGTGGGAGCCAGCAGAGCGAGCCAATCCCGTCGGTCTCAGCCAGGAAATGAGCAGCCAGAGACATGAAAGGCTATTCAGCTCCAGAGCAGCACGAAAAACCCCCCAAACAAACAAACAAAAACCCCAAAACAAAAAACAAAAAACACCCACAATAACAACAACAAAAAGCATTCCTTCTCACCATCCCTCTATTCCAGAAGAGAATAAATTCCACAACACAACTTGTGGTCAGAAATGCGCACTGAGCGCATGGAAAGTCACCTGGGGACACACGAATTCTTTCTCTCTCCTTCCCTTCCCTCCTCCCTTCTTTACAGAAATACGTCTCAAGCGCATATCGTGAAGCAGAAACTTACAGAGGAGGGAGGTGGGGAGTGAGGACAGAGTCCGAGCTCCCCAGTGGGAGATACAGAAACCTTAGCCCACGGTTTCAAAGTGGTGCATTAAGCGCTGTAATAGAAGAAACAGAGGATGCTGGGAGTGTAAAGAAGGGACACCTTCTCCAGCTGTGCACTAAATAAGAGACAGTGTCAGCAACGCTTCCTAGAGGAGATGCTCAAGCTGAGCAGTCGGAACACGGCAGGGCACAGAGAGGGAACGCGGCGGGGCACAGCACAAGATCATGGTGCTCTGGGGTGTTCCATAATTCGGTTCAATTCTGCCACTTCCTAGAGACAGCAGCTGATCTCACATGGTAAGGGCTCAGTCCCACAAGACTGCCCCCCACACTTTGGACGCCAGTTGCCATCCAGGCTATCACATGGGCTTCTGACCAAGTAGAGATCAGAGATTCCCAAGACCCCTCCTTGAGTTCCTTTAATTTGCTAGAGTGACTCACAGAACTGGGAGAAATGGTTTACTTTCCGGATTAGCAGTTTATTATGAAAGGATATAACTCAGAAACAGCCAGATGGGAGAGCTGCACAGAGCAAGACACGGGGGAAGGGAACAGATCTCCTTGTTTCCGAGAACGCCGCTCTCCCTGATCTCCGTGTGTTCATGAAGTCACCAGCACAGAAGCTCTCCAAACCCTGTCCTTCTTCCCCTCCCCCGCCCCCATGGGGGCCTCGCTACGATTGATTAGATCATTGGCCATTGATGCCTGATTCAACCCCCAGCCCCTCTCCCTCCCTGGAAGCTGACAGTGGGACCGAAAGTTCCAAGCTTCTGTTCACGGGGTTGGCTCTCCTGGTGACTAGTCCCATTGTTAGGCTCAGTCCAAAAGTAATCTCATTGCCATAAAAAAAAAAAAAATTCTCATACTAGGAAATCCCCAGCATTTTAGGAGCTCTGTGTTGGAAACAGGGACAAAGATCAAATATGTATTTCTAATTACAGATCGCTCTATCACAGGTGTGAAGCCCCTGCTTGGGGGAAGCTGACACAGGGGAAGGGAAACGCCCATGGCTTCATGCTGAACGGAGCTGGGACCAGCAGGTAACCAGGTTTGCAGAGCCCAGCCCGGAGCATCACAGAGGGAGTGCAGAATGTGGACATGCTGCTGAAAGCGGGCAGCTGAAGAAAGAGCACTGCACCCTGGGGACAGTCAGGGTGGGAATTAAATGGTGAGGAGGAAGATTTCGCTCTCCGGTGAGGACACTCTTGGCACCCAGGAAGAGGAGGTGGAGATGAGACACAGAAACCTGGAGGTCTAACCACGCAGGGATGCAGCATAGAAGGGGAGGAGGAAAGAAAGCATGAGCCGAAGACATGTCCTTGCACAGGAGGGGCAGTGGTGGTGCGGCTCCCAGCGTAAGGCACAGGGAGGAAGATAAGAACGAAGAATTAAGAGAAAAAGAGGAGGAGGAGAAACAGCCCTTCTACCTCTCCTTACCGACTTCCAAGGACGGGAAGGTCAGTCCTCGCAAGATATCATTCCACCGTTCGCTATAAATGCTAACAACCTTGCCCTTTTTGGGAAGAAACAAAGTGCTTTGTGTACTTGCTAAGCGCAGATCCTAAAGCTTCCCTCCAGGGTAGCCTGGAAAGTTCATCTTCCGCCATACAAATATTTGAAGACAAGAGTTAACGGAAAAGAATGAATAAGAGGTGTGTTAGGGCTTGTGTTTCAACAAAAGACACTCAGAGTGTTTTGTTGTTGTTGTTGTTTTTGTCTTTTTTTTGCCCAGAGCAGCATTAACCTTAATAGCAGCGTGTGGCTTTTGGGGCCAAGAGGGGAGGTGACAGGTGTTTTTCAGGGAGGTCAATGAACCCCAGACAGAGGGTTCCACAGAGTCAAATGCCAACCCCTTGGCGGCCATGCTGGGGACGGTCAAGGGAGTCTCAAGCCAACCTATTCTGTTGAGAGAAGGAAGACGTGATGGGCAGGGTGTGGTCTTAGCCTGGGAGAGTCTCTGGTCAAGAAGCGAGGCCTGATAATGGCCGTGGGAAGACATACGTTGACACTGTGGAAGTGTCCGACCAGAAGCGACATAAATCCCACCCACGGCCACCATGCGGGGACAGGTGAGGGGGCCGGAGGAGACCGTGGGAGGAACCCTTGTACCTGCGCAATGATTAAGTGCAATGATTAGACTGTGGAAGGCACCAAGGGTGTGGAGGCTGACAGTGAGAAGAGGATAGGCTTTCTGATAACCCCCATGCTAGCTTACTCGGGCTTCCGTAACGAATGACCACAGTTGGGGTGGCTTAAGGAAGATACGTCAGTTTTCTCCCAGTTCTGGAGGCTGGACGTCTGAGATCAAGGGGTTGGCAGGGGTGGCTCCTTCTGAGCTCTCCCTCCTTGGCTTGTCTTCACCGGTGTCCTTCCCTCGCTGTGCAAGCCTGTGTCCTCATCTCGTCTTCTTTTTATAAATTTGTGTCTAAATTCAATTTAATTAACATAGAGTGTATTATTAGTTTCAGGGTAGAAATCGGTGACTCATAAGTTGCATAGAGCACCCAGTGTTTGTTGCATCACGTGCCCTCCTTAATGCCTATCACCCAATTATCCTACCCCCCACCCACCTCCCCTCCAGCAACCCTCACTTTGTCTCCTAGAGTTAAGAGTCTCTTACGGTTTGCCTCCCTCTCTCTTCTTACCTATTTTATTTTTCCTTCCCTTCCTCTCGGATTCTCTGTCTTGTTTCTTAAATTCCACATAGGAGTGAAATCATAAGGTATTTGTCTCTCTCTGAGTTATTTCACTCAGCATAACACCCTCTAGTTCCAACCACATCATTGCAAATGGCAAGATTTCATTCTTTTTGATGGCTGCATAGTATTCCATTGTATAGATACACCACATCTTCTTTATCCATTCACCTGTCAATGGACATCTGGGCTCTTTCAAAGTTTAGCTATTGTGGACATTGTTGCTATAAACATTGGGGTGCAGGTGCCCCTTTGAACCTTTATGGTTGTCTCATCTCTTCCTATAAGGACCCAAGTCATGTTGGATTAGGCCACACCATGATGACCTCATTTCAACTTAATTATACCTTTGAAAACCTTACCTCCAACTACAGTCCCATTCTGAGGTTCTCTGGGTTAGAACTTCAACATATGAATTCTGAGGGAGACGCAATTTTGTACGTAACACCCCCTAATGTTCTTTTTATACAGCTCATTCTCAGGCCTTGAACATAATTGATTATTCTATTATAACTGCATAGAAGAATAACCCAGCCTTAAAGCATCCCTTGTTTGTTCTGTTGACTTCCGATCACTTTTTCGGGGCCAAGGCAGACTACGGTATCCTTCCAGGCTCTGCCTAAAAATATAGCTTGAGTTCACACCTCTCAGCAAACCAAGATATTTGTGAATGAAATCTATCAGAACCTTGCAAATTAATTATTCATGCAGTGTCATATAAAGTGATAACCTGTTGTGAGGTTTTTGTTTTTTTCTTTTCCTGGAAGCCTAGCTAGATTGTTAAATTTGGGCCCAGGGAGAGGGGGCTATTATTGATCTTTGGGAGAAAAAGTTAATAACTCAAAATGATGCATCATGGGCACTTCTGTACAATGTGGATCAGTCAATGTTTCAAGAGGTTTAGAGAGGAAAGTGACATGACGTGTTCTTTTGCCTGTAAGTCTTCTGAAAAAGGCAAAGGAACCCTTATCCATCAAGAAAATTTTCTGAAGCATGAATGCTCAGGATAGTTATCTCTATATTTTCCCTGTTGGATTTCTCACTTTAAACAGGCACGAAGACTTGTTTCTCATATCGCTGGACGTATGAAATTCACATCGAAGTTTGCTATTCCACTCAAACATGAAATAGCATACGTTTTTTTATCTCCTATGAAAAACCAAATTCATCAGAAACTTATTAATTCACACTTGCCTAAGAGCTTCTGATGCCCGAGGGTCTTTAAAAGATTATGGTTTTACTCTACATGCCTACAGAGGAGAACTCATACTACTCGTAACAATAGCCAACATTTACGAAGTTCCTGTTCTGGGCCAGGCATCTGCTGTGTGCTCTACATGGCAACACTTCACTGCATTCTCGCAGCAACTGTAAGGGTAGGGTGATTATGTCTTCCGATTCCCGAAGCTTAGAGAGCTCACATATGCCCAAAGTCATCCAGCTAGAAAGTACGGGAGCTGGGAGTCAAACGCAAGGCTGCCAGTCCCCACACCCTGACTCCCAGCTCCATGGCGCCCAACCTCCCACCCCGTGGAGATCAGGGGGATCCAAGATGGTGGCCAGGAATCCCTCTTGACTGCATGCGCTGGGGGAGACTCTGTGCTAGGTACTATTTATACAAAAATGGAAGAGAAATTGTCCCTGCCTTCCAGAAGCCCTGAGACTAGAAGAGGAAGAAAACCACATACAGACTGCGTAGACTGGCCCGTGACATGTTCGGTGCCACAGCAAGAAGAGAAGCTCACCTTCTCCCATTCCATCTCCCGTCACCCCTTCAGCTTTGGGGGTGCACCGAGTTACATGTCAGGTGGGTACACCGTTCCTTTCCTTTCCTTCCCTTCCCTTTCCTTTCACTTTTCTTCCTTCCTTCCTTCCTTCCTTCCTTCCTTCCTTCCTTCCTTCCTTTCTTTCTAAACCAGAACATGACTCGCTGACCCCATGGAAGAGAAACTCCCCTTCTGCATTCCTCTGACGTCCCTGAGATGGGCATCAGGACACACCTAGAGGTCACATGTGGGAAGCCAGGTCAACCGCCCGCACCCCGCAAGCGCTCTGGACCACTCCTCATTATTCACGAGGCTCACACTCAGGGCTTGGTTGGGATTCGGGGCACTGCGCGCCGGGGCCATCTTGTGCCTGGCGGAAGGGAAGCAGCCCCTGAGCACGGGCCCCTGACAGGACGTCGAAGGTGCCTCACCTCACCCAGCTGCCGCATCGATTACGCACCCCCCGAGCCCCGCACCTGCCAATAGTCCTCCCAGCAGGCTGCAAATGCCTGACGTGTTTGTCAGGGCTCGGGGGTGTCAGCGACGTCCCCTGCAGGGCCAGGACTGGATCAATGAGGATCACCTACAGAATACTGAGCGACGGAGGACAGAGGGTCAGAGGAGACGAGTAATTGCTCGTGGCTGGGCAGAAGTCCCCGGTTGAGAGCACTAGGGGATATTTTCTGTCTCTCCAGAGACACTCTCTCTGAAAGAGGCAGAAAGCAGGGTCCTGGAGAAGCGTTCGCAGCTTCTCTGCTGCAACTTCGAGGTCTCTGGGGCCAGGATGGAAAACTTCTCCCTCTCCCCTCCACCCCAAGTCCAGATCCCAGGGAAGCCAGGCTGCTTTACACCCGCGTCAACGCATCTGAGTCAGACCTTTCCGGTTTCTCCCTGCTCTGACCCTGTGTCTGTCTCAACGGCGGCGTCTCAGGCTCAGCCGAACGCACTGGGTTTTCTCTTTCTGCACCCTTGAAAGCACAGCGGAAGAAAGCAAGTGCCATTCGCTCTCTCAACGAGAGCCTTCGTTCCAAAACTCGAATTTGCTTCTTGGCAAGAGGTTCCAAAAATAAAAAGTTAAAAGCGATGCCTTCAGGAACTTTCGGGATAGCTCAGTGTCTCCAGACTTGCAGACTGTGACTATTCTGAACGCCGTGGCTCTTTAAAAAAAAAAGAAAGAAAGAAAAGAAAAAACCTTTACCAAAAAAAGCAGAGGCTCTCCGTTCTCTGACATTTCTTCAGTCTCTCAAAAACGCAAGCTTGCCAATGGTGGGGAATGATGATGCGGCAGGTTGCCGGCAAATGTCTCTTTCAAGGACACACCGCCCGCCACGTCTGCTGGCTCTGGACCCCGTCCTAGCTGGTTGACCCAGCTCCGCTGAGAATGTGGTGCCGGAGAGTTCCCAAGCTTCTCTGCTCCTGCTGGCAGCCGGGGCGGCGGATGGGGTTGGTGTTCCTCACCTACCAAGCTTCGCGGCAAGCGAGCCGTCGACGATGCCACGTGTAGGCACACAACCAACACCAGCGCTTTCCCAGCGTCTCCGAAGGAAAATGAACTTTCCCCAAGTCTGCAAGTACCGGGAAACATTAAAGCATCTTGCCGAGTGCCCGAGATGCAGCAATTACTGGTTAAAAGCAATTTGAAGGGCTTATTATGTCTTCACGTGAAAGCCATCTTTCCCCCAGGATGTGTTTATTACTAAAGTAATACTCTAGCAACATTAACATCACAAAAACCCAGAAATCGTTGACTTATAGCATCTTCATCTGAACACACCTGCTGGAAATAACACCACAAGTACATTTCTGTAGAAAGTCTTTGTCCATTTTTCTGGTGATTTCCTTAGGATACAGCCCTGGAAGAGGCGTTATTGGTTCGAATCTGTAGATTCGACGTCTAATCTAATCTAATTTAATCTTTAGATTAGACATTTAGATTGGACATCTTTGAAGAATGCCGGATGGCCTTCCAGAAATAGTGTTTCACTGCCTCATTGTTGCTTAATTTACGTTTTTCTGAATATTAATGACCCGGAGCAATACTTCAAATATTTATTAGCCATTTATGTATCTTTCTATGAATTACTTCTTCACTTTCTCTGTCCCTATTCCTTTTCTACCAATTTGTATGGACTCTTTTTTTTCAATTAAGACTATCATATTTGTTGCCAAAATTTTCATTTGTCTCAATTTCATGGAGATTGTGATACATAATTGCAACATTTTTGTGTTTATGCATTCAAATTTATCCTACTACCCCTTGTGATTTCCTGAATAATAATATCCCTTATTGGGCACCTGTTTCACGCTACGCCATCCACTACAGGCTTTATGTTTATGTTCTGTTAGTTCCTTACGTTAAGCACAAGAGGCAGCTTACCATATACCCATTAGACAGATGAGCACACACTAATAATGAAATAAAATAGTAATAACAATAACAATGTCTAGCAATGAGCCATTACCATGGTCTGGGTATTCTTATGGGCACTTTAAATATACTATTAACACACGTAATATCCAAAAGCACTCCCACAGGGTAAGAAAGATTATCATTCTCGTTTTATAGAGGAAAAAACTGAGGACAAAGAAGTTAAGTAAATTGTTCAAGGACACACAGCAGGGAAGTGGCAGGAGTCAGAGTAGGGGAAATTCTGGAACTTGCCCCAAGTCACAGAACGAGCCCAGGGTGTAGACGTACGGTCAGTCCTCAGCCTGACTGAACCCACAGCCCAGGTCCTTCAGCTTCTCTGTGGTCCTTGTCTACTCGCCTGTGACATTTGGCCTGGCTTCCATCATATTTAAGACCTGCATTTATATGACCCTTGCTGTCTTCTCTCCTTTTTTTTTTAAAAGATTTTATTTATTTATTTGAGAGAGAGAGAGAGCGAACACACAAGCGGGGGGTGGGCAGAGGGAGAGCTAGAAGCAGGGAGCTTTGATGTGGGGCTCAGTCCCAGGACCCAGGGATCATTAACTTAGCCGAAGGCAGACGCTTAACCCATTGAGCCCCCAGACACCCTCTCTGGCTGTCTTCCTTCTGTCTCATCTTTTGTCGCATCAATTATGTCTTTTGCTGCATAAGATCTCATTTGTTACACAGCTTTGGAAGACAGACATTTTATATTTTATTCTGTGGACCCTCCCCGTATCTGGGTTTGGGCTACTCAATGCCACATAACACCCAAACAGAGTACACGAAAATGGTGAAACCATCAGGATTATGCTTAAAGAGAGACACTCATTTCTCCAATGTGAATTATGTATATCGTTCGTGTTCTTCTGTGTTGAAGGCTCTGGCTGTTCCCAGAAGTCATGTTCCTGTGGCCTTGAAGTGAGTGGTTGGGACATGTAGACCTTCTGTGATTTTTCCTTAGCAAACGCTCATGAGACCAGCAGGAAGGAGGTGGGTGGAAAGCGCGTCCGTGTGTCGGGGACGAGCCCATGGGTGGAGTGCAGGCCAGAGCAAAGGGCCAGCACAGAGTTAGGGTCTCACTGCTGGACAGCGATGCCATGTCCCACGCAGTTTGCACAAATCCAACCACACACACTTCAGAGTGATCATATGAGAGTACATTTTCCTGCTTCTGGGAACGTCTACAACTTCTAAAGTTTCTTAAGTTGTGCCTGCAGCGGGCAGCTAAGTTACTTGTGGGTAACATCTATCCCTTTGAGCTTTGCCAGAGTGGTTTCTGAGTAGCCTGCAGTCCAAGGAGAGTAAGCTCTCCCACGAAAGTGGGGGTCTCTGGAGTTTCCCCTGGGTGCTCAGCAAACACCAGTTGGGCTGGTTGGAGCTCAAATGTCTCCCAGTTCTGTGTGAGCTCTGGGACTAGCTCAGTTTCCACACCCAGGTCATGCTTTGCTCGTTGTAGGGTGTTTCCACATAGCCTCACACTCAGCAAAGAATCACCCTTACCATGCACTGTTCTTGCCCAACTCCCTGCTTTCCAGAAACCTGCCTTGAACTTCCAGCTGCCTCAGCCTCCCCAAGTTTCAAGTTCTACCTCCTCAATGAAGAAAGGTGGCCCTGCTGCGTACCCTACCCTTCTCCCGTGCTCTTAGATAAAGCCAGACAATTGTAGGGGCACCTCAATTGTTTTTTTCTTTCCCTGGGTTCCCAGTCCTGTGCTACCCGTGGCCCCCAAGTCTGAAGACAGCTGATTCACAGTCCAATGCCTGAAAACAGTGTGTCCCGTTTTCCGGTTGTTTATGGAGGCGGGGGGGGGGGGGCGGGGGTGAAGTCCCATCTTTTTCGCTCCAGCGTAGTTGCACAAGAGTGAGAACAAGTTAAATACCACTGGCAGATCTGGTTGAGGAGGCAACGCCCAAACCTGAATCTGCTTCTCCCTCGATTGGTCTCGGGGTCCTCAGGCTCCTCTGGACTGAGTGTTCAGATGTTGCCCCAAAA
Organism: Meles meles; assembly: GCF_922984935.1. Classification (NCBI taxonomy): domain Eukaryota; kingdom Metazoa; phylum Chordata; class Mammalia; order Carnivora; family Mustelidae; genus Meles; species Meles meles. Next base: position 3,186,580 of record NC_060086.1, on the reverse strand, counting down.
GCTGTCTTTTCCCTACAGTATGACTCCTCGGTTCGAGTTAATTACTTCCTCTGGTTCGCATTCCAAAAGCAGAGATCGGTCCCAGCAGAGGAAACACTCCCTGGTTGGTTTACGGAGTCTCCAGCTGCGCCCACTTTCCAAACACCAGTTTTACTCTGGACAACTGTCACCCTACGGGCTGACGTGGGAACTCCGTCCCCTCCCGAGACACAGCTTCGAACCTTAGATCCCCTCATAGAGGCCGGGTGAGCCTGAGCTGGGGGCCTAGCGCTGTGCAGCTCTGCTCTCAGCCCGGGACTGGTCTCCTCTCTTCCGGAACGCTCTGCGACCCACATGGCACCGTTCGTGAGCACGTGTTTCCGTTTTAATCGGGGCCTGCTTCTGCCAATGACATGTTAATGCCTCTCCGCTCTCTCCAACCGAAGCATCTGGGTATCAAAGACCCGAGCGGGTCTGGTGCTCAGTTTTCATCCTCCTCCTGCAGGCTAAGCCTTCCTGTCCTCATCGGTACGTGACCGTGACGGTTCCCACCTCAGAGGGCGGCCGGGGCAACCAGACGACGTCGTGCCCGTGTATGTTTCAGCTCTCTGGGGCGGCTTCTGAACGCGCCTCTTGTGGAGCCTGCTTCATCAGCGTCACCGACGTCTGCCGCGCCGCCAAATCCCAACGACTTCTCTGTTTCTCGCCTTACACGATGATGGACTCATGTTGGATACGGTAGTTGCCACCTTTTTTTCTTGAAACCCTTAAAGAGCTTTTTTCATGATAACCTATCCTCGGTTTTCCTCCACCTCTCTGGCCATTCCTTGGCTACATCCTATTCTTTTTTTTTTTTTTTCCACTTTTTAAAAATTTTTATTTTTTTAAAAGATTTAATTTATTTATTTGACAGATGAGATCACAAGTAGGCAGAGAGGCAGGCAGGTAGAGAGGAGGAAGCAGTCTCTCTGCCGAGCAGAGCGCCTGATGCGGGGCTCAATCCCAGGACCCTGAGATCATGACCTGAGCCGAAGGCAGAGGCTTTAACCCACTGAGCCACCCAGGCACCCTGGGTCCTATTTTTCTACACCAATCTCCACATCAGTGGTCTTCTCCCTCGCATTAATTTTTTCAGGTTTTTAAATTTTTATTTATTTTATTTTTAAATTTATCGTCATCATCATCATCATCATTATTATTATTATTTTGGAGAGAGAGCAGAGAGGAGGGGCAGAGGGAGAAGGAGAGAGAGAATCTTAAGCAGGCTCCATGCCCAGCTTGGAGCCCTACATGAGCCTGACGTTACGACCCTGAGATCATGATCTGAGTTGGGGTCAAGAATCGGACATTTTGGGGCACCTGGGTGGCCCCGTGGGTTAAGCCTCTGCCTTTGGCTCAGGTCATGATCTCAGGGTCCTGGGATCGAGCTCTGCATCGGGCTCTCTGCTCCGCGGGGAGCCTGCTTCCCACCAACGCCACCCCTGCCTGCTTCTCTGCCTGCTTGTGATCTCTGTCTGTCAAATAAATAAATAAAAAACCTTAAAAAAAAAGTGTTGGACGTTGAATTGACAGTGCCCAGGTGCCCGGACGGACTCAATTTTAACTGCATGTGTTACGTGTACATGCATGTATTTATTCATTCATTTTAATTTTATTTAATTTTAATTCGAAAAACTCATCCTCTAAAATTGTGGGCGTATACGTCTTAGAGCATATAAAATATTTGGATATGGTGACATGTGTGAGATTTTGAATGAATGTGCACGTAGCGAATACAGGCTAACTGACGGAGGTGAAGTCAGAAACTCTTGGACAGTGCCACGGCTCTTAACGCTGCAGATCTTCAGGGTTGACCATGGACCAAGCTTCTTCTCTTCCACAGTCCCCCTGAATGATCACATCCACTTCCATTCCTACGCCAGTCCCTCCTCAGTTTACGTGTCTATCCAGACGTCTCTTCCAAACCATAACTCATGTATCCAATTTCCTTATTTAACAATCTCCGATGCGTTGCACAGACTTCTCCAACCAAAGAGCCCCCAGACTAAACTCTGCAATTTCTCGCCTGAATATTCTCTTTTTCCAGGCATTTCCTGGATGTTCATTTCTTGAGGACACCAAGCTGGTTTGGTTGTCCTTGCCCTGACCCCTGCCAACTCCTCAGGACTCTGATCTCTGCTGCCAACTTCCCGTCATCCTTCAGGGGTCCGCTGCTTAATCACTTAATCTGTCTTTTCTTTTCCAGCATCTCTGCCCCTTTCTTACGCATTCTCTGATTTTCCTTTGGGAAGTGAGCAGTCTTGTTGGGGCAGGGTGTCAAGGGCCCACTTTCCCCAGTTCATTCCCACCAGCCCTCCAAGCAGGGGTCACATGGCCCCGGGAAAGCCAGTAAGTTGACTTCTGCTCGGGCTGATCCAAGGGAGTGAGATAGCGGGGACATGTTTCTTCCGAGGTGACACCTGGAGAAGGCTGCCAGTTGGCTCCTACTCTCAGATCCCTCAACTCCCACAGTTAACTTGGTAGTGTTTGCCCTGATTCTCCGGGTTACCCACCTCCTTTTGTGTAGACTTCTTATTTTTACCTAACTTGGCCGCTCTTCCTGTCGCTTACCCGTAAAGAAGCCAACCGATGCGCTTCCCGATCTCAATTCGGCTCCCCCTGACCCTCTGTCGTACGTGGCACCCACGGTACTTTCCTAGGGTGACTGTACCCAAGTATCCCAACCTGGCGCCTTAAAGTAACACAAATTCCTCATCCCACAGCGCTGAAGGCCGGAAGTCCAAAGGCCAGGTATTGCCAGGGCCGTGCTCCCTCTGGGGTCCTTACTGGAGGATCCCTCCTGACCTCCTTCTAGCTTCTGGGGGCCCCTGGCCCCAGCTGTTCCTTGGCTTGTGTCAGCACCATTCCGATCTCTGCCTCCCTCCTCCCATGGCCAAACTCCCTCTCTGTGTCTCTGTCCTCACATGGCATTTCCTCTCTGTGTCTCTCTCCTTTTCTTATAGGGACACCAGTCCTGCTGGATGAAGAGCTGACCCTGCCCCAGTATGACCTCCTCTTAACTTGGCTAATTACCTCTACAGTGACCTCATTTCCAAACAAGCTCCATTCTGAGACCTTGTACTAGTCCTAGAACTGGGGACTAGAAATACAACATACACTTTCGGGGTCGGGGGACACAAATCAACCCATAATAGCCCCCTATTTTTTCTTTTGGAGCACTTCCACTGTTGACAATTCTATTGTTGTGAGATTGTTTGTTTAGGGCTTCTCTCCCCCTCTTAGTCCACGAGGGCAAAAAAATGGGTCAGTGGTGACTGTGCACCCAGAGCCGAGCACCGTCCCTGTTATAACTATGATGTTAGAAAGAACATCAAAGACTCAGAGAAATGATCATTCTTTTCGATTCATTAGGGAGCTCCTGGAAATTTTGCATTGTAAGTATTTTCTTCTCTAAATATTAAGAGTCCTATGTAGCTAAGGAATGGAATGGCCCCATCTGGCCCCATGTGTCCCTGAGGGAGTCACGAGCTCCCAAATTAGAATGAGCCCTGCCCCAGCCCCGCCTGGGATGTTGTGGGGCACAGAGAGCCCCCAAGCTGTCTGGAAGAGTGTCTGCGACCCTGCCAGGGTTCATCCTTTACCCGGGCCATCCATTTCCCACTGGCAGGGCTTTCTCTGTCTGGCTCAGCCATGGAATATGAATCAGGCCATCCCTGGGTACCCAGAATTAATCATCTCTCCTTCAAATTGATTGTGTACCCCCAGAGCACTGAGTTGGGCCAGAAACTCTGGAATCTGTTCTCTAAAATGATTTTCCAACTTGGAAAAAATGTTCCAGCTGGGAAGGAAGAAGAGGTGAGTTAAGGAGGAGATTGTTAAAAGCTTTGAAATAAGGAAAATTATTGTGCAGAGCTGAGGTCAGATCTGGCGCTAATCAGTAGGGCGATGGGCAGGCCGTCGTGGGAAGAGTGGCAGGGCCCATCTGGATCTGGGATCACGAATTTGCTGTGGCATCTCTCTGGGGGAGGCCTAAGTTTCCCTAGTTGCGTTCAGTCACCTGAGACCCAGAATGTGGACTTCACCCAGGGGCGGGTTTTATTGGAGGGTGGGGTGCGAGGGAGGTTGGACCAAGGGATTTGAGACTGGAAGTCTCCACAGAGCCAAAGGAAGAGTGTAGTGGGATGGGGGGAGGGGAGCCCCGAAAGGAGATGAGGTTATAACGTACAGCATGAGAGTTTCCGGTTTCAGAAGTGCAGATACTCAGAGTGAAAGGGAGAGACCCACTGCGGATGCTAAAAGACACAAGCTCTTGGTGTCCATCTCTCCCGGCCATCCACTGGCCCCTACTGGTCTGCCTTCAGCCGACAAGCCCAGACTCCACCCTCTGACCTGTTCTCTACACTCTTGCCTGGACTTGCCTTTAAGGATCATGGTTTAATGCTCTCCATACCCGGGACACGTCCCTGGTCTCTACCTTGCTCTTGAACCCTCGGGACCCGGATCCAAGCACTTTCTTGATATTTCCAGGGAGGTGCCTTCCTGGCACTTCAACTTTAACACGTCCAAGAGAGAAGTCACGATCCCCCCTGCCCAAACTCCCACCCCTACTGGTCCCCATCTTAGGAATTTGCTATTCCCTCCTTCCCGGTCCTTACGTCTGCTGCAGGACGCTTGGCTCCTCTGCGTTCCCGTGTTCTCGTCTACCAGACAGGGAACGGTGGCACTTACTACATAAAACTCTTACAAAAGACTATTGAGTTATTGCATTTCAAGCACTTAACGTCCTGTCCCGACTCATAGAAATTGCTCAGTAGTTGTTCCCCACTACGGGTATTAATAGATACACGCAAAATCCTGACCCTGCACCGCCCTCGGCTAACCCATGATGAGCTCTTGAGCATGTAACTGGCCCCAGATGGTGTTGCTCTTGTTTAAAAACCATGAAGTCTGGCTCAGTAAGAAAGAGCTCAAGATCAGTGTACGTGTGTTAGATTGGGGGAAGTAAGAAATTCCTTATCGCTGTTTTAAATTTTGCTTTGGCAGCCAAAACATCTGGACAAAAATGAACATCTCTGCTTTCAGACATTCTGAGCCCATGAGGCCAAGCGTCTGGTCTTTGGCAGTTTGGGGAAAACCCATTCCCCAGGCAGCCTATGCATAACGGGACCCCACCCAGGTTTTGTGATGGAACGCGAGGCTTCAGGGCAAGCTGGGCAGTGGGGAGAGCTCCCTGGCAAAACTTTGTTCCAGGGTCTTGGAATTTAAACCAATCCTGTTTTCAACTATCTGTGCCTTTCCTAGCAAACAGATGTTTAACATCACAGAGCTGTAATATGACAATAATCGGCTGAATTTTCCAGGCAGCCAAGAGCCAAATGAAAGAACCATGCACCTCTCCTAGGCGTGACTACAAAGGTTTTGCTTACGGGGGTCCTGCACCTTCTTTTCCCCCCTCCTCTAAACACCTTGACGTATTCTTTTGTTAGAGAAGATGTGATGTCAAGCCCCAGCAGTTCCTCATTGTCACCATCTTGGTCACCCGATGTTCTTCGCACATGGATCTGGAGTGGGAGAAGTCGTCTTATACTGCTGGGCCTGGAGAACACTCTTCGTTGTATGAGAAGGCCGTCCTCCTTCAGCAAGAGGCGACCTGGAAGGGGTACCTTCCAGAGACTGAGAATGAGACCCGCCCCACCCTGGGCAACCCAATCGGTAGCCTCATCCCTAGGGGTCAGTGGTATGACGGAGGCCCCGGCCCGGTTCCCTCGACCTCCAGGATAATATTTACAGCAACGCTGAGGACTGGGCTTTAAATTTTCAAGAAAGAAGCCAATAAACCAAGGGATGCTAAATTTAGACTGCTCTGAGGAAATCAAAAATAGAATCCCAAGAGAGAATAAAAACAAACAAGTGAAGAGATTAACCTCCCTGGAGACTCCAGTGTCAGTTTCCCTGACTACCTTAAGCGAACCAGTTTCATAGTTCTGAGTCCTCTCGCCCCCGGGGCTCTTGTCATCTAAGTGGCAGGGGCACAGAGAGGGATGGAGAAAGGGAAGAAGACAGGCTGTGTCTAGGCAGGTGCCTGCAGACCCCACCGGGAAACGAAACTGCCGTAAAGCATGCGGGGATTTTGTGTCCGTCTAGGAGCGTCCGGACTTCAACTTCCCACTAAATTTACGACTCAGTACTTGGCATTTACGCTCTCACCTGACAGAGGACTGGAGCTTCAGTTTTATTATTTTCCACGAATGCAGCCAAGAGTTAGGGAAGGACATGGGGGTGAGAGGGAACCTGTGATAGAATCTGGGACGAGTCCTGTCGCTGAAATTCTCTGGTGGCACAAGAACAGGTGATTTTGTTAAGAAGAATTAAAGGGAAGGGCGCCTGGGGGGCTCAGTGGGTTAAAGCCTCTGCCTTCGGCTCAGGTCATGATCCCAGGACCCTGGCATCCGGACTCTGCTCAGCAGGGAGCCTGCTTCCCCTCCTCTCTCTCTGTCTGCTTGTGATCTCTGTCTGTCGAATAAACAAATAAAATCTTTTTTAAAAAGAAGAAGAATTAAAGGGAGTAGAAAGAGAAAGCACGGAGAAGGAGGAAGAAAAGAAAAAGGAGAGAAGGACGATTACACCGCAAAAAACAATAAAAGGAGTGCGTGGTGGGCAAGGGGTCTCTGTGCCCGGCGTCAGTGGGAGGTTTGAGAAACAGGTGTGAACAAGCACATTCAAAAGAGAATTACCCGCTTTCAAAGCAGTCCCCTTAACAGTGAAGTTGGTGCATCCTTTCTCTGGAAATATTTTGACACGAACCTAAAAATAGCGCAAACCTAAAAAAAGTCTGTATAATTTGAACAGTCATTCTTTTACTAGAAGTCAAGTTTAATAATATGAAATATGAAACAGTCTCGCGTGCACAGATGTGCATCTCCACCAGGGATTCTTAATCCTTTCGTACTTTAGAATTACCTGGGGAGTTAAAAAATGGACTGGTGCCTTGGTCTCTCCCCAAACCCTGGGGAGGAGCCGGCATCCTGCTGGTGGTGGCTGTTGTAGTTTTTTGTTTACTTGTTTTCAAGCTCCCCGGGTGATTTCGGTTTCAGTGCACGGATCCGAAGGCCACTGAGGGAGAGCTCGGCTTGGCTCACACGGTTCAAGACTAACTCAAATTCCACGCCCTTCGAAAGGCTGCCCCGAAAGGCTGTTCTACCCAATCTCATTCCCCGCACCAGGTTCTCTCCCTGTTTCCCTGTTTCATTTTCTTCGAGGTTTGCCATTTATTTCTCTCTCCTTGTCTTCTTTTTCCCTAAGAGGACCTTACAGCATTTTTTCTCTTTGGTTTCTAATTCCGAGGACCCCTGCTTATTGTAGGGGGTAGGAGGTCAGAAGGCAGGTAATGGGGCCGGGGAATCGGTAGTTTGCTGTTATTAAAACCGTAAGGTGGAGAGGCCACAAAGAAAGTTCTGGGGGCTTCTCTGGCCTCCCCCATTTTCTGCAGTGACAGTCGAGGACTCTTACTCTCCAGGCCGCTGGTATTTCTGTGACTTCCCCTGGGGCAGCCACTTCCAGCCTCTTGGATCATTACTTGTCCATTTAGGGGATGTTACAAGAATCCCTCAGGGTTTCCCAAGCCACAGCCCGCCTCTGGGTGAAACGCCACGCGGAGACAGGCTCACCACCATCTTCCACCACCTACGACTTCTTAAAATGAAGGCCGGGACGGTGTGTCATCTCTCGGGCCCTGGGGCCTTTGGAAGCTGTTTTTCCCACTGCCATTTTTTCTACTCTTTTTAGTTCATTTTGTTAGCTTGGGGAAGAGGAAGAGTCCCCAAGCCTGCTTGACTCCATCATCTTTACCAGGAAGTCAACACAAAAATTTCAGTAATGTAGTAAAACACAAACATTATGGTGTTCAATCCAAAAAACCGTGATAGGTTTTGATAGTGACTCATGATAATATAAGAAATGTGGGCAGAAACACAACAAAATGAAAACAGCAATGGAATTCTGACAGAGGGATTATGAAAGAGGTTCATTCAAAACTTTTCAGTACTCTAGCGTTCCCACAACATTCTTATTTTGCTTTCACAGGGATAAAAAGTTCTGTAGAAACCCAAAAGCACACAGCACTCCTCTTCGGAGACACAATAGTTTAAGGCAAAGTTCTGCCATTGCTCAGAGAGTCAATCCTTCACTTTCAGAACTGTCCAGATTCTGTGGTCTCTTCTATGACTGTCCTAAATTGGGGCTCATCTTCACCAAAGCCTTGGGCCCAGGTTGGTGAATCCTGAGTGATCAGGCTGGGAAATTCCACTTAACCCCACTGATGGTTGAAGCGCGTGGCTGAGAGGTTGGCTAGGAGTCTCCTCCTGGGAGAGGAACTCGGAGATGCTTTGCCCACTGACAGCAGCTGCTGGTTCTCAAGGGCATACCCTCTGCCAGGCACTGTCCCAAGCTCTTTACACGTTTGAGTGTACTTAATACACAAGAGAGCCGCACGCGTTGGGAACCATTTCAATCCCAGTTACGTAGATGAGAAAATTGAGGGTAAGTGACTCACTCAAGATCCATCCCAGTTACGTAGATGAGAAAATTGAGGGTAAGTGACTCAAGATCCATCCCAGTTACGTAGAAGAGAAAATTGAGGGTAAGTGACTCAAGATCCATCCCAGTTATGTAGATGAGAAAATTGAGAGTAAGTGACTCAAGATGCTCGAGAAAGAGAAAGAGCCAGTGCTTGAATCTAAAGCTCCGGAGTCCAGAGTCCCAACCACTGTTCCATACAAGACAGAGGGTCACTGGAAACAAAGTGATGTCCCGGGGAGAGACCTTAAAGAGGGCAATAAAAATTCCTATGCGTGTGATAGATCTGCTATCATTGGTTCCAAGCTGAGAGGCAACCTCAGATGGTGTGTAATGAGTGGGGGAATGGAGCGGTGGAGGGTTAACCATATTGGGTACCGACCTGTCCCCAAGCGCGTGGATCCATGACTAGCGCCCGTGCCCAGCAAGGTCGAGACTTGGAGCTGAAAGCACTTCAGGATTAATTCAGCACCTACATAAAGACCCTCACCTGCCATCCTGCTTTAGGAGGGGACACTGGTCAGACAGCACGGCATTCAGAGCATGATCTCATTTGTTCCCATAGGACGCATTACCTTGAAAGTATGCTCCTGCACACACCCCTTTTCCCGGGTGCTAAGGGGTACACTTTGTACTTAAGACACACTCACATACGTGTGTGTGTGTGTGTGAAGCTTTTCCATGGACCTGTCATGAGCCTCTCAGTGCCTTCAGGGATCCCTGATCTGTTGGTGGCATTCGTCCTTTCTCCTTTCCACTCCACTGCAGAAAAGAGCATGGTCTCCACTTCTAATGTGCTGTCGGTCAACCAGAACCTCAGCAGAAGGCCAGCTCCCACCTGTCCTCTCCCTCCAGGCTTTTCTCATGGCCGGGTGGTGGAAGGCAAGGACCTCATGGGCGGGTCGTCTGGGTGAAAATTCTGCTTCTTTTCTGCAGGTATGTGCCCTGGAGCAAGTTTTTTCACTAACAAATGGAGAATAACTTTAACTCCCTTCTAGAGATTGCTCATGATCACTTGCATTAATGAATCGAAAAACCCTTAGAACGATGTCTGGCATGGGGTCATGATGCCAGTATTTGCCATTTTTATTGAGCGCTCAGTGGAAGAGGGAACAGAATGAGCCTTAGTTTCAAAGGCTCACCATAGCTTCCCCCTCTCTGCTCCCCTCCTGTTTACTAGACGATAGTAGAACCTAGTAAGTACAGCCCTAAATAATTTAAACATCTGGGAAACAATTAAGTCCTTTGGGATGACTAAGATACACTTTTTACCATCAAGGAGCTTTAAAATTTAGCTCCAGAAATAAAACAACCAAAACAACTAGAGCACAAACAGAAACTGACAAATTATTCAAAAGAGGAATAAATCCAGGGTTGGATTTATTCCAGAGGAAGCGGCTCTGCCTAGCTTTGGGGGTCGGAGGCTTTGGCAGGGAGGTAAGAAGCTGGGCTGTGAAAATAAACAAGGCCGGCTGGCGTGGAGAGCTGTGGATTCTGTTACAGAGTGATGGGCAGGGATACTGAGGTCCCCTGAGATGGGGGCACCTGGGAAACTGGGGAGACTGGAGAAGACCATTCTGGTAAGTGTTAGAAGAAACGAAGAGAAATCCTTAATGACCTGTGTCTTAGAGGTAATTTGGTTGCAAAAGCAGAAACCCAGTCCAGCTAGCTTGCATAAATGGGGATTTATTTTGTGACTGTGGTTTTTCCCAAAGCCCATGGAGATAGAGAATGGCTGGGCCACACCACAGACTTAAACTGGGAACCAGAAAGAAGGACCCATCTGGGTATCTTTCACACTCTTTCCTTGCTCCCTGTCCCATCTCTCTGCCCCTTAGTCTGTCTCCAGCCTCTCCCTTGTATATCGCTTCCATTCTCTTTGCTGCTTCTCCAGCATTCGGGGTCACAAGATGGTGGCCCAAAACCCAGTCTGCGGGATCTCTGGGGGCCATCTACCCACAGACCGGTTCCATCTCTGAAAAGCTTCTGTGTGTAGTGGGGCAGGTTGCGTCTGCACAAGGGTACCACCGAAGGGTGAGTAGTGGCTGAAATGTGGTGAAATTCTCTTACTAACACACACTGACCAAAGCAACGGTCCACAAACAAATTCCAAAGGAGATGGAGTTGTGTGTTCCTACCATGGGACCAGAAGGACTTCATGGGTCCAAAAGTATTTGTGAACAGCTCTAGAGTTGATCATATGGTGGAAAAAAAAAATTCACGCTGTACTGATATTCAACGAGAATAATTTTCTACACCCAACAGCATATTCCTGCGTAACACTCTGTCTCGTTCCTGTGAACTTTTGTACATCTCACTCTTACCAAGATACGCCGCATCTGCCTTCCACTGTGTGGCTGTATCGTCATTTGCTTATGTTTTCTTTTTAAGGGATCTTGGGTTGTTTTCAGTTTTTCTTTCCAGTATAAATAATGAAGCCATAGATATGTATCTATACCATTACAAGATAAAAGCTGGACAGGCATCCCATTAATGACTTTTGAGAACCCATCAGAGATTTGAGGTCACAGGACGAACCACTATCTTGAAGAGAGACAGGTGCCTCCAGGAAAACAAGGACCTCAGTATTTACTGATCTGGGGCCAGAAGACCCTGGACACCATACAAAGCGGTAGAAATAGTAAACTAGAAATTTTAATGATTTGTTTGGGGCCAGTTGTGGACTAGGATATGAGTATGAGTCTCCTGGGGACAGTAGTCATGGGGGAAGAGATTCCTACCCTATTTTTAGGCTTTTTGTCCCAGAACCCCACCAGGCTCTCACAGACAGAATGGGGAAAATGCAGAAACGTTGGCTGGGGGAGAGAAATGCCAGCAACTTCTGAAACTCCACAGAGACCTTTCTTCCCTATGGAACAAAGGCCTTAACCTGCAGCGGTTGTACATTGTCAGAAGCCGCTCTGCCCTGCCCCAGGCTCCAGGTCTTACCAAGGGGAGAAAATAGGAGACTCTCCTCAAGGACAGAAACTGAAAACACTTACAGTTCACTTACAGTTGGACCTCAATACTCCTTTCTGATACCTGATAGAAAACGTAGGCAGAAAATAAAAGATCTGAAGAACGTTATCAACCAACTTAACCTAATGGACATTCACGGAACACTTTATCCAAAAAGAGCAAAACACACAGTCATCTCCAACACACATGGACATTCATCAACACAAACCATATTTTGGGTGCAAAACAAACCTCAACAAATCTGAAAGAAGTCCTACAATGCGCATTATTGGCTCCTATCAAAATTAAATTAGAAATCGATAGCAGAAAGACATTGAGAAAAGCCCAAATAGTTGGAAATTAAGTAACACACTTCTAAGTAGCCCACGGGTCAAAGAGGAAGTCTCAAGGGAAATTTAAAAGTGTTTTTGAAGTAAATGAAAATAAAAATGCAAATTATCAAAATTTGTAGGATGCAGGGCGCCTGGGGACCTCAGTGGGTTAAGCCTCTGCCTTCGGCTCGGGTCATGATGGTCATGATCTCAGGGTCCTGGGATGGAGCCCCGCATCGGGCTCTCTGCTCAGCAGGAAGTCTGCTTCTCCCCTCTGACTCCCCCTGCTTGTGTTTCTGCTCTCACAATCTCTCTCTCTGTCAAATAAATAGATAAATTCTTCAAACAAAATTTGTAGAATTCAGTAAAAGCAGTGCTTAAAGGGAAATAGGTAGCACCAAATAATTATATGAGAAAGAAAGAAATATTACTTAAATGTACTCTGGGAATTGCTATAGAGTAAATGTTTGTCTCTGCAAAATTCTTCTGTTAGAACTTAACCCCCTATGTGATGGTCTCAGGAGGTGGGGTCTTTGGGAGGTAATTAGGGTAATTTAGGGCCTTTGGGAGGTATATTAGGTCCCATACAAAAAAGACCCCATTGCTCTCACGTGGCCCCTCCTGCCATGTGCAGACACAGCAGGAAGACAGGCATTGCTAAGAACCAGAGAGTGGGTCCTCACCAGACCCCGAACCCGCCAGCACCTTGAACTTGGACTTCCCAGAACTGCGAGAAATAGATGTTTGCTTAAGCTACTCAGCATATGGTAATTTCGTTCTAGCAGTCTGAACGGACTGAGACAAGGGCTTAATGAAAGAAAGGCAAATTAAACCTAAAGCAAGGAGCAGGAGGGAAATAGTACAAATTAGAGCAGAAATGAATGAAATTAAAAACAAGAACACAGTAAAGGGAATGGAAGAAACCCAAACCTGGTTCTTTGAAAGCGTAGCTCCAGAACAAATTCTAGGAGAGAATGCGATGGCTTAAAGAGCACACGAGTTTTAAAATTGGAAATAACTCACCGCACTGATCTCTACGAAGGCAGCATCGGTGAATACTCTCACTGCAGGGTGTGAAAATCCCAGTTTCTGCCTTTACAGTTTATACTGTCCCTGATCAATATTTTATCCTTTGCCTAGGTAAAAAGATGGTTTTTCTTCTTTCAATTGTTTCTCATTCTTTTTTTCATGTATCTCTAAGTTAATAGTATACATTTATCTACGAAATGTTCTTCCGAGTCCTTGGCCCAGCCACTTTCCTGTGGATCAGCTGATATTTTTCTTATTGATTTAAAAATGCTGTTTACAGTTTAAGGCAACTCACCCTTTCTCACATAGGAATATCTCCCCCAACTTTGTCCTCTGTATTTTGATTTTGTTTATTGCCTTTGCTTCCATCAAATTGATGGATCTTCTCTTTCATGGCTTGTGGTTTTTGTGAGTTGATCAGAAAAGTCTTGCCCGTTCCGAGATTATTAGAAGAAATCTTATATTTTCTTGTGATTCTTTTATGATCCCCTTTTTTACTTCTAAATCTTTGATCCATCTGTGATTCATTTAGGTATAAGGAGTGCAAGCCATTACAATTTAAGATTATTATCAAACACTTGAAAAGTATTTTGTTGTCTTTTTTCCCCTAAAGCTTGTATGTTTTTCTACAAATAATTATATTTGCTGAGAGAAATCTGAAAATAGATAAAAAGAACAAAGAACGCATTCAAAACGATTGCCTAGAGACACCTACTATTATTTTATTATGTAACATTTCTTTGTTAAAAAAAAAGCTATGTAAAGATAACACTTAAATTTTTTTCAGACAAAAGCAGAAGGGCAGTACGCGTTGTGTTTTGTCACCTGCATTTTCCAGCACACAGTACATCGTGACTGTCCAGGTGCATCTTTTCAGATGTGTTCTGGGTGGAGGCTACAAGTGTGAGGTTGAGGAGAGGAGGGAGAGGGGTTGGGAGCGTCTGGACATCATCAAAAGCTCAGCGGTGACAGGAAGGAGAAATCCAGGGCAGCTGTTGGAAGAGTCGTCCCATGAGGACAGATGGGACCAGCCTCTTGCAGAGCGATGGAGAGAGTGAGAAGGGACGAAGGGGAGGACGGGGTGGTCGGATAGAGGCCGAGGGAGGATGCTTCTGCCAGGAGACGAGAGAGAGCAGGAGGGGAGGGTGTCGAGGAGGTGGGGACACTAGGGGGACGGGAAGTCTCCTCCGTGTGGCTCTGGTCTCCCTGCAGTGGATGAGGTCATGGGCCGAGCGCAGTCAGGGCCGGCTTCCAGGAAGTGGGAGCATTGGGACCCGAGGCTCTGGGAAGTTCAGCGGAGAGCCAGCCAGAGCAGCGGTGAGAAGCCAAGTAGGGAAATAGTCATCACAGCCGCACGGCTCCCTCCAGCACCACGGAGGGATTCCAAGAGCAGGAAAGATGGGAAGGAGACTCGGGCATGGCCAAGGTGCAGGCTGGGGAGATGTGCACTGCATAGCTCTCTGGCCTGGGGGAAGCCCACTCGGGTGTCTGGACCTGGGGGACAAACGCAGAGAAAGGCTGTCTTCGTAAGCACCCTGTCCGGCCCCCAGCACAAGTGGCCTGCCTTCTGCCTTATTTCAGGGTTTTTCTCTACACACTCCCTCCCCCGTCTGGCCCCACCTGGCTTCCAGCCTCATCATCCTTTTCCTGCTCATGGTGGGGCCTCCCATCCCCAGATCTCAGGGAACAGGGAAATCAAGCAGTGCCCACCCCCCAGCAAGTCCCCTGGGTCTTTCCACTTACGCTCCCATCACCGTTAGGTCCCACGGGCACCCCTGTTCCACTCGACGATGTCTTGGGCATCTTGTGGGGTCAGACCCTTTGCTGGGCACCAGGGGTACCGAGATAGATCAGATCAAGCCGCTGCCCACAGGAAGCTCAGCAGGACGCACGAGGGCTCATTTAGATCTCATCCAGGCAAGTGATTCCCACGTGCAGGGCTCTGCAAAGGGCAGCCAGAGAGATGAGCCCTACAGGATGGCGGGTGAGAGCTCCAGGGGCGAAGGCTCGGACCCACGGTGAGCCTGCAGCTGGGATCCCCGGACATGAGCGGGACTGGAACCCTCAGCACTGCCGGCTCCCGTGGCTTTGCCGTGGGCTGGGCTCCAGGTCTGCGACTGCTAAGATGTGACCTGGGGCGGGGGGGGGGGTCCACATGGGCCTCGGACACAGGCCCTTCTCTTGGGGCTGCCTGGCCACGTGCATCCTGAGCCTGCACGGTGGCGCTCTGCTCCCTGTCCTCCAAGCCGGCTCTCTGCTGCAGAAAACCTCTTTCCCCAGTGCTCTCATTCCTGCTAAGGCCTCTGAAGGGCAGGGTGGGGGTGCCCCTCGATCCATGTTTAATGGAGTTTAATGGAGCAGGCCCACTCCCCCTCTCTGGGTGCGCGTTTCTTCCCCCGGGGGGGAGACAGGGTCCGGAAGGCACGTTAGGTCTCCCGCCCTGTGCTCCGGGGGCCTGGACCCCGGCTTGCTTGCCCTCCCTTCCCTCTGCTGAAGCTGCGATTTATTCTAATCCTCTCCAGCGGGACACATGGTATTCTGTGCGCCATCATATGCTAATAATGTAATTATGCGGTTAGAGGATCAGGTCAGCAGAACCCTGGCCAGGACGGGAAATGAATCAAAGCCGGCATTGCAGGGAGAAGGTCCAAACGCCTCTTCAGCAAGGCCTCTCTGGGCGCCCGGCCCGGGGTGTGGGGCCTCGGACTCCTGGCCAGGGCAGGGAGCTGCAGGGCGGTGAGAGCCGGCGGGGGTGCGAGGGCAGAGAGGGCCAGCCAGCGCAGACCAGCAGCCCAGGGGGCGCGGGCACCCCGCAGCTTGGAAGAAGGGGGTGAGCCTCCACAAGGCATGGGAGAGGGTCCTGGACTTCCTCCAGCCCGAAGGAGGCCCCGTTGGGTGAAACGCAGAGAAACACCAAGAAGCGCACTGGCTTGCTGGTTGGCCGACTAACTAGCTCTTTAGTACCCGGCGCAGACTGGAACCTGGTCTTCTGAGCCCAGAGAAAAGGGATTTCGTCATCCTCGGCGACTCCTCTGATACCTGGGCGCCCAGACCCCCTGAAACAGGGCTTGTGATCCAATAAGTTAATTCTCAGATACACATTTCCCCCCAATGTCCAAAAGTACAATGTCTCTGCGAACACTTTCCTACGTCCGAATGGCATAAATCGAGGAAGTACCATTAATTTATAGGATAATTTTTTTGGCAGTCTCAGATCCCCGCAAAAAACCTCTCTCAGGCTCTTCTTGCCTTGGGACACGCCTCGCAAACAAACGCACCCGGCGACTCCAGGTAAGGGCCAGAGGTTCCCCGGGCACAGTGCCCAGCTCTGGCCGCTGGATTCTGAGATGCCGTGTGGGGTTCCCGGGGAAGGCGTGGCCCCACTCTTGCCACTGGGGTGCATGCGGCTGCTGCGCGGCTTCCTGCCAAAATTTGGGCGCTGAACCCTGTTTTCACTTTTCCCCTTTTCTTCTGAAAGCGAAAACCCTCCTCGGGTGTCGGGAGGGAAAACCCTCCTCGACACGAGGTCGCGTGTCATGAGAGCGAAGCAGCGTAATGCGACTTGAGAAAAGTGGGGGACCCTGTGTTCTGTCGTCTGCTCCTCATGGGGTTAGAGGCTGCGTCGGGAACCCCTGGATACGCACCCTGGGGACTGACCCTGCACGGTCAGGGGCCGCTCTCCGCCTTCCGTGGGGCCTAAGGAACCGCTGTGACCTGAGCAAATCCACGTCCACGTGGCCGGGGAGGGAAGGCCTGGGGAGAACGGAGCTTATCATCCTTGCAAGATGTTGGCTGAGCACTCCCCGCCCCACCCCCCACGCCCCCCACCCCGCTTCCTGCACCTGACCTGCTCCGATGCACAGGGAGCCGCTCCCTCCCAGCCCTGGGAGATGGAAAAAAAAAAAAAAGCAGCACTGGGCCCACAGGTTCTCCAAGGGAGATGTTGGCTTTGCAGGAAAGAGTTCTTTGGGGGATGTCTTAGGACTGTTTAAAAATACATAAGAAACAAGGGGCTGTAAGAAACAAGAGGAGGGGGGCGCCTGGGTGGCTCAGTGGGTTAAAGCCTCTGCCTTCAGCTCAGGTCATGACCTCAGGGTCCTGGGATCGAGCCCCGCATCAGGCTCTCTGCTTGGCGGGGAGCCTGCTTCCTCCTCTCTCTCTGCCTGCCTCTCTGCCTAGTTGTGATTTCTCTCTGTCAAAAAAAAAAAAAAAAGAAAAAAGAAACAAGAGGAGGGCTCCTGAGTGGTTAAAGATTCTGCCTTCATTTCAGGTCATCATGCCCTGGGATGGAGCCCCGAACCCCCGTGTCCAGCCTCCCTGCTCAGCGGGGACACTGCTTCTCCCCTCCCCCGCCCCTCCCCCTGCTCGGGCACTCTCTCTCTCTCTCAAATAAATAAGTAAATAAAATCTTTAAAATAAAAAGAAACAAAGGAAAAGAAAACTAAGTATTAAGGAAGAACAAGAAAGCAGGAGGCGGCTACAAGCTCATCCCCAGAAGGGCCCCCTCCAGCCCCTCAAGACCTGGAGAATTCTACTCCTGGGAGGGGCGCCGCCCTTGACACAGCTGTGAGCTCCAGAGAGGGGGGGCCCTGCCTCCAGTTTTCAGCCACCAACTCTTAGGGTGTAAGAGGAAGAAAGAGGATGAAAAGAGGGAGAACAAAGGTCAAGAAGGTAGGAAGCCGGTGGATGTGAAATGAGCCGGGGCTGCGGGGGGCTGAGTTCACCTTCATCTGACCCCTAGACCCCTAGACATGGCCCCTCGCTGGCGTCCCTGTCTCTACTGGCAGAATGAGCTTTCCAGGGCGGGGACCATGAGGGAAGGATTTGTTTATGGAAATGCAAAAGGAATGTTAATGAGGCTGACTAGAGCCCCCCCCCCCCCATCTCATCCTGGAAGCTTTCACTCCCAGGAGCCCCTTCCCCTCCAAGAACCTCACAGGACCTGGATTTCATTAAATACCATGGAGATAAAACACGTTTTAATCATCTGCACCATTTGGACTCTCGAAGGCCCACGTCACTGGTTCTCAAAACGCAAACCCCAGGACTGGGAACGTCGGCAGCACCTGGGAGCGCGCCGGCCACGCAGAGGCAGCTAAAAGTCTGGGAATCAGTTGTCCTGCAGCCGTTAAGTCAGTCTGCTGGTGCCCAGGGAAAGGGTCCTCGTCCTGCAGAAGCAGGGTCAGACCAGCAAGGATGGAGCCCACCACAGCTGCAGGCGAGGCAGGTCACCACGGTGGGTCGTCTGGTGACCACGTCGTCATGACGATGCCATGACATCATGGCAGGCTGTGAGGTCCCTTCCCTTTCTAGATGCTGAAACCAGAGGCCAGAGAAGTTTAGTGACTTACCCGAGATTGCGCTACTAGGGGGTAGTGGGCTGGCATGTGAACCAGCTCTGAATCCCTCTCCTCTGACTCAGTTTCCCTAGAGTCGCTGTTTTGCTGGAGAGGATCTGTGCAGCTGGAAAACCCGGCCCAGGAGGTCAGCAGACAGAGACGGGGTAGCATCCTTACGTCCCTGGGTAATACAGCAATGATTTTCCAGTCTTCGGCCTTGGAATCTCTTTGCACTCTGGAAAGTCACTGAGGACCTCAAGAGTTTTTGTTTGTCTTATTTCCCGTCCTATTCACCCTCTTAAAAACTAAGGCTAGGAAATTCCTTTTCTTTTCTTTTTTCTTTTTTTAAAGATTTTATTTATTTATTTGACAGACAGAACACAAGTAGGCAGAGAGGCAGGCAAAGGGAGAGGGAGAAACGGGCTCCCTGTGCTGAGCAGAGAACCCGACTCGGGGCTTGATCCCAGGACCCTGAGACCATGACCTGAGCTAAAGGCAGAGGCTCAACCCATTGAGCCACCCAGGCACCCCAAGGCTAGGAAATTCTTAAAATGCTAATTAATTCGTGCAAACAATGATGATAAAGCCATTACACATCACCATAAATAATGTGCTTTTTTAAAAAAGCAAAGAAGAGAAGCAAAAGCAAAAAGCAAAAAAACTGTGAGAAGAAAGGCATTGTTTACCCTTTTGCAAATCTCAAATCTGGTTTGCTGGAGGCCTGGATTCTCATAAGAACTTTTAATCTGCTTCAATACCCACCTCCCCCATCATGCAGACTCTGGAAAATTCCACTGAATGCTAGTTAGAATACAGGCATCAAAAGGTGAATAGCTTGTTTGCACGATCGTAGGGAAGTTTTGATCTTGCAGAATCCCTGAAAGGCTCTTGGGACCCCCGAGGTCCTTCTCAGGATCCAGTCTGCCCCGATGCCAGCTTCTTTCTCCCTTGTCTCCTCGTCCTTGGAACAGGGTTCACGGTCCGCTCCACGGAGTCCCAGGAGAATCTCTACTTCATCAGGAGCCAGAGGCATGCTGACTCCTGCCCAGGAGAAGAGCCAGCCGCAAACACCACTGAGGAATTCTCTGGAGTGGCTTTTTAGGGGCTCATTTTTAGAATTCATCTTTCGTCAAAGTACTGGGTTTATGGTCCCCATTCTGGTTTCTGCCAGATTTTCATCTGACCGGTGGGCTGGGGGTGACAGGGAAATGGGGACTTGCTGGGGCATGGAAGGTGCTGAGGAAACACTGGAACTGTGAGCCCGGCCCCTCTGGTCACCATGAAGACAAAGCGGGTCGGGGGCAGGGTCACCACAGGGATGCCATTCACGCAGCAGGATGGCCAGGTCTGCACCCCGCCACAGGCTGCCCACGGCTAGCATAGCCCACGACTCAGCTCAGTCTGAAGTCCACCACAGGGTGGGGGGGGTGTGTGTGTGGAGGAATCAGAGACTCTAGAATGTTCAAGCTGGTGCATGTGGGGAAACTGAAGCTCGGGGAGTACAACCTGCCCAAGGTCCCATGGTGTTGGTCACGGGTGAGTTGAGCGGAAAGAAACCCCAGGGGCTGTCCCTGCATGCTGGCCTGCTGGACTCAGTTTTCCAGCGGGGCGGATAACCCCAAAGAACGTTGCTTCTCCAAGGGAAACTGAGTCCAGGCAGAGGGAGTCACTCCACAGGGACTACAGTCAATATGTTTTAGACGGAGGTGACCTTCTCCTTAGTGCTGTTTTCCCTTCTTTATATACATTTTAAAATATTTCTTTATTTTGACAGCGAGAGAGCGCACAAGCAGGGGCAGCAGCAGAGGGAGGGAGAAGCAGGTTCCCCACTGGAGCCCAGCGCGGGGCTCAGTCCCAGGACCTGGGATCATGACCTGAGCAGAAGGCAGATGCTTAACCGACTGGCCCCCCAGGCGCCCCTCCCTTCTTTATATTTTACTAACATCTCTGGGGACAAAATGTCATTCTCCACCCAACTGTGTCCCACATGTCACCGTGGCGGTCATGCCGGATGTCGTCAGGGCAACCAACAGAGAGAGACCTGCAGGCTCCCCGTCGCGGGGGGTCTTGGCCTTGGTGCTCCTTCCTCTCTGCACTCGCGTGGCCCCAGAACCGGGGGTTGCCCAGGGCCCCTTCCTTCCTCTCTTGCTTCCACTGACTATTTGCGACCTCCCTTCTGCTATTGCTGGGGACACAAGAACAACTCATAGTCCGTGTCCTCGAGCAGCCCGTTATACCAACGGAGGGAGGGGATCAAGGAGGGGACATCCATGGGGTGTGATAAATATCCCCAGGAATCATAATGGTGGGAGAGGAGCCAGACGAGGCCAGGCACTCGGTCAGTGGGGAGAACCGGGGACGCCCACTGGAGAGTCCTGCCTGGGGCGCGCAGCCGTGCAAGTGAGAAGGGCTGAATCTATCACCCTCACTCACCCTCACTCACTCTCAAGGCCTCTGGAGGTAGCCTGCCCGGGGCTGTAGGATCATAACAGCGCCAGCAGAAGGATTATGGGTCAGTTTCTCCAGATTTTGAACAGCTGCAAAGATCTGGCTGTCTCAGCCCTGGGCCAGAGTCTGCTTGTCTCCTGCTCCTGATGAAATAGGGATTCTCCCGGGACTCAATGGGGCTGGTGGTGAGCCCTGTTCCCAGTCAGAGGAGGCAAAGGGAGAAACAGCCAGTCAGGGCAGGCTGGATCCCAAGAAGGCTGAGCTGGGCTCGGCGATTGTCCTCCTGTTAATTAGCACCATGGGACTTGTTACTGTGTCCGAGAGCACCCCTGCTCTCAGGGGACCTGGATGTAGGCCTCCTTTGGGGCGTTCCAGAACCAGGGAAGGATAGCAGTCCCGGCCTGGGAGCCACACACCCCCGTTCTGCCTCCTCTCCTGACACTCCTTCCCTCCCTGTAGGCAGGATGGGGCATCGCCTCACCATGGGACCCAAGCCTCTTTGTCAAAACGGTTTTGTTTTGGGGATTTCAACCTCTTGGTCTCTAGAAAATTTTGATTAAAAAAAAAAACCAAACAAACAAAACTTGAGGGCACCTGGGTGGTTCAGTGGGTTAAGCCTCTGCCTTTGGCTCAGGTCATGATCTTGGGGTCTTGGGATCGAGCCCCGCATTGGGCTCTCTGTTTGGCAGAGAACATGCTTCCCTACCCCACCCCACCCCCCGCCTGCCTCTCTGCCTGCTTGTGATTTCTCTCTCTCTGTGTCAAATAAATAAATAAAATCTTAAAAAAAAATCTTCAAAAGCAGTAAGTTAAACATGCTTGGGTTTACCCTGTTTTGAAAATCCTCCCTGTGTGAAGGCGATTGCGGATTAAATGTCTTTAGAGAGTGGACGTCCTCAAATCCCACCCCCTCCCTGGTCACACTGCATCAACACTGACACCCGTAGGCA
Organism: Meles meles; assembly: GCF_922984935.1. NCBI lineage: Eukaryota > Metazoa > Chordata > Mammalia > Carnivora > Mustelidae > Meles > Meles meles. Next base: position 3,164,971 of record NC_060086.1, on the reverse strand, counting down.
GGCCAAGGCCAGAGCTGAGAGAGCTGGGCGTGCCTGAGCATGACTCACAGGACAAGGGCAGACCTAAACGTCAAGTGCGTCCCCACTGGGCTCCCCTGTCACAGAAGAACACCTGAAGTCCAAGGAGGTTAAGTCAGAGGTCCAAGATCTGGTTGAGAGATGGAAGCAGATGGTGGGAGGCTGCTGAGAGCAGAGCAGTCTCTGGGCTACATCCGTGACCCTTGTGTCCTTCAAAGTCTCTGTTCGTTTGCAGCGGGGGGTGGGGGGCTTGCACTGACAGGGGACCCCCTGGCCTGATGCTCTGGGCGAGGCTGGGCTTCAGGGCAGCTCTGATTCTGACAAAGCTAGCCCCAGCCTAAGGACTGCACATGCCAACCTTGACTGTCTGTGGTTGAGCTCACACTTAGAAAGAGAACAGCAACAGAGTATTGGCCATTTCAGCTGCCACTGTCTGCTCTGTTCCAGACACTCACTGGCTCCTGTCCCTGGACACCTGGTGCACAGCATCAGATTTAATTCTCGCAACAACCCCCTTTTGCAGCTTTGGAAACTGAGTCACAACGTGCCTCCCAGGCTCACAGCAACACCTTAGTTGGTCAGGAGCAAAGACCTCCTGGGTTGGACTCACAAAGGATGGAGAACAGTTGAGTCAGCACACATGGGTAGGCACAGTGATATCACCAAGGAGATGTGGCCATGTTCCTTTCCTTTTAAGCCTTCATCTGACTCTCACCAGGGGCTCTCCAGAAACGTGTTCTCTGGAGGTGCTCAGAAGAGGAGGTGGTCTTTGTGGGGAGGTTGTTGGGGCCTGCCATGTGGCCTATGGAGGCAAGGAGGACAGGTAGATACGGGCCAATGAAGTCAGGGAGAAACCCTAAATCATCAGACAGAAGAAGCTAGAACCATGCTCAGGAGACTGGGCCATGAGAGGTAGGAATGATGTCTAAGAAGTTCAAGAAGATAGATGAGTTGAGCCAGTCTCCAGAGGTGGGTTAGATGGCCAGAAATTGGTTGGATCATAACAGATCTTAGGCATCAAGACAAAGCTTGAGAGAGGCACACAAACCGGCTTAGAGGAGATACACCAGGACCCCAAGATTGGTTCTTGAACTCAGTTCGAGCCAATGAACTAGAGAGGAGCTGTGGTTTAGGTCCCATGTTACAAGCTACCTTGACATTTGGTGACCCGGGAGGGCCTGGAATGGCCTACCTGTCAGTTTCCCTCCCCAGATGAGTTCTGTCTTATCTGCTCCTGTGGATAAGGTGCCCAGCCAAGCGACCCTTCTCATCAAGGGGAAAAAGCATAGTTCCTGCTTATCCATGAGGATTGGGTTCCTGTTCCTTTCAGCTCACAGAATTATTCAAGCAAGCCACACACCTCTTTCTAATGAAACCAGGGGTCACCCCACCTTCTTGAGCCCACCAAGTCTGCCTCTGCCAGCCCCTCCTCATCCACTCTGTTCCTGAGTGTAAACCCGTGTGGTCCTGCGTGGTGCACAATGTCTGCTTCCCCCAGGCCATGACTCTATGAGTTTAATAAATGGCCATTGACCTTGTCTGTCCAGTGTTGGGCATTGTGTTTTGAGTCATATCTGTAGTCCTAGGAAGGAATCCCTCCCTCACAAATGGGGTGAGTAAGAGATGATTAATATAGGAACAGACCCTATCCATGCCCTCATGGAGTCCAGCTGGGAAGACAAGATGTGAAAGAAAAAGTATTAAGTGTCATGCACAGACCAGGCAGGAAATGTGAATCATTCATTCATTTGACAAATAGGAAGTAAGCCCCCATGCATATCAAGCACTGATCTAGGCCCTGAAAACACAGCTTGGAAGGAAAGAGACAAACTCTCTGGAGAACTACAAGCAGAGTACAAAAGATAGAAGGCCAGGGGTAGGCGTGGAGTTTGCTATCTTGCTTATACAGGACGGTCATGGAAGATCTCTTGAATAAGGAGATATTCGAATAGTAACTTAAAGACCTCGATGGAGCAAGCCATATAAAAATCCAGGGGAAAAGCATTCCCAGAAGAGGAAAGAGCCAGAGCAAAGACATTGGGGTAGTAGTAGGAGAGAATGGAGGGCTTGCTGTGTGCTAGGAGCTTCTAGAAGAAGGGGACTTAAGTAGACCTGAGAAATGAGCCAGTTTTGACCAAAGCGAGCTTGTGAAATCCTATGTTGGTTTCTTCCATCCACCACCATCTTTGCATGGTGCCCAGGACATCAGGGACCTGTAGAGAGAGGCTGAGAATCCCAGGTCTTGGACCCCAGGCTGCAGTCCAAGAAGTGCTCAGCATACCTCCCTTGCTACTCTAACTTGACAGGACCTGAGCACTTACAACCTGTGTTTGCTGTCCACCCGACAGCCGCTTTCTCCGGCAAAGGCACAGATTGGGACCCATGGTCGGGGCACAGACATTTGCCTCAGGACCCCCACCCAATTCTGTTGGCCACTAAACACTTCCTTCCTACAGGTAGTGGAGGCCTGCCACTATTCCATGAAGGAGCTCACAACCCACTCCCTCTTGCCCCCCAGGAGCAAGGCAGTTTGCTTAACATCGTGAGAAAAATACCCGAGCTGCCTCCAAACTGTGGGGTTCTTTAGATCCACCCTCTTCCTCTTCCTCTCCTCTTCCTCTTCCTCTGTTTAGGTTACCGAGGTCTTCATTGGGCAACTAGCTGTGTAAGCGGCTGGTCTGTCTCGCAGTGAAAAGATGGACATGGAGCTCACACTCGATTCACCCAGCCCTGCAAGACTCTTTGGAATCAGAAGGCTACAGTTCTTCTCACTTCCTGGGATTAAGTGTGCTCATTGAAGGGCCCAGCTCCAGCACTAGGAGCCAAGGCTATGGCCACCAAGCTAAGCCACCAGCATGGCTGCTCCTCCACCTCAAAGCAGACACGTGCTATGGACACGTGTCCTGACCACATGGACACACACACACCCTCGTGCATACACTCACCTGCACAGGCTTGCGCATGCGTGAACGCACACGCACGCACACGCAGAGCTCTCTGTGCGTAGGCTCTCTGCCCTCACCCCCACTCCTCTCCCTCCTCATTTTCAGCATTTCTATTGTGATTATTTATTTATTTGATGTAGTGCATATATTTTTGCATATGTATTGCATAAATATGTTTATTTGGTATATGCTATATAATAGAAAATATATAAATATATAAGATATATAAATATAAATATATGATGTAGATTTATATTATATATCTTATATATTTAATAAATATATTAAATATAAATAATACATTTATACTATAAATTTAAATATTTATATATTTAATATATATGATTTCATATAAATGTAAATATTTATATTATAAATAAATATAAATATATATTTATATATAAAGTATATATTTATATATAGAATATGTTTTAAATAATACATATTATATAAATATATTTAATGATATATATATCTATATATATATATGCATCAAATGTATCTGTACATAAGGAAACACTTGCGGAGATTCACCTAGAACTGCCTTTATAAAGGGTCTCATGTTCCCCCAAATGCCACCGAGTCATCCCGCAACATGTAATTGTTGAAGCTAGGATTTATGATATGATCGTCTGTACTTTTGGAAATGTCTGAAAATTTCCAAAACAAAAGGGGGAAAAAAAGTAAATTAAGAAATAAATACAGTGTATATGTACAAACCAGCAAGTATAAGGAAGCAAATGGCCATGGAACCACCACCCAGGTCAAGAAATAGAAAATCACTAACCCCCCCATCCCCACCCCCGTCCTCCCTGTCTTCCCGCCTCACCAGACATAACCATTAACTCAGCTTTCGTGACCCTAATTTCCTAGGTTCCTTTATGGTTTTACTACCTAAGTAAACATTCCTAAGCAACACCCTTTAATGTTCCCTGTTACAGGTCTGTGTAAAGGGAATCACATCGTATGTCTGTTGTGACAAGGGGGAGAAAATTGAGGGTGAAGGGATTGGGAGAGAAAGCGTGGCTGAGCTGGGAAGAGTCTGAGTCTGTCCTTGTGAGAAGGACGGGGTCGAGGCACAGAGAAGTGGAATTGCTACCCACAGCGCCGCACAAAGACAAGATGGGACACCAGGTCTCCTGACATTAGGGCAGAGCTATTCTGTTTACCCGAGTTTTGTTCAAGGTCATTGATTCCGCAGCAGGACTGGGGAGAAGACCGTCCCGGTGGCTTGAATGAACTTCACAGAGACTTGTGGGGCGCAGGGGAGTTTGCACGCAAGGCACGTTGCTCAAAGGGGATTCGACTCCAGGAAGTGGAGTTTATGAAGGACCGAAATACTTTCACATGGAAGTCATGCGGGACACAGCCTCCTGGGAGTGACTTCAAGGACAGTGTCCTAGAACTGGAGGGCAGGGCTAGAAATTGATGCAGAACCTGATGCCGGAGGTAGGTAGGCCAGTAATGGCTCCCAAGGGGTCCATATCCTCATGGTATCTTGCATGGCAAAGGTTTTGCGGGTGTGATTCGGTTAAGGATCTTGAGATGGGGAGATCATCCTGGATCATCTAGGTGGCTCTTAAATGCGATCACCAGGGTCCTTGTGAGGGGAAGGGGGGTAGATCGCGAGCAGCAGAGGGGAAGACAATGGGACCGCACAGGTGGATAAGGGCGTGACACGGCCACATGCCGAGGATGGCCCGCAGCCACCAGGAGTGAGAAAAAGCGAGGCACAGAGTCTTCTTCAGATCCTGAAGGGAGAGCACGGTGACGCCAATTTCAGACTTCAGGCCCCCCGAACTGGTGAGAGCAGAAATCCGTACTGTTTTCAGCTACCAAGCTTCTGGTCATTGGTTTTGGCACCCTAAGAAAATAATACGGAAGTATTTATGGGATGTCTACAGTTCTGCACACTTTGTGATCGAAGGATGAATTAGGCCAAGCCCCCGATGTCCAGAAGTCCGCATAATCGGGTAGAAAGACGGGTATGTCAAGAGGGCTTCTCAGAGGAGGCGATGCTGGGGTCTTCCCGGAAAAAGTGAGCAGGCAAAGCCAGGTGACAGGATGGAAGTGGATGCTAACGAGAGGCAGAGCGCCACCTCCGTAATGAAGACTCAGGAGTCTGGACAAGGCTGAGCACCACGCGCAGAGGGCATGCTCAAGGTCACATTGGCCAATGGCTCCCTGGAGACAGAGCTGTCCCTGGGGGATGTTTTGCCTACCCCACTTGCTGCGGCTGTGACCCCTGTGACTCAGAAATCGGAACGCAATGTGCAGCGGCCTCACCGTCTGCACAGTGACCTTCACCCTCCTGACTTGGAGTCCAGGCCGGGGCATGTGGTCAGCGCGGCTCGACCGTGGTTCCATGCTAGCTGCAAGGGAGCCTGGCAAGATGCGCGTCTTGTCCTTCTAGCGTCCACACTCGAGGTGGGCTGTACAAAGACGGTTCCCATGCCGCGCGACCGGAAAGAAGGACAGCTGTCACTCCCCCGACGTGGGGCTGGATTTAAAGGAGTTGGGGGACATCATCAGAAAGAAGAGTCTCAACTACGGAGGAAATTAAGAAGCTCGGATGCCTGATCATTAGCTTTTATTAGCTCCTAAGGAGAGCCCTTCACTGCCTGCGCGGAAGCAAATTGAACGCGGCTCCATCGCTCCATCACGTTTTATGACTGCGGCCATGGGCGCTGCCCTTTACGAACCACCGCCCGCTGCAGACACGGCAGGTGTCCCCCTGCTCCCTCTCTGATCAGCCCGGTCCGACATTTCAAGCATTTTATATTTCCACCCAGAAGGCAATCGCTAACGTCTTTATCCTGAGCATCTCGGGAGGCTGGAGAGGTGATTCCGGGAGCCACTTGATGCCTAACGGGGACTTGTGAACCCCTAGGGCATCTCGGCTTATTCTGCCTTCGTTAGGAGGCCTGTGTCGCTCCCAGAAGTGCTCTCCGTGGAGCTGAATCACAGCTTGCTTCTCCTTCTGTGGGGGTTTCCACCAATGCAGAGGGATTTTGGAAGGATTTCCATCTTTCTAGAAGACTTGGACGCACTCTGAATCGTCATTGTTTTCATAATAACGAATTTTTTTATTGTGCTCCGCAGGGATGATAGATTCCGTTTACTTAATGCCACAAACAGGCTTTGGAAAGTGCATGGATTCTAATGCACCTTTTACAGCTGGGAACCAGGATGTGAGCCGGCGCCATCTGATACCAGTGTGCTCCCCGACCTCTGCAGAAAGAGCCCAGGTTCATGCTTAGCTGGGGCCACTCGCAAGACAGGGAGCTGGGCGTCACACCCCGATCCTGCTCCAGGGTCATACAGGAAGGCCCCCGGGGAGTGGTGGAGAGACGCAAGGGTTTGCAGCCACCGGCGATGCTGGTGAGACCCCCCCCCCCCACCAGGAAACATGAGTGTTTGCTATGGGAAAAGTAAGCAAAAGACTGTCCCATGTTCAAGACTCGGGACAAAGTGACAGCGCTGTCTGGGTCCTGAGCGGCAGAAGTAGCCATGGCCCGAGAAGCCAGCTCAGGGACAGCAGAAGCAGGAATGGACACAGCTGGGGACAAGGCAGCAGCACTCATGGTCCCTGAAACGCACGGTGGGGACACCACCTGCCATGAGGGCTTGACTCCCTGTCAAGCCAGAGGGGCTCAGTGCCATGGCTCTTGGGAGGAGGGCATCGGTGACCCCTCCGTACCTACAATTTGGCGGTGGCTGGGGGATGTCTAGGTTACATCTGTTCTCACCCCACTTGGTCTATGCGGACACAGGCTGCGTTTCTGCCGCATCGCTCACATTTATCTTGGCTACTGTCCCTCCGTGGTGAGCACTGCTTGACCCCTCTCAGACATAAACATTAATGCTGTGGGGAGTGGTTATTAATAGCTCGGAGTTGTCACATGGCTAATTTAGGGGAGATAAACGGCTTTGCAGCTTTCATCTTCCCCAAATGAGAGAGAAAGGAAAAAAAAATTGCTGGGACCAAAATAGATATTTCTGGAGAGTGGCTTCTAATATGAGAAGAACGCTGAGATTTCCCGTTTATTTTATGTGCTATGAAGTATGAAGTCAAATCATGTACAGCCGAAAACAAACACATTACTGCATTCTAAAAAACCCAGATTATTTGAAAATGTTAACTCTTTTTTCTTAAGATTTTATTTTTATTTATTTGGCAGAGAGAGAAAGAGATCACAAGTAGGCAGAGAGGCAGGCAGAGAGAGAGGAGGAAGCAGGCTCCCCGCTGAGCAGAGAGCCCAATGCGGGACTCGATCCCAGGACCCCGAGACCATGACCTGAGCCGAAGGCAGAGGCTTTAACCCACTGAGCCACCCAGGCACCCCGAAAATGCTAACTCTTTTATGTGTCTGATAAAACCAACCGAGCTGAACGGATGTGAGGGGTGGGTAGAATTTGTCGACGTCCGTGTCTCAAAGAATGCTGGGCTTGACCGGGGTAGTGGGGCTTCCTTGGGTCAAGAATGTGCCCACCGGACCGACACCTTTGCCCAACCTTCTGCTCATCACTGAACACGCTGGCAGCACAGAATACGGCAGGATGTGAGTTCTAGCATGTGGCAGGGATCCCTACGCATCCCCGAGACGCCAGACTCCGTCTTCGAGCCCCAGGTGCCTCGGCTGCCTTCTCTTTCATGGAGCGAAATCGAATACCCAGATGCTACATAAAACTCCAAGCGACCCATGAATCTGTTCTGTCCCATGGGAGGGCTGGTCTTCCCATTCTTTCTGCGGACAGCTTTTGCTGCTGCGGGCTCTGCAGACCGCTGAACCCTCCTGCCCCTATTCGCCTCCTCAGGATAAGAATCTTCTCATCCAAACGAGAGGAAAGACCGCTACCGCCGATGAGACAGCGACTGGAAGCCAACAGTGTTGACCTGTTGATTTGTTTCTGAAAGGAAAGATGAACAGAGCCAAATTCTAAAACGCAAGCGGTGTTGCTGGGTCAGGACACAGAAATCACGCTATCTCGTTATTTCGAGCTTTTTCTGTCTGAGTGCGATGCTTTCAGGGGACTCAATTTAGAGAATAGCCCGAGGAACCTTCAAGAGACTTCTGCGGCCCTACGGGGTCTGCGGCCGTCCTGTGATCTGGGCAGGGGGGGATGGCCATTAGCAGTCTGCGTGCACCACCGCAGGCTTCGTAATCGCTTCTCTGGGGCCTCAGCTCCAAGTCTTGAGATGGGAGCCCCGGTATCAGACGTGCTTACCTCGGGAGCCAGTTCTGCCAGAGCGGATTAAAGGCGTGAGTGGTAGGACAAATCTCTTCCTCTATTAAAGACATCTCATCCTTGCCTTTGGAAGATGACACGGCTAAGCTGTAGTCACCAGCGTGTAAACTAGGAGCTGTTGTCCCAGGAGTGGAGAGGGATTTATCCTGTTTCCATCCACACGTTCTGGTCTGTTGCTCCTGCAAGAATGCTCAGGCGCCTGGCCAAGGTCAAGAGAACTATCTGTGCTCCAGACATGGGACTCAAACTGGCTGAGAGAGGAAGGGATGCTGTGATCCCTTGAGCCGGCAAAGGTCATCAAATCCCTGCGGCCAAGGCAATGATGGGGAGGGAAAGCACCCTTGCAGGAAACATCACCTAGATTGGCCTCACTGTGAGGCTCTCTGGATCATTCATTTCTATCACAGCATTCTGCATGCAGCCTTTAATGAATGACCCCATCCTTCCATCCAGGAACATCCTCGACACCTTCTTGGGGGCAAATGGTAAAGGGATTGAGACTTAGGTCGTCGCTGTGCTGCTGTAGGCCACACAAAACAGTCAGCACTTGAGACATTTAAAGAGGTAGATAGACAAATACACAAACAAACTGACACGCATGCTCACACACCATGCAAAGGCCCTGGGGTAGCTTCCAAGAATATAAACAGTACGATCAATCCGACGTTTTTAAATTAAGGCACAGGAAACTATAGACCTCGCGGAGGGATAGGTCTGGTAGAAAACTAGCAGTTACATATGAGTCAATAAGGCAAAAAAAAAAGTTACTAAAATTAGAGAGAGCGGGAGTGTTCTGTTCACCAAAATAAAATCAGAAATACGACTTATTACAAATACATATGGTTCTTGATCCCTTCCTCTCAAATTATGTTAATTCTTTGGGATAAGCCAAAATCTTCTAGACCAATGGGCCTAAAAGGATTATTTTTTCATAGAAAGGACAAAGCAGGGGCGCCTGGGTGGTTCAGTGGGTTAAAGCCTCTGCCTTCGGCTCAGGTCGTGATTCCAGGGTCCTGGGATAGAGCCCCACATTGAGCTCTCTGCTCGGCGGGGAGCCTGCTTCCTCCCCTCTCTCTGCCTGCCTCTCTGCCTACTTGTGATCTCTTTCTCTCTCTGTCAAATAAATAAATAAATTCTTAAAAAAAAAAAGACAAAGCAAGATCTTTGACATTGTGTCTGCAGTCACACAGGAGAGGGTTTCTATGGCAGTTTCCCATAGCATTCCTCAGTGTGAACAGAGGGGCCATGTGGGAAAAGCTCTCCGGCTCCTCTGCTGCAGGGACAAAACAACACAGTGTTTTCCAATAGTGGGGTTTAGTGTCCTCAAACTTTGATGCTGATCAGAATTATTGGCAGATCTTGTTAAAAAATACGGATATTTAGGTCCCTTGCCATGGATTTACATTCAGCGAATGACCAGGCATCTGTATTTTTACTAATCTCCCAAGGTGACCTTGGGATCTGCCCAAGGCTGAAAACCACTGGTCTGTTCTGGCTTTGGAACTTCATGAGCTTTTCCCCGTTTCTAGTTCCACTGGCCAAGGTCCTTCTCTGGGGGCTTCTTTTATATTTCGTCAATGTGTGGAGAGACAGTAGGTAATTTCTTCAAAGGACACCCCACCGGACTTCTCGAAGTAAACAACCCAATCAATAATCTCTAGACATTTAAAGCTTTACTTTTATATACCAGACCAGCAAATGCAAGAGGGGAGCTTCCCCCATGTCTCGAATTTGAGCAGACTTAAATTGGATAGCATGAATTAAAGTTGTATTCATTAAACACCAGGAAGGTAATTATGTTTGAGAAGATATAAATGCTTTCCCCTGTGGCTAGGAAGAACGGCATATTAGAATCCCTACTGGATTCATTTCCCTTTCTCCTTGTAAAACTTTTCCCTTTCCAGGATGCTTTCTGTGTGTCTACATGGGGCTCCCATTTCAGTAGTTGCAAATGAATCACTTTGGTTAACAGAAGTTAATTAAATTAGTTTCTTATTAATTAAATAAGCAACATTCATGTATAACAAAAACTCATCTTAAGAACCTACAAGATTATTTGTGTATGTGTACAACAGTTGTTCAATGAATCATTAAATATGTTAGTCAAAAATACATTTAAATATCCATGAAAGGAGGTGGCTAATTAAATTATGTTATGTTCATAGGAGGAGCTAATATACAGCCATTAAAAGTAATCCAGTCACCATAAAAAGGAACAAAGTACTGATTACATGCCATAAAATGGATGCGCCTCTAATATGTTGTGCTAGGAGAGAGCAGGGATATTAACAAAATGGCAGAATGGGAGGTCTCCAGCTCACATCTGCCCAACACAATTTGTTAATGGGCAGTCATTCATGGACAAAAGTGCCTCCATGGGAACTTTGGAAACAGGTAGAAGGTTGCAAAACCCTTGTGAAGCCCAAGACCAAAGACAGCTGCAGTGAGAAGGCATGCCCGTAGCCCAGTGGCAGGCTTGTTGAAAGTGGTCTCAGCTGCAGACTGAAAGCTGAACCATCCCCTTATGGACTCAGTAATAGCTACCCTTGGCCATGGTTTTGCAACCAGTCCTAACTGCCAGGGGACCTTGGGAAGAGCTTTACTATACCTATACCAACCCAGGTAAGAGGCTTGTAAAACTTGGTGTTAACTACAGGTCCTGAGTCAGCCCTGTCTGCTTTGGGATTGAGCAATGCCAGTCTATGTTCCTGGTATCAGGCCCACTGACCTCAGTCTTGTCTGTGGGACCCAAAGTGGCCCTGTGACCAGCTCCAGCCCTGCTGGAGTCCAGTTCTGCCTGCCCAGAGACCCACCAGGGACCTGGTGGAAGAATGCACAGGGACCCAGTGGGAGCCATATCCATCCACTCCCCTGATAACAGGCCTGCTATTTGCAGACCTGGAAGTGGCTCTAGGAACTGGCTCCAGACCTGCTTGACTGTGGGTTCTGTAGGTATTTCCTATCACCTGGGAATCCAACAGGAACTGCTGATCCATGCCCCTGGTAGCAGGTCTGCCATCCATGTACCCACCCCTACACCCAGCAGCAGCTACATGACCCAGCTCCAGCCCCACTCAGCTGTGATTCCAGAGACAGTCCTGGCAGAAGAAGATCTCTACCTGCTAAAATTGTTCTATAAAGACATGTTTGCTCCTTTAAATGAATACACATCAATGTAAGGCCACAGAAATAATGAAAAAAAATCAGACAAACATGACAGTACCAAAGGAAATTAATAAAGCTCTGGTAACGGAACCCAAAGAAATATAGATCTATGAGTTGCCTAACAAAGAGCTTAAGATAATTTCTTTAAGAAAGATCAAACCACAAGAAAATACAGACAGTTCAGCAAAATCAGGAAAACAATACACGAACAAAATGAGAAGTTCATCAAAAAGATGTTAAGAAAAGCATACAAAAGAATCAAACAGAAACTATGGAGCTGACGAATACGATGAATGAAATGAAAATGACAATAGACAGCTTCAATAGAAGAAAGAATCTGTGAGGAGAGTAGAAGGAAAAAAAAATCAGTGAATTCAACGACATTTGAAATTACCTAATCAGAGAGGTAAAGAGAAAAAAGAGTAAAAAAGTATCGACCCGAAGATTGCACCGAGACACATTATAATTAAATTATCAAAAGTCAAAGACAGAATTTTGAAAGCAGCAAGAGAAAAATGATTTGTCACATTCAAGAGAACCCCCACAAGTCTATCAACAATTTTTCAGCAGAAACCTTGCTGCCAGAAGAGAGTGGGATGATATATTCAAGAGCTGAAAGATAAAACCACCAACCCAAATTCTACGCCCAGCAAAGCTATCCTTCAGATGAAGGAGTGATAAAAAAATTTTTCAAATGAGCAAAAGTTGAGAGAGTTCATCACCATCAGCCTGCCTCATAAAAAATGCTAAAGGGAGTTCTTCAAGTCAAAACAAAGACCCTAACTATTAACATGAAAACATATGAAACCATAAAACTCATTGATAAAGGTAAATATATAGTCAAATTCAGAATACTCTAATACTGTAATGATGGTGTGTAAATTGTTCAGAACTTTATTATAAAAGATGAAATTATTAAAAATATATCCAATGATTTGTTCATGGATACAAAATGTAAAAAGATGCAAATTATGACATCATTAACATAAACTTTGGGGGGTAGAAGCAAAAGTGTAGAGTTTTTGTATATGATCAAAACAGACAGTTTTAACTATGAAATGTTTTATATAAGCCTCATGATAATCACAAGAAAAAAAATCTGTAGCAGATACATAATGATAAAGAGAATCAGAGCATACCATTACAATGAATCATCAATCACAAAGGAAAATGACAACAGAAGAAGAAAGGAATGAAAGAACTATAAAAATTCATAAAACAATTAACACAATGGAAATAAGAAGTACTTATCTATCAAAAAATTATTTTAAAGATAGAAGAGATTTTCCAGTTGGATTGTGATTGGCATCACAATTCCAGACTTCAAGCTCTATTACAAAGCTGTCATCATCAAGACAACATGGTACTGGCACAAAAACAGACACATAGATCAGTGGAACAGAATAGAGAGCCCAGAAATCGACCCTCAACTCTATGGTCAACTAATCTTCGACAAAGCAGGAAAGAATGTCCAATGGAAAAAAGACAGCCTCTTCAATAAATGGTGCTGGGAAAATTGGACAGCCACATGCAGAAAAATGAAATTGGACCACTTCCTTACACCACACACGAAAATAGACTCCAAATGGATGAAGGACCTCAATGTGAGAAAGGAATCCATCAAAATCCTTGAGAAGAACGCAGGCAGCAACCTCTTCGACCTCAGCCGCAGCAACATCTTCCTAGGAACAACGGCAAAGGCAAGGGAAGCAAGGGCAAAAATGAACTATTGGGATTTCATCAAGATCAAAAGCTTTTGCACAGCAAAGGAAACAGTTAACAAAACCAAAAGACAACTGACAGAATGGGAGAAGATATTTGCAAACGACATATCAGATAAAGGGCTAGTATCCAAAATCTGTAAGGAACTTAGCAAACTCAACACCCAAAGAACAAACAATCCAATCAAGAAATGGGCAGAGGACATGAACAGACATTTCTGCAAAGAAGACATCCAGATGGCCAACAGACACATGAAAAAGTGCTCCACGTCACTCGGCATCAGGGAAATACAAATCAAAACCACAATGAGATATCACCTCACACCAGTCAGAATGGCTACAATGAACAAGTCAGGAAATGACAGATGCTGGCGAGGATGCGGAGAAAGGGGAACCCTCCTCCACTGTTGGTGGGAATGCAAGCTGGTGCAACCACTCTGGAAAACAGCATGGAGGTTCCTCAAAATGTTGAAAATAGAACTACCCTATGACCCAGCAATTGCACTACTGGGTATTTACCCTAAAGATACAAACATAGTGATCCGAAGGGGCACGTGTACCCGAATGTTTATAGCAGCAATGTCTACAATAGCCAAACTATGGAAAGAACCTAGATGTCCATCAACAGATGAATGGATAAAGAAGATGTGGTATATATACATAATGGAATACTATGCAGCCATCAAAAGAAATGAAATCTTGCCATTTGCGACGACGTGGATGGAACTAGAGTGTATCATGCTTAGTGGAATAAGTCAATCGGAGAAAGACAACTATCATATGATCTCCCTGATATGAGGACATGGAGAAGCAACATGGGGGGTTAGGGGGATAGGAGAAGAATAAATGAAACAAGATGGGATTGGGAGGGAGACAAACCATAAATGACTCTTAATCCCACAAAACAAACTGGGGGTTGCTGGGGGGAGGTGGGATTGGGAGAGGGGGAGGGGGCTATGGACATTAGGGAGGGGAGGTGAACCATAAGAGACTATGGACTCTGAAAAACAACCTGAGGGTTTTGAAGGGTCAGGGGTGGGAGGTTGGGGGAACAGGTGGTGGGTAATAGGGAGGGCACGTTTTGCAGGGAGCACTGGGTGTTGTGCAAAAACAATGAATACTGTTACGCTGAAAAAAATAAATAAAATCGGAAAAAAAAAAAAGAAGAGATTTTCCAGTCAAAAGATATAGAGTGACTGAATAGATTTAAAAAAGAAACAAAAACCTAGATCTAGTTATATGCTGGTTACAGGAGACTCATTTGTACTTTAAGACAACACATAGGCTGAAGGTAACAGGATGGAAATTATAGTCCACGTAAATGGTAACCAAAAGGAACCAAAAATGGCTATATTTATAGCAGACAAAATGGACTCTAAGTCAAAAACCATCACAGGAGACAAAGTAGGTCATTATATATTGATAAAAGTGTCAATGCCATAGGAGAATATGAAATTACAAATTATGCACCCAACATCAAAGCACCTATATAAAGCAAATATTGACAGATCTAAAGGGAGAAATACATAGCAATACAATATTTGTAGGAAACATCAATACCCCATTCTGTAATGGGCAGATCATCTAGACAGAAAGTCAATAGGGAAACAGTAGAACTGAACAACATTGTAGACCAAATGGGTCTAGTAGACAATAGAACTTCCCATGTATTCCACATAAATATTCTCAAGCATTCAAGGAACATTTTCCAGGATAAATCCCATGTTTGGTCACCAAACAAGTCTTAACGAACTCAAGAAGAATCATCCCAAGTATTTTTTCTGACCAAAACAGAATGAAGCTAGAAATCAGTAACAGCAAGAAAATGAGAACATTCACAAATATGTGGAAACCAAACAACACATTCTTGTACAAGAGTCAAAGTAAAGTAGAACAATTGGGTCAAAGACGAAATTTAAAGGGGTTTTAAAATATCTTGAGACAAATTAAAATGAAAACACAACATACCAAAACTTATGGAATGTAGCAAAGGCAATTCTAAGAGGGAAGGTTTTTTTTTTTAAATATTCTTTTATTTAACAGAGAGAGAGATCACAAGTAGGCAGAGAGAGAGAAGGGAGCAGGCTCCCCGCTGAGCAGGGAGCCTGATGCAGGGCTCGATCCCAGGACCCTGAGACCATAACCCGAGCTGAAGACAGAGAGGATTAACCCACTGACCCACCCAGGCGCCCCAAGAGGGAAGTTTTTATTAATAAATCCCAACATTAAGAAAGAAGAGAGATCTCGAATTAACAATTTAACTTTACACCTCAAGGTGCTAGACAAAGAAGAAAACCTAAGCCCAAAGTTAGCAGAAAATAATAAATTGATCAGTCAACTGATCTTCAATAAATGTTCCGAGAACACCCAAGGGGGAAAGGATAGTCTTCTCATGAAATGTAACAGGTCATTCATTCACAAGACAGGTCTTAACAAAGTCAGGAAGAATCAGCCCAAGTATCTTTTCTGACAAAAATAGAAAGAAGCTAAAAATCGATTAGGGCAAGAAAATGGGGTCTTATTAGTATTGGGGCAACTGAACCTCATTCAGAAGAATGAAATTGGATGCTTTACCTCACAGGACATGCAAAAATCAACTTGAAATGGATTTAAGTCTTAAACATAAAATCTGATACTGTTAAACTACTGGAAGAAAACTGGAAAGAATCTTCTTGACATTGAACTTGGCAATGATTTTTTCAATATGACACCAAAAGCACTGGCAATAAAAGTGAAAATAGACAAGGGATGATTGCATGAAACTAAAACCACTCTGCACAGCAAAGAAAACAACCACCAGATTGAAAAGGCAACCTACAAAATGGGAGAAAGTATTTGCCGACCGTATATCTGGTAAGGGATTTCTATCTTTACCCAATATCCTGCCAAAATAATGACAAAATAACTAACTAACTAATTAATTAAATAAATAAGCCTCATTCATTGAGCTGAATATGTTGCCAAGCTCTGTGCCTGGTCACCATGCAGGTTAGAGATAATTTCTGTCTACCAGGTCACATGAACCTGGCTTTACAACTGAAGATACTGCAACCCAGGTCAGAAGAGTAACGAGGCAATATTTGTGGGGAGGTTTGGTAGAAAGGTACCTGGCTATGGAGACAAACCCATCCACCAGGCATTCCAAGGGAACCAGAGTCTCTGTAACATCCAAATGGTTGGATTTTCCCACAGATTCCAGGTTAGATCCCACATGAACCCCCTGTGCGACCAGTAATGGGCAAATTGGCTGAGTAGAAGGCTTCAATTTGTCCTTTCTGGTGTCATGTAAACACACACTGAAGTCATTTGGGGTTTAGATTCCATAGCTTCTCCCTAAGACTCCTATGGGGTCCTGAAATTCATTCTCACTTGCCAAGCTCTTCTTCCCAGGGTCTGTCCGAACTTCTCGAAGGCAGGGTCTTCACAGTTGCCACCCAGGTAGAGAATAGCTCCAAAATCCTTCTACCCTCATTCTTTTTTTTTTTTTTTCAGTAGGTTCACACCCAGCAGAGCTCAATGAAGGTTTGAACTCACAGCCATGAGAACAAGACCTGAGCCAAGATCGAGTGAGACACTCAACTGACTGAGCCACACGGGTGCCCCTGCCCTCATACTTTTTTGTTTGTGTGTGTGTGTGTGTGTTTAAGATTTTATTTATTTATTTATTTGACAGACAGAGATCACAAGCAGGCAGAGAGAGAGAGAGAGAGAGAGAGGAGGAAGCAGGCTCCCCGCTGAGCAGAGAGCCCGATGCGGGGCTTGATCCCAGGACCCTGGGATCATGACCTGAGCCGAAGGCAGAAGCTTTAACCCACTGAGCCACCCAGGCACCCCTTGTGTGGGTTTTTAAAAAAAATTTTATTTAAATTCAAGTTAGTTAACATATAGTGTATTATTAGTTTCAGGGGTAGAATTCAGTGTTCATCAGTTGCATAGAACACTAGTCCTTGTTACATCTCGTGCCCTCCCTAATGCCCGTCACCCAGTTACCGCATCCTCCCGCCCACCTCCCCTCCCTCAACCCTCAGTTTGTTTCCTAGAGTTTAGAGTCTCTTGTCGTTTGTCTCCATCTCTGATTTCACCTTATTTTATTTTCCCTCCTTTCCCCTATGTTTATCTGTTTTTTTAGTAAATTCCAGATATGACTGAGATCATATGATACTTGTCTTTCTCTGATGGACTTATTTCACTCAGCATAATATTCCCTAGTTCCATCCACATGTCAATGTCAAGATTTCCTTCTTTTTGATGACTGAGTAATAGTCCAGTGTGTGTGTGTGTGTGTGTGTGTGTGTGTGTGTGTGTGTGTGTGTAAAATTTGGCTCATGTGATTATGGAGGCTGAGACGTCCCATAATACATGTCTTCTGCAATCTGGAGACCCAGGAAAGCAAGTGGTGTAAATTGAGTCTGAGTCTGAAGGCATGAGAACCCGGAGTGCTGGTGTCTGAGGGCAGGAGAAGGAGGCCCCAGCTCACACAGAGAGCAAATGCGCCCTCCTTGTTCTATTCAGGCTCTCAGTAGATTAGACAATGCCCCCCTGTGAAGGTGATCTGCTTTACCCAGTCTACCAATTCAAATGCTAATCTTTTCCAGAAACAACCTTGCATGCGCACACGCAGAAGTCCTGTTTGACCAGCTGTCTGGGCATCTCTGGTCTAGGGACGTTGACATATAAAATTTAACAGCCCAATCTCCTTTCTCGTAAAATGATGAAGCTGGAATAAATGGCCTATAAAATTTGCTCTTTCTGAGCCAACATTCTATGTTTCTACTTCTAACCCCATTGCCCAGAGTGCCCTGCTGACCCTGATCTTGACTCTGCCCTTTTGTCCCTTTCCACTGTCCACTGTGGGCGAGAGCCCTGCGCACTTACAATGGCGGTTTCCATGCTCGTGCCCAAGCTGGCTACATACTCTCACTCTCCTGTATGTTCTGACTTTCTGTTCTCCAAGGGTGTCTGTGAGAGGAGATGGGTCTGTGGTGTGATCAGACGGCCCTCTGGGCATCCCAAACCTGCTGCTTGGAAAATCACAGGTAAAGCCTCTGACAGCGTCATTAGTGTGAGTCAGCACGATGTCGTTCAAGCCCACAGTTCACGTAATGTGGGGAGTGAAGGGTGTAATTGGCTTGAACATACATACTCTCCTGCAGAATAATTACTCTGCAACCCACACACTTTTGGGGGGTCAGAATTGCTCTTGAACTTAGCACAACCTTCTTTGTCATGTTCTGTCTGAAGAAAGACAGCTACTCCACTGTGAAGAATGGAAGCATGAAAAATGAACGGAAAAACAAACAATGCGGGGAGGCAGAATGCTTTGGGTATCATTTACGCCCCAAAGACTTATTTTGCCATTGGGATGGTAAGACGTCCACATGCCTCATTTTTTTAGACCTGGATACAAGCCAACCAGGAGACCTCTCAAGCTTCCAAGCAAATCAGTTTGGCAGGACAGTGCCGGTCATCACCAGGAGTATGGGACGTCACCGCACCTCTGTCTCCCAGCTTATTGGACTATGCCTGAGGTTCCTCCCCAACTCTGGTCTGTTACTCCCTCTGCTCTAGGATATGAACCATGATTTGGAAAAATATAGAACTCGCCATAGGGCAAGGCATGGGGAATGCGGGGCCCTGAGACCCGGCTCTGCGGGTTGATCTTGGAAAAGCAAGTAGCCATTTCAAGCCTTGGCTTCCTTTCTTGTCAAATGATGAGGCTGGAATAAACAACCTGTAAACTCTGCTCTTTCTGGGGCCAAAATTCTGCAATTCTATTCTAACCCCATGGACTGACGTGCCTGCTGACCCTTATTTTGACACTGCCCCCTCGTCCATTTCCTATGTCTACTCTCTCTGAGCGATCCGGAGACTTGAAGACATACCGTTGGCACATCGATGATTTAACACAACCCAACATACGAGTTCAACCATGCTGGCTCAGTGAAATTACAACCGTTATGCTTTCTTTACTACATGCACAGTAATGAATATTGGCCTAGCTTGGCAGTAGGCATTGTGGGGATATCTAAGGAGAATGCAACCTGCCCTTACATACACAGAACTAAAGGTTTACTCGGGAAGTTCACTTGCTCAATCTTCATAAAATAAGAAGAGAATAATGAGCCTTAGTCTGTGGGCTGACACCTGAAAATAAGAGACGTTCAAAGAAGGGAAAGATGCATGTGGGCAGCAGTGGAGAGAGGTATTTGGGAACAAAGTGTGGCCAAGGCTGGGCCTTCTAGGATGGGTGGGAGATGGATAGATGGAAAGAACCTCAGGAAGAGGGAGAGGAGAAGAAATGCCCAGTGTTGAGGGGCAGTGAAGATCCTGTGTTCTCTAGAGCGGAGACCACATGTTGGAAATAAGGTGAAATAACACAGAAATGGTTGTAATCTTACAAATAGAGCACTCTTATCTCTTCTTTTATGGGTGGAAAAACCATGACTCAGAGAAGTTACATAACTCTCCAACAGTCACAGAGCTAATACAAGGGGCAGGAGCTGAAGCCCATGTCTTCTGAATTTGAGTCAGTGTTCCTCTTACTCTGTGATGCTTGGAGCTAGATTATCCTAAGTCTTAAGTGACAGGCCTAACAGCAGAGAGAAAGGCCCAAAACTCTGGCCTCACCAAGACTCATCGTAACTTCCATTTTCTCAAGACCTTTTTTTATCTGGTCCTGACTCAGCATAGAGCTATGGGTTTTTGTGAGGCGCTGTGGAGGGCAGACAGAGCAAAGCACACTTGGAGATGGAAAGATCCTTCTGGCTGAGCATTTTGAAGTATGTCGGAGAAAGAGTGGAGGAGAAAAACTCAGCTGGAGAAAGTTAATTCATGCAGAACTCCCCACTTTAAAATTCCTTTCACTTATTTTATCTTTTATTGAGTGCCTACTATGTGCTAGGCACGAGGCCAGGCGCCAGGGTTTCTTTGTCAGTGTCGTGAAGAATTCCAACCATACTTCACTGTCTTACAACCCTTTCCCTGCATCCTTCCACCATTCAGACCGTCAGTTGTGAATTTATGCAGCAAATATTGTTGCCCACTCAGTGTGCACACTTACTGACCGGCCCTATGCTAGGGTTATAGGAAGCACACAAACAAGAGATAGGCCTCTAACCCCTGGTAGGGGAATGAAAAATCTGAATCTAAAAATTTAAATAAATAAATAATTAAATAAATCAATAGCCATTAATCAATAATAAAATGAATTGATAATAATTAAATAAATAAATAACAGGATAGGATTAAAATCAGTGGCTCTGAAATAGACAAAAAGTAGATATTGAAATTTGATACATGTTTGGAGTGGTCTTAAGGTCATCGGATAACGCTGAGATAGTTTGGAAGGCCTTAGACTTGGATCCTTACCTGCATAATACGCAGACTCCAGAGGGATGAGAGAGAGTTAAAGAACAAAAGAAAACCATAGAAGAAATTGTAAGATCATGTATCTCTCCTCCTTAGATGGGAGAGACATTTCTGAACCTAAAAGCAAGAGAAGAAATCATATAAAAATATCAATAGATCTAACTTCACAATTAAAAAAAAATGTACACACAAAGAAAAATACTATCAACAATATTGATGGAGGTTTTCCAGGGCAGTTTGATGCTGGAGTTTACAGGTTGAATGATGCTCTTTGGTTGGCCACAAGCTCAGCAGTGATGGATGAAACACAAAAGGCACAACTAAAGGATAGATTGAGGCTCAGGTACAAGATCAAACATCTTCGTGGATCGGACACAGCGGAAACACAAGCCAAAGCCTTGGGCTTGCTGGACCCTGGGTCCAGTGGCCGGCTGCGAACAGCAGAACGAAGCTAAAATCACGGCTCTGTTTGAAGATCGGAGCTGGAGAAAGCCTTACTGAACTTGTTCACCAAAAGAGCCTGAAAAAAATCTACAAAATATGACAGAATGAAATCATACATCTGATAAGAACCTTTTATCTAGATTAAATAAAGAGATGGTACAACTCAACAATGAAAAGACAAATAATGCCCTTAAACATGGGCAAAGGACCTGAGTAGACATTTCTCCGGAAAAGATGCAGTAGAATACACCCACCCATGGTTTCCCTGTCTGAGGTTTCCACTCTTACAGTCAACTGTCGTCCGAAAGCAGATGACCTGACATACTGCTAGAAGGTCGGTTGTACCATCGGATAGTCTGAGGGAGGAAGAGAGCACATTCACACAACTCTCATTACAGTATATTGCTGTAATTGTTCTGTTTGGTTATTATTGTTGTTCATCTCTTACTGTGCCTAGTTTATCATAGGTAGGTATGTATAGGAAAAGACATAGTATACACACACACACACACACACATATACATATATACATATAAATACATAGTATATAAGTATATACTTATACATAGTATATAAGTATATATACACACACATATATACTATGTATATACATGTATATATATACTGTGTGTATATATGTGTGTGTATATACTTATATATATATATATATATATATATGATTTGATACTATCTGTGGTTTCAGGCATCTGCTGAGGGTCTTGGAATATATGCCTTATGCATAAGGGGGGCCGATTGCACTCAAGTCACCAAAGAACACGTGCAAATGTGCCCGACATCATTAGTCTCAGGGAAACGCAAATCACAACCACAGTGAGATACCACTTCACACCCACTCGGATGGCACTAATAAAAACAATGGATGACAACAAGTGTTAACAAGGGTGTGGAGGGATTGGGATTCTCATACACTGTGTGTGGCAATGTAAAATGGTGGGGCCACTGTGAAGAACAGTTTGACAGTTTCTTAAAGAGTTAAACCTAGAATTACTCTATGACTAAGTAATTCCATTCTCAGGCGTATATCTGAGGGAAACAAAAGTGTATATCCTTACAGAACTTATACTGAAATGCTCATATCATGTCCTATGAACTGAATTGTGTCCCCTCCCCCCGAATTCATTATGAAGTGTGATGATATTTGGAGGTGGGGTCTTTGGGATATATTAGGTTTAGAAGATGGTTGGGCCCCCCATGGGATTAGAGCCCTTATAATAAGAGACATCAGAGAGCCCCCCAACTTTCTACCACATGAAGACACAGCAAAAAGGTGGCCATCTTCAAGCCAAGGAGTTCTCACCAGAACCCAACCCTACTGGCACCCTAACTTCAGACTTCCAGCCTCAGAACGGTGAGTAATAAATTTCCTTTGCTTCAGCCACGTAGACTATAGTGTTTTGTTACGGTGGCCTGAGCTAACTAGGACAGATTTTTGATACCAAGAAATGGGAGGCTTCTGTAAGAAATACATAGCAAGTGGAGGGAAGCAACTTGGGAACTGGGCCATGGGTAGAATTTTGAGGTGCATGACCTAAATATAGAATTAAAGATGATTCCGGTGAGATCTCAGACGGAAATGAGGAATAGGTTATTGAAAACCGGAGGAAAGACAATCCCAGTATAAGGTGACAAAGAACATGTCCAGACTAATCAGGTGTTTTCTGGAAGGTGGAACTTGCAAGTGATGAAATTGGATGTTTAGCTGAGGCGACTTCTAAGCAGTGTTGGAGGGGCAGCTTGGCTTCTCCTGGCTTCTTACAATAAAACACACAAGGAGAGAGATGAATTGAAGTAGGTTCCAGGCAAAAAGGAACTGGAACATGGATATTTGGGACCATCTCAGACTACCCATGTTGCAGAAAAATGAGTAAAGTTGTTCGGAAGAGGACACTACGGGTGTGAGTGAAGAGCCACTTGGTAAATCATGGGTGTGGCTCACGACCCAGTCAGCTCAGACATCTCAGCAGAAGCCAGGAATAGAGATGGTATTATGCTAGCGAAGCCTCTGCCAGTTTGAGCCAAAGGAGGCAGAGGAAGCCTGTTGGGAGGAAGGAAGGCTCTCAGACTCCTCGGAATCTCCAGGACTGGGCTATAGAGACATTCGGCTATAATGTGCACTGTTTTATCGTAAAAAAGGAAGAGTGACCCCGAAGTGATTGTGAGATCCCCAGTACAGCCTCTTTGGTTTCAAAGAGCGAGGCCATCACCTCAACTTCAACAGGCTGGATAGTCTTCATCCCAGACCCTTGGGAGACAGGACTCCTGCCTGGCAGAGCCAAGGGGACAGGACTGCCACCCCAGTGGGTCCAGAAGGAAGGATATAGAGTCAAAGAGGATTATTTTCAAGCCTTAAGATCTAACGGAATTTACTTCATTGGGGGTTGGACTTGCTTGGGACCCATCATCCCTTCCTTCTTTCTTATCTCTCTCCCTTTGGGGAAGAGAATGGTTATCGTATGCCTGTCCCATGATTATGCGCTGTATGGTTTGTTGTGACGGGTTCGTGGCTGGAGAGGAATTTTCCCTCAGAATGACTAGTGCCTTGAATCCCACCCACATCTGACGAAATTTAGATGAGACTTTGGACTTGAGAGTCATGGCTAGAAGGAGTTAAGGTTTTGGGACCGTTGAGGTGAAATTAATGTATTTTGCATGCGAGAAGAACATAAGTTTGGAGAGCTAGGGGCAGAATTCTACGGACTGAATTGTGTTGCCCTTCCTACCCCCGCCCCAATTTATATGAAGCCCTAAGTCCCAGTGCTAGTGTATGGAGACAGAGCCTTTGAGAGGGGATTGGGTTAGGGTGAGGTCGCAAGCATAGGGCCCTCATGATGGGGTTACTCTCCTTATCAGAAAAGACACATGGGGCACCTGGGTGGCTCAGTGTGTTAAGCCTCTGCCTTCGGCTCAGGTCATCATCTCAGAGTCCTGGGATCGAGCCCCGCATCAGGCTCCCTGCTCAGCGGGGAGCCTGCTTCCCCCTCTCTCTCTGCCTGCCTCTCTGCCTACTTGTGATCTCTGTCTGTCAAATAAATAAATAAAATTTTTAAAAGAAAAGAAAAGACACAGCAAGAAGGTGCAATCCAGAAAGAGAACCTTTGCTAGAGACCGACCATGCCGGCATCTCAGCCTCGCGCTTCCAGCCTTCAGAACCCTGGGACAGAAAGCTCTGCTGTTTAAGACTTCATAGTGTTTTCTTGTGGTATCCTAATTTGATTAACACAGCAGAATTATTCATAAATCAAAAAGTGGAAAAAACCCAATACCCATCATTTGATACTAGATATATAAAATGTGCTATGCCCATATAACGCAATACTAAGGAAAACCAAACCAAAATAAGTAAATAAATAAATAAAAGAAAAAGAAAAAGAAATGATGTATGAAACGTGCTGCGGTATGGAGGAACGTGGGAAACACTATGCCAAATGAAAGAAGGCCACGTATTGTGTGATTCCATTAATATGAAACATCCAGAATAGGAAAAGCCATAAAGATAGAAAGTTTGGTAGTTTCCAGGGACTGGAGGTAGGAGGGGGTGAGAAATGACTGCCTATGGGTATGGGGTTTCTTTTTGGGTTGTAAAAAATGTTCTGGGATCAGTGGTGATGGCTGTATAAAGTTATAACTATAGCAAAAACTACTGAATTATATACTTCACAAGTATGAGTTTTATGATATGTGAATTATACCTCAATAAAGCTATTATTTTAAGAATGCTGCCCAGAGCAATAGCTCCTGGCAAACTGTAGGCCCAGGTAGGAAGGTGAACAGAAGCTTGACTTCTAGATTAGGATGCTAGCCAAGCTGTGGGCCAGTTTTGTGACTGGAAATGCGATGGTCGGATCTCAATACAAAGCCAGATTATGGATTGGGATCCTGAAGGATCAGGTGGTGCAAACCACTAGACAGAGAGAGGAATAAATAAATGAAAAAACAAACAAAAATAAGATATTCAACTGTAAGCCAAAATATCAAAATACAAGAAAATACGTCTCATGGAAGCCAACAAATAAAATCAACATTCAGAAGAGAAACTAAATTCAATTGTGTGAAATTACATTTATAGAACAATCTGACAAAGACTTTAATTTAGATATAATTAGGATGCTCAGAGAGAAAATGAAGACATACTTTCTGTTAAAAGAAAATTACAAAAAATAAGGAAAGCTGAAAAAGAACAAGTAGAAATAAACAAACAAAGTCTGTTAAAATGACAGACAATTCCAGAAAAGGGATCGGTACAATTTTACAAAATGGAAACAAAAGGAGAGTCAATTAATCGGAAGACAGGATTGAGAAATTCACAGAAAGTG
Organism: Meles meles; assembly: GCF_922984935.1. Lineage (NCBI taxonomy): Eukaryota > Metazoa > Chordata > Mammalia > Carnivora > Mustelidae > Meles > Meles meles. Next base: position 3,139,726 of record NC_060086.1, on the reverse strand, counting down.
CATCACAGAAAGACACAGAGATGCAAAAGGAGAAGGAGCAGTTAAGAGACGTGGAAAACAAGGTGAGGTACCCAACATTTAACCGGTAGGAGTTTTAGAAAAGAAGAATGGGAGGAGCCATGGAAAATCTATTTTCTTAAAGAAATAATTTATAGAAATGTTCTAGAATTTTGTAAAAACAGCCTTCCATTTGGAAATGCACTCCAAGTACTGAACATGACCAAACCGTAGAAAGCTCAGGAACATGCCCTTTGGCGTACAGAAACTCAACACACGAAAGCGGTAGCATTGTAAATTAATGGAGGAAGCAGGACTGCTAAAGAAATATGGACACTATTACGCCCTTACTGCATACTACAAGCCAAGTAAATTTTAAGTAAATTGAAAACCCAAATTTCAAAGGCAAAGTTTTAAAACTTTTAGAAGAAAATAGAAAAAAAAATTGGAATCTTTTGATAGGACGGATCTACTTAAAAGAAAGCACAAAACATCAAGGAAACATTGGATAAATTGGACAGCTTTAAACATATAAAGCTTTACAATTAAGATAGAAAAAAGAAAGTTAGAAGACAATCTACACACTTAGAGAAAATATTTACAAAGTACGAAGCAGACAAATAATTATTTACAGAACATTTAAGGAATGTCTACTACCAAAGACAATCCGATAGAAACATGGACAAACTGCACGAACAGGCAATTCATAGACAAGGAAGCCTGAACGATGACAGAATATTCGTTCAAACATTGAACAGTGAAAGGTCTCCATTTCACAAGTAACCGTGGAAAACAAATTAAAATAGCGATGAATGTCAATTCATACCTATCAGATAGGCAAAAATTAAAGTTCGACAATACCAAGCGCGGGTAAGAATGCGGAGAAACGGAAATCCTATGGCATTTGTAGTGGGTGTGTGTACCGATATAATAACTTCGGAGGTGAATTTGATTGCACTTAGTAAAGCAGATTTTTATATTCTACCATTCAGGAAAGAAGGTCTCACACAGGGCTAAAGGAGATACACTTATGAATACTCATTCCAAAATTGTTTGCAGAAGGAAAACCAAACAAAAACAAAAAAAAAAGAGAGAGAGAAAAGGAAAAAGGGAAACAATAGGAATTTTCAAGCCATTCGCAGGAGAATGGATTAATCATTTGTGGTATGACGAATCCGTATGAAAGAGTATACTGCAGCTAAAATGAACAAACTACAGTTATATGTATCAAAATTGGAAAACATTGGAAAAGAGTATGGAATGAAAAGAGCTAGATGCAGAGGGATAAATACCAAATGCACATTATATACGTATCCTGTAAATTTAAAACATGGAAAACAACATCATCGAAAAACCATGGATATCTAAATTTGTAGCAAGTGCATGGAATAAAATGACTGAACTCGTGATAGTAATTAACTAAATGGGGAAGTAGGGAAGGATCTGGGTGTGTGGGTGATAGGGACATGGAAACCTCAAGTTTTTCTCTAGATCCTTTAAAACAAGTCTGAACTTATTCTAAATAGAGAATAATGTTAATATTGTATAAAGGAAAGTCACGAGAGTTTATTTTATTATTTTTAATTTTTGCTAAACACTCTAGATGCTTATTATAATGAAAATATTAAAAATTCCAACACCCCAGTACTAACAGAGGAAATATACAGCAGGAGAGAATTATTGCGACAGGTGCCGGGCAGATGCTGGAGGTTCTCATTATATAAACTGCTCTTGTTACGCAATGAAAATGAGATGAACACGCAAGAGGAAGTTGGAGTTAATAGCATTAACGGGCAATTTGCAAGAAGAGGAAAACAAGGACTTGTGAATTTAAAAAAGCAGGTTTGATCTCCGTGCAAAGACGCAGATTGGAGCAGCAACGAAATTCGCTTTTTAAATTCACCGAGTTCTTGGACCTGACCCTTAAGAAGTGGCCAGGAAGTCTCATGAAACCAAAACCAAAACCCAAACCTGTATTTTCAGGGGTAACCGACATTCATGGTTGATGAAAGTGGAGAAAGCGAAAATGTGTGACATAGAGTGTGTGCACCTGTCCGGGCCAGCGACCTGGGAGGAAGTCTGGATTCATCCTGACTTTTACTCTCCATCCCCAAAGACTGACCCTTCTACTTCCTAAATTCAACGTCCCGCATTCAACGTTCTCATTTTAGCACCGGGCAAACGGGGACGTGTGCTACAGTCACTGCCAGCCAGGGGGCACTCACGATGTGGTTGTCACCCTCCAGACGCGCTGATCAGAACCTGCACCTTAGGTGCTAACGTTCTAATCTTCGCAAGTACCGCGAGTACCCTACAAGCTTCACACGTGCGAGCCGGTTCAGAAACCCACAGTCATCTCAAAAGTGCCATCGCGGTCCAAGTTAGAGCAAATTAAGACAACTCCGTCCCACAAGAGAGAAACCAGACCGCAAAGCAAAGCAGAGGTTTCTATGGTGTCTTTCGGAGTTCGAATCCGAGGCCTGCCTCGTGTGCTCCCAGAGTGGGGGAGAGAGAGGGTTTATGAAAACAAAAGCCGCAGGCTTATGTAAGGGGCACGGGCAAAAACTGTTTACACTGGTTTGTGTACACCAGGTTCCTATGCTGGTCGCTAGGTTGGAGCTCAGTGAAACCAGCTCGTTCTGAGAACGGCAACAGGATGCAGCCGTTTGTGGTTGGCACAGCCTGAGAGTCTGGGTTGCGTCCTGGTGTGCCTGTGCGCAAGACCACCTTCCCAGATCCCCTCCTGGCTCCTTTCTGGGGCCCCTTGACATTCCCGACTCCATTTCAGATGGTTCTGTTCACAGGTCTAAACCAGTGAAGTGAATACAAGCAGGAACGAGCAGAACATGACATTTGTAATTCAAGTGAAATGTGAGCCTAAGTTGAGACGAAACTGAGCAGTTCGTTGTCAAAGTCTGAATCTGTCCTCCTTGGACCCAGTCGCTTGGAGGGTATTAGAGCAAGTTCTAGCTGATGCGAAGCAGTGTCTGTGAGACTGAGCTAAAAAATCACTCACTCCCATCAAAAGTTCTTATTGCTTATCAGAACTAATTAATATGTAACTGAACCGTTTATATCGAACCAAGATGGACTCAAACATCCTTCTCAAAAGTAACATCTCTGGACGGACTGGCGGGTGTGTGGTTGAAACTAAACTCCATGTGAAACCAACTCTGAAATCACGCGTGCATTTCAAATAAAACCCAGGAGCTCTGCAGAAGTGGTTTGTGCAAGCGAACAGAAGACATGTTCCTTGTCCCGCTTATCAGGGGGTCATCGGACTTCAGTGACCGTTTGTTCACCGCGTGCTTGAAGGCAGATTTGGGTTGCTTTGAATGACAAGGATAATCTTGGCAGCTCCTCGGGGAGAGCAATTCGGGAACACACACAGAAGGATTTGGAGGTGCCCTAAAACAGTGTGCGAAACAGTGATGGGGGATGAAGGGTTCATTTCCTCAGTGTATAAAGAGCTTCCGAAAATCCGTGGGTCCCTAAACACGTGAGGGGCAAGCACAGAGCTCGCAAAGGAGGGTATACCACCAGCCGAGAAACTCCTGAAACACAGGAACTTGAGGGAAATCAGAGAAACGTAGACTAAGACAAGAAGTTAATTCTGCCTCTCAAGTCACCCTGTATTTAAATGACACACCATCCACGGTGGCTCAGTTACTGTGAAACAGGAAACACTATGTCCTAGTGGGAGCCCTCACGGGAGTAGCCTTTCAGGGAAGCGATGTGCCAACATGTACGAAGAGACTTAAAAATATCCATGCCTTGGGGTGCCTGGGTGGCTCAGTGGGTTAAAGCCTCTGCCTTCAGCTCAGGTCATGATCCCAGCATCCTGGGATCGAGCCCCACATCAGGCTCTCTGCTCAGCGGGGAGCCTGCTTCCCCCTCTCTCTCTGCCTGCCTCTCTGCCTACTTGTGATCTCTGTCTACCAAGTAAATAAATAAAAAAAAACTTAAAAAAAAATATCCATGCCTTGGTCATGTGTGCAAAACACAAGAACGTTAGGGAGCAGAAACTGAGAAGCAAGCGAGCTGGTTCTTGAGGGTGAGGGAGGGACAGGAAGGAGAAAAGGAAATCATAGAGAGAGAGAGTGAGTGGCACCTGTGAGTTTATACGCTTTTTTTTTTTTTTTTAAGAGACAGAGAGAAGGAGAGCAACCACCGAAGGTGGGGAGGGGCAGAGGGAGAAGGAGAATCCCTAGCAGGCTCCCTGCTCGGCGCCGAGCCCTACCTGGGCTCCATCTTAGGACCCTGACATCATGCCCTGAGCCAAAGTCTAGAGTGGACGAAGCCATCCAACTGCCCTATGTGTTTATGACTTTTTATGTAGTTCTGAGTTTTAGAAAGAGACTCCCCCCGTGAATAATTTAAATTAGCCAGGATGTGGGGAAACCCAAAATAGAATGCAGATAGCAAAAAGTGAGCCCAGTTGTGTTACGGATGATTAACCTCCCCGGTGGAGAAGGGAAAAAACCAGTCTTCGTGTAACATTGGAAAATGGGGTTTTGACTCCCTACAGCAAGACCAGAGACAAACAGAATGGTACAAAGTACTGGGCTCAAGTTAGTAAATGTGTTTCTCGCAGGGGAAGGGGCTTACCTTTCTGAAATGGCCTTACATGAATGGAATGAATGAATGAATGAATGCGTGACTGATGAATGAAAGTGTAGTTGCAGGTAACATCTGCAGGCTTCTCAGGGTTACAGAAAGAAGTTACCAACAGGGGAAAGGGGAAGGTTTGGGATCGCAATGAGAGGTTATTTATATGAACTCATAGTTTTCAGTAGAAAAATGTATATTCAAATGCTTTGCCCATTTGTTAGTTGGGTGATTTGGTTTTGTTGTTGTGTTGATTTGTAGAAGATCGAGCCTGCTTGGGACTCCCTCTCCTTCGCCCTCTCCCCTTCTCCCACCCCCGTGGGTGTGCTGTGCACCCACTCTCTGTCTCTCTCGATCTCTCTAAAAAAAAAAAAAGAGGAAGAAGAGAAATTGTTGGAGATCTACCCCACAGTGATGTGAGTAGACTTAGCACTCACTACTGGATCACACACGTAACACTGTTTAAGATGACAACTTCTAGGGGCGCCTGGGTGGCTCAGTGGGTTAAAGCCTCTGCCTTCGGCTCAGGTCATGATCCCAGGGTCCTGGGATCGAGCCCCACATCGGGCTCTCTGCTCCACAGGGAGCCTGCTTCCTCCTCTCTCTCTGCCTGCCTCTCTGCCTACTTGTGGTTTCTCTCTGTCAAAATAAAAAAAAAAAAAAAAAAAAAAGATGACAACTTCTATATTATGTGGGTTTTTTAAACAACAATAAAACAAACAAAAATTTGAGAAGAAAGGGGATATTTGCAGTCTTTAAAAATCTCCCATCATCCAAATATTTATTCATTTCCAAGGGAAAAATAGAAACTGTACAGTGGGGAAACCCAGCAGACACCAGATATCACCTTAACCAGGTGATCAAGGTTAAGGTCACCAAAAATAAGTCTCACCAGCCTTAGGAGCCTCCTGAGGTAATGCACTGAGAAGGGCACATCACTTCTGTGGTTTTCTTGCCAAAAGCACATAACCTCAATCTAAATCGTGAGAAATCACTGAGCAAACTCACATTTAGGGACATTCTCCAAAACACCCGACCAGTGTTCTTCAAAACCCTTAAGGTCTGGGGTTTTGAGCAACAAAGCAAGACTGAGGAACTCACAGACTGGAGGAAACAGAAAACTCCGATAATTACATACAATACGTCCCCCAGCCTGGATCCTGGACCAGAGAAAGGACATTAGTGAAAATGCTCATGAAATCTGGACACAGACGATAACTGAGTAGACTGAACACAGTCTATAAATTATACTATTATAATTCTTCCAGTTTCTAAATTTCAAGATGGTAACATCAGGGGAAGCTAGATGAAGGTTTAGGGAAACTCTTTGTACTATTTTTGTAACTTTTCTGTCAGTCTAAAGTTATTTCAGATTACAATTTTTTAAAAAAAATCCATACATTGGGGAAGAACTCCGAAGAGTTTCTTACCCGGCAACTCTTTCCTAGAGAAAGAATCTGAAATACAGAAGATGTTCATCGTAGCATTAGTCATGATTTTAAAAATTAGCAACAACATCTACGTTCCTAAAAAGGGTTCTGGTAAGTAAATTATGATCTCTGGGCTCTCAGATTTGAACAGAGCCTGTGCTCGTCGATACCCCAGTACCTGAGTCTGTTGGTAGAGCTGGTGGCTGGCTTCACATCTCCACTCAGGAAGGTCGAAAAAACACAGCAAATTAGTACCCACAACCTCAACCTCAGACTTCCCTGTGGTTTAGGTGAAACCTACAAGCCATCCTCGAGTTCCTTGCGTTTCCTTGTCTTCCAGGCGGGCCCATTAACAAGTCCCTTTGCTCTTCTTCCAAGACACACCGTTGAACCATTTACTCTCCGCAGCACCATTGTTGTTCCTGATGCAAGTCCTCCCCGCCGCCCACCTCTCCTGGACCCCTGCACAGGCCTCCCGACGGCTCCCCTGTTTCCTCTGTTGTCTGCTCTCGTCCTGTCTGTGCTGCTGTCTGAATGATGTAAAAAGCACACATCAGTCTGTTCCGCCTCTGCTAAAGCCCTCCAGTGGTTCCCCATTACACACAGAAGAAGGTCAGCTTCCTTACAGTTCATCCCCTGCTGGATCCTACAGGAACTGGCCAGGCTTTGAGCTCTGGGCCTGACCCTCATCCTCTCACCTCCTCTCTCCTGTGTTCTGGCCGGAGTGGTCTCACTCAGTGTCTAAAACAGCAAGCTCGTTTCCTTCCCAGGGCCTCTGCCCAGAAGGTTCTGTGCCCAAATCTTCCCATGGTGGTTTCCTTCTTGTCATTCAGGGATTGAAGCACTGGTCACCTCTTGGAGGCAAATTAACATAAAGCGTCCCCCACTCCTACCCCAGCATCATTCTCTATGCCCACAATGTCTTTTAACAGCTTCTGAGCACTAGTTATAATTAAGAGTCTAAAATTATTTTGTTCATGCATTTGCTCAATGGTTAATTTTCTGCCTCTCTTTAGAACATAATCTTCCTGAGAATAGTTAAATTGTACTTTGAAAAATGTCAGGCCTCCAGGAAAGTTGAAGGAATAGTATATGTACCTCACTTAGTTGAGTCAAATATTAACCCTAAATGCTGTCTTTCTCTCTCTCTCTCCACACACACACACACACACACACACACTCACACATGCCTTTTACCTTAACTGTTCAGAGTAAGTTGCAGACATCATTACGCTTCACCTCTAAATGCTTCCTCATGCATTTCCTAAGAACAATGACATTTTGCTGCATAATATCCATATCATAATTAAGAAAATGGATAATTCTGTAATATCATCCAATATATAAGCCAGATTTCTCCAACTGTCTTTTTTAAAATCAGCTTTATGGGTTTTTTTTTTTTTCCTCTCCATTGAGGATTCAGGTCAGTGTCAAGCACTGCATTTGGTTACGTCTCTGTAGTCTCTTATCTTGTCCTTTCATTTTCCATGAGGTAAACTTTTGTGAAGAGCCTGAGTTCTTCAAAGGGCCCAGAGAGTCCATCTGTTGTGTATAGGCACTGCTCTCTGAACCCGTCTGATTATTTCCTCATGGCATCAATCGACTATATCTTCTGTGCATTAGTTCAGCCAAAGTCTCACTCCACAGTCTCACTCCAATATGGCGGCCCCTTGCCGCATGTGAGCACTTGGAACGTGGCCAGTGGGACCGAAGACATGAATTATCACTTTTATTTAGTTTTAATTCATTCATATTTAAAATTTTAAATGGGCATTATTTTCAGCTATCGGGAATTTTAAAAGTATGTTCGGAATGACTTGGGTATGTGAACCTACTTTTTAACCTGGATGTTATATTGACATCTGCCTTAAGAGCAAAATATCAACTGAATTAGGAAAAGAATCCACTCACCCATCCCTTCACAAAATCTGCATTCAAGCCTTGGATGAAAAAGTCCAACAACACACACGCGTACACACACACACACACACGCAATTAGAAAAGTCAGGCAGGAGCAGGAAGCCAAGGGCTAGCTGAAAATGACTCACCAGCCTATAAACTCTGCCGGGTGGGAATCATTATCTCACTCACCAACGTGTCTGTGGGATCTATGCGACACCTGACGTGTCGTTGATGCTCACTGGATATTTCTGTGTGAATGAGAGTGGGCAAGCAGATGGTCAGGCCTTGGAGGAAGGAAGAATGGCTTTGCTGAGAGCTGAGGGTGCCCTTCCCAGCAGCCCTGCAGCATGAACAGGCAAACAGTAGTGCCCTAACCTAGAGAGAACAGACACAGGGAGGGTGGGAAGACCTGGCAAAAAACCGGGGCAAGAGACAAGCACCGTACCCTCCTTTGGGCATCTCTGTATGGGCCTGTTTTGGCTAAAGCACCCCTGTGAGTGGCAGCCTGGCCTTGGCCTCGCTGCGGGACGTGTTCCTGGCCAGCTGGACCTGCAGTGCGGCACCTGCATTGGTAAGTGGCCTGGTACTGGGCAGCTGTGTCTGGCCTCCCTGTGCCCAGAAGAGTCACACATCCATGGGAGGTGCAACAGAGACCCTCCATGTTTCCCACAACATTCGTCTTTCTTTCGTAATAGAGGAACTGACAGGTTGGGGACTAGTACATTTAAGCATGAGTTCGTTGCGCCAAGTTCTTAAATACTGTCCAGATACCATTCTCATCCTGAGGAACACGTTGCAAAGTAGGTACGATTATCCTCAGTCTAGATAGGAAGAAACTTGGGGCGTCCGGGTGTCGGCGCTTAGCGTTTGCTACAAAGCTGTAGCCTTGGCTAAACTGCCAGAGCTTGGAAGGCAACCCTATGCCTGTCTAACGTGCTTTTACCTAAACGTTCTTCCACTGAAAGCTTGGAAGTTTCCATTAGAGAGGGTTCCAACTTTATAATGATCGGAAAGGGGGAATTGGCCCTTTAGTTCCCTACTGAAGAGCCCTATGCTGTGGAGAGCACTGAAGACCTACTGAGCGACGGGATCTGCTTGGGAACCACAAATAAACTTCACGTGGTGAGATGCGGGCAACGCTATCTTCCAGAGATCTTCAGGACTCCTGGGTTAAAATGTGGTTGAATGTGCACATTTATTCTCACTTCCTTCCTAAAGCCTGCTGGGACTATAGAAAAGAGATTTTTAAAAATTTGCAAACATGGGGAAAACCATAAAGGAGAAGATAGCAACAAAATCTGGGGTACTGGGTGGACGTAGATGTATGTGTGGTAACTGACTTAGGAGATGTGATAAAGCTAAGCCACAATCCACAGGCCCCTCTGAAACATACTGCAGAATCCTGGAGAGCCCCAGGAGGCATTACATCTGAATCTAGGCAAAGCCAGTGGCCAGGATGAGAGAACTGGGTAACAACTGAAGAGATCTGGAGGGAGAGAGGATGTAGCTCTGTGACCTACTTTCTCATGTGGGTACGATCCAAGGCCATCTTGAGAGGGCTTGCGTAGGCAAAACCTTCTGTGTGCTTCCCTCCCCACCTGGCTCAAATTAAACCCATCAAGTTAAAATTGTTAAAATAAATGTCAAAAAGCAACTTTAAATTAAAAAGGCAACAGTTACGGGGCGCCTGGGTGGTTCAGTGGGTTAAGCCTCTGCCTTCGGCTCAGGTCATGATCTCAGGGTCCTGGGATCGAGCCCCGCATTGGGCTCTTTGCTCAGCAGGGAGCCTGCTTCCCTTCCTCTCTCTCTGCCTGCCTCTCTGCCTGCCTCTCTGCCTACTTGTGATCTCTCTCTGTCAAATAAACAAATTTTTTTTAAAAAGACAACAGTTAGAGGATGTAAACAGCGTGAAGACTTGTAGATCAGTTGTATGTGTACAAGAACGAGTGTGGTTTTGCCCCATCAAATTAAATGCTCTCCGTCTGCCACATCATGTACCCTCTGACGGTAGGTGCTGGGAAGTTTCTAGAGTGCCCAGAGTAATGCCCCTAATTTCTTACAGCTAAAAAATGGCTCTGCCTAACGGCCCACATAGCCTCTAACAGAAAACTGCCAACGCCCTAGAGTGTTTTTCTGGCTACCAGCTGCTACAAGCGCCTTTGAGTTACACGTTGCTGAAATCCATCAGGAATTATCTTTGGGCAATATACTGGAATATCTTCGTCTGGGCTTGGAGGTTTTAATTTTCCTGCTATCTGAATTCAGCACTTGGTCATAACCTGCCATTTTGCTGGCACCAATGTTATTCTAAAGCTGCACTGAAATAATTTCTATGACAGGCTTGAGTAGCAAATAGAGAGACGGCTTAGTGTAGCACAGCGTTTTTTCCATTTTAAGTAAAGAAGTTCTTTGAAAGGGAGGGAAAAAACCCCTTTCACTGCACCTCAAGCACTGACTCAAATTATGTTTATTTGTTACTAAAACAAATACAAACATTAACAAGACATAAATTCCTTGTGTTTTTATAGCTCATAAACCATACAATCAAAAGAGATATTAAAATTAAGTTTAAACAAACTACAGAAAAAAACTCACACAATACTTTTAAATAGATCGAATTCCTCTGCAATTAGAATTTAGAAGTTTATGGCAGATTATTACTCCTGTCAGAATGACTAAAAAGTAAGTGGATGAAATGAAATTTCACATATATTTTAGATATACCAGAGAGCTGTGGGTGCAAATAAATTTAAAGGAATAAATTCCAGAGAGGAGAGAGTCCTTTCTAGATGAGGCAGAGATCTTGCCTAGAGATGAGCAAGTTTCCTTCCTAGGGGCATTTGCCAAATTTGGGCACAAGCAGAGAGTCAGGCTTACCACAGGCAGAGAATTCTATGAGGGAAAGAGAAGATTTGTAATGTTTAGTGACCTTGTGGACTGGCATGAAGAAATGGAGGATGGTTTTTCCTACCTGCCAGTTTTCGATCAGATAACTTTACTGAGTGTTGGGGTTGTGGTTGAGAATAGAGCTTGGCTAGAAAGGCAGAGAAAGGGCCCCTATCATCTTCTGGTTCTTGAAAAGGATAACCTCTGGAGGAAAACGCCTGAAATGAACACAGACAAATCTCACCCTCAATATGCTTGAAAACGAAGGAAGACTAACACTAAGAAACTGAAACCAAGACCCAGCGCAGCTCAACTTGCTGACAGAGAGAAAAGGTGTGTTTCGTCTGGGGAAAATAGCATTCGCTCTGTCTCTATGGATCTTTTATGCAAACTCTCTGGCACAAAATAAAGAATGAAGAGATTTTCAGGAGAGTATGATCATGCCATTTTGTATACTTACATATGAACATAAATGTTATATGTGTGCGTGTGTATCCTGTATTTCTATTATGTATATAATTGATATACGGCATTTTCTCTAGTATTAAGAAGAAAGTGTTGCTATCCAAATTTCTGCATCGTATTATTAAAAGTGAGAAATGCCATGATTCAAGAGAAATAACATTCTTTTGAAGCAGACCTACAGCCAACCCAAGTAAATTCTAAGCAGAGGCCCTTAACATAATTATGTGGATATGTGTTAAAAATTAAAAAAAAATCTGGACAGAAATGGATGAAAAGATAGAAAATTTCTGTAAATAAATAGAATCTATATGAATAAACGTCTCTATAAATCTATATAAATGAATAATCTATAAAAATTAAAAATAAAAATCTAATAAAATAATAAATTATAAAATATAAAAATAATAAATAAACAATAAAATAAATATCTATAAAAATAAAATATAAATGAAATAAAAATTAAAAACCTATAAAACCCATATAAATAAATATTATAAAAACAAGATATCATACAAGAACTTAAAAATACAATATTTGCAGGGAAGAATGAAAAGAATGGAGAGGGCAGGAATTCTAAGATGGAAAAGGAAAAAAGGAAAGGCAAACTTTAATTTTAAAGCAATTCCATTATTAATTATTTTCCTAAAATTGCAGTTTGGGTATTATTCTAAGAAGTCTTCACTTAAGTCAAGGTTACAAAGATTTCCCCTAGGTTTTCATCAAGAAGTTTTACAATTTTCTCACATTTAGGTCCATGATCCATTTTCACTTAATTTTTGTACACGGTTTGAAATGCAGTTCTAAGTTTCTTATTTTAAATATTAAATTTCTTGTTTTAAATATACATATCCTGTTAAGCATCTACCTTTGGCTCAGGTCATGATTCCAGGGTCTTGGGATGGAGCCCCACATTAAGCTCTCTGCTTCTCCCTCTCCCTCTGCTTGCCACAGCCCTGCTTATGCTCGCTCTCTCTTTCTCTGTCTAATAAACAAAATTTTTAAAAATAAACAAATAGAAATAGATATCCAAGTTTCCAGCAGTATTTGTTGAAGAGACTATCTTTTACCCCATCGAATTGCCTTGAAACCTTTGTCAAAATCAACCAACCATAAATGAAAAGGTTTATTTCTGGACATTCTACTTCTGTTTCATTAATATCTAGGCCTATCTTTTGAGACCAGCTACTGGAAATCTTAAAAGTTTGTTCTTCTTGTTCAGATTGCATTGGTTATGGATTTTGATAAGAATTGCATTGAAAGTATTCTCCAATCTGGGAGATCTACCATCTTAAAATACATGGACGTGGGACATATCTTTATTTGGAGCTTGAATTTCTCTGTTATGTATCTATGTGTGGATCTCTTTATTTTATAGTAATTAGAGTTTACTGAGCTCCTTGGATGTGTAGATTGTTTTTCATGAAATTTGAGAAGGTTTCAGACATTATTTCTTTGAGTGTTTTTTACTGCCCCTTCCCTCTCTCATCTGTTTCTAGGAATCTGTGATGGTGTACTTGATGGTTTCCCACAAGTCTCTGAGGCACTCTTGACTTTTCTTCCTTTTTTCTTCCTGTCCTTCAGATTCGATCATTTCTATGGGTCTATTTTCAAATTCATGTATTCTTTGTCCTGCCAGCTCTCATCCTGTCCTACTTTTGAGTCCTTCTAATGAATTTTTCATTTCAGGAGTATTCAATTCCTGAGTTTTCTTGTTCATATCATTTATTTTTATTTTATATTTTATATATAAATGCAAATCAAAACCACAATATAATAACACTTCACACCTTCCCACACACGAATGATGACAATGAAAAAGATTGACATTATTAAGTTCAGTGAGCATGGAGAGGCACTGAAAATATCATGTATTGCTACCAGGAATGTCAAAAGGCATAGCCACTTTGGAAAATCAATTTGGTGGTTTCTTAAATATTTAAACCTACACTTAGTGGTAGAACCCAATAATCTCTTCCTTAGGGATGTATGAGGAGAAATGAAAATATATTTCCACATAAAGATATGTATGTGAGCGTTCATAGGAGCATGACTCATAGTAACCAGAAACTGGAAACAACCAAATTATCCATCCATCACCCGGTGAATAAATGAACAAAATGTGATGTCTGCTTGGCAATTGAATGTTACTCAGCAATAAAAAGGAGCAAACTATTTATACATGTTACAAAATGATGGAACCTCAAAAAAGGAACACTAAGGAAAGTAGCCAGGCACAAAAACTACGTATATTTTAAAACTATATTTATAGGAAAATTCTAGAAAAGTCAAATCTCTAGACCAGGAGACAGATCACCCTAGTAATTATCTGGGTCTAGGAGTGGAAGTAACAACGTCTGTAAATGGGCACAAAGGAGCTTTTTAGAGTAATGAAAATGTTCTGAAACTGCATTGTGGTGGTAATTTCACAGCTGTATAAACTTACTAAAAGTCACTGGACCATATGTTTACAATGGGTAAATTTTATAGTATGTAAATCATGTATCAATTAAACTGTTAAACATTTGATAAGGCAGTAAGGAAAATTACAGACCCATATTACTCACGACCAGAATGCAAAAGTTGTACCCAGAACATTAACGAAACAAACCCATGAACATAAAAAAAGGATATTGTATTGCCATTAGATTGTGTTATTCCAGGAATGCAAGGCTGGTCGGTCGAACATTCAAAATTGGCCAATGCAGTTGTCCCATCAGCGTCTGTTGGGTCAATGGTGAGGGCTCTGCCACCTGACTCAGTGTGTGATTCCTTGGCTTAGGTAGTTTTGGGGACAAGAGACCCCTGGGTCAAGGGGATCCTCATTGGGAGCATGGATGGGATTCTGTCTGTACCTAGACTGGGAGGCACATGCTTACTTCTGCCTGAATCAGATGGAATAGAACTTCAGCTTTGGCTCTAAGCAGATGGGTTTCTTTACAGTTAACTTTCCAGAAAAGTAGGAGATGGTCTTCCAGTCCTCGTGTTTACCGGCCCTTGCTGTGGTTGGGCTAATGTTGGTAATGGAGTTGTCCATAAGATGGCCGTGATCCTAGGAAGGAACTCATACTACAGTAGCACTAAAAAGTCCACAGGAACTCATGCATAATGTGTAAAAAAGACCTCTGTGGAGGATATCCTCAGTGCGGCCACTTTTTTTGTGTTATTGTAGTATATCTAACTCTTCTACAGAGGCAAGAAAACAAGTGGGACAGGTGAAACTATAAGGTATGTTAACATACATAATGAGTAATATATGAGCTTTCGAGATAGAACATGAGTCAGGATGTGCAGTCAGGGGTAAAACTAAAAAAAAGCAAGGTGGGGTACCCGAGTGACTCAGTCGGTTAAGCATTTGACTCTTTTTTAAAAGATTTTTATTTATTTATTTTGAGAGAGAGAGACAGAGTGAGAGAGAGCACGATAGGGGAGGTCAGAGGGAGAAGCAGACTCCCCATGGAGCTGGGAGCCTGATGTGGGACTCAATCCCAGGACTCTGGGACCATGACCTGAGCTGAAGGCAGTTGCTTAACCAACTGAGCCAGCTAGGCACCCAAGCATCTGACTCTTGACATCACCTCACGTCTTGATCTCAGCATCATGAGTTCAAGCCCCACATTGGGTTCCATGCTGGGCATGGAGCCTGCTTAAAAAAAAAGAAAAAAGAAAGAAAGAAAGAAAGAAAGAAAAAAGGAAAAGCAAGGAAGGGCTTATCATGAACTGTTCTAGCCAACACCTGAACATACGTCCCTTCTTAGAACCTTTACTAAAAAGGTCTTACTAGCCAACACCTGAACATACGTTCTTTCTTAGAACCTTTACTAAAAAGGTCTTACAATTGTGAAAACTTCCTCTGTCCCTTTGAGATGTATATTTTTGTCCTACAACTCTAGAATGTCTTTCTCATGAACCTGAAAGCTATTCCTTTAAAATATAATCCCCAGGAAATTAGGACCTCTGTCTCCCAGTCCCTGTAGGAAAGAATCCTGACACTGAGAGTTGCCAGCAACAGACACAGCTGGCTTCATCCACACTGACACTAACCCACCCTTTGTAAACTCTCACTTTCCTGTTGCTGCTGACCCCTGTTCACCCCCCTGCCCAATTCCTCACTTTCCTGTTGAAATACCCAGTCATCTCTGCACAAATCAGGGTTGGGTTCAGTTCAGTATAGACGCTCTTCCCTACTACACTAGGAATGTAAATTTGAGATTTACTGTTTAAAATCTGTCCTTAGCACTCTTGAATTGGTATCTGGCTTTGCTTGTCTTTGACACCATAAGACTGGGGGACAGGATAATGTCCCCATAAATTGGAGGATAGTGATGGGCGGAGGTCCTATGGGGTTCTTGGGAGCTGAAGTTCTATTTCTTCATGAGGGTGATGGTTACACAGGCGGCTTCTTTGAGTCCTTGAACTGCCCATTTTTGATTTGCAGATATTCCTGTAGGTATGTTAGAGTTCATCATTTCTAAAAGGGTTAAACAAAGAATAATTGACTTGGCTTCTCCCCAGAGGCTAGTGCTCTGCGAATTGCTTCGTAAGAATGTGAACGTAAATGCTGTTCATTATTAGCTTCAGGAGAAAAATGGTGCAGGCTTGGGTATTGCTGATACGATTCATTGCGGGAAGAATATAGATTTTTTATGTATTAATGACTTTTTGAGAAGACACTCGTATTAGATTTTAACACTTCTGATGCAGAATCTTTCCACATACTAATGGTTTCTTTACATTTCTCGAAGTGTGTGTATGATGGCATAGGAAGGAAGCTCAGGGAGTAATATCCGGTAAATCTTGGGCTTGTTGCAGACTCCTGTCATTTTTGTTTTTTCTTTATTTAGTTTTTAATAAGAGCAAACGTCTCTATAGCGCTCATTCTGTGGCCAGGCCTATGTGCTTTACATGGATACTGTTAACCCATTTAATCCTCAAAATAAGTCTATAAGGTAGGTACTATTTTTTATTTCTATAGATAATGTAACTGAGGACCAGGAAGTTAAACTTCTGGACTGGCCACGGTGCATAGTGGGTTGGTTTCCCTGGGCTGCTTGCTGCAGACTGTGGGCCATGGCTCTATTTTTATAGACCTTTTGGCCATTGTCTATTTGCATATTATTTGTGCATTCAGTTCACGATCACACAGTGGATATTGGTAGAGCTGGACTTTGAACCATGCGGTTGGACCCCAAAATTCATGTTCTTTTTAAAAAAAAAATATTTATTTGAGACAGAATGGGAGAGAGAGCATGTATGAGTGGTAGGGAGGGCCAGAGGGAGAGGGAGAAGCTGGCTCCCCGCTGAGCAGAGAGCCTGACACAGGACTCCATCCCAGGACGCTGGGATGATGACCTGAGCTGAAGACAGACGCTCAACCGACTGCGCCACCCAGATACCCCCCCCCCCCCGCTCCAGACTCATGTTCTTAACCAACAGGTTATGTTGTCTTATAAATGCTAAATGAGTCGTGCCATCTGAAACACATATAGGATTAAAATAAGGGTGAGAGTCTGAGTACACAAATAGACAATGGCCAGACCGTATGTAAAAATAGAGCCATGACCCACAAACTATAGCAACCGGCCCAGGAAACCAACCAATCATGCACAGTGGCAACTCCAAGAATCAGGCTTCTATTTCTCCGTCTGGCGGTCAGACAGCCAACTTCCAGCAACTGACCCAGGAAGCTAAACGGTAACAATCCGACGAAAACCTGATAGCTTCCGTAATTGTGGCCCCCATTCTGATTTAGGACCAATCAGAGGATGTGAACTAGGCTCCCCAGGGCAATCGTATGGAATGCTTCCTCCTGATGAGCCCATCTACAGCTTCCCCAAGCCAAAAGCCTCCCCTCAGGGCGACCTGAAGCTCAACCCCACACCCACATCCCACATGCTGCCTGCCTTTGAGTCTCTGCCAAGCCCACGAGTCGGTGCGGACTCCTTGCCACAGTAAGTTCTGAATGAACAGCCTGTGCCTTTCCCCATTTGATCGGTCTTTTTTTATCTCCATGAGAGACAACAATGGCAGAACACCTGAAGGGAAGTGGTTCTAGAGGGTCAAGGAAATCACCACCATTAGCATAAATAAAATATATCTCTGAGTCAGCAGCTGTATTGATCACGCTACTTGCACCAGTCTGCCCTCACGTTTAACTAATATAAAATTGATTCGGTTGGAAGAATTCCAGGGTACCACATCAAAAGCTTTCTTCCTTCCCACCATTTTACCTGGGCCTCTGATCCTCTCATTCATAATTCACTCTCTTGCTGGTTCCTGCTTACATCCCTTCTGCATACAAACCCTTCCCAAGCTTCTAGTCAGAATTTATTCCCCTCTTAGACCACCAAGGCCAGTCTTGGTCTCCGGCCCCCAGTAATGAATGAACTTCAGCAGAGTCTTCTAAAAACAGCCTCCCAACTTCTTTCTGGTGGGCCGTATGCCTGTATCCCCCAAGAGCATTCACGGGATGGCCTGGTCAGGATTTGTTCTGAAAATCCAAAGGAAGAAGGACTATTTGACTTTCAAAATTCCTGTTCCAATTGGGAGATCCTGCAGTTTCCTGATTAGACAGAATGAAGGATGGGGCCTGGCATTTACCCATTAGGGCAATGACGAGTGGGTCTAATTTGTGGTATCGCTAACTGATAGTTTGCATTTTAAGGTTAAGATATTTTATTGCTTCCAGATGGTCAGCTAACTTCTAGCCAGAGGAACATTACTGCAGAGTTTAAGAATAGCTATGATGCAAAGAGAGATTTTAATTATCATGTAAAGGATCTAATTAAAAAGACATACAGTAGTCGGCTTTTCACATGCTTAAGCCCATAAAAATCAGTAGTTTAAAAAATTACCTTGAGAAAGAAATTGGAAAATTATTCAATTTGAAGTAGAGACACTTGAAGAATTTCTCAAATTGGGGAACCAGAATTAGGTTAACTGCTTATTCCTAGAGGCCTTCATTTCCATGTTGTTCCTTCCCTTCTGTTTAGTGGCATAAACCGGTGGAGGTTCGAGTCTTTTTGCTCCTTTGTTAGTCTATCTCGAGAACAAGGCAGATTACGTTCCATCAGTCTATCCATCCAGGCAGTCAACACGGGATTCATTTCTTGTTCGCTGAACTCGAGACCTGTGTTCAGATCCAGACTCTTCCCATAACCTCTGTGAGCCTCAGTTTTCAGGTGTGTAAGACGGTAAGCCCTCTCCTGAGGGTTTCTGGAGCATAGCCTGAGACAATGAGTAGGCTATTGTGATCCGCAGAGTTTTAGAACGAGGCCAAGGACTCTGGAAGACAGGTACCTCGCACGACTTCTGGAGAAAGGTATTCGACAGACGATGTACTCTTTCCTCTGTGACTTCCTCTTCCTGCCTCCTGAGCTCTGCAACACAGAGACATTTTGCAAGAGGGCAGTGAGGGTTGCAGTAGGGATGGGGAGAGCGTCCCAGTGCAGGCACACTGAGCTCTTCTGGCTTAATGATGTGGAACCAGGTGGGTACTGACATGTGATACGGGAATGTTGAATAGACACCATCTTCTCATGATGCCCTGGCTCTTTCCTACATCAGGATCTCCTGATCGACTCATCCCCACTTCCTCCGTTTGCTACCTGGGGCCGGCGCTGAAACACAAAGAGCCAGCAAAACTCAACTTAAAACCTGCCCCATCCACCCTCTTCCCCTTTGTGGCCTCCAGTCATCCTAAAGTCTTCATTCTCTCCCCCACACTGCCTCTCCTTCTCCTTTCCCATTTGGTCCAGGGGATTAGTTTGATTTGAATAAGCTTGAGGTCTCCAAATACGTTAATCCTTTTCTTGGAGGGTGACGTTACTACAGCCCACTCTTCTTTATAGCTCCGAGGAGTACAATGAGGCTTGGACAGATGCTATGGAAAAAAGAAAGGCATCCCTCCTCTGCTGCTCTGGGTTGGAAACCCTAATTAACTGGACACCAAGACTGTTCCTCTTGGTAAACACAAGGTAATCCAACAACAGACCCACAACTTGTGGGCTCATTCCACTTCTGTTTTCTACCCTCAGTGGTTGGTCACAGTATTTGGTTAGAAGGAGGTAGAGGAGAGCTGGAAGGATCATTTACGGAAGAAGGAGCCATGGTCTCTCCTCCCATGAATCAGGGGGCACCAGCACAGACATTCCATTTTCTGGATGTGGTAGAACCCATAAGGCAGAAAGTCAGCCCAAGTCAAAGAATATTTAATTTGTTAGCTTGAGTGACTATAATTGCCCTGCCCAGAACCGAGTGGGGGTTGTAGGTAGGTAATTACTCCCTAGAATATCCTTTTCTTTATTCCTACCTTCCCTTTCTTCCTTCCTTCCTGCTATGTTCAGATTTAAAAGAATGAGAACGTTCTAGACCATACCTCCTTTCTCCCAGAAACAGAGCCTAGAGCCCTAACTAATGCAGCAGGTGTCAGCCACTTACAGGTCACATAACTTTGTGGACAAGAAGCTTCCAGTAATTAGGATAAGTAGCTCTGATAACTAGGATAGGGCAAGTCACTCCCTACCGCCAAATACACTGAAGAGTGGACTTTGTGTCGCAAACATATAACCGGGGGGAGCTCTTACAACTCAGTGAAATAGTACACAATCCATTAAGAACTGGGAAAAAAGGGGCGCCTGGGTGGCTCAGTGGGTTAAGCCGCTGCCTTCGGCTCGGGTCATGATCTCGGGGTCCTGGGATCGAGTCCTGCATCGGGCTCTCCGCTCAACGGGGAGCCTGCTTCCCTCTCTCTCTCTCTGCCTGCCTCTCTGTCTACTTGTGATCTCTGTCTGCCAAATAAATAAATAAAATCTTTAAAAAAAAAAGAACTGGGAAAAAGAACACATATTTCATGAAGGAAGATTTATGGATGACCTACAAGCGTATGAAAAGATAGATGTTTATCGTCATTCATCGCGGTGTAATTTAAAATTGTAATTAGATACCATTTCATACCCTTTAAAATGGCTAAGAGGAAAAAGACTTACCGTACGAAAGCATCGGTGAGGATGTAGAACGGAATGTCCCGTATGTTGCTGATGGGGGCTTACAATGGTACAGCCACTCTCAAAGCCAGTTTTGCTGTTTCTGATGAAGCTAAACATACATTTACCATACCTGCCGGTGATTCTCCTCCTAGGTATTTACCCAAGAGAAATAAAAACAGGGGGCCACGGAAAGACTCGGTGGATGTTCTCAGCAGTTTCATGCTCACTAGCCCAAACTGGAAATAGCCTGATTTCCATTAGCAGATGAATAGGTAAAGAAATTGGTCTGTCTCCATACAATGGAATATTACTTAGCAAGAAAAAGGAATGAATTACTGATGCATGCTACAATATGAATGAATGTCGAAATAATTCTATGTCAAAGAAGCCAGCCAGATCAGAAACAAAGTATGTATTGTTGTTTCTCCTTCTCCTTCTTCTCCTTCTTATTCTTTTTCTTTTCTTCTTCTTTTTCTTCTTCTTCTTTTTGATAAAGAAAACAAATGAGTGTCTTCCTGGGGCTGGAGTCATTGACCACAGAAGGGCATGAGGGAACTTTTGGGGAGTGATGAAATATTCTCTATCTTGTAAGAGGATGCCAACATTTGCGACAGCATGGACAAACCTGGGGATTGTTATGCTAAATGAAACGGCCAGACACAGGAGTAGAAATGACTGCCTGAGCTCACGCACTAGAGCTATTCAGAAAGTGAAGTGCGTAGAAGCAGAGACAAAAATAGTAGTTAATAGGGGTGGGGGATGGGGGAAACAGGGAGATGTTGGTCCAGGGATACAAAGTTACAGTTACGTAGGGTGTACTCATCCTAGAGATCCAAGGTAATGACTGCAATTTGCGATACTGCATACAGGAAATTTGCTAAAAGTGTAGATTTCAGGTGCTTTTATACACAAAAAGGTAATGATGTGAGAAGATATGTTAAATAGCTTGACTGTAGTAATCATTTCGCTATGTGCATGTATATTAGATCATGTTGCACACCCAAATGTATACAATTGTTATTTTTAAAAAAGTAAATAGGTCACTGGCTAAATAAAAGAATACGTTCTTTATCTTGAAAGGGATATTGTTATAGGAGTGAATGTATTTGTTAAAACGCACTGACGTATACTTTTAAAACTGACACCTTTTGTTATATGTAATTTTCACCTCAACAGAATTGATTTTTAAAAAGATTTTATTTATTTATTTGACAGAGAGAGAGACAGAGAGAGAGGAACACAAGCAAGGGGACTGGGAGAGGGAGAAGCAGGCTTCCTGCTGAGCAAGGAGCCCAATGCGGGGCTCAATCCCAGGACCCCAGGATCATGACCTGAGCTGAAGGCAGATGCCCAATGACAGCCACCAAGGAAACCCTAAAATGGATTTTTTTTTTTTTAAGGCAGAAAGGACAACTGTAAACCCAAACCAATGAGCACAACCAAAAATATTGCTAAGACGCCTGAGTGGGCTGAGGGATTACCCTGGAGGAGCAGTAACCGGAGCTCACAGGAGGCAGGCAAGTCATCTGTGTCCAAATCAGTTTCTGGTGTTTCTTCGAGAAGGATTTTTTCCCCAGCAGAAATTTCCCCACCACAGTAGCATGCACATAGCTGTCTTTCTGCAGCTAAAATCGTGAGCTGGCTGGGGGATATTGAAGGACAGACAGCAGGCAGGTAGTTCTACATAAAATCACATCTATCACACTAAGAGTAAAAGCAAGTTACTTGTAAGTGGCAGACGATAATGGGAAATCAGGGTTTTCTGAGCTCAGAGAACGTCAGCTAACCTGCTTTGATGGGCCTGCATTGAGACATGAATGTTCTAAACTTGGGGAAGCTGTTGTTGGGGCTGGAAGGCCCAGGGCAGATGTTCCGATGTTGGCTTTACGGATCCTCGCAAAGAAATTCTCCTGTGTGTTGGGCACAAACAGGCTTTCACCTCCTATCAGAATCAAATATCTCCTTCATTCCTTCCCACAAGAACGAAGGCTGATGTGCAGCCACAACAAGTGGAAACCCTCCAGATTTCAGGCTGCGGGACGTCCACCACGGCCCCTGGGGGACGCCTGCGTGACTCGCTCAGACCAGAGCTTGCTGGTTTATTTCGTGGGGTCGTTAATCCGCTCGCTCACTCAGCTGATGCTCCTTGTGAAGCTTCAGCCAGCAACGTGTCCAAGACAGACAGGACATCTCTGCCATTGTCTCTCACCATCCATTGGGTGACAGACACGTGAACGAAAAACTACGATGTGACAGGATCACTGAGATGAGTGTTCATGAAGCAACGAAGATACAGACAAAGGGTTAACTCACACAATCTAGGGAATTAGGAAGGAATTTGCCCATACCCAGGGGCACACGCACACACTCAGGGGGGCTACCTCTTGGACAGAGGCTCCAAGGGCCAGTTTGGGGACAGATTCATGACCTCTGACCTTCCCTGAAACCATCCATGTGACGATATCACCCATGGTTTCTCTAGACCATTTAAGGCTGAAAATCACAGAGAAACGAGGAGAGGAGGAAAGTTGTTGAGTGTCTCTCCAGTGCTGGGTTGAAGAGAACCGACAGGCTCCGTTCCTTCACACAGCTAAGGTATGAGCCATCTGCTGGGTAGGAAGAAAATAGCACTTTGGTCAAATTTACTCATTCATCTTATTTATTAATGTGGGTGGACGGGCTTTATTGATTGCCGTGACGCGATTGTACACATACGATCCCCCCACCCCAATCCATAAGGTGCTGGGATCGGGTGACATCATTCTTGATGTTCATTCTTTGTCCCTCCTTGCCTTTTTCCTTTTCCTCTTCGAGAGACCTCCTTGTCCTCCGAGGCAAAAAGATCGATAAGGAAAAATGTCATTCGCAAATTTTGCGCTGACATTCTGAAAGTGCAGGTTAATAGCCGCGCGCTGTGGGGCCGACGGTCGCTGGAGAGGGGAGGCTTTGGCTCTGCCCCGACTTCTCTGACACGCCTCTCCCCTCCCTGTTGTGGGGGTTTGAGATCGACCCACACGGCTGTGTAGTCGAGATGAAAAGTAGCTCAGCCTTAGCTCTGGAGCACCGTTGGATGCAGTGCGGTGCCCACACCTCTGATGAAACCTGAGAAAAATGAGGCGGTCTGTGGAGGGGCGTATTTTGCAAAAATGTCGAATCACTTAACAGGCCTCATGAGCACATATCGCTCCCAAAACAGAGCCATGAGAAAAGGAGGCAGCCTGGCATGGCTCAAAGCATGAACTCTCCAGTTAGCCGGCTTGGGTTCCCGTCCTGGCCCTTCGACTTACCCACAGGGGAAACTCCGTGCCTCGCCGCCCTTGTTTGTTCAATGGGCACGAGCGTAACAGCACCCACCTCCGGGAGCCGGTGCGTGTGAAAGATCAGGGAAGTTATGTGAGTGAAACATTAAACAGGTCAAGACACGTGTTGAAAGCATGACACGTAGGAAGCGTCTGATAAAATTCGCCTTATTATTTTGTGCGTCTTACTGTTTCGAACGTCGCTGCTTGAAAAGAGAAGAGGGTTGGTTTGGATCAAGAGGTTCTCTAGATGATGATGTGGTTGGTACTTAACCGTGAAAACTTTGGTGAATCTACCCACAAGATTGGGGGGCAGGGGGGGGCGGTAACGAAACCGACCCTCAAACTCAGCGGCTTAGAGCCAAGAAATTCATTACTTTCTTCAGCGCGGAGGACAGGTGTTTGCAGCGAGTGGGTGGTGTTTTCAGACCCCTGGGTCCTTTCGTCTCGAGGCTCTATCTGTCCCGTGGTTTCCTTGTCACCTTCCTGGTGACGGTACTGATGGGCGGGTTACCCCCTTTGGGCTCTCGCACACCGGAAAGGGGATGGAAGGCTGGTGGCTGTCTTAAAGTCCCTGGCCCGGAAGGGGCCACCCCACTCTGCTCACATTCCGTGGCCTCAAACTTCACTCCCCTGAGGCTGGGAAGAGCCGTGCAGTCGCGCCCCGCGTTTTGACAGGCAGCTAGCTGACTCTGAATGTCAGTGATGGGAGTTTGGGGAACACTGCTCTTGGGCTTGGTGGCAGGATTCCTCCTAGGGCTAGGGCCAAGGAGCAAGATGGCAGTTCAGGGGTTCCCCGTGACAGGGAAGTGTCGATGAGTTTTCGGCCCCCTGCCACTCAACGCCCAGCTTCACTTCTTCCCCTTCTGCATCATGTACTCTGTTATACACAATTGCCTTGCGCTGGAGGTGCCTGAGGCACGTAATGGGACCGTGATGGGCAGAATAATGCACCCCCAAACCCCACAAAGATGCCATCACCCTAATCCCCACAACCCGTGTATATATGACGCACATGGCAAAGGGACTTTGCAGATGTGGTTAAGATTGAAGACCCTGTGGTGGGAAATTAGCCCGGATTTTCCAGGTGGGTCCGACCTAATACTATGAGTCCTTGTAAATAGAGAATCCTTTCTGGCTGCAGTCAGAGAGCGAGGGATGGTGGCAAGAATTCAGCCTGAACCCATTGGCTTGAAGACAGAGGAAGGGGGGGACACCTGGGTGGCTCAGTGGGTTAAAGCGTCTGCCTTCGGCTCGGGTCATAATCCCAAGGTCCTGGAATTGAGCCTCGAATCGGGCTCTATGCTCAGCGGGGAGCCTGCTTCCCTCTCTCTGCCTGCCTCTCTGCCTACTTGAGATCTCTGTCAAATAAATAAATAAAATCTTAAAAAAAAAAAAAAAAGAGGAAGGGAGACCGTGAGGCAAGGGGTGCAGGGAGCCTCCAGGAGCTGGAAAATGAGAGGAAATGGATTCTTTCCCAGAAGCTGCAGAAAGTACAGCCACCACACAGCTTGATCTGAGCTCAGCGAGACTTCTGACGAACAGAACCGGAAGACCAACTTGTGTTGTTTTAAGTCTTTACGTTTGTGGTAATCCTTCATAGTTAATACGGGACCTGTATCTTTAGTTCGGAAGAAAGAGTGAAGAGGGGGCATGGAGACATGGAAAAATGTTCACTGGAAACCCAAGGGTTTTGAGCATGAGGTGACATGAGGACAGCCAGGGGAAGACGACCAACCCCAGAGAATCTTACCCTTAGGAGTTATTGGGGGAGGACATCGGACTTCTCGCAGCAACTATAACGGACAATATTAAAGGAAAAGGTGACTCAAGGGCCTGGGAGGTTGGGGGACAATCCCTTTATATGTCCTTGGCCATGAAGGAAGGTAAAGCTAGCCAAGACAAAAATCCCCCCAGCTTCTATTCATCCCGGAAATTCCGTCTGCACCTTGAGAATTCCAGGAGCCTTGTTCTTTTTCAGAATATTTGCAGAGTATTTGGACCTGTGGACTCTCGGAAATGATGCTTTCCTGGGAGTTTTCTCCAAACGAGTGGTTGCATTCAGCAAACTAGTCCAGAGAGCTCTAGTTTCAAAGGCCACCTCCTGAGGCTACAGGATACTACCCAGCAGAGCTGATCTTGAGTCCAGCCTACCACCGATGATAGAAAAGCTGTTGGTCTGTAATGGCCAGTAAATAGGTAATGAGAACATCATAGAGTATATGAATGCACCTTTTTACATGACTGGGCAGGGTCCGCATCACATAGCATGCGATGGCCCACAGCAGGATAAGCCCAGTTTCTCGACTTCTCCTGCACGTGCTCACACTCACCCCAAAGCCAAAGCAAGAAGGGTCCAAGAAGGGCTTTTACTCACAGGAACAACGGGCACTGAACAGACATTGAAAAGTTTCTTTTGAGTTCCTTATTCACACTTGCTCTCTTTTTCTCACTTAGAACCAATAACAGACAGTCTTCCGGTTGTCACAAATGTTCGTTAAATTGAGAAGTTGTATATACAGTGTGGCGGTTCCTCAAAAAATAAGAATACCCTATGATCCGATAGTTCCGCTACTGGGAAATGAAAACACTAGAAATGAAATGAAATGAAGACACTAATGAAATGAAATGAAAACACTACTTTGAAAAGCTGTATGCCCTTCTATGTTTATTGCAACATTATTTATAATAGACAGGATACAGAAGCAACCTAGTGTTCAAATTGACAGACGAATGGATACGGAAGATGGGCCAGATGGTGGAATATTATGCAGCCGTGTAAAGGATGAGATCGTGTCATTTGCAACAACTTGGATGGGCCTAGAGGGTATTATGCTCAATGAAATAGGTCAGATTGAGAAAAACAAATATCATACGATTTCACTCATCTGTGGAATCTAAGAAAACCCCCAATGAATAAACAAACCAAAAGCAGAATCAGACCTATAAATGCAGAGAACAAACTGATAGTTGCCAGAGGGGATGGGCAAAATGGGTCAAGGTGGGTGGGAGATACAGACTTCCGGTCATGGAATGAATAAGTCGTGAGGATAAAAGGCATGGCCTAAGGAATACAGTCAGTGGTATTGTCATAGGGTGGTGTGGTGAAAGGGACAGCTAGGCTGGTGGTGAACACAACAATGTAGTAGAAACTTAACCAATCACTGTGCCTGGCACCTGGAACTAATGTAACATTGTGTCAGCCGTAGTTTAAAAAAAAAAAAGTTGCAGATATAGATAAAATAGAAGCTTGGGCATACTGAGCACCAGAGTGAGGTTCATGTACATTTGACAAGAGCATTTCCTGGCCTCAGCATTCCCAACAGAGCTGTCCTTGATTTTGGTGTTGTAATTTATTTGTGACTTACCTCTCCTCCTAGACAATAAACCCCATAATGCCTGGGACACAACGGCTCATGACAAGTACTTGAGAAATATTCAATAACATAACAAAACACTGAGCAGGTACTTTGTAGATTGGTAGATAAATCTGTGGCTAATTTGTAGCTAGAAAGGCATCCGGAGTTTTCTGACAGGGCTTCCCAGAGGATTGGGATGCTAAGCTGGGCCTTCAAATGGTTTTTGAGGAATGGTCTTTAGGAGGAATCCAACTTCTAATAGGAAGGAAGCATTTTTGTATGAAACCCCAGGGTTTCCATGCAAGTTGGCCAGTAGGCAAGTATTGCCTTTTAATGGTGGTCCCCACCAGGAAAAGATATGAGATGTGTATGCCCATTATATGTACCATTCTTTAGATATTATATACCTGTGTAACTCTCACTGCATAGATGAAATGTTAGTAACTTTTGATTTCTTTCTTATTTTGGATCACAGCAAACGGAAGGTTGAATATTTTTCCCCACCCCCCAGTGGGTTGTCTTGTGTACCCATCTTGGAAGCCCAGACACTGCTGGCTGATGAGACTGGCACAGAGGAGAAGGCTCTGGGCTTGGGAGGCGGCCTGTGTCTCTCCCACAGGTGGACCTGGTCTCAATGTCTGTTTCTACCCATGACCAGCCTTTCTCAGTTCTAGTGATTTTAATAACGATGATAATAACCAACGCGTACTGAGCATTGAGAGGGCTGAAGTTCACGGCCAGACCTGGCAATAGGGCTCTGATCCTCTCATCCTCTGTGGCCACCAGCCTGTAAAGCCCACACAATTGGCTGCAAATGGTGGGGACCTGCTCAGTAATTTCCAGCTTCCCTAATTATTAACCCTGCTTCCAACTTAGGACCAACCAAAGAAAGCCAAATATGCTCCCTTCATCGATCACGTAGAATGCCCCACTCCTAGCGAGCCTGCCTCCAGCTTCCCAGGCCATCAGCCTTCAATCAGCGTTTATCTGAAGCCTCTCCCCCCCTTTTTACTATCAAACTCTCTCTTCTGCCTGCCTTTGAGTCTCTGCCAAACATCAGGGACGGTGGCTGACTCTCTCGCAACAGCAAACTGAGTCAACAGCCTTTGCTAGTCCTCAGCTGGTGTTCCTTGCGTATGTCCACAGTGCTAACCGTAAAGGATGTTATCGCTGTTTTGTAGCTGGGGAAGCAGGTGATGCCCCAGAGAAGTGAGGTAAGTTGCTCAGGGTCCCCCCAGCTACGCTGGCACCCAGCATAGGCCCTCAAGGTGGATTCTTGAAGGGGGAGAAGGGCAGGATCCTGTCTTCCTTTTTTCTTAAAAAAAAGGGGGGGGGCAAGGTGAAGTAAGCCAGGCAGAGAAAGACAAAGAGCATATGATCTCGCTTATATGTGGAATCTAAAACAAAACCAAACAAACCCCTAAACACGTAGATGCAGAAGACAGATGGGCTGGTGGTTGCCAGAGGTGGGGGTTTGGGTGAAGGGGGTGCAAAGGTGCACGGTGCCAGATATAAAGTAAATACGTCGTGTTGACGGTCGTTAATACCGTACAGTGTATTCGAAAGTTGCCGAGAGAAGACCTTAAGAGTTCTCATTGCATTAAAAAAAAATGTCTGTAATGCAGTATGGTGACAGGTGGTAGACTTACTGTGCTGATTGTCCCCTGGCCTACACAAATATAACATCATGGTGTTTCACACCCGAAACTAGTATGATGCTGTATGTCAATTCTATCTTATTAAAGAAATCAAATAAGCCCCCCGGGTTCTGTTGCTCAGGGTTTTATGGGAAGGATGGCTCCACCCCCCAATTCCAGCAAGAGTGAGTAGCTGGGCGGGTCCCCTGTAGAGAGATGAACTCCTGCTCTTCCTGATGAACCTCCAGCTCTTTCTAGCTTCTGTGACAGACCAGGCTGAGATGTGAGATTTTTAACAGGCAAGAAAGGGCGACACAGACCAGTCAGAAGCTTCACATCATGGCTGATGTGTGAAAAATGTACGTGGAGGTGAAATCTGTGAACTGTGGACGGAAATACACCCATCGCCCCCCTTTCGGTTGGCTTAACAAACGAACAGGGAAGGAACGTCTTTATAGAAGTATCTGTAGTTTAACTGAGTTTTATGACCAGGAAGGATTTTTGGAGCCCTCCAAAAGTCGAGAACGGATGTGCTTCTTGGTAACAGGGGGACTAGGACCAGTGGCTCCTGGTAAGCAGGACACAGAGGCTCAGAAGGGTCATTTTGTTGATTTTCACAAGCTGGATTGGGACAAGTGGTGTGTAGACGGATGGCAGTCATTGATGGAGGGAGGTCGCCCACCTCTCCGGGAGCCTCTGGTTCCAGGACAATTGATGACTCTGCAAATGGGTCCTTCCTTCTCTGTGTATGTGGTTTAAATGGCTAAGAGTGCTCCTTCTAGAGCACTCTTAGCAGAACCCATTCAATTCAGTTCCTTCATTCATTCAGTTCAACCTTCACCTGTACAAGTGGCTGGCCTTCATCCAGTCTTCTTTCTTCTGTCTACGCAAACAATCAGAGAGTTCTACCAACCTGGTGTGCCTTGGAGCCACTGACTTTTTTGTTTTTGTTTTTGTTTATTTACAGCATAACAGTGTTCATTGTTTTGGCATCACACCCAGTGCTCCATGCAGTACGTGCCCTCCCTATTACCCACCACCTGGTTCCTCAACCTCCCACACCCCCCCCCCCCACCCCTTCAAAACCCTCTGGTTGTTTTTCAGAGTCCATAGTCTCTCATGGTTCATCTCCCCTTCCAGTTTCCCTCAACTCCCTTCTCCTCTCCATCTCCCCATGTCCTCCATGTTCTTTGTTATGCTCCACAAATAAGTGAGACCATATGATACTTGACTCTCTCTGCTTGACTTATTTCACTCAGCATAATCTCTTCCAGTCCCCTCCATGCTGATACAAAAGTTGGGTATTCGTCCTTTCTGATGGAGGCATCATACTCCATAGTGTATATGGACCACATCTTCCTTATCCATTCATCCGTTGAAGGGCATCTTGGTTCTTTCCACAGTTTGGCGACCGTGGCCATTGCTGCAACACTGACTTTTTAGGCAGCTGGCATACAATAAATATTCAGTTGATTAGGTTTTTGCATATCCAACGTATCCCAGGCAGGGTTTTAAGTATTTGGAGTCTCTGACCACCATTGAGAATCTGATGGAAGCTGGGGGTCTTTTCCCCCGAAAAATGCCCATAGGACGCACATGTGAGTGTTTTGTATTGGACTGAGGGGTGTTTATGGACTTCTGAAGTCTATCTCAGGCACCTCTGCAGGGAGGAGCTGGCTAGGCTCATGGAATTAAGAATTAAGGATCCAGTTCGAGTTAGACACCACCAATTGGCGATGTCTCCAAGCTTTGGGTGATGGCGTTTTCCCTAAGCACACACGGTTGCTTGGATCCGTGGGTGCAAGAACGAAGACGGTGAGATTGTAATTCAGAGGTGGGGATTGCTGGGCTGGGGACGGTGTAAGCATACGCATAAGAGAGTGTGTGAACTGTGGCCACTGCTGGGAAAGTGTTTGAAATAAATAAGTAATCAGAGCCAAAGTGTAACCAGGAACGGTAGAGAAGGAACGTAGGAGGGGATGGATGGGCTTAGAACCTGGGGAGGGAGACAGGGGTTGCCGGTGGCTGGAGAGCACGTTTTTGTTTGGGGTTGCGAGTGGGAAATTTTCCTGAAGGAATGCTGGAGCGGGTCACTTCTCCGTGATGACAGGGCTCAAGACGGGAGCCTGACAGTGTGTCAGATGTCCTCTAGGACTGCAGACGCCTTCCGGGATGCTTGTGGAAGGGGAGGAGAGAACCCTGCAAGATGCTGGTAAGATCATCAGTTAGTCTGGGCTGGGGACCTCTCCTGCTTCGGAGGGAGAAAAGAAATCTGTCTGAAGTTGCATCTACGTGGAAACATCTCCAGGGCTCAGTGGGTGTTCCCTCTCTGTGGCTTCCCGTCTCCTACTCCCAAATAGGCATGTGCTGGGCGTCAGATCCACCTGGGTTTATAGCCACGTACTGGGGGCCCCAGCCCCTTGTCTCAGCCTCCCTGCCTTCCGTCTTGCAGCCGAGTAAACGTTGGAAAATTATTTTTGCAGAAGTTTCCACTGATTGTACTAGCTTCCATCTGGGTTCCCGGTGAGACATTGTGGGGACCCTGCCTGCCCTGGTGCCTGTCACGTCACCACTGCCCAGTAACTCAGGTTTCTAGTCCCTTGGCTCCTTTCTTGCCTAACACCTGTGGCAGGAAAAGGTCCCTTGGGGCTTTTTATGTGGCTTTTTCATTTAACTGTTTCGTTAACTTTTTGCAGGTGCTAGAAAGCAAAAAACCAGGAAGACCCCACTGAACCCAGGCACCGAGTTATTTTTTTCAGGCACTCCTCTGTTAAAAATATCAAGTTAAGGGGCGCCTGGGTGGCTCAGTGGTTTGGGCCTCTGCCTTCGGCTCGGGTCGTGATCTCAGGGTCCTGGGATCGAGTCCCGCGTCGGGTTCTCTGCTCGGCGGGGAGCCTGCTTTCCCCTCTCTGTCTCTGCCTGCCTCTCTGCCTACTTGTGATCTCTGTCAAATAAATAAATAAAATCTTTAAAAAAAAAAAAAAAAAAAAAAAAAAAAAAAAAAAAAAAAAAAAAAATATCAAGTTAAAACGATAAATCAGCAACAAAAGCCCCAAACCCCAAGAGCAGAAAGAAAAACTTAGCGAGATGGGATGGTGAGGTGGAAACCACCAGAACGCTTGGCCTTCCCTGCCGGCTACTTATTGGGGGCGGCCGCTCTTTCTCAGGCCCAGGGAAGGGAGCGGATCTAGCAGGGTCTTTGGATTCCGGCCTTCCCGGCGCCGGGCTCTGGGAAGAGGAAGAGACCGTGGAGATCCGGCCGCCCGAACGCGCGCTTGCGATGGAACGAGGGGGACGCGCCCGCGGCGGCGGGGACGGTCACCATGTCCGCGCGGACAGAGCCCCCAGCCCAGGGCGCGCGGCCGGCTCCCAGAGTCGCGGATCCGGGTCTCCAGGCCAGGTTTTCCCTCCAGCCATTCCCGGCCACGCCGCGCGGAGCCGCGAGCGCACGGGGAGGGATGTCTTCGCCGCCGCCGGGGATGGAGCGGACCCGCCAGCCCCGCGGGCGCTGAGGCGCGGGGGTCCCTCCGACGCCGCCCGCAGCCGGCATGGCTTGAGCGCCCCCGCCCCGCGCGGCGCCCACTCTCCAGGCGCCCCCGCCCTTTCCGGGTGCGCGCGCACGAGCCGGCGACCGGGGAGCCGTGCGCCCGGCGGCTCGCGGGGAGAGGCCGGCCCGCGGCGGCGGGGGAGGAGCTGGCGCCGCAGCCGGTCCCCTCGGGCCGCGCCCCGCCCTCCGCCGCCACCTGCGCGGCCCCCCCTCGGGCTCCGCGCGCCGGGGCCGGGGCCGTGGGCGCTCTCGGTGCCGCAGCGGCGGTGCCCTGCGTCCGCCAATTAGGAGACTCGGCGTTCGGCTCCGCGGGCGCGGGACGAGCGGCGCGGCCCGCGCTGGCGAGCGGCGGGGGCGCCCGCGCGCGTCCCTGCGGCCGCGCTCCCCGCGCCGCTCCGGGAGGGGCAGGGAACTGCCGTGACTTTTGAGGTCCGACTCCTTCCGGCCGGCCTCGCGACGCGCCCGCTCGCAGCGAGGCCGGGGCGACCCGCAGGCGCCGAAGGCTCCGGGCGTGGGGCTGGAGCTTGGAACGCGTCCCGGCGCCCGCGGCGCTGTGCGCGCTGGTGAGTTCGCGGGCGGGGTGGGGTGTCCCCGGCGCGAGGGGCGGAGAGGACGTCGCGCTCTGCCCCTCGGCCCGCCCCTACAGCTGCCCCCACTTTGAGAGTAACTGGGACTTGAGCGTGACTGCGGAGCCGCGAGGATGCGGGCGCCGGGCGCGGGCTTCGCCTCCGCCGGGTGCGATGGAGCGGGGCGGTGAGCGGAACAAAGGCGCCCGCCCGGGGTAGCGGGTCCAGGGCCGAAGACCGCGCGCCGCGACGGCCGCCTGCGGACGAGGGTGGTGGCCGTGCTGCCCCAGGCGCGGCGCGCTCCCTGCGGGCGGGCGGCAAACCCGAGCCCGGCACCTGCGCGCCGCTCCCGCCGCGGCGCCCGGACAGCCCCGCTCCCGGCGACCCGAGGGCCAGCGCCCAGCCCCTTGCCAGCGCCGCGGAGACACCCCCGGCCCCCGGCCCTCCGCGGAGCAGCGGAGGCGCCCGAAGGGGCCGAGCGCCGGGAACTGAGCAGGCGTCTCCGGGAGCACTTCTGCACAGCCAGCGCTCCCATGGGGGCGATTTCGCTGTCCCGCTGACCGCCCCGTCCTCCCCGCCGTCCCCGCCGCCGGAGCGTCCGCGCCGCGGGGTCGGGAGCGTCTGGGGGCCCTGCCGGCCGCCCGGAGTGTGAGGCTCGCACGGACCCCGGCTGCCCCGCGCCTCGCCGGAGCCCGAGGGGGCGCGGGTCCGGGGCGAGGGCCGGCGGGCGTGTTTGATGGCTTCACTGAGAAGAGTCAAAGTGCTGCTGGTGTTGAACTTGATCGCCGTGGCCGGCTTCGTGCTCTTCCTGGCCAAGTGCCGGCCCATCTCGGTGCGCAGCGGGGACGCCTTCCGCGAGATCCGGCCGCGCGCCGAGGCGGCCAACCTCAGCGCGCACAGCGCCAGCCCCATCCAGGATGCGGTCCTGAAGCGCCTCTCGCTGCTGGAGGACATCGTCTATCGGCAACTGAACGGTAAGGACACGCGCCGGCGCCCGCGGGGCTCTTCGCGGGCGGGCCCGGCACCCTTGAAGCCCTGGGCTCTGCGCACTGTGCGGGGGAGCCGGTCCCTCCCGGCTGCCGCGGGCTCCCCCTTCCCCTTTCTGCCGTGTCTGGGCCAGAAGGCCGGGGCTGCTGGAAAGAATGACCCGCTTCTTCTGTGGCCCAGCTGTAAGTTTGCTTTTATTGTGGAAACGTGTCAGTACAGCTGGCTCTCGGCCCCCCGCGTGCGGGAACGTTACCTGGAGACTCCCGCCGGAGCGCAGAAACTAGTCGCGCGGCCGAAGGGGGCCACGGGGCGCAGGCCGGCTGACTTGGAGGAAGGAGCTCCTGCAGCTTCGCGTTTGGTGGGGTCAGACAGAGAGGGACACTGGCGGGCTTTCAGTGTCTGCAAAGTCAGGGCCTCGGGTCTGGAGCTAATGCGCTTTGGTAGTGAGTTGAGGACTGTGTCATCTCCCCGGGAAGCCGGGAAGCCGGCTGGACAGCTGATAAGGAGGACCCCTCCCTTCCTGCAGCCTGGGTGGAAGCTGCTGGTAAAAACACACCTGGTTTCTCAGCAGAGAGCAGCCCGAGGGCGGCTGTTAGCAGTTCCTGGTGGGCTGGGGAGGCAGCGTTGCAGAGTGTAGCAAAGCGAGGCATGCCGTCCAATTAATGGCAGTTCTCAGAATCTGCCCCGTGTGAAACGTTCTCCTTCGTGCTTCTGGAGAAGGGGGGAGATTTTTGATGTGCCCTGGCCACATCTGCCCCGGGGACTGTTAAGTCACTGGACACTTGCTGTCCCCAAGGCCAGAGTGAGTGTCACTTACCTGAGTCCAGGCAGCTTGTGGGGGTCCATGGGGCTAGGTTCCAAGGCAGATCGCAGGCTGCCGCCTACTCTCCTGAGCTTCTAGAACCACCAATAATCATGAAGATCATGATAATAACTGGTGTAACGTTTGCTCCCCACTGATCCCTGCTGGGTCTTTCCAGGTGGGATACGGTCAGAACTCTGAGCACCGTCTGAAATATCGCCTTGGTCTTCTTGGTGTCATGTCACAAGTGTCCAGGGGGTGCTTTCAACTTGTATCTGCCCTGGGTAGTTGCAATCCCCAGTTGGCATCTAGATAAATTAGACGCTTATGCGGTGGGCCTTTGAGTCTGCTCAGATACCTGCCAAAGACCCACCCATAGGACCCAAGATAGTCTGGGTCTCACTGTTACGCTGCACATAGGGACACAAGTTGTTTTAGAATTGGTTTCCGTTAGGAAACGAAATTTGGTATAGCCACACCCCACATGCCCTTAAAGAGGAATAATAAAATCTAAATGGTATTTACTCAGTGCACACAAATGCAGGGACTCCTTTAGTCTTCCTAGCAAACCCAGGAGATAGGGGCTGATACCGCCTGCTGAGTACCACGCTCGGTCCCCTAGCCAGGGGCTGGGGCTGGGGATTGAACTTGGACGGTCTGTTCCGGAATTGAGGTTCTTAGTGAGCTGCGGCATTGGCCTGCCTCAGTCGCATGTGTCAGAGTCGGAGGAGGGCGCGCTAAGTCACAGGCTTCTGGGCCTCAGCCCTGGAGTCTCTGATTCAGTAGATCTGGGGTGGAGGCCTAAGACTTTACATCTGGGCCGGCTGGGGGCTGCACCATGGCCCGCTGCCTACACCGAGCAAGCAAAGAGGCAAACCTGTCGCCTGTCAGTGCCGGCTGGTCGGGGTTGGGGTGGGAACTTCTTAGAGGCCGAGAGCCTGCTTCACGTGGCTGGGGGGGGGGGGGGGCTTCTGTACATGTGTGCTCTTCTGTCCGTACGCAGCCCCCTGGGGGCTGAGGGACGTGGCTGGCTCTTGGGGCTGGTTGGGTTGGCCGCTATGCGGTGGGAAGATGGAGCTTTCTTGACTTGCAGCCTCTGAGGAGGGACTGGTGGGAAGACTCGCTTGAGAGCCTTTCCTGGGCAAGCCAGGAATTCCAGCTGGGACTCGATGGGTGCTGTCTTCCTGGCTGCTGAGCGTAATTTGGAGCGAAGGGAAGCCCAGAGGAAGAGGGCAGGGAGGAGTCAGGACATGGGGAGAAGCCTCCCGTCCACCCTGACCGCCGGCGCGCCATGCCTGTCCTCGTCTTGGGCATTGTGCGTCCTCCCTGTTGATGCCTGCTGGAGCTGCCTGCTGCAGGGAACGGGGGCCCGAGGGTGGCGAGGACTCCTGGCGACTTGCTTTTCTGCAGCCTGTCTCTATCCCTTGCTCCTGAAGGAGAAGGAAACCTTGACCTTGGTGTTCTTTATTCCTCAGGAATTAAAGGTGGCCTGTGAGAGCCTAGCATCAGGCATCCCATAAGAGCAAGGCGGCTGGGGTCCAGCCCTCCTGGTACGGAGTGGGAGCTGGCGTGTTCAAGGCTGCTCAATTTCTTAAACCTTCCTTGTAACCCTTAGGAAGTTACAGCAGGAGGCCCTCCTGGGGAGCTCTATCCCTCCCTGGCCGTGAGAACTGCTGTCCCGAGGGGCTGCTCACCCCGGGAACAGGTTTCCTTGGGTGTCCTGAGAGGGCCCCCCCAGGGCGTGGGGGCCAGGGGGCCCCAGGCTTCCTTAGAATCAGCCTCTCTGCTAAGATTCTCAGTGCCCAGATCCCAAATCCTGTCCTTGGAAAAACAGTTATAGGCCGTTGCTCCTGTTGTGTTTTTCTTACTGCAGGCTGGGAACTCGGAGATGTGGGGAAAGCACACGGAGATGAGTGAGTTAGGTTTTCCCCTCTGGACTCTGTCTGGCCCTTGCGTTCCCATTCTTCCAGCAAGTCCCCCACATCAGCCCCTGGGTGTTGGGCGGGACGCTCTGCCCCGTGCCCTGGGCCTGGTCTCTCATAATGGCATTGCACTGATCACATGTGGTTCCAGCTCTCCGCGTGGGAAGCCCCGCTCCCCAAGGGCCCAGCTTGGGGAATTCCCTGAGGAATCCTGGGCAAGCCTAGGGGCTGCTAGTCAGGGCCGGCCCCAGCCAGCTGCAGCCAGAATGTCCCCGGTTCTCACCTTGCCCAGTGCCTTCTGCCTCCCCCAGCCTGACCCGTCTGCTCGCAGGAAGGCCCAGCACGTGCCTTCGGACTGTGGCCTCCACAGGTCAGCCCCAGCCTTGGAGACGCCGTCTGGGTTTGCTGTCTCAGCTCCCTTTCTGTATCCCTCCATCCTCTAAAGTTCGGGTCAAGGTCCTTGCCGTGGGGTTGGGAGTGGGGTGGGGGGCGAGGCTGTGCCAGGCCACGTGTCTGGGCTCCTCCTGCTCTAAG
Organism: Meles meles; assembly: GCF_922984935.1. NCBI lineage: Eukaryota > Metazoa > Chordata > Mammalia > Carnivora > Mustelidae > Meles > Meles meles. Next base: position 3,102,801 of record NC_060086.1, on the reverse strand, counting down.
GTGCGTGAACTTTCTTGTCATATGTGTTCGTGCATGTTCTTGTGCTTCCCTGGGTTTGTCTTTTGAGGCCAGAACTGGATGGTTCGCTTTTCAAGGGCTTGAACCATTTTTTGGACTTTTTAATACCACTTCCATCCTTCAGGCCTTAACCAATAGCACCTTGTACGGGATGTGGTTGGTTCATCGGATGGGAGCTAGTTTTAGGAGGGAGATAGTCTCCCTGCTGTCCTGGCTGGGTTGGGCTGGGTTGGGCGAGGGGGAGGGAGCTGGAAGGACTTGCCTGGGGAGACCCAGTGTGAGGAGGCCATCTAGTCTCCACCATCTTGCCTGCGCCCTCATGAGGCTGGCCTGGTCATTCACTGTCTTGACCAAAGGGCTCCAGTCCCTCCGGAGGACCTCGGAAGGGAAGCCATTGTCCGGCATAGGGAAAAAAGCATTTCAGTATATTTTCTTTGAATCTGTGCTTTCTTATAACACAAATATGGTTTTATATTCCTTTTTGGGGGAGAAGAAAGTTCATTCATATTTATTGTATAAAATTTGGACACTCTCAAAGGGCTCCATGAGAGAAAAATAATGCTGTGTTGAAATATTTTACGGAATGGTGCTTCGTGGTTCAGGCCAAGCATTAGGAACAGCGGACCTAGGGACAGACGGATTTCTTGTGGGGATTCTCATGGGACTCTGCACAGGACTTGTCCACTTTCTGCCCCTTCTGAGGAAGTCATTTGCTTCGCTCATTTTGGAGCGGAGAAAGAGGTGACAAACAGAGACGCCGTGTGACTTAGCCAGGAGGGCACAGCCACGGAAGGGCAGCGCTGGGATTTCCTGAAGACTGGGTGTTTTCCCCAGCCCAGTGCCCTCCCTAGGAGTCAGGGTGAAGACAGCGTTTCCCTGTCCGCCTGCCCCATGCCAGCCCCAAGCTCTGGCTGGCGACCCCATCCCTCACCCCCCCGCCCCACCCCGTGTGGTGAAGCCCAGGGCAGCTCTGTCGTAAGAGGAAAAGCGATCGATTCAGGTTCGCTTCCAAATTTAGATTTCAGAAGGATATTGAGCAGAAGCGGGTGGCTTGGGGAAATTGACAGTCTTTGTGGGCACGGAGAGAAGCCAGAATGACCCGTCGGGGTCCTGCCCCCAGGCTGCAGAGGCAGATGGAGCTGGGGTGTGAGCTGCGGAACTGCCACAGGGGCCCCCGGGGCGCTGGCCCTGGTACAACCCCCCACAGCCTGATGAACCAGGACAGCCGGGCAGAGGCCGAGATCTGCTCTCGGAGGCCTCCAGGTGGAGTCACAAGGAGAGGGCTGGCATTTCGAAGGCACTTCTTCATGAGGTCCGGGGTTGGCCTGGAGACTCCAGAGCTGCCTGGGACAGGCCGTGGCTATGGGAAGGAGGGAAGGGGGGGTGGGGAGGAGGCGAGGGCAAATGTTTGTGTTAAAATCAGTGGTGCAGTGAGTGTCAGAAGGAGGCCAGGGCAGCTCGGGCCTTCACGGGATGCTCAGTCAGCGGAGCCAGGGTCTGGGCGTGGGGCGGGCGGGCTCCCTTCTTTTCCCTCTGATGCACCACGGGCATCTGGAGCAGCCACCTGTCCTGCGGGGTGGGGAGCCCTCGGAGGCAGCGTGTGCGACAGGCGCCCTGCTGGCGGGCTTGGCCGCCACCTGCCCAGCCCCAGAGGTGGTGGGCAAGAGGCCACCATGCCATTTTCAGGGAAGAAACCCAACCCCCTGACCTTTGCTGTTGCCAAATTGGGAGTGTCCTTTGTGGACAGGAAGGAGGTTTGGTAATTAGAGCCAGAGGCGGCTCCGGGAGGAAGGGGCCAGAGGCACTGTGAGGCACACGGCAGACAGAGAAAATCTGAGATCAGATAGCCGGCAAGTCTCTTCTAAGAATATATAATTGGGAAAAAAACAGAAGTTTGCTCACTTGGGCATCAGCAGACCGGATTGGATGACCAATTCTGGTACCTATTAGCTCTGTGACCTTGGGCAAAGCCTGTCATCTCTCAACTGAGAAAGGGGGTCCTTGTAAGGCCAGACGAAATGGGGCTCGGAGCAGACAGGCCAAGCCCCGAGGCCTGGCGTGTGGCAGCTGGGAGCACGCACAGGCGTCTGGAAGGAAGGGGCCCCGCCAGCCTGCCTCCTGTCCCGTCCCAGATGCTGGGAGACGTTCTTGCTCATAGCAGGTGCTTAGCAGATATTTCTGGACTAAATGCACGACGAGCAGCTAGCCGTGCTTTGTGGCGGACTGTGGTGATTGTTGTCTGCGATGTGACTCTCCAGAGGGACAATAGCAAGTCCTTGTCCTTCTCACTTGCCTGGACTGTGAATTAATGGGGATCCGTCTCTCCTCCTGTGCGTGTCTGAGGCCAAATTCTGTGCCCTTCTTCTTTCTCCTTTCTCCCTCTACCACTTGACTTACAAAGATGATGCCTTTGGGTGACGCTTGTGAGGCTGAGAAGGAATGGGCCTCTACACCTCGGACCCCAGGACAGAAGCTCACGTGTATGATGGGCACTGGCGGGCGTGGGCTGGGGCCAGGATACGGAGGGGGCAGACAGCTGTGGTCTCAGTGGAAAGGTGCGTTGGTGGTCTTACCAGGGACACATGAGGTCCTGGAAGAGCTACTGGCGTGAGTATGGGGCCGAGGCCTGGACGGGCACGCGGGAGGTGCTTGGCCAGTGAGTGTTGAACTTGAACCTGAGGACTCAGAAGTTTTGACAGGTGCACCTTAGAACACAGGTGGTCAGAGCACCCCCCCCCCCAGCTTTGCTGTGCTGGGGGACCTGATGGGGAAGCAAGTCACAGACGATGGTCCGGGCCCAGGCCTGGGAACCCACAGGGTGGCCGGCATGGGGGGCAGCGGAGACAGAGGCAGAAACGTGGGCCGGGACCCAAGGGAGGCCGCGTGGCAGGAGCTCGCCGGTGAGGCGGGGCTGGTCTTGCAGGAGCAGGTGGACACTGCTTGGAGTTCCAGGCTGGTCTGGACTCAATTCTGTGGACACGGGGAGGCGGGGGGCCCCGAGTGGTCAGGACACTGTGGTGCCGTAAGGAAATTGATGTCAGGTCACGGTTCAGTGTAGGCACAAAGAGGTGGGAAAGTGGGTTAAAATCCAGGGCGGGTATAGGTGTTGGCGTCTCCCGCCCAGCTGTGCCTCTGCTACAGGACGAGCTGGCCCTCCGAGCTCCGGAAATGGGGGTGCACCGCCCTTCGGGGCTCCATCCTCGGCCACGTCCTGGGCTAAGAGTCGGCACCGGGAAGGGCTCTCCCTGGGAAATCAGAAGCAGCCCTCGGAGCTCTGCCCTGCACACGCCCCTTGAGTTTGCTCTCCCCTGCCCTCCCCTGCTGCTCTCAACCTCATTGAGGTCCTCCCAGCCCCACCCCCCCTTTACCCTCCAGCCTTCTCTGGCTCCCTGTGGCTCTGTCCTTCCCTATCCAGCCTAGACAGCCGTCTGGTCGGGAATTCTGCTGGCGCCTCCGGGGTCCTCCAAATCCTGTCTGCGGTGGCCCAGCTGAGACTCCCCTGGGTCTGCCTGCTGAGGCCATCACCCAGAGTCTGCGTCCTGCTACCCTGTCTGGATTCGCCTGCAGGGCTGTGTTGTGGGGCAGAACCTGTGTCCCCAGTTGCTGCCCAAGGGACCAGAAGGTGGAACCCGGATGTCCGGGAGAGCCAACGCTCCTCAGGATGGCCTTTGACTAGGAACTGCCCCCCAGCGGGGGATGGGGGGGCCCCTCAGCAGGGGGTGGAGGGTGGGGAGAAGGTCTTCCCTCCCTCGCCCTGCCCCGCTTTCCTGATGCCTGCAGCTCCTGAAGAAAATGCAGGACTCGTTTGGTTGAAAGACCTTCTTCTGCCATAGTTATTGCTCCTCACGGGTCTCTAGTCTAGTCTGACACAAGGATGACAATTGGCTTAGCCACTGATAGAGAAGTTTTCCCTTTTAATAACGTCCCTGTCATTGCTAACTGCTGAGCCTCTGCCTTGTCATGCATGAGTAATAACCCACCGCCGTAATTGCGGGCGGCCACATCCAGACACCAGCACACGAGCGTGCTGACAGTTAATAGGGAGGAAGGTTCCACAAGAGCCTCCTTCCATCCTCGCCTCAGACACAATGGCTAATTGTGTGATTAGTGTTTACTGAGGGGTGTCTAATGGTTAGACATGCCTTGTTAGGTGCTGTCCGTCCCTGTGGAGAGAGCACTGATCTAATGGGGCCCGGGGGTTCTAATTCTACCCTCTTTCTGGGGACCAAACTTCATGTGTGTATAAACTGAGAGCTACATGACTGTAGGGTCCTTTAACTCTCAGATTATGAGTGCCACCCCCTCCCCCGTTTTATTAAAACCTCACGCATTCTCCAACAGCCGTTCAGAATCCCTTGAACCCCCGAAACCTTCCCTGTCACCTTCTCAGAATTAATTGTCCTGTGTTCTGGGCTCTTACAGTACTTTGCATGGGCCTGCTTTTAGCCCGTGTTCATCTCTGCCTTGCATTATAACAAAGTGTTAACGTGGTCAGAGCTGAGAGTTTGCAAGAGAATACATTTTATTCGTTTCAAGAAATCCTTCTCTGTGTCATTTAGGAATTAATTCATCATGGAACGGGCTCTCTCTTGACAAGCCCAGAAGCAGTGGTGGCTAGCATTGGTTGGGCATCATGAGGTCATTATGATGACATAATTTTATGACTTTCTATTTCTCCTGGTCTTCATGGTTACAAGATGGCTGCGGTGGTTCCAGTCATTGCATCTTTGTGCAAGAAGGGAAGTGGCCGCATCTCCTATTCTGTAATCCGGGAAGAAGTCTTCTCCATAAGTGTCTCTGGCATGCCCTGCTTGTGGCCTGGAAAATGGTCACATGACCAGCTCCCTCTGCTTCTGCCTGCCGCTCTGCCTGCCTGTGTGCTCCCTCTCTCTCTCTGACAAATAAATAATTTTTTTAAAAAATGGAAAAAAAGTGCTGTAACTTACAGTCAGAGGCCTCTGAGGTTTGGTGAAGTACAATGTGTACCATTATATGTACAAGGTACAATACGCATGAGTATTATCGTATGTAGAATGTACTCGTATATATGTATACCAGAGTTTCACTGCACAGTGGTTTTATTGAGCACTTAATACATACCAAGTGTTTTGTGCTCCTGAATTGTATGTCACGTGTACGTGTACTGTGATGCCCATTTTACATACTAAGGAAGCTGAAACTCAGAAAGGCAGGTAAGTCGTCCAGAGACACCCACCTGCTGCCTCTCTCTGTCTCCCTTTGCGAGATGGACGCTCGCTGCCTCCTGGGTATGCCAACACCCAGTCCTGATCGGCGTTGTTGGCTGGCCCTGGGAATTGCCGAGGGACAGGCGTGGGGCTCAGTGGCAGGATGGTGGCCGGGAAACTTCCTTCCTTCGGCTTAGCAGTTACCAGTGTGTAAAGTTGTAAAGCTGTTAATTCTAGGGCTCTAAATTATGCTGCAGGAGCTTTAAATCCAGCCCATAATGAGAACAAAATGTGAGAAAAGTGAAATTGATATTAAGTTCATTAAAAGGCTTTGCTTATATTTGCAAGGAAATTAGCACAACAAGAGTGCCGTCAGGCGCACATTGTTCATTTCTTCTCGTTCCGGCGACTCTCAGCAGGCCCAAGGCAAGCTTTGTTCTTGGCCTCTGCCCTGTGCCCTCTCCACAGTCCAGTCTCCAATTTGTTGGTATTCACGGTGGCTTTAATTGGGCAAGATCAGTGTCATCCTGCGAGGGTTGTTTTTTAATGGAAACCAGGCCTCAAGTCCGAGCTACACCATCCAGCTGAGGGCCCGGGCCCGGACAGATGTGTGGGGCTTTGGAGGTGGTGGATGCACCTGCTTCTGGGAAGCCGATGCCATGAGCTGATGCTCCCTTTGGCTCCAGCGCACCCTTCTCATGCCTGCTCACCATCCTGACCTGTGCGAGAGACCGAGCTTGGGTATGTGGTGTAGAACTGTAGCTTGGAGTTGCTGGGAGGCAGGAACAAGGCTTTCTGACAGTACCGTTTAGACCAGATCAGGGTCTGCTTTAGGGCAGCTGACATCAGGCAGCCTAGAACGATCCTGTCTCCAGTCGGGCTGGTAGGTCTAATGCTGTCATTCACCAAGAAATTTGTCTTGGGCACAGAGCTCACCTTCGGCGTTGCCTGCAGGTAAGTGGAGGCCATGGGACTGAGCTCTGGCTAGAAAGTGGGTGGAAGCGATGTTTGTCACTGTCAGGCTTGGCCCCCACGTCCCCTGTGGGGTCCCCCACGCTTTCTCTCTTTACCCGTTCGTGGTAGCCTTGGAGTCTGCCTGTCGGTGGATCTAAGGTAGAAGGACCCTCAGTCTGTGAGTGCCTGGGTAGAACACAGCCCCCCACCCTGGAGCTCTCTCCCGATGTCCCTGTACCTTTGGACCGGTGCATTAAGCCACTGAGATCTTGGAGCTTCGCTGTTACAACAGCTATAGTGTTAATCTTGACTGATTCAGTCAGGCAGAGCCGGAACCCTGGTCTCCCCAAGTGACAGGCCGACCTGTCTACTCCATGTCTCTACCTTGATTAATATGACCAGCAGGTACTCATTGAGCTGAACAATAAGTGGGTTGGGGTAAGGTGGTCGGCTTGGAATCCATCTGGCTGTGGACCAGCTTCTCTGTCTGATCTGTTGGCTTTAAGAAAAGAGTCTTGTTTCTCAGTGTCCCGGTGTTCTATTTACGGAGTGACGGAATGATTGTAATCATCCCCTACTTATGCTCCATGTTGGAGCTGAGGGATAAGTATTGAAATACAGCTAAGTTGTTTGCAATTATAAAGAACTAAATAATATATGCATTGTCTTTATTACAGCCTCTGCTGATAGGAACTGGCATTTTTCAAGATGAGACAAACTGAAAAGGTTAGCTTAAGAATTAGCAATTTAAAAATCATGATCTTAGCTGCCACTGCATTTTAAATCGTGCAAACATTTATGTTTGTGCCAAAGTTCCACAATTTCCTTTAGAGCAATTACTGAAATGCATTCACAGGATAAAAATGGAGTTCAGGGAAGAATATTTAAGAGCTCTTTAATGATGTTACAAACTTTGCTAATTTGCCAAGTTGTTCTAAAATCCACTTTGATTTTTTTTTTTCTCCCTACCCATCTTCCTGCCATTGAACCGGTTCCAGAAGGTTTGAATAAGGGGGCTGCAACTTCCATTAAAATACACAAATCTTATGAAATATCTTTTCAAGGGCTTCGTGTCTCCCTTCATTAGCTGAAGGTGAACACTCAGGAAGAGACAAGAACCCTTGGGCTGTGTTGACTTGCACAAAGCAGTTCAGGGAGCAAACAAAAGCCAAGCAGGCGTTACTAAGTGGGTGGTTTGAAACGTCTTTTTTGCTCCTTGTCGGCTTGTGTTCTAGAGCCTTGGGTGGGGGCGCAGACAGCCCGAGTGTCCTCTCCCTCCTCTTCCTCTCTCACAGGTCAGCTTGGCATAGCTGCTACCAGTGAAGGGCGTGTGGCCCCCACAGCCTGGCAGCTGGGGGATGGTGCTAGCTTCCTCGTCAGGGCTCTGGAAACCCACATCTGCCCCTCCGCTTCCGCACAAGAAAGGATCGCACGTTCATGGTGCCCAGTTTTGTTAGAATATAATAAGGTCTTGGTTGCCCCTCTGGGACGCTTCTCTCGAAAGCTTCATCTCCAGCAGAGAAAGTTCAATGCCCCCGAGTTCCGGAGGAGGAGAGCCCGCCGCGCAGCCCTGCCCCTCCCATCTCCCTACTTCCCAACCACCTGCCCTCCAGAGGGCACCGCGCTGTGGACTGAACATGGGTCTTGACGTCCACAGATTTCCCCAGACTTCCTTTGGCTACATAACAAAGCCAAGCCACACCTTGGGTTTGGTGCCCTTCAGGGTTGCTGGGCCTCAGTTTACCTAGCTGGAAAAGAGCAGCTGCTCATAGAATGTGATAAAGACTGGACAAGATGGCATTTGTAGAACACCTTGGAGAGTGCCTGGAGGCAGGAGAATGTTGGTGAATGATCCTGGGAACGCTGTGGCAGGAGTGGGCAGAGCCGTTGGGGCTCCCTGGACCAAGACAGTTAGCCGCTCTGGGACTGCTCTTCTCCCCAGCGAAGCCTGGAGGGGCTCTAACCTGTGTCGAAGTCCTGTGATTTTATGGATCAGACCAGTGGTTCAGAAGTGCTTTTTCATGTAAAGGGTGGTTGGTCAACCCCGGATTTCCATTTTTGGGCAGCAAGGGAAAGTGTAGTCTGAGGGAACGAGGAAGGGCTTTGTAGGCGTGGGGGTTTTAAAATGTATCTGCAAATGCTTTGATGCTCTTCCCAGCTTAAAAGGCGCAGCAATTGCCTTCCCCGCAAGTATTATTGGCTGGCCTTAGTGACCGCCTTCTCGAGGCTGGAGTCCAGTGGAAGGGGTGTTGCAGGACCTTGGAGGCTGGATCTAAGGGATGGCAGAGGGTCCACCAGGCACTCTCTCTGGGGGTGTGTATCTTTGCTGCCTTGAGCCACAAGTCAGAAATCAGGCCTTCCTGAAGCCACTGCTCTGGGAGAGTGAGACGGAAAGGGGGACGGAGCAGGGGAGGGGAGGGGGTAGAGCGTCAGAGGGTCCAGCTCCAGGCTTTCCAGGGTCTTTCCAGGGCGGGGGTCAGACACATGAATGAGCGAGCAAGCTTCAATCCACTGCACCCCACCACCCTTCCCTACTATCCCCCCGCCCCACCTTTTCTGGCTGTGCCCCACCCCTCCCCCATTTCCTCTTCGCTGTCCCCCTCCCCAGGGATCCCCTCTGCCCACCTTCCCCCGTGCCACCTTTCGCCTCCCCCCACCTCTCCCCTGTTCCGCCCTGCCCCACCCTACCTTGGCCTGCAAGCCTCCCCTGATGCCGAGTGGAGCAGAGAGTGGCGGTCCCCACCCCCCAGGCTCTGCCCAGACTGCAGGTTTGTGACCAAAATCAATGGGGTCGTCGTTTCGAGCCAGTAGCTTTTGGGGTTGGTTTGTTGTCCAGCAATTCATAACCAGAACACCGGGCCAGTACCCTTGTGCTCAATAAAGTGTCTTTTTTTCCTTCCAACCCACAAGAAGTAAGGGGTTCCCGGTGACGATGGCGTCGAGGGGGCTAACAGTAGCTGTGACACGTGGCTAACATTGGCAGCGCGTGAGCCTCATGGACCCAGCACTGGGCCCGAGACTGTATGGAAGTCAAAGTGGGTCATGGATTTTTTTTTTCCCCCTAAGTCTCAGGTTTGTGTGCCACCGACAGACTGGAGAGCTGCCTGGTTGCTGCAGAGCCGGTCGGCTGGCCGAGAACTTGAACATCTTGTAGCACATTCCTGGCTCGGCCTGGACCGCTGGGCACCACGGCTGGGCTGTGCCCCCCCTCCCCCGAGCATCTCCTTGAGCATCATGTCCAGACTCGTGGTCCCCCGCACCCGAGTTCCCGACATCCCGCTGTTTCAGGTCTTTGAGGAGGTACAGGAATACATTCGACAGAGCTTGTGTCGACAGGAGACCAGGGACTTTCGACTTGTGGGGGGGGGGCGGGGGAGTCCGGAACGTTCTTCTGCAAAGAAGACACAGACTGCAAACCTGCAGAGCACCTTATTCCCCTGAAGTTAAATAAATACCGGAAGCTTCTCATCTTCTAGTGAAGTAGACTGGGAAGTAGGGGGCTTGTCTGGACTCTGGTCTTAGAACAAAGACACAAATCAGCATCTCGCTTTGCGCAGGCTGAGAACATTGTATTTCCGTCCTAACTTGGATACATCGGGCCTACGGCTTTGCCACTTCCTTACTCCAGAGCTAGGGCACCCAGAGGCCAGTGGTTCCCATGCCGGTCTGAGCTTCCTACTGGTGAAGACGTTTGGGAAGCTTTGGGGAAAAGTCCCAGTTCCCAGATCCCTCCCCCTGGGGGTTCACATTTTGCGGACACTCGGCGTTGGACTTGGCCTTGGAAATCCTTCTTTTTCGAAAGCTCGGTGGGCGATTCTGAGGAGCAGGTGGGAGTCACAGACGGAGCGGCCGCCGTGCCTTGAAGTGCTCCCTTCTCTTTTCCTGGAGGCAGAAGCTTTCACGCCTTCCGACCTGCGGAAGGCTTCGTGGAGGGTTTCAGTGTCTGCATCTCTAAAAACATTGATTCTGCAGGGCTGCTGGGAGGCTTGGATAAGTTTATTCAGTGGGATGTTTGATACATTCCTGGCTTCTTGTAGATACATTTTTTTTTAAACTTCCCAACACAATTAACATTGTTGCCAGCATTTGCCTCTTCCTTTCCAGAGCAGAAATATACCTTCAAAACCGTTCTTTTCTTTCTCTTACTGCAAGAACACTGAACGTGAGATCTACCCTCGCAGTCAGCGGGCGTTGCTGGGGCCCCGGCGGGTGGCCCCCCTTTACCTTTTTATGGAAAACCTGCTTGTCACCTGGTGTTTGCTCAGTCTGATTGCTGTAGTGGTGATTCTGGTTTTACAAGGCGCTACCTTCCATCTTTGTTCTCAGACTTTGTTTTCAGACCCCGGCTCCCCCATCTCCTTCTGCTCCCTCTTCCTGGTGCAGCCCTACGTCCTGGGTAAGACCTGGGAATGGGCTCCGGGATAGTTTCCCCATCCAGGCTCTGCTGGGAGGTGTCCGTGCTGCACGGGACCACCCCGTGCTTGGTCCCTAGCCACCCCACGCCCTCCATTCGTCCGAGTTTTGTCTTCATCCCCAGTAATGCTTCTCACCCCTTAGCACCAAGTGCCTTTCCTGAAGAAAGCCGCCTGTCATCTCGGAGTTCCTGAAAGTGATGGGGATGTGTTTGGACTTCGAGTTGAGACTCGAAGAAGGCACGTTTCTGCAGAAACCTCCCAGAGTTGATGAATTTCTTTCCCCCTAATCTTGGGTGGCTGTCTTGCCCACCTCTAATGGCGTCCTTGCCCACTCGTGGCTTTCTCCCCGCCTTGAGTCTTTCTAAAGTGTTCAACTTGGTTTTCACCGAGACAGTCACCCTCTTTTTTTATCCTAACTCATAATGTCATCCCTTTATGTAATTTAATAGAATTACATAATTACAGTAACAAGCACAGCTGGTACGAGGAGGTTTGGGAAAAACGCAAGGGACTGTTGGCAGGTACACAGCTCAACTGGTGAGAGCAGAGGCAGGCGGCCCACGACATAGAGGGGTCCCTTCCAGCTTGGTGGCCGTGCGCCGGGGTCTGTCGGTCTGTCTGCCTCTCCTGCTTTACGGAGGTGACGGAGGGTGGCAGCCAGGCAGTCTCTGTGGCAGTTAAGAGAGCGTTTCTGGGATCAACTTAACACGTTCACCATGATAAGTCGGGAAACAGGGAACAATAGAAATGCGAAAATAAAATTGTTATAGCTCAGCGGCATTAAGATAAGAGCATCTTCTTCCCTGTAAACACTCTTGTGTCTTTAAGATCATGCTTGCCTATAAATGTTTGCGTCTTGTGCTTTCTCTTAACATTTTTAGATAAACATTTCCCCGTGTTATTAAACAGCTCATCAACATGAATTTTAGTTTTATGGTATTTTTGTGCAGTGGTTTTACCCTAAGTCTCTCTCACCTCCCTATAGCCAGAGAATCTGATTGATGCCATGCGAAAAATTTCAGAGTTTTTCCTTCCTCTGTAGGCAGAAACCCAGTTCTTCCCTCCTGTGTCTCTCCTGTGCGTCTCCTTCGTGACTCACAGGGAACCCTTCAGTTCTGACACTTGTGGTCACCGAATGTCGGGGTGTTTCCCCACACTTAGCAGTTCTCTGTGCCTCCAGCTGGGGGTCCCGTAATTCAACTCAATCTGATACCGTCTGCCTGGGGGTAGCGTCAGATGACCCCGCTTAAGGGCTCAGTCCCACAGGACTGTCCCTTCCACCAATTCAGTTGTCAGTCCCGAGCCAGAGTTTCCAAGGACTCCCTCTCAGGTTTGGTTAATTTTCTAGAGCACCTCGCGGAACGAAGAAACATTTTACTTACTTTTACAGGGTTGTTAGAAAAGGATAGGGTAGAGGAAACAGTTGAATATCCAGATGGAAGAGATGTGTAGGGTGGGACCATGAGAGCTTTCGTGGCCATTCTGGGCATGCCAGTCTCCCAGCCCCTCCATGTTCACCAGCCCACAAGCTCTCCGGATCCCATGCTTTTGGGATTTTATGGAGGCTTCATCACACAGGCAAGATCAACCATTAACTCTATTTTTACCCCTTCTGGGATGTGGGGCCAAAAATTCTAAGCTCCTAGTTATGGCTCCATCTTTCCGGAGACCAGCTCTCGTCCAGGAGCCCACTTAGAGTCACCCCATCAGAATGAGATACTCCATCACCCAGGAAAGTCCTGGGTGCCTTGGGAGCCCTATGTCGGGAACCAGGGTCGAAGATCAAATTCTAGAACAAAAGATGCTCCTACTGCTCTTGTCACTTAAGAAATTACGAGGGTTTGAGGAGCTCTGTGCCAGGAGCTGCGGCCAGAGACCAAATTTATATTTTCTATGATTTCCTTCCAAATTTTTATTATAAATAATGGTGTGATGAACATCCTTATATGTAGAATTTTGTAACCAGTATCAGATAGAAGTAGTGTCATGCGGAATTAGTAAACCAGAAGGTTTAAGGGCTTTTTAAAGACTTTTGATCCATTTTTGCCCAACTGGTTTCCATTAGGTTTATGTGAGTTTGTTTTTCACGATAGTACCCAACAGTCCTGTGCTCTCTATCTTCTCCCACAATGAAGAGATGTGACAATTTCTAAAACCTTGCTAATTTGATAAACAATCATACCTTCTTGTTTTAGCTTACATTCTCTTGATTGGTAGTGAGACTGAATATTTTTCCTAATACGATTTATTTGCATTTGCAACTTGCTAAAATTTTAAGCTCTGATTGATCTGTTAAAAACAATTTATCTGTTGATTAATTGAATTGTTGATTTGCATACGTTTTTTAATGTAGTGAAGAAATTATCTTTGTCTTCCATATCTATTACAGATATGCGTTCCAAACGCATCACTTACATTTTAATGTTGAGAATTTTTTGGAGGGGATGTATTGGCTTTACATTTTCCAAGAACAGTGAATTTCACAAAGGGTTCTCTGCTTTGGGGGGTTTTAAAAAAAATCCACGTTTTTTTTTTCTGGCTTTATTTTAAAAATTAAGTTGAATTTTTAGCATGTAACTAAAAATACACCTGAGAATTATGCTGGGGAATTATACTTAGGCATTGAAGTTCTAGCTTGATCTTTTCCACGTCAGCCCCACTGGTTGAGTGATGCTGCCTTCCCCACTGACTCATGCCTCTCTTCTGCCGCGCTCTCAGCTGTTACACAGAGAAGAACGGTGATGGTTCTGGGGTATCTGTTCTGTTCTGATGTTATGTCTATACTAGAATCCATGCCGTGTTGTATTAATTACATGATCATTTTTGTCTCCATCACTTATCTTCTGTTCATCTTTGTTTCCCTTTTTTAAAAAAGGATATATTTGAGAAAGAAAGAGAGAGCGCACATGAGCAGGGGGAGGGAGAGAGGGAGAGGGAGAATCCTTAAGCAGCATCCGCTCCCTCCCTACCCCCCACCAGCCATTGCCATGTAGGGTCCAGTGTGGGACTCGAGCCCAGGACCTGATCATCACCTGAGCTGAAATTGAGAGTCAAACGCTAAACTGACTGAGCCACCCAGGTGCCCCCACATGCTGGAATTCTTAATTTTGTCTGTCTTTCACAGACCAGTAACATTTCTGAAGGAAAGGCAGGGGGATGATAGATTTTCACAGATCTCGTTTTGTATTTTTCCTTTGCTTTTACGTATATGTGCCTTGGCTAACTGCAACATTTCTTTGTTGGAATCTTTTCCCCATAAGCGGTGGCATTCCGTTCTGACATTTAGTACTAGAGTGCCTAAGTTGAGTCCATCTGTCCGGCCATCCATGGATCCATGGGCTGGAGCCATCTGTCCATCTGGGACCAGTTATGTCATTTGCGGAGCTCATTGAAAAATGAAGATGCGAGGTCCCTCTTTCAACGATCATGAGCAATTTCAGGGTGTTGACAGCAGGACATTGAGCCAAGTGCGAGGCCCTCGAAGGTCAGGGCTTCTTTATGTCCTGTTAATTCTTATTGAACACGCGCCGTGCGTTGCGTGATTTAAGGGAAAGAGCCCTCAAGGTACAGTCCACGGGGCGACCTAGGCCGCTCAGTTATGGGCTTGTCAGTATGGGATGGAGGTGTGCGCAGGGTACTGTGGGTGCACAGAGGAGGGAAAACCCCACCAGCCCTGGCTCCCAGAGAAGGCTGCTGGAGGAGAGGATACCTGTACTGATGTTCCGAGTGACGCTGGGGGAGTTTTGAGCTTAAAGTAGTGACATGTGACATGCTCTGATTCTAGTGTTTTCAAGAGATCACCCTGCCATGTGGAAATGACATTGTAGGGGACCAGGCGGACGCAGGAGTGGAAGCAATGGGAAGGTGGTTGCGGTAGTCCAGGCTAGGGAGGATGGGAATGGTGGCTTCCATCTGTTTGGAATAGTGGAGGTGGGAGACGCGTCATATCCCGGGTGGATTTTGCAGGAGCACTCTGTCCGTCTGTGGATGGGAGAAAGAGAGCAGTTAAGGGTGACTCGGTGGTTTTAATCCAATCAGTCAGAAGAAAGGAGTTGTCACTCACTGAGACTTGCGGGAGAGTAAGTTTGGGGGGAGAGGAAACATCCAACTTGGGATACACTGGATTTGAGATGCTTATGAAACGTCGGTGGAGATGCTGAGTGGACGGCTTGATGTGCAGTTCTGGGTCTGGGCTTGACCCAAGTTGGGGAAGAAGCTTTGCCAAGGAGAGGGTTAGAGAAGATGAATAAGACACCGCCAATGAAATGGTTTTTATTGTTCCTATTTTTTATTCAAGTATAGTTAACATACAGTGTTATGTTAGTTTCGAGTGTACAATATGGTGACTCAACACTTCTGTGCATTTCCCAACATTCACCATGTTAAGTGATGCTTAATCCCCTTTTACCCTTTGTCTGATTCATTCATTCTCCCCTGCCCCCTGCCCCCTTCTTTCTGGCAACCACCAGCTCTTTGTGTTTAAGGGTCTGGTTTCTGGTTCGTCTCTTTCATTTTCTTTGTTCATTTTGTTTCTTAAACTCTACATTTGAGTGAAATCATATGGCATTTGTCTTTCTCTGACTGTTCACTTAGCATCGCACCGTCTAGGCCCATCCACGTTGTTGCAGGTGGCAAGATCTCATTCTTTTTTTATGCCTGAGTAATATTCCATTATATATGGAATACATACACTTGGGTTGCTTCCGTATCTTGGCTGTTTGTAGACAATGCTACAGTGAACCTAGGGAGGCACGTATCTTTTCAAGGTAATGTTTTTGTTTTCTTTGGGCAAATACCCAGCAGTGGAATTACTGGATCATATTAATTTTTTGAGGAACCTCCGTGCTGTTCTCCACAGCAGCTGCGCTGGCTTGCATTCCCACCAGCAGTGCAGGAGGGCTCCTTTTTCTCCGCATCCTCGCCAACACTTGTTATTTCTTGTGTTTTCAGTTTTAGCCCTTATGACTGAACTGTTCTTTGTGACCGATTCGAAATAGAGGAGGAAACAGATTTAGAAAATGACACTGACCAGTTTTATGGCTCTTCCCCCTCATTCGTGAACCAGACAGGGATTCTGGAATATGGAGTTGTGTTTCGTGCTTTTGGGGAGAGCCCATCCTGGAAGTATTTCTTCTACTTCACATTCCTGTAGGAGATGATGAACGTAATTTCTTGATGTTTACTTACGATGAAGAGAGAATTGGTGCCACGTAAGTGTTGAATTATTAATGATTCAGGAGGAAATGACTTCTTTTCAAAATACCAATCCTGAAGATGTGTTAGACAGAGGCCAAGTAGTAAATTACCTCTTTCAGTGACAGGACTAACATGTTGATGAACATCTAAAAGGAGGCCGTGATTACCTTCTCCAGGTTGGGTTCATGTAGTCATGATTCTGGAAGTCCAAATCAGTTCGCTTGTGACAGTTGGCACATCATAGAATCCATTATTATGGGAGTAATCTCATACTTGGGGCAGGAGGAGTGGGGCTTTCTAGAATCAATGGATTTGGAACCGAAACAGAACATTTTCAAGTTTTGAGGAAGAGCCGATGGTCCCAGGCCATTCTGACCTGACCTTATAGACAATTCTTCCAGGGTCTGGCTATTGGCTCCCAGGCACAGTAGTACAGTGGGGTGTGTGTGTGTGTGTGTGCGTGCACACACACAGTACATCCTCATCCCCTTTCAAAATTCAGAGGAGTTTTTGCAGAGATGAATGGGACCGGGGTGGGACTTGCCTTGTGTGTTGTCACCGGGATGAGACTCAGTGAGGAGACCGGGACAGCAGAGAGGACCCTGTTAGAGAGAGGACAGAGAGGACTCCTAGCTGGGGAGCTAGGTGAGTGTGAGTGTGTGGGTGTGACAAGGTATGTATTTTACCATCATCTCATACACTCACGTGCAAAGAAAAAGTTCTTTAAGGCCATTTGTTGTGTTCCGAAATGGATTAAAACCTGACTTTATTTCCAGCGAGTGATTTAAATATTGGATAGCTCATTCATAATTGACTAAAAGAATGCGGGGGCTCTTTACAGATTTTGAAGGCATTCTCTCCAAAAGGCTGTTTTGTTTTCTCTTTTTGAAATAAACATGAATTAGCATAAGAAATAAGGAGGCCCTGAAAGGAATCAATAAAATTAACGGGAATTGGATTTCACCCTTTGAATGCATCACACGTCCCTATTAGGGGAGATATGGAGCAAAAGGGAATCAGTTCAAAGAGAAGCGGAGGCTCATGAAAGACTGACCTGCTTCAAGAGGATGAATATTTAAAATCAGAAAAGCTGGAAAAATAATTCAGTTTACATTGGTGGACCGAAACGCGAAAATAGCAGGGAAAGACGGGTTGAGTGAGGCAGGGCTGGCGCCCTGTTGGGGAGCCCGAGGGGTGTGGGGAGAAGTCCGACCTTGGACCCTGAGCTGGGTTTGAGTTCTGGTGCTGAGATTGTTTATTTCAAGTATATGTTTTCATTTCTACGGTTAAAGCTGTTACCCTTTGCATTGCAAATGAAGTTGGCTTGGCTCGACTTGAATGTTAAAATTAAGCCTGTTTAATTTTTTTTTTAGGTGAAACAATGAGGGAGGAATTTAGGAGTTCAGACCATGCCAGAGCCTGTGTGTGGAGGGGCTGAGTATGGGCACGAGTGTCCCTGCAGACGTGACCCGCAGCCCTCCTTGGCGAGGTGGACAAAGGCTTCCCAGGAGACCGCTCTTACCCCACCCGAAACTCTCCTTACCTCCTGCTCCGGGGCCCTCCGAGCGTGGGCTTGTAACAGAGATCAATGTTTCTGCCTTCTGAAGAGCGGGGTCCTTCCAGAGCTGTGCGACCTCAGAGCGGAGCTCCGCGTGCCCACCTGCTGAGTTTTCTTTTGCAAATTAGTGCCAGCGTTCCATGCACAGCATCCATAGGGAACCCAAGTAAAGTTCTCTGTTTCCCTGGCAAATAACTGAATTTCCTCCTGCATAAAACAGAGAGGGGCCCCTGGGTGGCCCAGTCAGTTGTGTGCCTGACTTTGGGTGTCAGCTTGGGTTATGGTCTCAGGGTCCTGAGATCAAACCCTGCCTCAGGCTGCGTGCTCTGCTTGAGATTCTTGTCTTCCCTCTGCCCCTACCTCCGCCCCCGAAACAAATACATCCAGAAGGGAGATAAAATGCCCATCTAATTTGTTCAGAATTCTCCATTTCTTTATACTTAATTGGACTTTTTAGAAGGTTTTTTTAAACAGCTTTGTTGAGGTATAATCAACAGTCATTAACTGCACGTTTAAAGGGTACGCGTTAATACGTTTTGAAATACACATGCACCAGGGAAACCACCACCACCTTCAAGCTCACGTACCTATTTGTCACCCCCAAAAGTTTCCTTGCCCGCCGTTGTCATCATCCTTCCCTCCCCTCCCATCTGCCTTTCTCCAGACCACGGCTGGTTCACCTTCCGGTGTGGTAGGGGGTTTGCCTCTTCCCTGGATCCACATGAAGGGGGTCACACAGCGCGCATTCTCCCCTGGCCGACTTCCTCTGCTGGCGTGACTGTCCGGTGTGACTGTCCGAGCTCATCCATGCTGTGGCTCGTATCAGTAATTCATTCCTTTTCATCGCCGAGCGCTCTCGGTTACGGAGTGACCCAGAGTGTGTCCGTCCGTTCTCTTGCTGATGGGCGTTTGAGTCGATTCCAGACTTCATCTATTCCGAATGAGACTGCTAAGGACGCTCTTGTAGGAGTCTTTGTGTGGATACAAGCTTTTATTTTTCCAAGGGAAATAACCAGACACAGACTGGCTTGATTGTATCGTAGGTAAATACTTCGGAAAGTATTTTTCAGAAACGACTGATCCGATTTCTGTTTAAATTCTCACCAGCGGTGTATGACAGTTTAAATTGGAGCCGTTGTAACGTGTGTGTGGTGGTGTCTCTTCCTAACTGTAATTGGCCTTTCCCTAATACCTAGGGTTGTTTTTGCATTCGAATCGTTGCACATATTTTACTTTTCAGTTTTGGTTCTTCGGTTCTGAGAATTCTTTGTGTATTCTCGATAAAATCACCATATCCGATACGTGACTCACAAACAGGTTCTCCCAGTCCGTGACTTGTGCGTTCATTCTCTTAATGGTGAATTTTGAAGAAAGGCTCTAACTTTCAAAGACGTCTGTCCGGTTTATCAGTTCCTTCTTTTATGGATTGTGCTTTTGGTATCTTATTGAATAAGTCTTCACCTAACCCATTGTCACAAAGGGTTTCTTCTACGTTTTATTTTCTATGTTTTATTTTTTATTTTATTTTTTTTTTAAAGACTTTATTTATTTATTTGACAGAGAGAGATCACAAGTAGGCAGAGAGGCAGGCACAGAGAGAGAGGAAGGGAAGCAGGCTCCCCACCAAGCAGAGAGCCCAATGCAGGGCTCGATCCCAGGAACCTGGGATCATGACCTGAGCCGAAGGCAGCGGCTTTAACCCACTGAGCCACCCAGGCGCCCCTTTATTTTATTTTTTAAAAGATTATTTATTTATTTATTTGACACAGAGAGAGAGAGATCACAAGTAGGCAGAGAGAGAGGGGAAGCAGACTCCCTGCTGAGCAGAGAGCCCGATGCGGGGCTGGATCCCAGGACCCTGAGATCATGACCTGAGCTGAAGGCAGAGGCTTTAACCCACTGAGCCGCCCAGGTGCCCCTTTTTTCCATGTTTTAAAGTTTAGTTTCACCATTAGATCTATAACCACGTTGAAATTAATCTTTGTATCTGGTGCAAGTTACAGATTGCGGTGTTTTTTATTTTGTTTGTTTGTTGTTTTTTTTTTTGTATATGGATATCTAGTTGTTCCAGCATCATTTTTTTTTTGGAAAGATGGCCTTTGTCCCAGAAATTGCCTTGGTAGGTTTGTCAGAAATCAGTTGATCGCGTACGCGGGATCTATTTCTGGACTCCGCGTTCTGCTTCTCGGCTCTGCATGTCTGTATTCACAACACCATCGCGCTGCCTGACTACTGTGGCTTTGTAGTACGTCTTAAAATGGGTAGCATGAGGCCTCTGACGTTATGCTTTTTTTTTAAAAGTCCTTTTACCTGTTTTAGGTCCTTCATATTTCCATATGAATTTTGGAACCAGTCCGTTGTTTCTGCAAGTGGGGATAAACTCCAGCTGGTTCTCTCTTTTTTTTCCTTTCAAGATTTATTTATCGATTTATTTATTTGCGAGAGAGAGCACACGTCTGGGTGTGCACAGGAGCGCATGAGTGGGGGAGGGGCAGAGAGCGAGGGAAGCAGGCAGGCTCCCCACTGAGCAGGGAGCCCCACCACATGAGGCTCCATCCCAGGACTCTGAGATCATGACCTGAGCCCAAACCAAGAGTCTGACGCCTAACCAATGGAACTCCCAGACACCCCTCCTGTTGGCCATCTTCTGCATTGACTGTTGAATTGTATTTAGCATCAGTGTATCCATTGGCTGGTGGCAGCAGACATGGTTCGTGGCTCTCTAAGTCCCAGCCGCTGTTACCTCTCTTCCTTCTGGGTGGTTCTTTCCCCAGCACCCGGTCCTTCCTTCACACTAATGCACTGATCGGTTTTCAGCTGATGCTGGAGGGGTCCCTCTGCAGACCTCTGGGATTCTCTCCCTGTGCAGCATTCCCTCTCCCGCTCTTTGCCTGTGAGTCCGTGCTCTCTCCCTCTCCACGGACCCTCGTCTCTACCCTCCAACTCAGGATGGCTGCTGGCCTTGGCCTGAATTCCCTTGTCCTGAATGTTAGTCCTGAAACTCTCAAGGGAGTGGCTCACCTCATTTGGTTCCTCTCTTCTGGGGTCCATTGTACTTTGTTGTCTGACGTCCAGCATCTTGAAAACTTTTTTTTTTTTTTCATATGTTTAGTCTATTCTGGTGGATTCGGGTGGGGCAATAAATTTGGTTGCTGTTACTCTGTCTTGGTTGGAAGTAAAAGTGATTTACTTGGGTTTTACAGAATGTGGTTTCTTCTTTTTTTTTAAGATTTTATTTTTTTAAATAATTTTTTAAAAGATTTTATTTATTTATTTGACAGAGATCACAAGTAGGCAGAGAGGTAGGCAGAGAGAGAGGAGGAAGCAGGCTCCCTGCTGAGCAGAGAGTCCGATGCGGGGCTTGATCCCAGGACCCTGAGGTCATGACCTGAGCCCAAGGCAGAGGCTTTAACCCACTGAGCCACCCAGACGCCCTTGAAGTAATTTTTATACCTGTCACAGGGCTTGAACTCACAACCCTGAGATCAAACGTTGTATGCTCTACTGACTGAGCCAGCCAGGTGCCCTTGTGTAATGGTTTCTTATAGTCTACTTTTTAGATGGGACATTAACCCTAGCCAGGCTGTCTGCGACCTTCTGCGTGGGGAGGGCAAATTCTTTCCATCTAGAGTCTCCCTTCCTTTGTGTTGAATTTATAACACCTTGTCTAAACTTTTGTCATTTTAATTTATTGTTTCTCTTTTCCATTTGACTATAGTCTCCTTGAGGATTATGGCTGAGTTTTATTTACATCCTGCCCTGCTAGGGAATGTTGGTTTATGTAATGATGAGTGAATTAAAGTGAATGAAACTTTCCATTTCCATAACAATGCATGGGTTGCTGCTTTTCCTTCCCCCCTTCAAAGAAGTAGATCATGCAAAGACTACACTCTTTTGGAAGGGCGAAGCTTTGTTTAAATCTAGCTTATTTGGAATTTTGAGTGTGTGTTCCTGTGCCTGCATGAGTACAATAGTGATGGGTGCTTGGTGTTTTAATATTGAAAAGGTCTGGCGAACTGAAAGTCAGAGTGACCCCAAAATAATTCATGGCGAATGTCTCTCCAGGAGATACAGGTCTGGGACCATAGGGTCCTGAGCTTTTTAATGAAAGTTTATTAAACAAACGCCATCATGCTTTATAGTTGTATAATCTGTGCTGCTTAGTTCATTTTCCTAACTTCACTTTTGTCGCTAAATAGGATAAAGGCAGAATTGCAAGCATATATGATTCATAGGAAGCCCCCATGGGGATTTGGGTTTTTTGAGGGGCCTAGTGAGTTAGAAGGAGGAGCGACACTAGTGAAAAAAGTAGAAGGGGTATCTGTCTCTACGGAACCACTATTCCAGAAAGAAAGTTTGTGTCTTGGAAATATTCTCATTAGAAATTTTTGTTCTCCAATTACCTGCAAGTTACTAATTTGGGCACGCGAATTTACTCATTATTATTGCCGTGGACTTTGCTCCGTTCTCTCTGATTTGTGCCGGGGGCTGTTGCAGAATGCAAAAAGTAGAACAAATGCGGACCGGGTTTTTAATCTATTTGAACAATTCGGAAACTTGCATTGCACTGTAATGGAATTCGCTGGGTTGTGCCAAAGGATTCTTTTTTTTTTTTTTTTTGATTCTGAAGTTTTTGTGCTATTTGCTTTTGCTTTATTTGAAAAAGGTTCTGGGACGTTGCCAAAGACAACTGGGAATTGCTTGAAACTATATTAGAAAGACACGCGATGTGGCTGAATGTGGAGCAGAGCTGCATATGTTGGGAGTCATTCCCAGAGCCGTGGTGGGGCTGGGGATGGCTTTCCTTTAAGTAGTTGTGATTGTATTTGTAAAGAGATAGTCAATAGTGTGAAGAGTGTGGGGTTGTGGGAATTTTACCTCTGGGAGTTTTACACGTTGATCGAAAGTTTCTAGAGTGTTTTCCTTGACTGTTTTTTGATTTTCTGCTCAGTTTAGATTTATTTTCAGGAAAGCACACGCCCTCCCTTTATCCGCTGCCCACCCATCTAGTATGTTGCTTGACTGTTTTCGGCCCTTGGGGGTTACCTGGCTGTGCGAACGTGAGAGTGATTTTATGGAAGGGCAGGGATTGAGGCGTAGGTAAGAGAGAACCACATAGGACAGAAGAAAACATGATAGAAGAAAAATTTTGGAGGAGGGCAACGAAGTGAAAAAGGGAGACGCTGGTGTATGTGTTCATCAGAACTATTGGTGAGGGACGCTTAGGTGGCTCAGTGGGTTAAGTGTCTGCCTTCGGCTCAGGTCATGGTCTCGGGGTCCTGGAATTGAGCCCTGCATCGGGGTCCCTGCTCAGCGAGGAGCCTGCTTCTCCCTTTCCCTCTGCCTGCTGCTTCCCCTGCTTGTGTTCTCTCTCTCTCTCTGTCAAATAAATAAATAAAATCTTTAAAAAAAAAACCAAACCAAACTATTGGCGAAGTTAACCAGGTTTAGGAATGGATTCTAAGAGCCCTAAAATAATCCTTTTCTGGCTCTAGTCTTATCTAAGAATCTTGGTTTTCCCCAAAGCAGTGGGTAGTTGCCATCTTGGACTGCTCTTGAGCAGGACAGGAGACCCCACAAGGACAAGTCCCTCGAGTGAAAGCCACTTACGGGCAAATGTGTCACCGTCTCCCAGTTTCCGCAATGCCTTGCACTTGTTGCTTATCAAGCTCATAGTAGCCTAATAATATTTACCAAATAAATCAAGGTCCTTTAGTCCTGAAATGGCACTACATTTCATGATTTTTTTAAATAAGCAGAATAACCCAGTTGCTGAGATAAGCAGTAAGGGGTGGCTTTGAAATGTCCCGGCAGCTTCCTGTTCGGCTTGAGATGAAGGTGTTGTTCATCCTGCAGGGGAGGAGAAGAGGAATTATGGAAAACCGGTAGCAGGAAAAGAAAAACAAGGGATAGGTGAAGGGGCCAGGAAAGGGGCAGGCGCTGGAGTAGGGTGTGGGTTTTGTGCCCCTGCAAAGCAACTGTATGGGTTTCACCATCACGATTATGATCCCTCCCCCCTTTTTTCCTGTCACAACAGTGCATTGTGTAGCTGCTGGCCGCTGACCCAGCAGAAGCTGGGAGAGCAACAGGCCGTCGTTTGGTGGTTTCCCCTGAACCTCAGAGGGGGCGGTGCATGTAGGGCCGTCTGGAACCCTGGGGCTTGGCAGAATGGCTGTGGATGTGGATCCTGGAATCCCTCAGCCATGTGAGTGGGAAACAAGATGGCGGGCCTGCGCTCCCTCCTGAAGTCATGGTATGGCCACGGGCTTCAACTCTTGGGCTGTGCCTATTTTGATAAGGTGAGGTGTATTGCTCCCATCATGGAGGACAGTATTTAATATAATGACGTGACTAAGTAGTTTAACGTTCTAGTATTATTATTGTTTTTCTTATTAAGGATAAGCCACATAAGCTCAGGGGATCTTGTCTGTTTAATGGTCATTGTATCCTCAATATCTGGGCAGGGCTTGGTGCAAGCCACACACTCAGTAGATAGTAGTCGAATTTTGAGATGGCAAAACTACAACGCCTGGGGTTCAGGCAAGGGAAGGAGAGGGAGCGGAGGACTGAATGCTCTCGTGCTTGACCGAGATTCAGTCGGCCATCTTTTCTCGGGCAACATAAGAGATTCTTCCGTGCTTGCTGTGTCTCAGATGGGTAAGACCGATGGATAAGGCCCAGCCCTGCCCTTGTGGAGCTCTTACTCAGGAAGGAGGGGTATGGTGGCAAGGAAGCCATTGCCATAGGGCTGCTGTGGGGGTCTGCTGCAGATGCTAGGGTCATTCTGGT
Organism: Meles meles; assembly: GCF_922984935.1. Classification (NCBI taxonomy): domain Eukaryota; kingdom Metazoa; phylum Chordata; class Mammalia; order Carnivora; family Mustelidae; genus Meles; species Meles meles. The sequence continues at coordinate 3,078,685 of NC_060086.1, read as the reverse complement.
CGGATCTCCAGGGTCAGGAAGGCCTCTCAGAGGGGACCTCCGAGCTCAGGGTTGATACCCTCATAGGATGACCGAGAAAGAAAATGGGGGGGAGGGATTCCTTTACGTAGAGGTCATGTCAGAGCACGGTATCAGCCTGGGGGACCTTGGCCCCATCGGGGATCTGCACATGGATAGGTGTGCCTGGAGATCTGGAGAAGACCTGGGGAGGATCCAGGCATGGAACAGAGCTCAGCGGAAGCCAGATGCTTGTATACCATGCTTCGGAATTTGGATTTCCATCTGTGGGTAGTCACTGAAGATTTATTTTATTTTCATTTCCTAAAAAACTTTTAAAGTGAAAAATTTCGAACATGTGCAAAGGTAGGAAGGATAATATATGATGTCCGTAAACTCAGCCTCTAGAGTCTACAACTCAAGTTTTCCTGTATTTGGTCTCTCCGTGTTTCTGTATCTTACCTGTCCATCTGTCTGTCCATCCATCCGTCCCTGGAATCCTCCGAAGCCTCAGTCACACACATCAGGCTGGTTGATGCTGGCTCTTGCTCAGGATCTTATGGGGACACCCAGGTGTGGCCTTACCACATGGCCTGGGATTCTGCACAACATGGTGTCTGGATTCTGAGGGTGAGTGTTGAGAGAGAGAGACAGAATGAGCATGCTGGGTGGAATGATAGTTGGTTTTACGGTGTGGCTCCAAAGCCACGTCCCATTGTTGTCGGCACATTCTGGTCATCAAGGCAGTCACAAGTTCCAGAGGAGAGAAAATAGTCTGCACTACTTGATGGGGAGTGGCAAGATTCTAGAAGAATCTGTGGATCTGGAAATATGGCTGTTGGCCACTTTTGGAAAGCACAGTCTGTCCAGGGGCCAAAATGGCAGGATCTGTAGTTGGATGTACGAAGAGTCTGAGAGCACACTCAGGCCTCTCGGGTGAGGGGCGGGGGTCACGCACGGAAAGGGCAGTGTGGGCGGAGGGACGGGCTCTGCCAGGAAAGGGGAGATGAGGAGGAAGGAGTTTGCTTTGAGGTCCCCTGCATCGGGACAGCTTCAGAAACTACAAGCCCCACAATATAGCGTTATTCCGGGAGTGGACAACTGAACGTTCAGGTTGTTTTCTGATAGCTTTGGGCCAAGTCGGGTGCCCTGGCCTGCCTGCCTGCTGGGAACGCCGGGGCCCTCAGCGTCTGCTTCCTTTGGGGCAGTTGGAGTGGCTGGTCGGGACCCAGGCCTTCATGAATTCCTCAGCAGGTGTTGATGAAGCTCGTGGTATGCTCTGACCTAGAGAATTTAAGTCTAAGCTGCAGCCCTAAAGAGCTTTGTCTGCAGACGGGGAGACAGTGCCTGGGGCCACCCACGTACCACTGAACTTCGAGGATCCGGAGCTCTGAGCAGGAGCAATGTCAAATTAGTCCCCGGGCTTTTCCTTGCCTCTGGGTCCGCCACAGGGTACACGGTGTTGCTGGTGTTTCTGCTGGAGCTCAGAAGGTTCTGCCTGAGAGGAGAGGCCAAGCCACCCGTCCTCACACCTTATGGGACATCTGTCCGCACTGGGCTCTCTTGGTTCCTAAGTCAAACTCATCAACCACAAGATGGCACCCCCGCCCTCCACGCCTGGGGCAGAAGGCTGAGCCAGTGGCCAGATGACCCTGATCAGCATTGGTGTCTCCAGGCAGCCAGGGACCCGGAGAGCTGCTTCTCTGGGGACCCCCCCCCCCCCGCCCCCGCCTTCCAACCTCCTGTGTCTGGATCTGATTTAGTGCCACTGCCTGGGAGGTTCTGACACTATGTATCCCAAGAACCCAGACTGGAAATCCGCTTCCCTGTAGCGGGTACACCAACGACTGTAATTCAAGGTAGAAAGCCCTGAAATGCAGAAAGAGTTCTTCTGCCTGGGGAGAAGAGGGCAAGTTTATTTGAGGAGAGGGCATTCCAGCTTTACGGAGAGAGCAGGATCTACAGAGATGATGGAGATGACGGAAAAAACATTCCTGTGAGAGTCCCGGCTGGAAAAAAACAGCAGGGAACGGGACAGAAGTGTGTTTTATTTTCCATGATTTTTATCAGCCGTCTCCTTCTTGGAGCCTGCATACAGTTCGTGCGGAGCTGTTTTACCTTTATGTCTTAAAATTCTTACCAAAATTAGTTCATTATTTCCTCCTGCCTCGATGCAGGCTTTTGCTTTTATCACGAAAACCTGAGCAGGGCCCTTCCAATGAATCTACACCGTAGATGATGTGAACAGAATCAGCAAATCGGGAACATTCTGACTGAGTCAGAACTTTTGCAATGTTTTGGAGACAGTTCTAGCATTTCAAATTCAATACTAGGGTTTTTTATGAAATGTATATTTATTTCTATTAAGATTAAGAAAAATAAACCAGGAAGGTAAAATTTGCTTGTCTGAACATTTAGGTGACCTGGAATGTGTGTTTTCCATTTTATTATTATTATTATTATTTATTAGAGAGAGGGAGAGCATGAGCAGTGGGGAGGGGAGAGGGAGAGAGAATATCCTAAGTAAGCTCCCCACTCAGCATGGAGCCCAGCTTGGGGCTTGATCTCATGACCCTGAGATCTTGACCTGAGCAGAAATTAAGAGTCGGATGCTCAACCGACCGAGCCACCCAGGTGCCCTAGCCACCCATCTGTAATTCAGAGACCACATCATACATTCTATTTTTATTAACATTCACACTTTCCTGTAGATTTGAGTTACCACCCACATTCCTTTTTCTTCAGACTGGAGAACTTCCTTTAGGAGTTCTTGTAGGAGAGTTTTGCCGCGTAATGATGAATTCCAGGTTTACCGATTTCTCGTTCAGCGGGTTGAAGATAACTGTTCCACTGTCTCTTGGCCTCCATGGTTTCTGATGAAGAGTACACCCTCATTTGTGTTATTCTCATGGATGTAACATGTCCCCTTTCTCTGGCTGTTTTCAAGATTTGAACCTTGTATTTCTGTAGTTTGCCTGGATGTAATTTTTTTAAAATAGTTATTCTGCTTGGGTTTTGTTGAGTTTTGTGAGTCTGTGCTTGTTTTTGCTAAAGCTAGAAATCATAAGCCTATAAAAATGCCTCAATTATTTTTCAGTCCATTCGCTGTTTGCTGTCTTTCCTGGGACTCCAAGTGTAAGCTGAACAGACTGATGTCATACAATCTCTAAGGCTCTGTTCATTTTCCTTCCATCTTTTCTCCCCTCTGTTCTTCAGTTTGAATGGTTTCTATTGGTCTTCCTTGAGGCTCAGAGACTCTTCCGCTCTCTCCAAATCTGCTATTAATCCTGTTCCCGTTATTGTACTTTTTACTTGTAATTCTCATTTGGTTCCTTTTTTATAACGTCTAATTTCAGGGCTGAGATTTCCGCATCTGTGCATTCATTGTGTATATATTTTCATTAAAGTTCTTGAACATATGTATAATAACTGCTCTAGAGTCTTTGTGTGCTAATTTTTGTTTTTATTTTTTCAAGATTATTTATTTATTTATTTGGCAGAGAGAGAGAGAGAAATCACAAGTAGGCAGAGAGGCAGACAGAGAGGGAGAAGCAGGCTCCCTGCTGAGCAGAGAGCCCGATGTGGGGCTCAATCCCAGGACCCTGGGACTACGACCCAAGCCAAAGGCAGAGGCTTAACCCACTGAGCCACCCAGGTGCCCCTAATTTTTAAATGCCATTTAATTTTTTTTAGAGAAAGAGAGAGTGTGCAAGAGCAAGGGAGGGAGAGAGGAAGAGGGAGAGAAAGAATCTTGAGCAGGCTCCACACTTAGAGCCTGGTGCCGGGGGTGGGGGAGGAGAAGAGGGATCGATCTCAGGACACTGAAATGATGACCTGAGCTGAAATCAAGAGTCAGAGGCTTAATAGACTGAGCCCCCTAGGAGACCCCTTTAGGCGCTAATTGGAATTTCTGGATCATTTCTGAATTGCTTAAAAAAAATTTTTTTTTCTCTCAAAAATGGTTTCTATTTTTTCCTTTCATGTCTAGTGATTTTGGATCAGTCCCCAGATGTTACTAAATGTACGTTACAGAGACTCTGGATCCTGCAAAGTTCCTTTCAATAGGATTCTTAATTCTAAAGACCCTTGACTTGACTGGACTTAAACTCCAAGCTCAGTCCCTTGCTCTAGGGGCCTCTGGACATCTTCATTTATTTATTTCAGTTTCCGGATACTCTTTTTTCACCAGCACCATGCCCCCACCCCCATCATGGTCCGTCCTGTCTGTGCGGTGCAGGCTGGTAGGCAGTCAGCGATCTGGGTGGATTTCATATATGGATTTTTATGGGTTCATCCCATCTGCAGCTGCCTCCCTCCCAGGATTCCACCTCTAAATTTCTGGCTGTTCTTCTAGGCACCAAGTTCTCCTCTGATGACTGAAGCCACTTAAGTCTATGGCCTTTTGCCAGATGCATGCAAATTGGAGAGGACCTTCAGGTAAAAGGCTGCTGCAGTCACAAATTTTACCTTCTGCCGCTGTTTTACAGAACTCGACTCCTGTCCAGTTCTGGCCTGCTTTTGGTTCCTCTCCCATACTTCTAAATACATTTTTAGAAAAATTACACTTTGTCTGGCTTTGGTCTTTATTACGTGCCGAAGGCTTAGTTTGTACAAGCTGTTCTGACATAACTGAAAGCCAGGTCAACATTGGTGTGTGTTTTGTTTTTTTTTACAGTTAGGCTGAGGTATAATTTATATAAACTGTGCATATTTAAAATATACAACTTCAGGGCACCTGGGTGGCTCCGTCCGTTAAGACTCTCACTCTTGGTTTCAGTTCAGGTCATGAACGTGATCTCAAGGTTGTGAAATTGAGCCCCGTGTCGGGCTTTGCGTGCTGGACGTGGAACCTGCTTGGAATTTTCTCTCTCCCTCTGCCCCTCTCCCTGTTTGTGCATGAGCCTTCTAAATAAGTAAGTTAAGCAAATAAATGAATGAGTGTACCAATAAAATCTTAAAAAAATATATAACCTCATAAATTCTCATATATGTTTATGCCCTTGATACCGTCACTACAATCAAGATAACAGTGAGCTCTTGAGTTTTGTTCAGAAGTCACAAGAAATGAGTAGTGGGAAAACTGGGCGCTCTCACACTTTATGTCTTACATGTTGCTTTCAAAATGCAATACCTCACTTGGCTCTTCATCGTATTCCGTGTTATGGGCTGAATGTATCCCCATCCTCCCTCCCCTCCCCCATTCATATGTTGCTATCCGAACCACCCATGTGATCGTATTGGGAGGAGGGGCCTTTGGGAGGTGATTAGGTGATGAGGGTGGGACCCTGGTGAGTGGGATTAGCGCGGGATGAGAGGAGGCAGGAGGGCTTGCTTCTCCTCTGTGCTCTGTCACATCCGGAAACGAGATGGCCCTCTGCAAACCTGGAAGTGGGCCCTCGCCAGGACTGGATCTGTGGGCCCCTGGGCTTGGACTTCCCAGCTGCCAGGACCCTGAGAAGTAAATGTTTGTTGTTGGAGGCACCCAGTCTGTGGTAATTTTTTCCTGAAGAAAGACGCCTAGTGCAGGTACCGTGGTTCTTCATGTCACTGTTCTGCTGATGAAAAACTGCGGTGCTGTGTGAAGTGGCTTGCCCTTTTTGTGATACCTGCCGTGCTTCCTTACAGCGCCGCACACCCGTGATTCTCAGACACGTCCACGGTGGTTCTGCCTTCAGGGGTGCGGTTTTATCCGTGCGGGGGGAGAGAGCTGCTCAGAACAGGGTGAGTGTGGGGCGGGGAATTCGGAGACCCTGCAAGCCAGTGGAGACACTTGGACCAGCTGTGGGGTGTGGTGGGGACCACTGCAGTGTTCGCGCAGAGGGGTTCTGGGACAAGAGGGGCAGTAGGGCTCGGGGAGAAACTGAGGCGAGGAGGAGCCCGGTTTGGGAAGTGTGTGCGGCAAGGCAGTGTAATAGGATGACCGTGGTTCCAGAAGTGGAAAGAAGAACAGGTCTTAGAGCCCTTTCGGAGGAAGAACTGCAGCGAAATAGGAGAAAAGCAGAGGCGGGATCCAAGGTAGCCTGCCGGTGCCGTTCGCTGGGTGAGCGCCCAGCGAACATTGGTGGAACTAACGTGAATGACAGCGGAGAAGGGGGACGGGGTGAAGCTCGCCCTCAAACCACTCAGTTAACACTTCCCTAACTTGTGTGTGCGTCAGCGTCACCTGGAAGGCAATTTCTGGGCCAGTAGGCCCGGAGTGGGCCCCCCGATTTGCATCGCTAACAAATCCCATCCATGCTGCTGGCCCGCGGCCACACTCTGAGAACCAACTGCTCAAAGTCAAGGGAACCTTCTTGAGTTCTGCCCTTTCCGCTTCGGGGGCTGACTGTGCAGGGATGTTTTCTCTCACTTTCGTCCGCTGGGATTGACAGTCAGAGAGGTGTCTTTGGGATCATTAATCACGATTTAACATTTGCAAGAAATCCACTTTATTACTTCCCTTAGACTCCGGAGCCCCATTTCTGGAGCCTCTCGGGTCACATTTCGAGAGCAGTGTATGTTCTGCCACAAAGTCTTCGTGAGCAAACGGGGAGGCTTTCCAGATGTTACAGGAGATGCTGCGTCCTGGGAAGGGCAGCGCCAGCTGGCTCCAGCAGCAGGCAGATGGGGGTGCCCGTGCCGTGCCGTTCGGCTTACTGGCTAGTTTGCGGGATCATGACATCACGTATCATCAGGTAGGGGTCCTGGGCATCCCTCCAATTAACCAGGGTCCTCCTGAGTATCTGCTTGGATTGCAAAGAAGTGGATGTTTCTGTGAACGGAGCCATTTGTGTGTTCAGGTGTGGCAGGCCGGCCCCTCGGATGCCCCGGGTAGGCGTTTCGTAGAACCAACCATGTGCGTCTTGTGTCAGTCGGGGCTGGCGGGGTGTTGCGGACCTCGACGGATTTTTGTGATTTTTATGGTTTTATGACGCAGCTGTGCAAAGTGACGGGGTTCAGCCTTTTCCCCACCTGTCAGCTCATGGCAGGAACTAAGCCTGAGTGCTTGGGAGCACGTCCGCTCTCTAGCCGGACATGTAACCGTTTCCCTCATCTGGTCCGCTGTGGCTGATGGCTTTGTTCTCCTACACCCCTCCCAGCTCTGGAAGATGGGAGGAGTCCCCCCCGCCCCGAGCTCACACCGCTGTCCTGGACCTGGTACGGACCTCATCTGGACGTTGAGGTTTCCCCTAATTCCTACCCCTGCACTCACAGGGTCTGTGTTTTACAAAAACCCCGTTTCCACCCTCTTGAGACCCTGGGGCCTTCCCGGGGCCTTACACCTGCCCCCTCGAGAACTTTCGACCTCCCCTCCTCTCCCTCCCAGGCTGGAGTCCAGTGTGTGCTGCTTGTCTGTAAATAGCAGCCAACAGAAGAAGTCAGCCACGACCCGCCTTCACTCAGAACTGCCACAGCCTGTAGTGGGGCTGGACTGTGCCCCCGACAAATTCCTCCATTGGAGTCCTATCCCCAGAACCTCAGAACATCACCGTATTTGGAGATAAGGTCTTTAAGGCGGTAGTTAAGTTAAAGTGAGGCCTTCAGGGTGGGCCCCCATCCAGTGTGACTGGAGTCCTTATAAAGGGAACCTTGGACACAGCCAGAAGACCGCCACCTCCAAGCCAAGAAGAAGCCCACTCTACCTGCCTTGTGATCGCAGACTTCAGCCTCCAGACGGAGAAAATAAATTTCTCTCTTTTTTTCAAGATTTTATTTATTCATTTGACAGACAGAGATCACAAGTAGGCAGAGAGGCAGGCAGAGAGAGAGGAGGAAGCAGGCTCACCGCTGAGCAGAGAGCCCGATGTGGGGCTCGATCCCAGGACCCTGAGATCATGACCTGAGCCGAAGGCAGACGCTTAACCCACTGAGCCACCCAGGTGCTCCTAAATTTCTGTCCTTTAAGCCATGCGGCGTGGTACTCGGATAGCTGTCGAAGTAACCCAGATCGGCTAGACGACGTATGCCTTCTCCGAGCTTGGGGGCCGTGGCTGAATCTCACAGTCTCCCCCGTTCTGTCCCTCAGGCCTACGTAGAAAGCTTATCGTCAGACCTATCCTGTCCTCCGGTTGCTGTCTTCACTGACACACTTGACCTCAGGTAAATCCTTCCCATCTTCAGCTCGGCCATCTGGGAGGCTTACCCTCTTTGGCTAGATTTGCCAGCTCCCGGGCTCAAGATGGAAAGCAGCTGGTTCCCTCAAAAGGGCTACGCACTCAGTTCCCCTCCTGGTTTTACAGCACAGTGAGGGTTGTTAAAGGCCCTTTTTAATGTTATCCTGCACGTAGCCCCACGTGCAAATGCCCGGTTAGTTGGCATTACCCGGAGTTCTAAGTTAACTCTCCCAGGGGCACTAAAAATTGTATGGGAAACCACGGGAAGGGGTTTAGGGCAGTGCATGTGAGTTCTGACTCTGGAATCTGCCAGACAAACTGTGGGATCCGGGGTCATCATCAAACTGTCTACAGCTCAGTTTCTGTAGCTACAAGATGGGGGTGAGCTCTGCAGTCAGTCACGGGCTCTGTGCCGTGTAGAGACGCAGCACAGGACGCCGATGCTCTATCCGCAGTGAGCTCGGTTCTTAGAGTTGTTACTTTTACGGACCTCCGAGACTCCCACGTGCCTCTCCATCGACAGAGATGCCCACTTTGTTAGCTGTGCTGAATAATGCTGTTATGATCTTCATGTATGAGTTACTCTCTGTAAGTTCTCCAAAAGTGGGAATCCGCATAAAGATACGGTATGTAGCCTGTTTTGAAACAAGGAGAATTCTGCTGTTTTTTTTGGAGGGGGAGGGTCTGTGAGTCCTAGACTTCTATTTCCTGGTTAATTCCCTGCTCCCTCGCTCTTGTCCGACAGAAGGGAACACTTAGTTACCTGTTTGGGTTAGAATTGAGGACCCAGATGGGGCCATGTTTCTGGGGTGTCGGGGGCATGGCTTGGGGATGGTCCGTTTTTGCTTCCTGTCACCCACACTGTGGTCCTGCCGTCCTGCCATCTTTGCTCTTCTCCTGTGGGTGTCCCATGGCCTTCATACTTTCTGTGGCGTGTGTAAGAGCTTGCCTTTTGGGTTTGGGCTCAGCAGATGGGAGGGTCTAGTAGGGTGTGACCCTCAGCCCCACAGGTCAATCCGAGTTGACTTCCCATTTGCCGGTGCCCTGTGGGGGCTGGTGAACCTTGAGGGCACGACGGGAAGGAGAGGTTACTGGCCTCCTGTCATCAAAACTCCAAGCCCCGTTCCCTGAACAAAGGGTCTTGCAGCCATTATTTCCCTGACCAGTACCAAAATGAAAGTGGGATTTGGGCCTCTACAAGCAAACTCAGTGACCTGATTGCGTACGTCAAGGCGGACACTATGATGGGAAAATAAATATTTCCCCTAAGGCAAGAAAGGCTGAGTCGGCTGCCGTCCGCAGCTCCTTCCCTCAGGACAGAGCCCGTGTTTCTCTTATTTTCTCTTTTCCTCCCCAAAGGTAAACACACAGGCAGACAGCTGCCCTCCCCTCGGCTCCCCAGCTTCTCCTTCCTGTTTTCTCGGGATTTTGTGTTTAAAAGCAAAGCTCCAATCTCTGACAGGTGGGTCCAGCCACAGGGTATGAAGACGTCTGCAAAGTGCACAGAGGGGAGGACTGCCGCACGTCTTAGTCGCTGCCTTACAACGATCCGTTCAGCAAGAATATCTGGGACAGACATGGTGACATGTTCAAGGGACAGGGAGAGATCTCCCCCGCATTATGCTGACTTTGGTCTGCTTTCTGTATTTAAATCACCGTGGCTAGCTCTGCTAGGGAGTTGTATTTTGAAAGAAGCCACAGAAAGAAATTGTTTCCTAATGTTATTTCCCACCCCCTGCTTGTCCATTTTCCATCGTGGGATTCTTTGTTCTTGGGAGTCTAGTTGGTGCTTAAGAGCCGAGAGAGGCTGCCCTCGTACCTTGCCGCTGTCCCGGGGACAGTGCTGCCTGGGGAGAGCCGTGTCACTTCGTATGCTGAAATATCCGCAACACAGCTTTGGGCGCCTCGCCGGGTCACAGGACACACGTGTCTCTCACAAGAAATGGGCCCGAGGGAGAGTGAGGAGGCAGCAGAGGTTTGGTTTGGTTTGGTTCTCATTCCTGTAGCGGCAGCTCAACGGAATGTCCATGACACCCGGGGCCGTGAAGTGTGTGTGTTTTGATTCATGACCCACAGCTCCTGAGTGAGGTTTTGATACAAGAAAGAGAGGAAAACCAAACAAAAAGTCAGTTGCTCCTTGGAAGGCAGCCTTCCTCATGCTCCCTCACTCGGAAATTGTTTCTGCCCACAGAGCCTGTGGGCTAACGTGAGGGACGTGCACGTGTCCGGGGCTTTGAGGAGAACTGGCCCCGCTCTCAGGCCCTGGAGAGGATGGGCAGTTGGAGGGACGGGGGAGGAACGGTGAAAGGGAGGAGAAGGTCGGCCTGGCCTCAGCTCTCCCTCAGCCAGAGCATCTTTGCTCTGAACTTTTTATGTGTTGGGCGGGTCCCACGGGGCTGTTTGGACAAAGAACCTAGATGAAGTAAGACTAAAGACCATGTCCTCTGAGGAATCCCAAGGGCCCCAAGGCTGGGTCGTTAGGGACAGATGGTCATTAAGAAAAAACAGCTGTACAGGATGAGCTTGAAGTTGAATTTCAAATGTAAAGCTACGAGAGCACGGAGTCGAAGGGAAAGACAGCCCCCTTGAGGGGTAAGATCCCACCCTTGTGTCTCTTGAAAAGAACAATTTTTTTTCAGTAATTCTGAATGGAGGTATAATTTACGCATGGGGTGAAATATATAGACCTTAACTATACAATTTTGATCAGTTCGGACAAATGTGGCTTATGTTTGCGGAACCCACACTCCACTGATATGCAGACCAATTCTGTCACCTCGGAAAGGGCTCCGTGCCCCTCCCCAGTCAGTTCTCCATCCACCAGCAACAAGCACTCTCCTGACATTTTCCACCGTAGATTGGTTTTACCTATTCTAAAACATCACAGCAACGGAATCATGAAATTCACACTCCTCTGTTTTTTGTTTTTTTTTTTTCTTCTTCACTGAACATAATCCTTCTGCCTTGGTCTTTGTCAGAGGTCCAAAGACATTTCCTTAAGGAAGCAAATAGTAGATATTTGAGGCCAGATGGTCATAAGGTCTCTGGCAATATACAGGTGATGGTCACTGCTCTGTTTCAGGGAAACTTTCTTTACAGTGAACAGGTGGCCATTCTGCCAGTATAATTTGCTGACCCTCGATCTATGTTAGTTTATTTTATATTATTTATGAGAAATATTCTGTGTATGAATGGATGACAGTTTATTCAAACTTCTGTTAATGGACACCCAGGCTGTTTCCAGTTTTGGGCTTGTATGGATGAAGCTACTATGAAAGTTTTTGTGTGAAGACTTTTGTGAGCCTGAATTTTGATTTCGCTTGTATAAAAACCTGAGCAAGTAATTACTATGTCATAGGATAGTTGTATGTTCAACTCTTAAAGAAAGTACCAGAGAGTTCTACAGAGTCATTGTATCAACGTATACTTTTTTAAAAAGATTTTATTTATTTATTTGACAGAGAGAGAGAGATCACAAGTAGGCAGAGAGGCAGAGGGAGGGGGGAAAGCAGGCTCCCTGCTGAGACCCTGAAGACCATGACTTGAGCTGAAGGTAGAGGCTTAAACCAATGAGCCACCCAGGCGCCCTCAACATATACTTCTGAAAACAACATATGACAGTTCCGGGTGCTCCTCAGCCTCGCCAACACTTGGTGTTATCAGTCTTTTTCATTTTAGTTGTTATTGTGTGAATGGAATTGTTTCTCATCGTGCTGTGAATACTTGATTAACACAATTCCATCCCAGGAGTTGTCTTTATTTCTGAGGTGGCTGGAAAGGAGATGCCTCTTCCTGTGATCAACCTTCCAAGCATTAGTAGCTTCTCTTTACATGGGATCTGGCTGAGTAAGTGGCTTGTGTCTCTTCAGAGTCTTTGACAGGATGTATTTTGGTCTTCAATCATCATCTCCTTTAATGGTCCCCATGAACCAGATTTTACATGGATACATACCCTTTGTCTTCTTTGGTGGAGAAGAGCTGGGAGAAGGGTAGTTCTTCTTGGTTTGGTTGGTGGAGCCAAGCTGGGAGAAGGGTGTCAGCAATGACACCATTTCTGTTTTTGCAAATGCCATGATCTTTCCTCCTTTAGAGCTTTAAGACCAGGCTGGTCCCCATCTATGGAAAAACCCGGTTGATTCCTTCCCACCATATGGTTGATTTTCCCTGGGGGGAAGGGGAAGGATTGAGAAAACAGACCCATATGCTGCTGGTTTTTCTGTTTGCCTTTGGATACAGAGTTTGATTTGTATCAGAAAATGGCAGTATTTTTACTTCATTGATTTCCTTTTTGCTTCTTTTATAAAAGGAAAGAATAAAAGCTGGGAAATTAGCTACAGAAATAGCAAGTAAATAATAAAATATTGTGTTGTTGGCCCACGTGCAATAGAAAAAAGGAATAATGTTTTACTTTCTTTTGGTGTGTATTGACAAAAAACATACTGCTTTCTTGTTATCAATGTGGTGTGTTAGAGGCATAAAGAATTCTTGCATCCCCTTTCTTATTCAGTAATAAAAATAACCCTGTGAAGTCGTTTTATCAGCTATGAAGCCTATTTTATAAATGAGGACTCTGAGGGTCACAGAAATGTAATAACATGCCCAAGGTTACTTAGCATGGACTGTGGTCCTAGTTGAATAGGTACTTGAAATTGCCAGTGACTTGGTTTGTCATAAGATACTTCAGGGAATATTTTTTCCCTACCTTGGAAAAAGAAATATGGCATCTTAAGAAAAAAAAAAACAAAAAAACTTTTGAGTCGTCAAGTTCAAGTAATGGTATTCCCAGGAAGGTTCAACATTGAAATTAGAGGAAGGAGAAGGGGAAGGTGAATTTGGGGGAAGAGAACTTTTTCTAGAGATTCAGCCATGAATTGAGACAGAGCTTGTGCCTGGTGTTCATGCTGACCTGGGGGACACGAGGTGGTGAGAGTGACAGCTGGGTGTGGAGGAGACATTTCTGGTTCAATCCGCATCACTGGCTAAGTCATTCAGTCCCTCTGTACCTCTGATTTCTCATTGGTAAAACTGGGTTCTTGGATACTATCTTCTTTCTCCCCTCCAGCTCTGAACTTGACTCATTACCTAAAGTAAGTTTCCTTCATTTTAGTTGCTCTGTTGAATCAAGGAGTGATGGCTTGGTTGAGTGATGAGCGAGACACCAGCACCCCTCAGTATCCAGTGCTGTCTCAGATTTGGAGGGTCTTATTGGAACCAGGTCCTTAAATAATTAAAGGGAAGAGGGGATGGGTAAGAGCTATCTGTTCCTGTGTCTGGAGATATATAATGGCCTTTGGCCACAGCTGCTGATTGTTAAACCCACATTAGGTTCCAAGGATGTAAGTTGATGTAGAGAGGTGTTTGCCCAGCCCTGGCCTGGATAGAGGGGCTAAATGGGGAGACAAAAGTAGTTAATATGCATTGAGCTCAGAGTCTGTGATGGAACTTTACATACATTACCTTATAATATATCCTTATAACAACCCTATGGAGCGGATATTACGATTAATGACATTTTACAAATGAGCACCTCCTAAAACCTTTAAGTGTTACACGGAAGGTGACAGAGGTGGGATTTGAAACTTGACTGTCTAATCCAGAGCCTATGATCTTAACCACTATTTCATGATTAGCCACATGATAATAATATAAATAAGCCAATGTTTTTTATTTTTAAAATTAACATATAGTGAATTATTTGCCTCAGGGGTACAGGTCTGTGAATCATCTGTCTTACACATTTCACAGCACTCACCATAGCCCATACCCTCCCCAATGTCCATAACCCCACCACCCTCTCCCTACCCCCTAGCTCCCAGCAACCCTCAGTTTGTTTCCTGAGATTAAGAGTCTCTTATGGTTTCTCTCCCTCCTGATCCCATCTTGTTTCATTTTCCCCCTCCCTACGCCCCATGCCCCCTCTCCCTGCCTCTCACATTCCTCGTAACAGAGAGATCATATCATAATTGTCTTCCTATGATTGAGTTATTTTGCTTAGCATGATACCCTCTAGTTCCATCCACGTTGTTGCAAATGGCAAGATTTCATTTCTTTTGATGGCTGCATAGTATTCCACTGTATATATATATACCACATCTTCTTTATCCATTCATCTGTTGATGGACATCTAGGTTCTTTCCATAGTTTAGCTATTGTGGACATTGCTGCTATAAACATTCGGGTGCCATGCCCCTTCAGATCACTACATTTGTATCTTTAGGGTAAATACCCAGTAGTGCAATTGTTGGGTCATAGGGTAGCTCTATTTTCAACTTTTTGAGGAACCTCCATGCTGTTTTCCAGAGGGGCTGCACCAGGTTGCATTCCAACCAATAGTGTAGGAGGGTTTCCCTTTCTCCGCATCCTCGCCAGCATCTGTCATTTCCTGACTGGTTAATTTTAGTCATTCTGACTGGTGTGAGGTGGTATCTCATTGTGGTTTTGATTTGTATTTCCCTGATGCTGAGTGATGTGGAGCACTTTTTCATGTGCCTATTGGCCATTTGGATGTCTTCTTTGCAGAAATGTCTGTTCATGTCTTCTGCCCATTTCCCCACTGAATTATTTGTTCTTAGGGTGTTGAGTTTGATAAGCTCTTAATAGATTTCGGATACTAGCCCTTATCTGATATATCATATGTGAATATCTTCTCCCATTCTGTCAGCTGTCCTTTGGTTTTGTTGACTGTTTCCTTTGCTGTACAAAAGCTTTTGATCTTGATGAAGTCCCAAAAGTTCATTTTTGCCCTTGCTTCCCTTGCCTTTGGCAATGTTTCTAGGAAAAAGTTGCTGTGGCTGAGGTTGAAGAGGTTGCTGCCTGTGTTCTCCTCAAGGATTTTGATGGATTCTGTCTTACATTGAGGTCTTTCATCCATTTGGAGTCTATTTTTGTGTGTGGTGTAAGGAAATGATCCAGTTTCATTCTTTTGCATGTGGCTGTCCAATTTTCCCAACACAATTTGTTGAAGAGACTGTGTTTTTTTCCATTAGACATTCTTTCCTGCTTCATTGAAGATTGGTTGGCCATAGAGTTGAGGGTCTATTTCTGGGCTCTCTATTCTGTTCTATTGATCTATGTGTCTGTTTTTGTGCCAGTACCATGCTGTCTTGATGATGACAGCTTTGTAATAGAGCTTGAAGTCTGGAATTGTGATGCAGCCAACTTTGGTTTTCTTTTTCAACATTTTCTGACTATTTGGGGTCTTTTCTGGTTCCAAATAAATTTTAGGATTATTTATTCCTTTTCTTTGAAAAATGTTGACGGTATTTTGATAGGGATTGCATTAAATGTATAGATTGCTTTAGGTAGCATAGACATTTTCACAATATTTGTTCTTCCACTCCATGAGCATGGAATGTTTTTCCATTTCTTTGTGTCTTCTTCAGTTTCTTTCATGAGTACTTCATAGTTTTCTGAGTACAGATTCTTTGCCTCTTTGTTTAAGTTTATTCCTAGGTATCTTGTGGTTTTGGGTGCAATTGTAAATGGGATCAACTCCTTAATTTCTCTTTCTTCTGTCTTGCTGCTGGTGTATAGAAATGCAACTGATTTCTGCGCATTGATTTTATATCCTGACACTTCACTGAATTCCTGTACAAGTTCTAGCAGTTTTGGAGTGGAATCTTTTGGGTTTTCCACACAAAGTATCATATCATCTGCAAAGAGTGAGAGTTTGACTTCTTCTTTGCTGATTTGGATGCCTTTAATTTCTTTTTGTTGTCTGATTGCTGAGGCTAGGACTTCTAGTACTATGTTGAATAGTTGCCATGTTCCTGACCTTAGGGAAATAGCTATCAGTTTTTCCCTTTGAGAATGGTATTTGCTGTGGGTTTTTCACAGATACCTTTGATGGTATTGAGGTATGTACCCTCTATCCCTACACTGAAGAGTTTGGATCAAGAAAGGATGCTGTACTTTGTCAAATGCTTTTTCAGCATCTATTGAGAGTATCATATGGTTCTTGTTCTTTCTTTTATTAATGTATCACATTGATTGATTTGCAGATGTGGAACCAACCTTGCAGCCCAGGAATAAATCCCACTTTGTCCTGGTGAATGATCCTTTTAATGTACTGTTGGATCTATTGGTTAGTATTTTAGTGAGAATTTTTGCCTGTGTGTTCTTCAAGGATATTGGTCTGTAATTCTCCTTCTTGATGGGGTCTTTGTCTGGTTTTGGGATCAAGGTAATGTTGGCCTCATAAGATGAGTTTGGAAGTGTTCCTTCCATTTCTATTTTTTGGGACAGTTTCAGGAGAACAGGTATTAATTCATCTTTAAATGTTTGGTAGAATTCCCCTGGGAAGCTGTCTGGTCCCGGGCTCTTGTTTTTTGGGAGATTTTTGATGAGTGCTTCAATCTCCTTACTAGTTGTGGGTCTGTTCAGGTTTTCTATTTCTTCCTGGTTCAGTTTTGGTAGTTATATATCTCTCCATATGTCTCTCGCATCCATTTCTTCCAGACTGTCAAATTTCCTGGTGTATAGTTGCTCATAACTTGTTCTTGTAATTGTTTGTACTTCTTTGGTGTTTGTTGTGATTTCTCCTCTTTCATCCATGATTTTATTAATTTGGGTCCTTTCTCTTTTCTTTTTGATAAGTCTGGCCAGGGGGTTATCAATCTTACTAATTCACAGAACCTAGCTCCCAGTTTCATTGATTTGTTCTACTGTTCTTTGGAAATCTACTTCATTGATTTCTGATCTTTATGATTTCTCTTCTCCTGCTGGGTTTAGGCTTCCTTTGCTGTTCTTTCCGCAGCTCCTTTGGGTGTAGGGTTAGGTTATGTACTTGAGACCTTTATTGTTTCTTGAGAAAGGCTTGTACTGCTATGTACTTTCCTTTCAGGACCACCTTTGTTGTGTCCCAAAGATTTTGAACAGTTGTGTTTTCACTTTCCTTTGTTTCCATGAATTTTTTAAAATTCTTCTTTTATTTCCCAGTTGACCCATTCATTCTTTAGTAGGATGCTCTTTAGCCTCCGTGTATTTCAGTTCTTTCCAACTTTCCTCTTGTGATTGAGTTCTAGCTTCAGAGCATTGTGGTCTGAAAATATGCAGGGAAAGATCCCAGTCTTTTGGTACTGCCTGAGACCTGATTTGTGACTCAGGATGTGATCTGTTCTGGAGAGTGTTCCACGTGCACTAGAGAAGAATGTGTATTCTGTTGCTTTGGAATGGAATGTTCTGAATTTATCTGTTATGTCCATCTGGTCCAATGTGCCATTTAAGGCCTTTATTTCCTTGTTGATCTTTTGCTTAGATGATCTGTCCACTTCAGTGAGGAGGGCATTAAAGTCACCTACTATTACTGTATTATTCCTGATGTGTTTCTTTGATTTTGTTATTAATTGGTTTATATCATCGGTGCTCCCGTGTTAGGGGCATAGATATTTAAAACTTGTTAGATCTTCTTGTTGGACAGACCCTTTGAGTATGATATAGTGTCCTTCCTCATCTCTTATGATAGTCTTTGGCTTAAAATCTAATTGATCTGATATAAGGATTGCCACTCCAGCTTTCTTTTGATGTCCATTAGCATGGTAAATTATTTCCCACCCTCTCGCTTCAAATCTGTAGGTGTGTTTGGGTCTAAAATGAGTTTCCTGTAGTCAGCATGTCGATGGGTCTTGTTTGTTTGTTTGTTTGTTTGTCTGTTTTTTTATCCATTCTGATACCCTGTGTCTTTTGATTGGGGCATTTAGCCCATTTACATTCAGGGTAACTATTGAACGATATGAATTTCGTTCCATTGTATGGCCTGTAAGGGGACTGTTACTGTATATTGTCTCTGTTCCTTTCTGGCCTGTCACTTTTAGGCTCTCTCTTTGCTTAGAGGACCCCTTTCAATATTTCCTATAGGGTTGGTTTGATGTTTGCAAATTCTTTTAGTTTTTGTTTGTCCTGGAAGCTTTTTATCTTTTTATTTTCAATGATGGCCCAGCAGGATTCTTGGCTGTCTCTTTTTCTTGTTTAGTGCTCTGAATATATCATTCCAATCTTTTCTGTCCTGCCAGGTCTCTGTGAATAGGTCTGTTGCCAATCAATATTTTACTATTGTATGTTACAGACCTCTTGTCCCAAGGTGATTTAGGATTTTCTCTTTGTCATTGAGATTTGTAAGTTTTACTATTAGATGACAGGGTGTGGACCTTTTTTTATTGATTTTAAGGGGGGGGGTCCTAGGTGCCTCCTGGATTTTGATGCTTATTCCCTTCATCAAATTAGGGAAATTCTCTGCTTTAATTTGGTTCAATATAACTTCTGCCCTTCTCCCTGTTTCTTCTTCTTCTGGGATCCCAATTATTCTAATATTGTTTTGTCTATTGGCATCACTTATCTCTTGAGTTCTCCCCTCGTGGCCCAGTAGTTGTTTGTCTCTCTTCTTCTCAGCTTCTTTATTTTCCATCATTTGGTCTTCTGTATCACTAATTCTCTCTTCTGCCTCATTTATCCTAGCAGTATGAGCTTCCATTTTTTTATTGCACCCCATTAATAGCTTTTAAAAATTTCAACTTAGTTAGATTTTAGTTCTTTTATTTCCCCAGAAAGGGATTTTATTTATCCAGAAGGGAATTCTCTAATATCTTCCATGTTTTTTTTTTTGAGTCCAGATAGCAACTTGATAAGTGTCATTCTGAACTCTATTTCTGACATATTACCAATGTCTGTATTGATTAGGTCCTTTGCCGTAAGTACTGCCTCGTGTTCTTTTTTTTTTTTTTTTTTTTTTTTTGTGGTGAGTTTTTCTGCCTTGTCATTTTATCCAGGTAAGAGTAGTTGAATGAGAGAACAAAATACTAAGAAAATATCCCAGAAAAATATACACTAACCAAATCAGAAGAGACCCAAAACTAAGGGGAGAAGAAGTGGGGAAAAATAGAAAAAAAATATATTAGACTGGAGAATAGAACAGAGCCATGCACTTGATTTTGTGTGTATTTTGGTTAGTTAGAAGAAACTACCTTCCAAAATTTTAAGGAAGGAAAATCATATATATACAAAAATAAGGGTAAACATGATGGAGGGATGGAATATGATTGTAAAGATGAAAATTTAAGAAGATTTTAAAAAAGGAATTGATAAAATAAGAATTTGGTTGAAAAAGAAAAAAACGAGATGTGATCAGGCTGGAGACTAGAAAAAAACAAAACAGTAGATTTAGGGTATATTTTCATCTGTTAGAAGAAAACTGTATGCTAACATTTTAAAGAAAGAAAACCTTATATGTATACAATAATAAGGTTAAATACAATGAAGTGATAGAATATGATTATAACAATGAAAGATTTTTAAAGAGGTATTGTTAAGATGAAATAGTTTAAAAGGTTAAAATAGGAAAGAGGAAACATAAAAAAATAGAATAAGAAAAAATTAAAATTAAAGATTAAATATTAAAGAATCAAAAGAATTAAAAAGAATGAAAAAAAAGAGTAAAAAGGTTGAAGAATCATGGGGGAAAAAGCCATTAATTCTATGTGCCATATTCCCCTATCTCTGAAGTTTTGCCGTTCTTAGTGATCAGTAAACTTGGTCTTGGCTGGACGTTCTTGCTGATCTCGGGGGAGGGGCCTGTTGCCGTGATTGTCAAGTGTCTTTGCCGGAGCCGGAATTGCACCGGCCTTGCCAGGGGCCGGGCTAAGTCATATGCTCAGGTTCGCGCTGGAGCTTTTGTTCCCTCAGCGCTTTCCGTCGAGCTCGGGAGGAGAATAAAATGGCGGCCGCCCCGTCTCCAGTCGCAGAACCCGAGCGCTCCGGCCGCCCTTCAGCGCGCCTCGGAGCAAAGCGGTCGGTCCCGCCCGGCTCCCTGGTCTCCGCCGCGCCCCGAGCTCCGGCCTGGGACCGAGCGTCTCCGTCTCCGGCGCGGCCCGTGTGGAGCCGCAAACCCGCAGCTTCCCGCCGCGCACTCCCGCCCGCCGCTCCCGGAGAAGGACGGTGAGTGTCCCCGGGTCCGCCGCGTGTGGCGTCCCCGCGCGGAGAGCCGTGGCCCGGCTGTGCCTCGGTCCCGGGTGAAGGGGACCCGCGCGGAGAGCCCCTCCTCGGCCGGTGTCTGCCGCGGCGTCCCCGCTCCGGTCCCCGCGCGCTCGGCCGCCCTCAGACACCCCGTCCTTCGGGGACCCCCGGGACTGGCGACCGCGCTGTCCCCGCGAGGCCCCGCCCCCGCTCCGCGTCTGCAGCGACGTCCCCCTGTGGAGCGACTCCCACGCGGTGCGACTCTGGGCTCCGGCCCCGCCGCCGGCCGCGAGCCGCCCCTCCCCCGCGTCCGTCCTCCCGCGTGTGGCCGGTCCCGCCCTCCGGCACGTGGTGGCTTTTCTGCTCCCGGAACCGCGGCTCGTGTTCTCTCCGCCCTCGGGGGGGGTGTGTCGGGCTCGGGACGGTTGGATGCCCGCGGGCTGGTCTCCTGGGACCCGGTGTCGTCCCCGCCCCCCCCTCCGCTGTCCTGCCGCGTCCCCAACAAGCGAAGGTTTCCTGACCCTTGCTCTGGGCCGGTGTGGTGCAGAGCTGCGTCCAGGGCGGCGGAGCTGCTGGTGGGGGGGGTCGGCGGGCCGGCTGGGTCAGACCTAGGGCAGGGGACGCAGTGTGGGTTGCTGTCCGTGTTTTCTCAGACTGTGTGGTTGGGGCACCCTCCGTCCCAGAGCCCAGCGGCGGCCAGAGCTGTGTGCCCGTCCCCTGCGATTCTCAGCTGCCTCTGCTGTCACTCTCGCCCGCCGGGCCGGCATTCCCGCTGCTTTCAACCGGACAACTGGGGAGAGCCCCGGTGCCCCCGGATGCGGGGAGTCTTCAGACTGGCCAGCTCGGAGCTGTTCACCTGCTCTGCTTAGCTGAGCCCCAGCCTCTTGCCTCAAGTCTTCTTCTGTCTTCTGTCTCCTGGTGTGTCCCCAGGTGGCCCTGTGTGGCGTGCCCCTTGCTCTCAGGGGATGTAAGTGATCAGTGTCTTCCTTCAAAGGCGTTGGCTACATCCAAAACTAATGATGTAGTGTGTGGTGACTAATATAACGCGGGAAAAACACAAGTTAAATTCAAGTACTGTTTCAAACCTCCTTCTGAAAAATAAGGTCAGTGAACAGCTGAGAAACCAAAACAAAACAAAGGCATTGGCCTCTCTGTTGTCACTCCGACACTTTGATAAGTCAAAATCCTGTTATGATTGAGACCATCGGTTCCATTTTGCTAACCCACGATTTGTTGAGAGTGGAATCATTGCCCCTGGGCCATGTATATATCTAAGAAATTGCCAAAGGTTCCGCTGGGCTTTTAGGGAAATATTCGAGGAACAAGTTGGTCTAGCATAGCAGTGGACTGGGAAGAGGCTTTGAACCTGGCTTACCTGGGGGGCAGAGAAGATTTAACCCCGCAGAGCTGAGGGTGTCATCTTTGCAGAGGTGTACCTACAAAGTTGGCGGTTGGTGACATCTGAGAACTTGGATTTTGAGAGAGTTTCCATCCGTTCCTGACAGCAGTGGCTTTCGGTGCCTAAACTGTGCAGATCACTTGTGTATGCTGAACCCCTGCTTTCCTCCTGGGAGCCTGGAGTTCAGATACATGATAAGCCTATGTGACAATCCCCAGTGATAACCGTGGGCACGGAGTCAACAATGAGCTTTTGTGGTAGGAAATACCGTATACGTGTTGTCACAGCTCCTCGCTGGGGCTACCGAGTGCGTCCTGTGTGACTTTACTGGGAGAGGACTCTGGAAGCTTGCGTCTGGTGTCTTCCAGCCCTTGTTCCATGTGCCTTTTCCCTTTGCCGATTTTTGCTTTGT
This sequence comes from Meles meles, assembly GCF_922984935.1. Classification (NCBI taxonomy): domain Eukaryota; kingdom Metazoa; phylum Chordata; class Mammalia; order Carnivora; family Mustelidae; genus Meles; species Meles meles. Next base: position 3,056,838 of record NC_060086.1, on the reverse strand, counting down.
CTTCGTTCCTTTAATAAATCATAGCATATGAATGACTATATACTGAGTCCTGTGAGTCCCTTACTGAGTCACTGACTTGGAGGTGGTCTTGGGGACCCTCGGCACACCTGTGTTTGAAACCTGGTTATACTCATTTATAGCGTGTGGCCTTGAGACTGCTGCTGAAGTTATACATGTGTTCCTCGTCTGTGAAACAGGATGAAAGCACCAGTTCAGATGGGTAGGGTCCCGGGTCGGTGAGAAATATGCGTATGGTAGCCTTCCAGGATTAGACTTTTCTGCCATCCCACCCAAATGCAGGAACTAACCAACATGAGTGACCAGTCGGTGGATCATGGTGCAGGAAGATCCTGCAAGGCCTTCAGGTTCCTTCCGCTTCCTGTTTTCATTTCCTTCATCTGCTGAGGTTATGTTCCTTTTTCTCTGCTGATCTGGAATGTACCCATTAAACTTGACCCTATACCAGAGAGACTGAGAGGACACCAAAAGATGTTGAACTCCCAGAATTTCCTCTGGGGTGTCTGGGCTAGTGGTAGACAACGGATGCCAACACAGAACACTTAGGAATGAAGAACCTCACCGTTACCCATACTCAAGCTTACGTAACTCGGGAAGGTGGGCACCTTGAGTTAGCCAAGAGGCCACTTTCGTCCTGGTGTCCGCAGGTGGGGTGGCTGAGAATTTCAGGAGAAGGAATTTTTATGTCTGCATTATTCTGGAAGGTCTCCGTGTTTTCTACCAGAGAAACGTGTGTGTGCGGTGTGTGCTCTCTCCTCTGCCTTCCTGAAAAAAGAAATCTGGGTCGAAACGAAGTGTGTAGTTCCCTTCATTAACGCGCTGGCTGCAGGGGTTCTTGAACTGGAGCGGGCTTCGGCATCACCTGGAGGACGTGTTAAAACACAGATGGCAGGTGCCACTCTCGGAGGGTTTGATTCATAGGTCTGGGTGGGACCTGAGAGTTTGCCTTTCTCAGTGGTTCCTGGTTGCTGCCCGGGCTGCTGGTCCCCTTCACACCAGCCTGCAGCTTCTTGGTGGCATAGCTGGCTCTGGCTGGGGGACGTCTCTCTTTCTGTCAGGAGTGACTCCTTTAAGCTTCTCACAATGCTACTTCCACTGTCATTAACGGTCTGCATGTGTAAGCTTAATTTACACGGCCAGAAGCCCTGAATTTTGTCTTTGATTTCACAAGTGGTCCATTTTTTTCGTAAAATGATGTTTCAAGTCCTGTCTGTTGTCTGTCGTGTGCTCAGAGTACCACTCTTCCTACTGCGGTGACTTTGGGGACCCACTGCTTCCTTGTGGACTAGGACTCACAATCATCCATCCATCCGCCACCCACCTACGGACCCACCTATCCAGCCAGCCAGCCAGCCACCCACCCATTCGTCAGTCCACCTACCTACTTTCCCTTCCTTCCTTCCTTCCTTCCCTCCCTCCCACACTCCCTCCCTCCCATCCATCCATCCATCCATTCACGCACCTATCCATACATCCACCTCCTTACCCAGCCAGCCACCTACCCACGCATCCGTTAGTCCATCTACCCACCTTTCTATTCAGCCATGCAGCCATTCATCCATCTGCCTACCCATCCAGCCACTCGTCCACTCACTCAACCACCACCCACCCTTCCATCCACCCATCTGTCCACCCAGCCATCTGTCCACCCAGACAGCCAGCCAGCCAGCCAGCCATTTACCTAATATAATGTGCTGGAAGGCTGTAGAGTTATAAAGAAAAATAAGACAGTGTTCTTGCTCTCAAGAGGTTTATTGTACTGTAATAGTAACTCCTCTTTCTTGTCTCCCCTAGGGCAATTGTGCATTTCTTTCTTCCTAGTGAGTTGTGATAATAGTTGAATCCATTTGATTAATACTATCCTTTCCTTACAAGAGTTCATTTCCTCAGAAAATGTTGTGAGAAATCTGCTGATTTCTTAAAGTAAAGACACAGATGTTTATAACCCAATACCTTATTGGAAAGGCAGCTCAAGGAAGCCCTTCATAGCCTCTTGGTGGTAATGACAGAGGGGTTTTCTTTGAATTAGGATGCTGCTTTTTAGAAGCCTCTGCCATGTTCTCAGGTTATCTTGAAAGACCCATGTCTGTTTCAGCAAGGCTCACCGGTGCCTCTGCCAAAAGTGGATGCGGAAGGGGTTTTGCAGTGGTGGAGCACCCCTTGTAAATCATCCTAGAACACCCTCCTGGGGACTTTTCTTCCTTCTTCCTTTCTCTCTCTCTTTTTCTTTCTTTTTAGTTTCAGACGTAGAATTTAGTGAGTCATCAGCTGCATAGAACACCCAGTGCTCATTCCATCCTGTGCCCTCCTTAATGCCCACCACCCAGTTACCCCATCCCTCCAACCATCTCCCCTCCAGCAACCCTCAGTTTGTTTCCTGGAGTTAAAAGTCTCTCATGGTTTATCTCCCTCTCTCTGATTTCATCTCATTTTATTTTTCCCTCCCTTCCCCTGTGTTCATCTGCTTTGTTTCTTGAATTCCCCATGAGTGAAATCATATGGTATTTGTCTTTCTCTGACTTAGTGCACTTAGCATAACACCCTGTAGTTCCATCTACATCATTGCAAATGGCAAGATTTCTTTTTTTTTTTTTTTTTGAAAGCTGTATACTGTTCCCTTGTACTTATGTACTGCATCTTTATCCATTCATCTGTCAGTGGACATGTGGACTCTTTCATATTTTGGCCATTGTGGCCATTGCTGCTATAAACTTTGGGGTGCAGGTGACCCTTCGAATCACTGTGCTTCTATCCCTTGGATAAATACCCAGTAGTGCAGTTGTTGGGTCGTAGGGTAGCTCTATTTTCAACTTTTTGAGGAAACTCCATACTGTTTTCCAGAGGGGCTGCACCAGCTTGCATTCCCACCAACAGTGTAGGAGGGGTTCCCCTTTCTCCGCATCCTCACTGGCACCTGTTGGTTCTTGAGGTATTAATTAGCCATTCTGACTGGTGTGAGGTGGTATCCCATTGTGGTTTTTTGTTGTTGTTGTTGTTTATTTGTTTATTTACAGCATAATAGTGTTCATTGTTTTGGCATCACACCCAGTGCTCCACGCAGTACGTGCCCTCGCTATTACCCACCACCTGGTTCCTCAACCTCCCACCCCCCCCCCCGCCCCTTCAAAACCCTCTGGTTGTTTTTCAGAGTCCCATTGTGGTTTTTATGTGTATTTCCCTGATGCCGAGTGATGTGGAGCATTTTCTCATGTGTCTGTTGGCCATTTGTCTGTCTTTTTTGCAGAAATATCTGTTCATGTCTTCTGCTCTGACCAGGTACTACTATGATTTTCACTGCTGGGTGAGGTACTTCAGGCGAGTGCCTGCCCATGGGCACGGATGGCTTTATGTTTCCTAGAGGCCTTTTCTGAAGCATTTAAAATAGTATCTTTACTCCATGCCTTCCTCCATCCTACAAAAGCATCAAAAATTTGCATTATAAACTTTTGCATTAAAATATCCAAATGATGGGTGCCTGGGTGGCTCAGTGGGTTAAGTGACTGCCTTCGGCTCGGGTCATGATCCCAGGGTCCTGGGATGGAGTCCTGCATCGGGCTCCCTGCTTGGTGGGGAGCCTGCTTCTCCCTCTCCCTCTGCTGCTCTGCCTGCTTGTGTCTCTCACTCTCTCTGTCAAATAAATAAATAAAATCTTAAAAAAAAATCCAAATGATTTTCACCTCTTCTTATCCTCATCCCATCTTTACTTAAATAGAGCTCTTTACATGGTTATAGTCATTATGGAGATTCAGTTTTTTGGCTTTTCCCACTTTGCGTTATTTGGTAAATGTTCTATCTTCCTCCTGCGTGGCCATAATGACTTCATAATAGTCATGGTTTAATATACTTTTATTGCTTTTCCATTTTCCTTTGCTGAATATTAGGTCACTTCTATTTTTTTAAAAATATGACTAAATGCTTCTACATCTAGTATCTATATACAAAAAGCAAAAAAAAAAAGGCACACTCTTTTCCTTTGAATTACTTATAGACATTTTGATGATTAGGTTATTGTTTTTATTGTTATAGTTTTTTTTTAATATTTTCTTTATTTATTTGACAGAGAGAGGTCACAAGTAGGCAGAGAGGCAGGCAGAGAGAGAGGGAGAAACAGGCTCCCCACTGAGCAGAGAGCCCGATGCGGGGCTCGATTCCAGAACCCTGAGATCATGACCTGAGCCGAAGGCAGAGGCTTAAACCACTGAGCCACTCAGGCGCCCCTTTATTGTTATAGTTTTAATTACTCTTGATACTGTGAGTAAAACTTTATTCGCAAAGAACTGAACCAATTATCTCCCTGCCAAAATTGAATTTAATAATTTTTTTTGTTTGTTTTTCTGATCTTATAAGTTTTAAAGCATATACCCACTGTTCGGACTTATAGTTCTTTAATTGCCAGTGTCATTAAACCTGCTTTCAGTTACTGCTTTACTGAAGGAGTTCTGTTTACACCCATGTTCATATTTGTGATAGAGACCGATGACGTGTTTCCTTTGTATCTTTGTATGGGGCACTTACATATGTACTGTGTGTGTGTGTGTGTGTGTGTGTGTGTGTGTGTGTGTGTGTGCTAATAATACTTATGTCTGGGGGCGCCTGGGTGTCTCAGTGGGTTAAGCTTCTGCCTTCGGCTCAGGTCATGATCCCAGGGTCCTGGGATCGAGTCCCGCATCAGGCTCTCTGCTCCGTGGGAAGCCTGCTTCCTCCTCTCTCTCTGCCTGCCTCTCTGCCCACTTGTGATCTCTGTCAAATAAATAAAATCTTAAAAAAAAAAACTTATGTCTGGATTTTCCAGTTCTAGGTTTTCTTTCCAGTTAGGCCTTCTTGGCCTCATAAAAGTTGATTATTTTTATAAAAATACATAAAATGGTAAATTCTGCCTGTTTGGAACTCATATTTATTGAATGGACAAATATTTATCTTTTACTTGAAGTCTCTTCTATTACAGTAAGTTTAAGAAGCACTTGGGAGGGGCGCCTGGGTGGCTCAGTGGGTTAAAGCCTCTGCCTTCGACTCGGGTCGTGATCTCAGGGTCTTGGGATCGATTCCAGCATCAGGCTCTCTGCTCTGCAGGGAGCCTGCTTCCTCCTCTCTCCTGCCTGCCTCTCTTGCCTACTTGTGATCTCTGTCTGCCAAATAAAATCTTCTAAAAAAAAGACCACTTGGGAGAAAAATGTTGTTACTTCTTCTGTGTTTTTTATTCCATATGCTGTATTTTCCATTTCCATGACTTATAAACAAGTGTTGATTTTTATATAGGCAAACTCTACCCCCAACACAGAGCTCGAACTCAGCCCTAAAATCAAGGCTTGTGCACTCCACCAGCTGACCTAGCCAAGCACCCCAAGTGTCATTTTTAAAATTCTAGTTTTTCTGGAGGTTTTGATTTGTTAGGCTGAGCCATTTTTGCCACCAAATTCAGATTGGGTATGAATCTCAGTTAATTTTTCTCCATTTTGTTATTTAGTTTCTGTCATAACATATACTATTACATTTATTTCCCATTCCCACTGTTGTAATTCTTAAATGTTTGGATCACCATTGCGGTTCCTCTTGTATCTGTGTGATCTTTGAGCCAATATTACTGTTCATGATATGCTTGTTTTGAACACGTTCTAATATTTAATGGAGAAAACCCTTTTTTTTTCTTAATTCATCCCTTTCCTCCAAAATGTAACATGCTTCCCTTCTTTCCTTTTTCTGTTTTTAATTGCATTTTGCATATAACAGCAAGAGATAGTTTAAAGACCAGCTCTCCCCTCTGTAGTTCCAGGAGCATAGAATTAGGAAGGTGTTAGTTATGCATTTTTTTTTTGAAATTGATCACACAGAATTGTAGTAATCTATTTGCTATATATATATATATATATATATATTTAGAAAATAATTATGTTGTACAGCTAAAATGTCAGTCATAGCTCACTAATAAACTTGTCACGCAGACACTATTACAGCAATAATAAAGAAAATAAAGTGAAAAAAATCACCTGTGGTCACCTGTAATGGTTTTTTGAAGCTTGTACCTAATTTGGTTTAAAAGTATCTGAAGTTTTGTATGGTTTTAAAGCTAGCCAAACTTTAGTTTTATAGTTTCCTATTTTAAATGTATCCATGTAACTTCATATCACAAAGATTTCTCTGTATTTTTTAAATCTTATTTTACATGATTCCATAAACTCTCTTGCATCGAGTCGGGGTTTAGTAATTGATCTCACCAATTCCGTTGTTAAGTATTCAGGCTGTTTCTATTACAGATCATGTAGGAACAAACTTTGTAGTACATATGACTTTTTCTCACTGAGAGTGATTTTTTGGGCTATTTCACTGCAGTGAGGTCACGAGGCCAGAGACTAAAGACATCTACAAATTGCCAAGCTGCTTTCCCAGCTTGAGAACGTGTGCGAATTATATGATGTAAACAAATGCTTGATGAATTTCACCACAGGTTTGCTTGCTTGCTTTCTTATTTAAATATTTTATTTATTTATTTGACAGACAGAGATCACAAGTAGGCAGAGAGGCAGGCAGAGAGAGAGGAGGAAGCAGGCTCCCTGCTGAGCAGAGAGCCCACTGCGGGGCTCCATCCCAGGTCCCTAAGATCATGACCTGAGCGGAAGGCAGAGGCTTAACCCACTGAGCCACCCAGGCGCCCCACAGCTTTGCTTTCTTGTGTGCGTGTGTGTATAGTTACCTTGTATCCCTCAAATTAGCGGTATGTATATTTCATGAGTACAAGGGGCTACATAATTTCAACTTATGTTTCTTTGAGACTGAACATTCCTCCATTTTGTTTATATGATGCTTCTTATAGGAGTTGGTTCCCTTCTCCAGTTTTTCCAAACCAGAGAGCTTTCTTGGGTGCCCCTGAGGGCCCACGTGAGACACAGCTCAAAGCAGCCCGGAGTATCCCTGTCCCCTCAGAGAAGGGTCACGGATAATTCGGCAAGCAGGAGGAAGACGACCCCGGGGAAGTGAACAGCTTCATCACAGCACATGGCAGGGCAACTCACCAGACTCAGATTTCCCACCTTCCCCACTGCGTGATCCATTCCTGAGTGCAGGAGCGGTGAACAGACCAAGGGACCCTGTAAGGACCATGTCACCGTGTCACCTTGGCCGTGGACAGTGGGAGAAGCAGTGGCACCAAAAGCTCTTATGAGCGTAGAGGTTCAAGTTCATCTTTCCATACCCAAGTCGAATTCTTCCCCTTCTTGTTGTTACTCTCTGAGGCACATACTCATTTCCCCAGGACCTTCCCAAGGATTCCCTGGTGGTGGCACCAAGCGCACAATAGGCAGCTGTGATTCTAATTAGTATTGTTACTGTATTTGCAGGATTTTCTCACGTGATTTCATTTCTCACGTGAGGTCTAGGGAGAGGTTCTGTTGTCAGGGCAACCGAAGCGGTAGCTTTCTAGGACAGCCTTGATGAAGACCTCTCCTTGGGCTGGGTCCTCGCTTCCTGTGGCCGGAGGAGGCCTACCCTCTCTGGTCTCTCCCACCTGGCCTCGTAGTTTGTTCCCTCTGCTCAAGGGTCTCCTCTTCTCCTCAAGACTGATCAGCCAGCGTTTTCTCTGGAATCTACCAGCCTAATGTTGTGATGCCTTTCTGTCCTCCCAGAAAAGAGAGCCCTTCTCTGAATTTTGCCCTTGATCATCAGTTTTAGGAAGCAACATATATTTAGCTTTTGATCCAGTTTTAATTCCTATTTTTTAACTTACAATTTTAAACCATGCCCTTTGTTGTCATACTTTATTTTTGGGGTTTGATTTTTGGCATGATATCTTATTCAGCTGCCACTGATCTTCTGTTCTTATGGAATCAGAGTAATTTTAGTCACCTTCACCTTCTGGAGCGAGCTGAAGGGTGGATACCCTACTTAATTCTTCCGCTAATATGCACTGAGGACTGGAGGGATTTCATCTGCACAAGTGCGCAGTGGGAATGGTGGGAACCGGCGGGAGTGGCGGTGTGGGGTAGGAAGCATGTCACAGCAGGTGGGCTCTCTGAGGAAGAGCTTTCCAAGGGAAAAGATGACATGCCACCATGAGGAAGTGTCACCAGGGCCCGGACATTAGGGGGAGAGTGGTGAGAAAAGAGCTGACAATCCCTCAGCAGTTCTTGGGGGCCTTACGTGTCCCCCTGATGAGTGTGGACTTGACCCCATCTGCCCTTGGGGGCCTTACGTGCCCCACTGATGAGTGTGGACTTGACCTCAACTGCCCTTGGGGGCCTTACGTGCCCCACTGATGAGTGTGGACTTGATCTTAAAATCACCACGAGCTGTTGGAGCTAAGCTGTCAGCATTTTTCTGAAATGGCAGAGCAGAAGTTCATTGGAGGTTTTCTGGTCATTGCTTTAGCCTGGGTATTTGTCATAAATACATATCTGGAGCCATGGATATATGTTCAGGTATGAGATGGACGCATGGCCACAATTTTGATTTAAACGCGATGTTCCAAGAATAAGAACACATACCTGCTCCCAACGGAAGATCGACTGGGGAGAAATAGCTTCCTTCTGTGGATTGCTCTAACCAGAGGGCTCAGCCAGAATGACCCACATGGCCAGATTCCGCCAAAGAAACATGAATGACCGGCCTTCACACTGTGCTTGTTTCAATGTAATAGGTGCTTATAAATCATTTAAAATATTTGTATTTCCTTTCTATGGAAGAAGTTTCAGTATTTTCATGGTGTGATATGGACTTCCAGAAGTGGAATCTCTGTTAAGAACTTTATACTCATAGGAAACAAATAATTGATTTATGATTACTTGACTTGCTACTTTTGTCCAATAATTGATTAGGTCGGGGGCTGGCAACCTCCTCCTGCAAAGGGCTGTAGAATAAATCGTTTCAGCTCTGCAGACCATATGGTCTCTGTTAGAGCTACACAACCTTGCCTCTGTGGTGTGAAAGCAGCCACAGGCACTGTGTAAACAAATGAGTAGAGCTGTGTGCCAATAAAACTTTATTTTTGGCCAGTGATATTTGAATTTTATATAATTTCCATCTATCACAAAGTATTCTTCTTCTTTGGGTATTTTTTCCACCCTTGAAAGAAGACAAACTGTTCTGACATTATTGGCTATACAAAAACAGGCCAGGGGCAAGATTTGGGCCCTAATTTTACCACCATCCCCAGCCCCCAGTTTGGGTCATTCTTTAGGATTGTCTGGATAGCTGTGATTTACACAACACACTCAGTGTGCTGGGTTCGGTGCTGTATACTTTTTCATGCACAAGCTCACATAATTCCCATGAAAACTCTGAATCCTGTTGATTTATTTAGAGATGGGGAGATGGAGGCATCCCGAGTGCAAAGGATTAAAGGGGAGCCCCGGCATGCACGAGGGGGTGGCATTTTGAACGGAGACCAGCCCGTGCTTAGGTTGGAACTATAAAATCCCTTTCTTGAGGAATTTACGGGGTTGTAGGGAAGAGAGTGGGCAGTTAAACAATTTTGGAATTGTAACACGGGTCATCATGGTTCAGTCAGATTCCTAGCTCCGACGCATTTATGAAGCCTCAGATGACTTTAGTTCTTGGCTCTTCATCACGCTTAACACGGGAGGGAGGAGAAATTGTCTGGGCACGAACCTCGCTCCAAACTTGGAAGTTCGTTGATCTTCAAGTTACTTATCCGCTGTCTGCCTCAGTGTCCTCATTTGTAAAGGCAAGTAAAAATAGTTGCTTACACCGTGGAGTTGTCCAAAGGATTATGTGAGCTGGGGTAAGCTCAGTGGTTGGCACGTTAAATGGAAGCTGCTGTTACTATTTTGAACTTCAAGTCAAGTTAAAGCCCCCACAGCTATGTTTAAAACTCATGCTCCCCATTCTATTTTTGTGTACTTACTTTTGGGGGAAAAAAGATGGTATTTTGTGGACTAGTACAGTTGTTCCGTATACTTTCCCTGCACTCCAAAATGAAGGTGCAGAAGGGTTTCCTTTTGTACATCATCCTTATTAAATGTCTGTGATTGCAGATGACTTCTTCCAGGATGACATACGTTTTGTCCTTGCGTGGAATGACTTTGCAGCCCCCAGCAAGACCATTACAATTATTAAAATTCATCCTAGGTTTTTCAGATTTGAGAGTGTTTTGTGAGTATCTATGTCTTTGCCGGTCTAGTTTTTTTTTCCCCTTTTATAATTGCTTGTCCTCCTCCGATTATTGATTTGTTTAAATTTGATAGCTCTCTTTGGCTTGGTATTTTAAACTTTAATAGAAAATTATAAATTACCCTTAGATCAACCAATCCAGCTTGGCATGGCCTTCTCAGATGACTTTTTTGTCCAGCATGTACATGGTTACTTTTCATGTGCAATGTTGTACATTTGTGTTTGTTTCTTGTTTAAATTTACATGAGGATTTTCTGGGTTTTTTTAGTTTTTTTTGGGGGGGGACTCTTCCTTTTATTCATTAGTCTCCAAACGTTTTTATCTTTTCTTTTTAAGATTTTATTTATTCATTTGACAGACAGAGATCACAAGTAGGTAGAGAGGCAGGCAGACAGAGAGGAGGAAGCAGTCTCCCCACCAAGCAGAGAGCCCGACGCAGGGCTCGATCCCGGACTCTGGGATCATGACCTGAGCCGAAGGCAGAGGCTTTAACCCACTGAGCCACCCAGGCGCCCCACGTTTTTATCTTTTATTAACACATTTGTTATATTGTGATCAGAGAATTTGACTCCTATAATAATTACCTTTCTGTACTTAATGCCATGCACTGTCTTATCAATTATTATTTTGCTTTCTTTGAAAACAAGAAATGTTCTAGTGTTTTCATTTACTTTGTTCTAATTCTCCATTAATTAAATGTTATTAGTTATAATGTTCAGATGTATGTCATTGCTTTTTTTTTTTTTTTAAGATTTTATTTATTTGACAGAAAGAGCGCAAGTAGGCAGAGAGAGAGAGAGAGATGGAAGCAGTCTCCTGCAGAGCAGAGAGCCCGATGCGGGGCTCGATCCCAGGACCCCGAGATCATGACCTGAGCCAAAGGCAGAGGCTTAACCCACTGAGCCCTCCAGGCGTCCCCATGTCATTGCTTTTAATGTACGAGATTACTGAACTCTAACAGCACGGCTTCGTGGTAAATCACTACAGTGGTGAGTCTATCAAGTTCTCTACGCTGGGCAGTCAGTCAGTCTTTATGTATTTCGCAGACATTTATCATTTGAGAAATGTTCAACATTCGTTGGTTTTCAGTTGTTATATGCTTTTAACATTTTGTTATGACTGCATATAATTTAAGTGAATTTTGACTCAAACAGTAATGTTTCCATTTTTATTTTTTTAATTGAAGTACAATTAAGATACAGGGTTAATTAGTCTCAGGTGTACAATGCAGTGATTCAACAGTCCTACGCATCTCTCAGTGCTCATCGTGGTGTGTGAACCCTGGCCGCCTTCATCTGTTTCACCCGTGCCCCCACCCACCTCCTCTCTGGCAACCACCAGTTTGTTTTTTGTATTTAAGAATCCTGGGGTTTTCCTGGTCTTTTTTTTTTCTTTCTTGGTTTGTTCATCTGTTTTGTTTCTTAAATTCCACATAAGAGTGAAATCACATGGTAATTGTCTTTTTCTGACTGACTTATTTCACTTAGCATTTTACTCTCTAGCTTTATTCCATGTTGCAAATGGCAAGATTTCATTCTTTTTTTATGACTGAATAGTATCCCATTATATGTAATGGACACTATAACATAAATACTAATATATATGTGTGTGTGTGTGTGTGTGTGTGTGTGTGTGTGTGTGTGTATACACACACCGCTTCTTTATTCATTGATCTATGGATGGACGCTTGGGTTGGTTCCGTATCTTACCCATTGTAGTAAATAAGGTTGCCATAGAAACGCATAGACCTTTCTGAATTAGTGTTTTTTATTTTCTTTGGGTAAGTACCCCATGGTGGAATTACCAGATTGTATGGTAATTCTATTTTTAATTTTTTTTTGAGAAAGCTTCATACTGATTTCCAGACTGGCTGCACCAGCATGCATTCCCACCAACCGTGCACGAGGGTTACTTTTTCTCCACATTCTCACCAACACTTGTTTCTTGTGTGTGTGTGTGTGTGTGTGTTTCTTTTACCCATTCTGACAAGTGTGAGGTGATATCTCATTGTGGTTTTGATTTGCATTTCTTTGATAATGAGTGATGTGGAGCATTTTTTCATGTGTCTGTTGGCCATCTGTCTGTCTTCTTTGGAAAAATGTCTATTCAGGTCCTTTTGCCCATTTTAAAAATTGAATTATTTGGTTTTTTTGGTGTTGAGTAGTAGAAGTTTTTCATATATTTTGTATATTGACCCCTTATAAGTTATACCACTTGCAAGTAACTTCTCCCATTGTCTTTTTGTTTTGTTGGTGGTTTCATTTGCTGTGCAAAAGCTTTTTATAAAGTTTAATTTTGCTTTTGTTTTCTTTGCCTGAGGACACATATCTAGAAAACTGTTTCTGCAGCTGATGTCAAAGAAATTACTGCCTATATTTTCTTCTAGGAATTTTATGGTTTCAGGTCTCACGTTTAGATCTTTAATCCATCTGAAGTTTATTTTTCTGTGTAGTATGAGAAAGTGGTCTAATGTCATTCTTTCGCGGTCCAGTTTTCCCAACACCATTTGTCGAAGAAATTCTTTTCCTCATTGTATATTCTTACCTCCTATGTCATAGGGTAATCTCATTTATTTCTGTGTCCTGTTCTGTTGATCTCTGTGTCTGCTTTTCTGTCAGTACCTCATTGTTCTGATTATTACAGATTTCTGGCATACCTTGAAATCTGGGATTTTTGACCCCTTCTTCTTTCTCAAAGTTGCTTTGTTTAGTTAGGGCTTTTTTTTATGGTTCCATATAAATTTTAGGGTTATTTGTTCTAGTTCTATGAGCAATATTGATATTTTGATAGGGGTTGCATTAAATCTGTAGATTGCTTTCAGTGGAATGGACATTTTGGCGATACTGTGCTTCTAACCCATGAGCTTGGAACGTCTCTTCTTTGTTTGTGTCATCTTCAGTTTCCTTCACTGATGTTTTATAGTTTTCCAAAAACGGGTCTTTTACTTCCATGAGTTTATTCCTAAGAATTTTATTCTTTTTGGTGCAGTTGTAAATGGGATTGTCTTCCTAATTCTTTTCCCACTCTTCATTATGAGCATATAGAAATACAATGTATTTCTGTATATTAATTTTGTATCCTGCCATTTTCTGAATTCATTTACCTGTTCTGATAGTTTTTGGTGGAGCCTTTAGGGTTTTCTTTTTTCTTTTTTTAATAGATTTTTTTTAAAGATTTTATTTATTTATTTGACAAAGAGAGAACACAAGTAAATAGAGAGGCAGGCAGAAAGAGAGAGAGAGAGGGAAGCAGGCTCCCCGCTGAGCAGAGAGCCTGATGCGGGACTCGATCCCAGGACCCCGAGATCATGACCTGAGCCAAAGGCAGTGGCTTAACCCACTGAGCCACCCAGGCGCCCCTAGGGTTTTCTATAGTAGTATCATGTCATGTGCAAATAGTAAGTTTTACTGCCTCCTTACCAGTTTACATCCCTTTTCTTTCTTTTTCTTGTCTGACTGCTGTGGCTGGGACTTCCAGTACTAAGTTGAATAAAATGGCAGGAGTGGGCATCCTTTTTTTTTCCTGGTCTTAGAGGAAACATGTTCAGTTTCCCACCACTGAGGATAATATTAGCTGTGGGTTTTCCTATAAGGCCTTTATTACGGGGAACTGTGTTTCCTCTAAACCTACTTTGTTGAGAGTTTTTAATCATGAATATACATTGTACTTTGTCAGATGCTTTTCCTGTTCTATCATGATGATCATATTTTTTTACACTTTACCTTGTTAATGTGATGTATCACATTGATTGATTTGTCAATCCTGAACAAACTTTGCATCTTGGGAATAAATCCCACTTGATCCTGGTGTATGATTTTTATTTAATGTATTGTTGGATTAGGTTTGGTAATATTTTGTTGAAGACTTTTGCATCTTTGTTCATCAGAGATATTGGACCATAGTTCTCTTCTTTTGTAGTGTCTTTATCTGGTTGGTATCAGGCTAATTAGCTGGCCTCATTGAATGAGTTTCAAGGTCTTTCTTCCTCTTCCGTTTTCTTGGAACAGTTCGAGAAGAGTAGGTATTTTTTTTAAGGTTTTAGCTATTTATTTGACAGAGAGAGAGATCACAAGTAAGCAGAGAGGCAGGCAGAGAGAGAGATGGAAGCAGTCTCCTGCTGAGCAGAGATCCCGATGCGGGGCTCCATCCCAGGACCCTGAGATCATGACCTGAGCCGAAGGCAGACGCTTAACCCACTGAGCCACCCAGGTGCCCCAAGAATAGGTATTAACTCTTCTTTAAATGTTTGGTAGAATTTACCTGGGAAGCCACCTCATTGTGGACTTTTATTTTTTTGGAAATTTTTTGATTACTTGACTCAGTTTCATTGTCACTAATCAATCTGTTCAAATTTTCTATTTTTTCGTGATTCAGTGTTGGGAGATTATATGTTTCTGGGACAGTCCTTTGTATTTCTGTGGTGTTATTGCTCCTCCTTCATTTCTGGTTTTGTTTATTTGAACTCTTTTTATTACTTTTACTTTTTTCATTTAAAAAAAATCTCGTACACATCTTTTTATATTTACTTTTTATTCGTGTGTCATAGATTTTTTTTGCTAATCCAGCTAGAAACTCCTTTCTCCCCTTCATGGGATGATAATTGAGTTCTTTTGTCTTTGGCCTTGCATTTGGATCATCTTCTGTCATCCGAATTATTATTTTCATCTTTTTAATTCTTCTGGCATTTCTTTCCAATTATGACTGCACAATCCTGGCCATTCTGCACTGGCCTTATTCCTTATTTTTTTTTTTCCCCTCCATTAATGCCATCTTCTGGTAACCAGCCTCTTTCTACTGCATTATCACTAAACCAAATTGGTCAGCAAATATTTTATCTGTGTACATACCTTCAAATTTTTAACTGCCTCCATTTTTATCATCTTAAATTTTTAACTGCTTAGTGTAAACCAACAATTCTGGTTTAAAACAATCTTATTAAAATTTTTAAAAGATTTTATTTATTTAGAGAGAGAGGGAGAGAGAGCGCGCACAGAGTGTGAGTGAGAGAGACAAGCAGACTCCCTGCTGAGCAGAGAGCCTGGCCTGTAGCTCAGTCCCAGGAACCCAGGATCATGACCTGAGCTGAAGGCAGATGCTTAACTGACTGAGTCCCCCAAGTGCCTAAAATAAGATTAAATAACAATTTTATATATTTAACCCATACAACACGAGAATTTGATGTACATGCACATAGTGAAATGGTTATTATAGTCAAGCCAATGTAACCCATTGCTTCTTTACATAGTTACCATTTTCATGGGTATGTTTGATGGGAGCACTTGAAATCTACTCTCTCAGCAAATTTCTAGTATTTAATACCATCTTATTAACCATAGGCATCATAGCATACATCAGAGCTTTCAACTTACTTATCTTGCGTACCCATGACTTCCTGCCCCATCTCCCCATTTCTCCACCTTCCTGGCCCTGGTTAGCCACCATTCTGCTTTGCGCTTCTGTGTTGCCGACTAAATTTTAAGATTGTGTGTGTAAGAGAGCTCGTGCAATGTTGTTTTTTTTCTTTCTTTCTGTGTCTCGCTTATTTTGCTTAACATAACGTCAGTAATTTTGGATCCTCTCGGTGGAAGAATGGGCATCCCCCCTTCCCCGCGTCCCAACCTCAACCCTTCACCCAGTTCCCAACTTTTCCTTTACCTGCGGAAACTTGGAGAAGCTCAGAGCCGGTTTTTGTCTTTGATACCACACTTTCCGCAGTGCTCATTGATCTGCGACTGTGTTGATATTCATCCCTCACGGTGCGGCAGCCCGTCCCATTAGTGTCCTTTCTTTATCTTTCCGAGCTGGCATTTAAACTCAGTGGCTGCTTTGAAGTAATTTCAGAAGTGAGATTTGTCAGTCGTGGTGCGCGCCATAAATAATGCCTTCGGGAGTTGGGCCGATCCGGGTCTTCTGTCGCGGCTGCTCTGAAGTGATAGCTTTGCCGGGTAAACAATACCTGGAGCCTCTGCTTTTATTTCGGAAGATTTATGGGTACTGCCGAGGTCCAAGATGAGCGTTTGGAGAAAAGCCTTATTTGTGGCATTTCTTTCAGTGTAACTTCTTCTTTCCCTTTTCAGGGCCTTGGGAAGGCATTTCCTGGGAGAGATTGGGGTCTTCCTCCGTGCTTGCAGATGCTGGAAGGAACGTCGTAAGCGCTGTTGGTCTCCAAACTAAGTTTTTAAACAATCTAGGAAAACAGAGAGAGAGAGAGAGAGAGAGAGAGAGAGAGAGCGCGCAGAGGGGAGGAGGAGAGGCAGAAGGAGAGAGAATCTTTTTTTTTTTTTTTTTTTTTGACAGAGAGAGAGAGATCACAAGCAGGCAGAGAGGCAGGCAGAGAGAGAGGGGGAAGCAGGCTCCCTCCTGAGCAGAGAGCCCGATGCGGGGCTCGATCCCAGGACCCTGGGATCATGACCTGAGTGGAAGGCAAAGGTTTTAACCCACTGAGCCACCCAGGTGCCCCAGGAGAGAGAATCTTAGGATGTTCCATGCAGAGCCCAAAGCGGGTCTTGATCTCATGACCCTGAGATCATGACCTGAGCTGAAACCAAGAGTTTCGGACACTTAATCAGCTGCGCCACACAGGGACCCCATCTAGAATGTTTCTAATTGCTCCCGTCTCATTGTGCTCTTCGTTTCAACCCCAGTTTAATCTTGATTGGTTTTTCTAGAGAAGATGCTGCTTGTTACCTGAATGCCGTTTTTGATTCTGGTAGTTGTTACAGTTTCGTTATCAAAGTGCTGTTCCCAGCCCCCCTCCACCACCACCCCCCGCCCCTGTGGCCAGCTCCCAGGGCTTTGAGCTTCTGCCGTGGAATACATTTTCGTCCATCCTGGGTTTTTGTTTTTTGTTTTTTTTTTAACGTTGTTAAGATTTACTTTTCTGTTTAATTTGTTTTCTGTTTTATGGGTGCTTTCAGTGGAAGAGCCTGTTTTTTTATCTTCAATTTTTGGAAAGTGTTTTCATTACCACTTTTCAAAATGATTTTTTATTGTATTTTCTTTATTTCCCTGATGGAGGTATGTGAACGATTACGACTTTATTCTATTCATTTTTATTTTAGTTGTATTGTGATAATGAAATTTTAACTCTACGTTTCGGTAGAGAGGATTGTGTAATGCCCTCTCATGTATCTCATGCAGATACCCAGGGACCACCTGGCTTTAGTAATAATGACTTTTTTTCAGTCTCATTTTATTTACACTCTGTGGACCCATTGTTTGTGCTGGCATATTTTTTAGGGGAAACCCAGATATTATGTCATTTCACCTGTAAATGTCATATATCAGGGTCCTGAGTGTGGCTAATTCTTCCTCGTGGTGTCATTGAACTTCCTTCTTCAGACCTCATATTTCCTCTAAGCAGGAGTTGGATTGAGAGCAGAGGGTCTCCAACTTTTTGGCCTTCAGACCCCTTTGCAATCTTGCAAATTATTGAGGACCCCAAATGCTTTTATTTATTTATTTTTTAAAAGATTTATTTATTTATTTATTTGACAGACATATCACAAGTAGGCAGACAGGCAGGCAGAGAGAGAGGAGGAAGCAGGCTCCCTGCTGAGCAGAGAGCCTGATGTGGGGTTCGATCCCAGGACCCCGAGATCACAGCCTGAGCTGAAGGCAGAGGCTTTTAACCCACTGAGCCCCCCAGGTGCACCCCCCCACCAAATGTTTTTATTTATGCGGGTTAAATCTACTGCTATTTGGTATATTAGAAATTTAAGACTGAGGAACTTGTAAAACACAAGCGAGCTCTAAGCCCACTCTCCTTTGGTCGTAGATGACATCATCATGTATCCTGCCGTTTCTGGAAAACCCCATATACTTGGCTGAGAATGAGAACATAAAAGATGAATAAAGTCCTCGTATTATTAAGAAAAGAATTTTGATCTTGTGGAATCTGTAAAAGGGTCCTGGGGGACTTTCAGAGGTCCTAGATCAGAAAGAGAGAAGAGCTGATCTTGGGGCTCAAGTCCACTCAGATTCATCTTTTCAGGGGTGCTGGGAGAGCAAGGATACCTCAGATGGTGCTGTGTTCTCCTGCTGCATCCCGTCTGGGGGTGTGGGAGGACTGGCTGTCCCGTTACTGATGCTGAGATGGATCCTTGGTTATAGGTAAGACCATATAATCTGATCCAGTTTGGGGGAAGGTCTCGTGTACATTCGAGAATAATAAATATTCTGCTTCTATTACATCCTTTTACTTGGTTCTCCTTTCTCAGTTGCTTTATTTAAATTCAGTGTTTTAATTGTTCACTTGGTTACTGTATTCTGATACTGGGTGTTACAACTTGGCACTATTTTTGTGAGAAGAATTTTTCTAGAATGTATGACATTTTTACCTTTTATATATAATTACAGTATTGTTTGTGGATGCAGCTTAAAATTCTGTTCATGTATTTTGTCCTCTACTTGCATATATTGTGTATGTGTGTGTGTGTGTGTGTGTTTAACTTTTTTGCTTTTGTTTTCACTCTGTATTTTTTGTCTTAAATTTTCATTTGTGGGTCTAATGCTGTACTCGCATTTGATTGACCCAGTCTGACATTTTGTATTTTAATCTGAGCTCTGTTTAGTTTCCATGAGCCTGTGTAATCGGTATATTGTTACATTCGATGTACTCCAGGTGGAGGGTTTCCTTCTTCCTCATCAGACCCCTGCACTTGCTTGTATCTGGGGCGGTGATTGTTACATTTGAAATAGCTTCTATGTTTCCAGTTTTCATTCATTTTTACCTCTCTTAGCCTTTTCTTCTTCACTTTTACCAAGGCCGTGAAGTTCCTAGGTACACACATTATTATTGGGAGCATCCCTGATTGGGAAGTACAGAAGGAGGAGTGCGTCCAGAAATGTCTCTGTACTCTCCGCTGTCGTTAGCACTGGGGGCCTTTTGGCCTATGCCTTTTCAAACCTTTTCTGTGGGTTTCTGTGCAAACTTGGAGATATTAAAATAAAAGTAGATACTTTTTAAAGTATTTTTTAAGTTTTAAGATGGTTTTCGACAGTGGTAAATGGGTAGGTATGTCCCCTGCGTTTTTTCCTGCAACTTTCTCTTTGTCTTTTAACCTGACACTATGTCTTGGAGATCCGTCCATGTCAGCAGAATAGCTGACTACATTCTTGGGTGTGGACGGTGTGTGGCCAGGTGTAGACGCACCAGAGTCTATGCAGCCGGCCTACTCTTGGTGAACATTAAGGTGTTCGTTGTTCTCCTGTGGCAACCACCGCCGTCGTTAACACCCTTACGGTGGCCTGCTGGCGATACTTACAGTGTTTCTTCACCTAGAAACCCAGAAATAGGAATACTCAGTAGAAAATTCTGTCCCTTGGGGGGTGCCTGGGGGGCTCATTAGGCTGAGCTTCTGACCCTTGATTTCGGTTCAGATCATGATCTCAGGGTCCTGAGATCCAGTCCTGTGATGGGCTCTGTGCTGAGCGTGGGGTCTGCTTGGGTGTCTCTGTGTCCTTCCGCCCCTCCCCCCAGACCCAGCTCCCTCCCTGTCTCAGATTTTTAAAAAGAAAAAGAAAAATCTGTGCATTTTGAAGTGCAGTGAGCACCACCATGATTCTCCTGACAGAGCTGCCCCGCACTGGATTTCCGTTCTCTTGTCTTGTCCATTTCTCCATCGGGTTGTCTGCAGGTACCAGTTGCAAGTTCCGGCAATTAATCCTCCATTTTGTCTGTTTCAAGGGCAGTTACCTGCTTCTGGTGTTTTGCTTGGCTTTTAGCTTTGTTAGTGGCTTGTAGTTTTTAATCTTTTGGCACGTGCTCATTTTTTTTCCCCTGCAGTAAAATTGCTCAATCCCGTTAGGGGATTTTCTGTGTGGTTCTGTGTTTTTGCATCTTTTCAGTGTTTTAATGTCCAGGGCAGTCTGTGGACTTGTCATTTAGTTCCCCGGTCATCCACATGTATATGACACACGTCCTTGTCACTGTGGACCTGTGGGGAGCTTTAACCGGGGGAGAGACGTTGCTGGGGGAGCTGGAGGTCTTTCCCCTGGCAGACGAGGCCTTGCGTCTGGCTCTTTCCTTGGCTTCTGTCCTCAGCTAACCAGTATTTTGTGTTTTCTAATCCCTCCATGATGTCCCTGCCTCTGTGCCTCTTTGTGTGTTCTTTCCCAAAAACTGGAAAGTATCCCTCTTTTCCTTGGCTCTTGGTTGCCAGGTGCTTTGAGTGTACAGAGCACATGTCAGGAGGCATGACCAACATGTCACTCTGCCACCCCCATTGTCCTACAGGGGCTGGTCAGCCCTTTCCAGAGGTGACCCTGGATGAACCAGGCTGTGTGTCATTCCCTACCCGCCAGCCCATTCCTGCTGGCGGTGACTTGCTCAAGTCAGGACAGCGTGGCATCAGGGAGGCCATGGGATGCTGATTCTGGGCAGTGCTCTGAAGAAGGCCCATGTGCCCTTCTGTGCCCACAGCCACCTTGGAAGGGAGAGACCTTGAGGCTTCCTGGACCCATAGAGGATGAGAGGGTCCAGCCGAGCCCTGCCTTCTCTCTGTCCCGACTACAGTGCCACACTGTGGGGGAAGCGACTGTGGCTGCTCCAGCACCATCCATCGTCTGCCAGTGGCCATCACACCAGCAGGAGAACCCATGAGCAGAGCTGTACCAACTACAGAAGCATGAGAAGTAATGACAGGCTGGTGATTTTATAACACTAGATCTAGGGGCCCCTTGGGTGGCTCAGTGGGTTACGCATCTGCCTTCAGCTCAGGTCACGATCCCAGCGTCCTGGGATTGAGTCCCGCATCGGACTCTCTGCTCAGTGAGCTCCCTCTCCCCTTGCCACACGTCCCTCTCATGCTCTCTCTCTGTCAAATGAATAAAATCTTTTAAAAATGCACCAAATGCTGGGTTTGGAGGAGTTGCTAATGCTGCACGCAACACATGGAGCCGAGAGGCGCGAGTGGTCGGTCTGGTGGAGAAGGACTCGGGATTATTTATAAGACTTAGGAATGCTCTCCATGGTAGTCGTCCTTGAATGAAACGTCTGCAGCAGTCCAGGCCTGGTGTAGAGAACGTACACGCTTTCCGCATGGATTTGGCTCCCCAGTCTTTGTGGGTCGTTGCTGATGTTGTAAGAACACAAGCCATAACCACTGCTCCTTACTGAGCAGCTAGTCCCTGCCAGATCCTCTCCGGCTGCTTTGTGTGACTTACTGTCAGCAGATTCCTACTTTGTGTGAGGGATTCTTAACCGACTTTGGCTCCTCCTTCAAGAGGGTGGCCACCGAAGGGAGGAGACGGCCACCTGTACAGGCTCTGCCGATGGCTGGCCCGTCCTCCCTGCCCCGAGCTTATGGAGTACCTGGCTCTTTGGACCCGACCGTGTCTCACTCTGCCCTCTCTTGACCCCCACCCACTACAGTGGTTGGCGCATTGAGCTCTAGGACTGTACACGTGTTGTTCCCTGACACCCAGGGATCTAGGATCACATTCATAATCGCATACGGCTCCTGGGGTGAACAACCACCTTGCTTTTTTTCCTCTTCCTTGCTCTTGGATATGTGGCCTCTGTCCCGTGGACTGCCCCGAAGTGATAAACCCCTCTGGATGCCCTTTCCACACGCTCAAGCCCACGAGCTCCATTTTCTGTTGTGTTTTTGTTCTTTCCTTGGCGACGGTCTTCCTGGGGCTCCACAGTGCCTGCTGCGAGCCCTTCTCCCGGGCTTCCTCCTGCCTTCTCCTGTGCTCGGGCCTGAGTTTCCAGGAGCCTCCGTGCTTGGTCTGCTGTGTTCCCTCGGGACCGTCTGCTCTGCTGTGTGTCTATATTCTGAATCCTTGTCTCCCCGGTTTCCTGAAATGCTTCTCCATCCGGGGCTAGGCCTCTTCGATTGAACCTCTGACTTTCCTTATTCCTCTCGTATTCTTGCTTTTTGCCTTTTTGTCTTTTCATCCAATTTTGGGGGGAGATTTTGTCGCCTGACTCTTCTCTTAAAATTTTACAATTTCTGTTTTCTGGACTCCGAAAAGCCTTTTCTCTCTCAGTAGTGTTCCTATTCCGAATGTGCTGTCTGTTTTGTGAACTTTGGCACCTTCCCTCGACGCTCTCAGGATTCTGGGGGGCGTGCCCTGTGCCCCTCGTGGGGTCCGTGCACTCCCGGTCCCAAGCGTGGTGTTAACTTACGTGTTTGCTTTGGCACCTACCCTCGTGCTTCTACTTTTCCTTAAGGCCTGGTGATACTTTGTTCTTTCGAATCTGGGAGGAAGGCTCTGAGGCCTTGGGGAGCTTTCTGTGCCTGGTGGGGCAGAGCAGCTGGGGGTCCCCATCGGTGGGCAACTCGAGCGGGTGTGTGGCTGTTTCACTGGGTGATATAGACTCGTTTGTCACCCCCAGACTCATATGTGGAAGTCCTAACCCCCGGTTCCTCCAGAATGTGGCCATCTTTGCAGATAGGGTCTTGGTCTTTAAAGAGGGAATTAAGGTATAATGAGGCCATTAACGTGGGTCCTCATGTAATAGGACCGATGCCCTTATAAGAGCTGGGGCTTAGGACACAGATGCACACGGAGGGAAGGTCACGTGAAGACTTGGGTAGAAGGCGTCCACGCGCAAGTCAGGGAGAACGTGCACTGCAAGCGTGGATAGGTCACGGCTTTTAAATGCTTTTACATCTGCTTTGATAACGTTTCAGAAGGAAACGCAGAAGCCTGTGTTCAGGACCATGTTTTCCATGAACTTTTTTGGTCCTAAAGATTTTCTTTGCTGTTTCTTATGATGCTATTGTTATTTTAGTTGTATTCACTGACGTCTAAGGAAATAATCTCTCAAGTGGGCATCTGTTAGGAGGGCATCCATCCGTGTCGTTCTGGACAGAGTAACCTGAATTTCCTTCCATCTTAGCCTGGCGTCCTTGGGACAGGCATCATACCTCACTCGAGCCCAGGCTCCTACTCGGTGTAAAACCATTGGCGAATATTCCATCCTGGTCAGAGCCACCACAAGAAAACCCTCTTCCTCAGAATAAACCAACCCGCTGACACCTGAATCTCAGACCTCCAGCTTCTAGAACTAGGAGAAAACAAGTTTCTGTTGCTTGAGGCCCTCCTAGGCCCTGGTACTTTGTTATGACAGCCTGAGAAGACCAATAGGGCAGGCAAAGCCCACTTGTCAGTGTCTGCGGATCTTGTCAGTGTCTGCGGATCTCTCCTCTGGGGCCATCCAGTTTCCCTAGAGAAATTCCCAGTCTTCTGCCAGGGGGAGGCCGCTCTGAGCATCTGGGAGCTCATGATGGGGAACTAGACCTCCATGTGACCTTCCTCTCTTCCCTTTGACCCCTTGCCCTCCTCCTGGGAGGCTGGCACTGGGCCCCTGTGGGAGAGGCCGTCGGCTGTGTGAGTGGATGGGGGCATAGCAGCACCTCATACAGAATTACAGCCCAGCTTCTCTCTCACCCCTGCGCCTTGCCCCTACTTCCTGGAGATCCCTGGGCGTGAGTGGGATTCTGCCTCTGCAGTTGAAGAATCTGGCCCTTGTCTCTTTCCTTCTCCCCAGGCTATGGCCTGGGATGTGAGCTTCATTTTCAGCTTTGAGTTTTGAAGTAATTGTCGACTTAGGAAGGAGCCGCGGGGAGAGTACAGTGCGCTCCTCAGTGGCGTCATCTTACCGAAGGGCGACGCGCCTGTGGGAGCAAAGACCCTAGTGCTGGTCCCGTCCGAAGCTAAATGTGAAAACCAGATGTACTAACGCCAGAACCTGATTCAGATTTTACCGGGTTTTTCTTTAACGCCCTTTTCCCACTCCAAGATCCGGTCCCGGATCTACATCGTGATAAGCTCTCTGGGTTTTATTGTCTCTTCGAAGCAGTTAGAATTGCTCAGGATGTCCTTGGGTTTCACGATCCCCTGGGCTGGAAGGGCTCTGGTCAGGTATTCCGAGAAGGTCTCTTAACCTGGGCTCGTGTGGTGTGGAGTTTTCTCAGGATTCGATGGAGGGTTTTGGAATTGGGGGAAGGACACCACAGGGGGGATGTGTCCCCTCGGGGCATCATGTCAGGGTTAGGGGACCTGATGGATACAACTGGTAATGTTCATATGATGACTTGCTTAGTGGTGGCTGCCACATTCTCCTCCCCCACATAAAGTTCCAGTAGGGATGTAAAACCTTCTTCTTTGTAATTAATATGCCTTTGGGGGATTCTGGAAGCCTCTGCAAGAGTCCTGCTTCTCCTTAAACTTTTGCCCTCGCGTGCATTGGGAGGCATTGCCTGCAGCAATGGTTTCTGATGGAGATTTTCTGCTTCGGTCATTCCATCCGTACTTCTTAATTGGAGTTTTGTAAGGAAAAGTTGTCCCTTGTCCCTCACTTCTTTGTTCATCCAAGAATTCATTTATATCAGTAGGGATGGGCTTATGCATATTTATTTTATTCTCTGGCGCCATGTCCAGTTTTCTGTCTCTTTCTTTTCTTGATCAAATCGTTCTTGCACTGGCCACAGGTTGTCACGTTGGTTCTTGTGTCCTTTTGATGTGCGTCCCACTTTTTTTTTTTTTCCCCTGAGCATTTCTTCACTTTCTGATACCACAAGATGCTCCGGGCTCCTCTTGTAGAGTTCCCAGATTTTTAAAAAATTCTTTTTACTTCTGTTTTGATAAGGTTTCAGAAGGAAGCAGAGAAGAAGCGTGTGCTCAATACAGTGCTTTCTCTAAACTTTCTTTTGATCATAAAGGTTTTGTTTCTTATGATGTTATTGTTTTTTAATTTCTATTCATTGTTTTTTCACGTCTGAAGCGGACATCTGTTAGAAGGAGGACATCCAGTCCCTGTCTTTCCAGACACTGTAACCTGAATTTCCTCCCCCATCCTTAGCCTGGTGCACTTGGGACTGACATGATACCTAACTTGAGCACAGGATCCCATTCACTTTGAAAACACTGGGTGCAATTCATCCTGGTCAGACCACCAAACCATGAGAAAATCCTTTCTAAGGGCTTTGGAAAGGGGAGGCTTTCTCTCTTCCATAGAAGCAACCAGAGGGAATGTTATCCCTTTCCGTGGATGATGATGTGTTCCAAAACATCAGGTTTGGAGCAGCTGCAGCCATTTTGCCACCATGAGGGTCAGGTGCTGTGGCAGGGAGCAGTTGCCATGTAGAGCCTGAGAGTGAAGCCAACCCAGGAGGGGAGGGGGGGCCGGAAGAACCAGCACCTTGAGGCTTAATGTGTGAGTTGCTGCTGTAGGAAGCCCCACCTGACCAAAACACTTCCTTTATTGTTGAAACCAATGCGGTGTGTCATTTTGGATAATGTCACTTCCAAAGAATATAATCTCTTACAGAAATCGTGCTTTACTGCCTTAAATGGGCAAGCGCTGTAGGCAATAGAGATAATAATGATCTCAACTGATCTGCAAACATTTTGGAACAAGCATTGACTGTTTTTGTGTGTCCAGGTTGGTAGGGTTTCCCACTGTGTAATGAGGACAGTGATTACACAGGAAGCTGCTGCTTTGGCCTCTGAGATGTTTGGGACTGTCAGCGCCCTGCCCTGGGCCATTGTCCTAGGAAGTGAGAGTTCGGTCCAGGCAGGGGCGCCTGGGTAGCTCAGTCCCTTACGTGTGTGACTCTCAATTTCAGCTCAGGTTGTGATCTCAGGGCTGTGGGATTGAGCCCCGCGCTGGGCTCTGCACTCAGTGTGGAGTCTGCCTGGGGTTCTCCCTCTCCTTCTGCCCCTCCTCCCACTCATACTGTCTCACAGATAAATAAATTAATGAATTTAAAAAATTAAGTCCAGTGAATGAGTAGGCTGTTAATTTTCACACAGAGAACAGCCCTGTACTCTGTTGTCTGAGGGACGTCCCCAAGTGTCCTGTGGCAGCGGATGACACAACCTGTCTTTTGACCAGTCCCCTCGCAGGAAACCATCTCGAGGAAGTGGAGAAGTGTGTGTATACAAGGCGGGAATGCGCCGAAGGGCTACTGCGGTGTCCTCATGACTGAAGAAGATTGGAGAGGGCGTAAGGGGCAGTCGGTCACATATGTTACGGCACATTTGTGCAGGGGCGTACCGCGCAGCCGCGGACCGGTGATGGCCGTGTGTATTCAGACCTGAAGCGGTGCTTGTGGGGCACTGTCGGGTTAAAAAGAAAGCAGACGTGTCACAGCACAGTACTATTGCATTTGCAAAAAAAATTATGTATTATTCCTATAAAAATTAGTGGTTATATTACATATTTTTAAATGCCTTTAAAAAAAAATTCTGAATCAAATCCACACCACTTTCGAGTAATATACTAAAGCTAATTAAAACCAAAATTAGCTTTGTGACCCTGTACCCGTCTTCTGGAGCTCCTGTTTCTGAACAGCGAGTAGGCTCGAGGTGCTCCTTTGATAACTGGTCCTTCATGGGCTGGTAAGGTCTTACGTGTCTGTGACACGGATGTTTTTCCCACCCCTCCTCTGGGCCCTTCTCAGGGCGTGGCTCAGGCAGCCTGGAGTCTGGGGGGTGGGGAGGTGGGACGTCCTCTGGACAGCGGCACAGCAAAGGTCAATGTGAAAAGCGGTGAAACTAGATTCCAACTTGGGGGCTTTCATTCCCTGTCTTCGTGGTCTAGTCTGAACCCCTCTGCTATTATGTTGGGGCACGGTCATGGTTTTCTCCGCTTCATAGCGGCACCGTCACAAGTAAGGTGATACACCGGAAGAGCCTTCCGAACTGGAGGAAAACAGCTCCGAGGTCCTTTCGTGTCTTGCTTGGGACGGATGCTGGGATGCTGGCCCTGCCTCGTACTGTTTCTTGGGCTGAGTCCGTCTGGTCCTGTGCTGCCTTCTGAGGAGCCCCACGTCCTCGGGACGGAAGGCAGTGGAGGCTGGGGGGATCGTTATGTCCTTTGAGCCCCTCCTTAGAAACTTCCCTCCGTGCAGTCAAAAAGGGAGGCCCCGGAGTTCAAATGGTAGGCCCTGCAGCTCTGGGGAGAACCCGGTTCTCTCCAGGCCACCCTGTCTGCCTCCTGAAGGAGCCGTGTCCGGCCACAGTTCTTGTCCCGTTCTTCTGCTTTGCCTGGCTCCGTGATCTGGATGCTTCGAGCTCTTTTCACAAGCCATGATTATGTTCCTTTGGCAAGAGACCTCTGTTATCCCTTCTGCCCCCTTTGCTTGATGGCTTAATTTCGTTTGCTCCCACCATTCGATTTGATTTGATGGCATACAGCATGACGTCCCCACATCATTTCTGCCTGTTAAGCAAACATATATTTCTGGGATTGATGTTTTAATTTAATGAAACACATTCTAATGAGGGTCAGCTGCAGCCATGAATTTTTTATGAGTGATTTGCTGAAAAGCAAATCCAATGGTAACATCCTGTGCTTGGCTGAGGGAACCCGGACCCTCTTTCCAGCGCATGGTTGAGTGAGACGCGAGGCGAGATTCTGCTGGCCGAGGCGCGCCTGGCTTCTCCTTAGAGTCAGTCCCGCTGCGTCTGTGCGGTGTCTCATTGGGGCTCCCTTTCGTTGTTAGAAAGAAGGAGCATGGGGGACGCCCAGCCCAATAGAGGAGGACACAGGGGTCGCACAGAACCCCAGCTTGGCATCTGCTCCCGGGGCTTGTTTTCAGGCCCTACCAGGGCAGAGAACGAGGAGGGCTTTCCTGGAGGGCGGTGTGCGTGTGTGAGCGTGCACGTGCGCACAGGTGCACCGGGTGCTGGGGTGGGGAGGAGAGTCCGAGTGTCTGTGAAGGAACCTGGGACTTCCATCGCCGCTTTCCCTTCCCCGAGCCATTCTCCTCGTGTTTGCCTCCTGCGGCTGCTATAATGAATCACCACAAGCTGAGAGGAGTCAGACCACCGGCGTGTATTCTCTCTCGATTCTGCAGGCCAGATGTCCTGAATCAGTACTGCTGGACGAGATCGAGGTCTCACAGGGCTTTGCTCCCTCCAGATGTTCACGGGGGTGGTGTGGGGGGATGCCTCTTCCAGCTGCTGGTGGCTGCCAGCTTTCACTGGCTTGTGTGGCTTGTGGCTGTGGCGGTCCCTCATTGCAGCCCCCCACCCCCGGTCCCTGCTCTGTCGTTCCCCTGCCCTCTCCCCTCCAGTACAGGTCAGTTAGAGCTGCCTCGGCCTCTTCCTACAAGGACCCTTGTGATTGCTTTCGAGGCTCACCTGCACAATCCAGGACACTCCCCACATCGAGCTCCTTAACTTGGGAGGGGTTTGGGGGTGGGATCGGTCTGTTAGGCATCTGACCCTTGATTTCAGCTCAGGTCATGATCCCAGGTCCTGGGATTGAGTCCCATGTGGCGTTCTGTGCTGAACGTGGAACCTGCTTGAGATTCTCTCTCTCCCTCTCCCTCCTTCCCTCCTGCCTACCTCGTACACGTGGTGCTCTCTCTCTCACTCTCTGTCTCTCTCAAAAAAGATCCTTAACTTGATCGTGTTTTCCGGGAGGACTTTCCTGAATAAGGTTGACACTCACAGCTTCCAGGGACCAGGACCCGCCCTCTTGGGGCCATCTGCATTCCACAGTGGTCTTCCTCCTCCTTTGCCAAGGCCCCGGCCTGATGCTCTTTGGCCAGTACGTCTGTGTCTGGCTGGTCTGGCTCATGAGGCAAAGAACTAGTCAACAGTGGGTGTCCCGGTTGTCACTTGCCCTTCTTTTCTGCTCTTGGGCCGCTGTGTGAGGACATGACTCCCAGAAGGGATGCAGACATTCTGTAATCACAGGCACGTGTCCAAGAGAGCCGTGAAAATTCCCACGCAGAGCCGGGACGGGCCGGCCGGCCTCCACATCTCTCTGCAGCATGAAATCTGCTCACAGACCCAGCATGCACTTGGGAGGGCCCTCCTGCCCCGAATGACAGGTGGGCCTCCCTCCCTGGCCTCGGCGTGAGGGCACGACAGGCCCGGGCTGGATCCCAGAGTCCTCTCGGGTCCTGTTTCTGGCTCTTTCAGCAGCCGCAGCACATCGGAGCAGAAGCTGGCCACGTGGTTTGGCCCCAGGCCGTGCTGTTCCTCAGCTTATGTCTGGAAGCCGGTACTTCTGAAGGAGGTCAGGACAGGTTCACATCTTGAAGGTTCCTCACTCCACCCAGCAAATCAAGTCTGTGCTGGTAGCTGCGCCCTGCCTGGAGCTGGGGTGTGTGAGAAGTCACGGGGCCGCCCACCCCCTCATTCAGCTCAGTGTCTGTGACAAGCTGTGCTTGAGGCAGGCAGGTGCCCACTTAGGTCGCCCCACAGGCAGGAGGAGGATAACGGGGTAAAGCTGAGAGATCGTGCATCTCGGAGGGGCTCAGACTGACTGACGTGCTTGGCTGGCCTCGGGCCCCACCCAGCGCTGAGAACACTGTGCGGAGTGGGGGGCCATGACCGAGGGCTGCTGGAAGAGGAGCCACGCACCGGTGGGCCCAGCGGGTAAAGGGACAGGGGATGGTGTGGGCCTGGACCTGGGAAGAGAAAGCAGAGCATGTTCCTTGCATTAATACTACTATGTTTCTGCTCCGAGCATCTCCCTACCCACCCCATAAGACCGATGCCCAAAGACCAAATCGTTAAAGTGAAAGTGGATGGAGTTGTAGTGTGTCCGTTGAGATCTATCAGCCTTAAGTCAGCAAATTCAATAGGGGTTTGTTTCATTCATGGCCAGGAATGCGGGAATGGGCTGCCCCTGCTTGGACGAAGCTAATATCAGGGCTTCCCCCCTTGCTGCAAGATGGCTGCCATAGCCCCAGGCGTGCTGCCTGCATTCGGGGAAGAGGGAGGGAAGTTGGCAACAGCATCAGGGGAGGAAGCGCTTTCTCACCTCCCTCAGCTCCCAGCAGACTTTCCCTTGTCCTCTTAGTCAGAGGAAGGAGGGGAGAGGGGGGAAGCCCTACCTGTATCCTCAGCTCTGTCCCACAGCCACTGCCTTGGGGATGAGGCCTTCTAACATAGGATTTGAGCGGCACACAGACATTTGGGCCATAATGATGGGGAAGTAGGATCTGGGTGGCTGGTCTCTCCTGGGGCAGATGAGGGCTTCTGCATTCCAGCATTCCCTGAGTCATGCACAAAGTCACTATTCAGGACAGGGAATTCTTGGTTGCCACAGAGACCCATCGGGACCTGGGACACTCGGCCGGTGTCCGTCAGCACTAAGAGTTTGGGACATGGGACGGAGGTGGTAAAGGCAAAGGGAGTAGAAGCCTGAGGCTGCTCTCAGGGGTTGTTTGCTACATGCCCGAGGGATGGCCTCTACAGGCCGTGCCCTCAGACTAGACTGCTTGCCCTTGGCTCTCACCAGCCCGTCTCATTCAGGCGAGGGGAAGCATCCTCTTGAGGCGCGGCGGGTGGGGTCGGTGGGACGGGCGCCGCTGTCCAGAGCACCCCCTTCGCTGACGACTCCCGGGCGTCTTGTATTCAGCGAGAGCAGTAGGGAGCAGAGTGGACCCAGACCCGGAAAACAGAGGAGCAGGAGGAGTGGAGGGCGAGGGGGCTTTGTGTGTGCTTAGGAGCAGGTGCATTTCCATGATGAATTCCAAATTCACACACATGTCATTGAGTCGTCTGAAAACCCCGGGATACAGAAAGGGAAACAGTGCAGAGCCCTGTCCACTCTGCCAACCAGGGGGAAGCCTGGACTTTTAACCTCCGGGCTTGCGACGGGCGATGCACGTGTGACAACTGCCGCCAACATTGCCATGGGACACGCCGCAGAGCTGCGACCGGAGTAGGTCCTGAGTCCTCATCCCGAGGAAAACAATCCGTTGCTTTTTATCGTGCCCGTATGAGCAGACAGGCACTCACGGAACGTCCTGCGGTGCACAGTCCACGGGATTTGCGAGTCAGACGCTTACACGGGGCACCTCATGCTTACATCTCCGTGAAACCAGGAGGAAAAACCCCTGGGTGTCTTGCCGGGAGCCCTGGTGGCTGTCCGCCACACCTGCTGCTCCTTCACTTGCTGAGGAGCCGGGTGGGGGGGCAGTCTGCCCAGAAGCCTGGGGTGGGGCTGTGCTGCTGGCCGTGCCCCTCCCCACATCCCCGTTCACGGCAGTGGGAGCAGTGTGGGAGAGAGGACAGAGCTGGACCTCTGGAAGGGTCCGGAAGGCCCTAGAGATGGAGGAGCCCCCATGAGGGACCCGTTCACTGAGAGTCATGTCTATGGCAGTGAAACCCGGGTTGCCATTCGATGACGTTGCGAGGGGCAGCGGTGTCCCTGCTGTGAGACCTAGGAAGCATGTTTGGGCGTGACCCTCACAGAGCCCTCTGCTGACCAAATGGAAAGCCAAGGAATAATCAGAAGTGGACTCTGGGAGTCTGGCACCTGAACAAGCTGTGGTCTGGGACAAAGGGCGCGTGTGTACTGACTGCCCCGCAGGGCCCTGGTCTTGCCTTTTGTAGACACCGTTCCGTGGTCTGACGCTGACCCAGGGGCTGTGGACCTCGGGCTCCTCGCTCTGGATGTCTTAACACCGTCAGCCCGG
The DNA here is from genome assembly GCF_922984935.1 of Meles meles. Taxonomy (NCBI): domain Eukaryota; kingdom Metazoa; phylum Chordata; class Mammalia; order Carnivora; family Mustelidae; genus Meles; species Meles meles. The sequence continues at coordinate 3,025,300 of NC_060086.1, read as the reverse complement.
CTACAGTCTGGGCTCCAGCCTGTGTCTTCGGGTGATTTTGCCTGCCTAGAGATTTCTGAGCTGTGTGCTGACTTTCCATTTGATCTTGGAGGACACACGGGCAGTGGAAGGGTGGGGGTTGAGTAAAGGAAGATAACTAAACTAGCCCTCTGGCACCTGTCCGATGTTCCAATGTTCCGGAATGGATCCTGCTTTCGTCTGTGGTGATCATTAGCCTTTGTCTTTCCTTCTGCAATGATAACCCACAGGACCAGGCCGGACTGCTTTTATCCCCCCCAGAGACCAGCCCCAGTGTTACTGATGTGGAGTCCCAGGTTGGGGATCAGGAGACGCATCTTGGCATGAAATTTTTTGTACCCGGCCATCTCCTGTACAGTGAGGACGCTGGAGGCTTGCCTTTGCCCTTCACGATAAATAATTCAGTCCGGCCCCTCTCGGTTTGGCCCCCAGTTGGGGTTTGTGACTTTACAACAGATGCCCGCATGAGTCAGGATTTCTGGTTTTCAGGCTGCAATGTACTTTTATTTTGCTGTTTTTTGTTTGCTCAGGACCTAGAGTGACTTGGGTGGAATTGCCGGCTGGAATAAATGATGTATGAAATGAGAAATCTTTGTCCGGTACTGCCGGGGGGGTGGGGGGAAAAGGGAAGTCTTTCAGCCGCATCACTGTTGTACAGTTACTCCCAATACAGCCAGAGACACCAAGAGTGAGACAACGGATCGTCATATATTTCTCTCCATTTTTACTGAAAAGCCAGGCTTTTATCACTTTTCCATTACCCCTTGGAGGCTCCCGGCAAAGGAGAGTGGATCTTAACACCAAATGAAAGCAAATTTTCACTTAGTCTGGACACTCCCAGGGGCCGAGCACAGGGGACCCCCCGCTGTCTCTTCTGCACTGTCTCTTCTGCTCTCCCAGGAAAGGAGCTGATGAGCTCATCCACACGAGGGTTTAAAGGGGAGACGGTGCTGCATTGCTGACTTCCCTCCAAGGGGTTTTATTCTGAATAGTGGAAAACCTGGAACCAAGATCGGAATCTACCAGAAAGCAGATGAAGCTTCTCTGGGCCGGTGCCTGTGTCATTGGCTGCAGGATGGGTCTGATTGCCTCGTCACCTGCTTCCTCAGGGGCACTGCAGACCGCACACACTCGCCCGTCTACAAGGCTGCGTCGTCTCCTTCCTTCAGGGCGAGCAAGATCACGCAGTTTGGCCGCTGAGCTCCTGCTGTCGCACCTGGGAGGCAGGCCGGCGTTCCCTCCACCACCATGCGCTCCTGGATCTCCAGCTGACACCTCCGGTCTGTGCTGGGAATCCGTGACCGGAGTAGCAAGAGCTGGAGACGTGGAATCCAGGCCAGTCCTCAGCGGGACACCTGCCCTTGACCTCACAGCACTCGTGTGGGGTGTTTACGGAAGCTGCACCTGCTGCCGTCGCCGCTGGCCGTGCTGGGGGAACGTAATCATCTCAGCCACCGGAAAGAGAGAAGCACAGAGAGTCAGCCTGGGGGAGGAAACGATCCATACCCTGCTCTATTTTTGTCTCTGCTACAAGCTCACTGAGTGTCCTTGAGGGAACCGCCTTGGTTCTCGGTCATGCTCTGTTCGTGCCCTGGCCGAGTTTCATTTAGTGCTTGCGAGGGAACCGTGGGCCTCCCTGACAGCGCACAGACATCCTGCACCTTTTTCTGGGGGGGGGGGGCGCGGAGTGTGGGAGGCAGGGCCATCCGTCACAGGAGAGGACCGGCAGTGTCTCAGTTCATCAGACCGTAGGCACGTTGACTCTTTCCTTGTGCTGCCCTTTTAAGGACAGTCTTATTGTCCTTATTTGTAGCCCCAATAGGCTTCTCCTCTCCCCTGGGCTGCCGAGGATTTGGGGGAGCTGTCGTTTGCTGACAGTTTCCCGAATACTTTCAACCCACGCGTGTGCATCATTTTACTTGTTTCCCATTTTCAAGATGAGGGAATTGAGGCTTCAAGAGGTCAGACTATTTTCCTGGAACAGAATGGGAACCTTTCTCATTTTTAGACCCCAGCACGGAGCCTAGCACACAGGAGGGCTCAGTAAATAGTTGGAGGCCCAGAAGGAGTGTGGGGAGCTTGGGGGGTGTCTATCCATGCTCTGTCCTTGTCTCAGTCCCCTGGTTGGCTCACCTGTCTGATAACATGAGCCGATCCTTGTGTGTGATGGTGGATGGCTTGGGGAGGGAGGGCAGTTGTCTGCAGCCCTTTCTACCCAAACCTGTGTTTGGAATCACTTGAGGAATGAGCACAGGAATCAGGCCAGTGGAATAGAAATGTATTCATGTTATGAGTGACAGAAGCTGGCCTCTAGGGGATGTGGATCCAGTCCATGGCCATAAGTGGGTTTCCTGCTATTTTGCCCCACAATTAAACTTATCCACCAATCACAGCTGGATCTGGACAGCTTCCCTGTGGGACAGAGCACATCCCATGTGGCAGATGGTGGATCAGCCACACTTTCTCAGGGCAGCTGAAACTGCCAGGGAGAGAGCCCTACGGGTGTGGGGCCGCACAATGACTTTCTTCTCTACTGTCCTAACCCGGTAGCTCACTCTGGTTCTGGAGAGGGGTCAGGGAGGAATCGGGAGGGAGGTACCTACATCCAGTGTTTATTAAAGTAATAGGTCAAATATCAGAGACTGAGGGAATGGTTCCCCTGGCCCTATGGATCTCCTGGAATCAGTGTTTGTTCTTATCCCAAGTGAAATAATGAATGATGGCTTTCTTTCCAAGCAATTTAAAACCTGTCCTAGCAAGGAAATTGGAGGCAGCCTCCAAGGTATGCCTGTACAGCACATTTATGCCTGGGTGTAATCCTCTCCCCGAAGTGTGGGTAAGGCTGTTGACTCATTCTCAGGAACACAACACAGCAGAAGTGACTTATGACGCTTCTGAAATTAGGTTATAAAATTCTGCTGGGCAGTAACAGACCAAGACCAAGAAGTAAGGCAGTTCCCTCGAGGACACTCAGTGAGCATTTACACTCTCTGGGGCACACTGTCTTGGAACACACGTCTGGGAAAACCCAGTTGCCATGTCCTGCAGGAGGCAGCCCTGTGAAGAGGTCCGCATGGCAAAGGATGGAGGCCTGTCAACAAATGTGTGAATGAGCCCGGAAGGGATTTCCCCCCTCCCCACATGGAGCCTTCAGATGAGACAGCAGCCCCAGCTGACAATTTGATTGGAACCTACTGAGAGACCTGGAGCCAGAGGCACCAAGCTCAGCTGTGTGGATTTCCAACCCCCAGAAACTGAGCTAATAAGTGTTGCTTGAAGCCCCTAAATTTTGGAGTAATTTGTTGTGCGATGACAGAGAGCCAATACAGAAAGCCTTCTCCTTCCTTGCACGAGGAAGCCCAGTGATATCTTCACTTCATCTTTCACCGAGAAAGCCCAGTGATATCTTCACCCCGTGGCCTTTTATTCGTAAGGAACCGAGTCTGCCCGTTGGAAACAGCTCAGCCAAACCAAGCCCAGGATTCTTTCTCACCCCAGGCCCCAGACTAGGGATACAGACGGGCTGGACCACGTGATTAGGCTTAGCAAACACGTTTAAAAATAGCTTTACTAGCTCGCACTTGGAAATTTAAGCCATCCATTTAGGAAATACTGTGTGTAGCTGGGAAAAATGATTTTTACATTATTACTTTTCAAGAACAAAGTGATAAGTGACTCTGGAGTCAGGAAGTGGTTGTTTGCAGAGTTTATGAAAAATAAGCTGTCAACCCTGTCCTATATTACATAGGAGTCGCTGGGAGTTAGAACTTAGTTTTCTTAAATTGGGGTGTTTTAAGGGATCTTGGACAATATTGAAATAAAAGAATGCCTCACAGTTACACAAAAGTGACATTTCCCACCTTTTCCCTGCAAGAATGGAACATTAAAAGGATGCTCACTCCTTTGGAGCCTCACCGAGGGGCCCCTGTGCAGTGCCCAGGGAAGAGCCTGACATAGAGACACGTGTGTTGCCCCAGCAGCCGCCTTAGCCGACACCAGAGGAATTGTCAATTATGTTTAGATAAGCCATATTCTCAGCTACCAAAAATACTTTCAGATGGCATTTGGGGGATCAGGCAATTCTGTTTCCCTGGCTCGGAGCTTGTCCATAAGGTCTCTGAAAGTGGTTTTTTTGGCCAACATACTTTGCATATTCCCAAAGTTACAAATCTCCAAGGAGGCTAATGCCTTTGGGTGACTATGCTTTCTTGTTCTCTTTTTCTCCCATTTGGTTCTTCTCCTAAGAGCTCTGACAGGAGAGTTGTTTGGGTAAGTCAGCTCCTTGGGGACAGGTGCCATGCTTCCTCTGTGTCCTTCAGCCTTTGTGACAAGGACGGCGAGTCTCCCATTTTCCCCAGAGATGGTCTTTGTGGTGGGTACATGGCCAGCCTCCCTTGCAGTGTGGGTGCAGAGATGTGAGCTAAAGGGCTCTGAACAGAAGAACCATGTGCCGTTTACAGGGAAGGAGAACGTGCCCCTCTTCCCTTTCCCACTGACCACCGGCTGGAAGGCAGATGCTGTTTTGAGCCCACGTGGACCATAACGAAGAGGGCGGCTACCTGGGGATGGCGGGCAGGAGTTGGGGCCCCTGCCACCTGTGTCATTACAGCCAGTAACACTTCCGGTCCCTATCACACACAGCAGAAATCGTGTCCTATTTCATCCTCCGGTATGACCCCGGGGTGTGCGTTGCTGGGCCTGCTCTGGAAGGTGATGAGTGTTCATCGAATTGTGTGGCTGAGCAAGTCACCATCCTAGGTAAAGATGGCCACCGAGGATGGTTGCAGGTGGCTCCTTCCTCCTCAGTCTGTGGTCTCCCACCACGTAGGCCGTGAGAACCTTAGAGTTGGGGAGAATCTTCTAGATCAGCTCTCCAGTGCACCCTTCACTGACATCAATTCCTGCACATCATTCTTGGCCCGTCTAGTTCCCAGCCCGATGATGGACAGTGTCGGACCTTCTCAATTGTGCCAAAGTCGATGTGCTGGAGGTGGTTTGCTCTGAAGGGGGAGGTCCAGAAGCCAAGGGAGACGAGCCTGATGGCATGAATGAGGCAGCGGGCAGGCTGTGTGTGGAGCCCAGTGTTCAGCTTCAGCAGGATGCACGAGTAGCATTGTAAAAACAGGCTACAGGTCCAATGGGCGTAGGAGAGGGAGCCTCAAGGACCTGTAGAGGGCTGACCAAGTGCCCAGCTGAGGTACTAGAAATTTCCAACAGTCCACGCAATGGTGTGATGCTTTCTGAAAGTGCTCAGCCACAGTGAGACAGACCCAGGGGCGTGGATTTTAGTCTTGATCCAGGGTAGGGTGAGACTGGAGGGTGCTCTGGAAGGACAGGGGTGCTGGGGAGTCATTATGAGAGTGAGACAATGGTTTGGGGGCCAGCCTCTGGACCAGGTGGGGAGAGAAAGGAGATGCAGGGGATGCTGGGTGGGAGGCTTGCATTGGCTTCTTCCAGGTGTCGGGGGACTGGGGGACCAAGGCTTACCTTCTGCGTGTCTGTCTCCCCGGGACAGCCCTGTGCCCTTCCTGACCATCTATCTTCGGGGTCTTCCGGTCTCCTCTTTGAGGGTCTCATTGTCCACCCCCAGACCCCACTCTGGGGCCCCACCCCCACCAGCCCAGCTCAGAACACGCCTTTCCCGGCTCCGCAGCCATCCTCAGAGCCGTTCCAGCTCAGGACATCGTCCTTCGCTCCCACGCGCTCGGCCCCACCGTGGGTCTGTCACCGTGAAGCAGAAGGCCTGCCATTGTCGTGCTGGGTCTGCGCGCCCGGCACCGCCAGCCACTCCGAACTTCCGAACCACGCAGTGTTTGATTCCGTGACGTGTTCATTCTTCTGAGGGAGACAGAGCGCTTGGTGGTCAGGGGCTGAGATGTCGGGGTCATGCAGACCCAAGGCTGGACTTCAGCTCTGCCTTTTATTACCCGTGGGACCCGGAGTGGGTCTCTCCACCTCTCTGTCTCCGTGTATAATGTGGGGACAAGGGAGATGCCAGCGTGAGGCATAAACGATTGCGTGTGGGTCTTGTGGGCACGATCTCGGAGTGAAGACAGAGACAGGGCGCCTGGACATGGCCGGAACTTGGATTAGAACTCATCCAACCAACCCACCCGTCTCTTGGGAAGGACCCCCCGCCCCATGACGAGATGGGTATTTCTAAGGAAGAGCCATTCATCTGTTCACACAGCCCCACAGTAAACCCTCTCAAATACCCTGTCGGGTGTTGGTGTGGTTTCTTGGCTCCCCGACAACCAGCAGCTCCGTAATTACGTTCTGATTCTGGGGCACCCCGTGATTCTTGTCTTCCACCCCGCCCCGTGGAACCTTTTTCACAGCCCACGAATGACGTGCCCGAGGTCTGTGGATCTTTCCGATGGAGCGCACGTTTGACTCTCACGGGGGCCGGGCTCACAATGCACTAAAAAGGTGAACTATTTACAAACCATCTTGATTTCGTGAAGCATGCTACAGTGCCCTTTTTCCTCGGCACTGCCTGTCCCCCAGGATCGAGAGGAACACACAGGTCTGAAGTAGCTGATGTTAACTGACACGCCAAGCGAATCCCTTTTCCTCTGGGCTGGGAGGGAGGAGGCAGAGACGACAAGCATCAATCACCAGGCTGGGTGCAGTTGGTCTGACGGGACTTTGTCACAAAAGAGTGGGGGCTCTGGAGGCCCCCACCCACCCCCAGCTTACGTGCAGCATCTCGTTCTGAGTCCCTGAGAGCAAACAGTTCTGTGGACCCTGGGGATGGAACTGGTTTGGGGTGTCGGTTTTCTGGCTCTCTGATGGGCAGAGCTTAGAGATAATTAAAGGGAAGCCCATGTGCAAAGTAGTATTTCAAATTAGCTTTCTGGAGATGGAACTTTTGACCAAAAAAAGGGGCACTAATCACTCCATAAAAACAGGGGAAACCACTAAGAGAAGGCTAGTGTGCATCGTGAAGTCTGCAGAGAGGAGAATGTGTTTGCAGAGAAATCCTTGCTGCCCAACGTGGTTGAGATGTTGCCAAGACCCACGGCTTCCAGCTAGCTGGTGGCCTTGTAAATTCCAAGTCACACTTTTGAAAAGCCACTTGGAAGTACATATCCTAAGCCATAAACATATTTCATACCTTCTGAACTGGTAATCTCCCTTCTGGGGATTTATCCTAGGGCATTCGGTCTGAAAGGAAGAAAAATACCACAGGCGTGGAAGTGCTGATTGTCTCACTGGTTTCCATCCCAAGGATTCAAAAGCACCCGCTTGGACCAGCAGGGACGGGGTGGTGACTTAATTTATGGAATATCGAATCACGGAGTATCAGCCCACCGTTAGGTTATAATGATGAAAACCAGGTAGAGGTGTGTGTGTGTCTGAGCTGACGAGCTTTCATGGTAGAAGTCAGGGAAAACGAGCATAACATCAGCTGCTCGTTGTTCTGCGATTTGTACAGAAAATCGAGGTATGTCTATGATAAGTAGAACCTGGAAGGCATGCAGAAGGTCAGAACATTTGGTGGCTTCTTGTGCTGAAAACAGGACTGATAGCTTTTACTTTTTGACCTCCATTGTTCTTGTAATGCAGCTAAGATTCAGATCCTCATCATGTCACGGGATATCTAGAGTTTGGTCATCTGTAAAATGGGTATAATGCTGCGGAAGAGTATGAGCAGCTCAGTCCTGCCCACAGCCCAGGGCTCCGTTCCTGGCCCGTCCATATGTCAGTTCTTTTGGTCTCCGCCACCTCCCCCTGACCTCCCCCCCCCTTGGGCTATTGCTTGCAGACAAGGGAGAGAGCTTGGACAGTTTGTCCCGTGAAGGTCACTCGGAGCTGAGCTGGTCTTCCAGAGCTGTGTGGTTTGACTCCAAAGGCAGCACCCTTCACTCCCTACCGTTTGGTCTCTTTCGCCCTCTGCTTTCCTGGAACTTTCCGAGTGCGTTGTCGAGGTAATGTATGCTCCCTTTGGGCTTGGCATTTAGTAGGAACTTGGTAAACACACGCCGCTAATCACCATCCTCATTATACTGTTTGTATAATAAAGTAATAAGAAAAACAACAAAAGTAGAATGAGTACCTTGAGGTTCATCTGTGCGGGTGAATAAGTCTTACGTGCCCTGTTTTAACAGATTCTTAAGGTCCATCTTCAAATAACAGCATCTATTACGGATTTTCTTATTATAACAAAGCCACGTTAGAATGAACATCGGAGGGGTGTCTGGGTGGCTCAGTCGGTGAAGCATCTGCTTCCGGCTCAGGTCATGATCTCAGGGTGCTGGGATTGAGCCCCGCATTGGGCTCCCTGCTCAGCGGGGAGCCTGCTTCTCCCTCTGTCCCTGCCCTTACCTCTGCTCATGCTCTTTCTCTCAAAATAAATAAAATCTTTTTTTTTTTTTAAAGAATGAACATTGGACACCTTTAGGCTGGATGAGGCCAAACTGGGCCAGATTCCCCACCAGCGGACTCAGAAATAGTAGCAGTTCATTTTCCTTTCGACCTCTTTATTCACAGCTTTCGTCTTTCTGGCTCTGCTTCTTTAACAGAGTTTTCGCGTTTGTTTTTCCTCTCATTAATTTGGTGAGACATGTGGTGGTCTCTTCACCTAACAGGTTGGGGTCTCTAACCCTTTTTTATGGATCATATTAGTGAAAATTTTTGAGTTCATACCTCTAATACCCACATAACTGTTTACTTATGAATTACACGTGTGGCTCGCAGTGCTAACGGACTAGCCGTGAAGGCGTGGGCTGGCTTGGTGAAATAAGCCATGTTTAAAAAAAACAGTTTTTGGGGGCACCTGGGTGGCTCAGTGGGTTAAAGCCTCTGCCTTCAGCTCGGGTCATGATCTCAGGGTCCTGGGATCGAGCCCCACGTCAGGCTCTCTGCTCCGTGGGAAGCCTGCTTCCTCCTCTCTCTCTGCCTGCTTGTGATCTCTGTCTGTCAAATAAATAAATAAAATCTTTAAAAAAAAAAAAAACAAAAAACAGTTTTTGGCACGCCGGGGTGGCTCAGTGGTTAAGCGTCTGCCTTCGCCTCAGGTCATGATCCCAGGGTCCTGGGATTGAGCCCTATATTGGGCTCCCTGCTTGGCGGGAAGCCTGCTTCTCCCTCTCCCGCTCCCCCTGCTTATGTTCCCTCTCTCACTGTCTTTCTCTGTCAAATGAATAAATAAAATCTTTAAAAAAAAAAAACCCAGCTTTCATAATATTTGATTTAATAGCACAGAAAACCTTTACGCTTTTTAAAATATCATTGCTAGTCATCGTTTCAACAAGAGCGGTGTTAGTGGCTATATTTTATTGTCTTCAGAATCCCGACTTAGCACTTTGTGATACAGTAACTCAGATGTCTGGTTTTAATTCACTTATTTTCAGTTTCAGTAGCTGCAGACGTACCTCAAGGAGATATGTAGATTCGAGTGGGAGGTTCCTCGGCGCTGGTACTTACTAAATTATGACGCTCATTTCTCAGTCCCGTCCGTGTGTTATGTAAAGGTTTTGTTGAAATTCAGCTGGTAAATTTTCATTTCTCAGGATGTCAGTCCCTTCTTCTTGCATACTAGCTGAAATGTGCTGCATTTCAATATTTTTAACAAATGGGTTTGAAGCCCACTGAAATTCATTTGGAAGACATTTAAAAGACTAGGAAAATCCGTTTCCAAGTTTTTGAAGTGTGCAGATACGAGCTTTTATAAATCGAATTACAGCGTTTTCAGCCACAAATCATTAATCATGGAAACGTTTCCAAACATCCATTTTTGAAATGCCTCTCCAGTAGTACAAGTTTCTTTTTCTTTCTTTCTTTCTTTTTTTTTATTTGGAAAGCATTGCTTCCTCATTTATTGTTAAAATGTCATCGTTACCTGGAGGGAACAAATTCAGCGTATTTGTTTTTCCTGAAAACATCTTCTGGGTGCCATATGCTTTCGATAGTCACCTGTCATCCAAGAAGAGGCCATCAGACTTTGAACTTTAAAAAAATAGTAAGGCCTCATGAAGTTTTAAATTTGCAACTTGACTTGAGTTCTTTGATGCAAGATAACCAGGAGATGTCTGGGTGTTCCAGAAGATTCAGGTCACGCCCGTCTTATTAAAGAGGGTTGGTAGAGAGACACCTCCATTTTATTTTATTTTATTTTATTATTTATCTGACAGACCGAGATCACAGGTAGGCAGAGAGGCAGGCAGAGAGAGAGGGGGAAGCAGGCTCCCCGCCAAGCAGAGAGCCCGATGCGGGACTCGATCCCAGGACCCTGAGATCATGACCTGAGCCGAAGGCAGAGGCTTAACCCGCTGAGCCATCCAGGTGCCCCGAGATGCCTCCATTTTAAAGATCGAGTGTTTTTACGATTATTATCCCAGAGCCCTCAGTTCCCTTTGCTGCAAGCACTTGCTGGGAGTGATGCACTAAGTGAATTTCCTTGTGCTTCTGTCTCTGTCACCCGGCCCCAACCCTGTTTTTATTTCAGGCATAGCTACGATTCCGTCAGGACCTACACTGCGTTTCCGCCTAGAAAAGAGTTTTCATTTAGTTCAGAATATGAACTCACCGTAAGTCTTTGTTAATTGGACACACACACACACACACCCCACGGTGGATCATTATGGAGACAGAGGCTAGCCCATTCCACGCAGAGAGATCCTCACCCCAGAGCACCGCAAACCTCCAGCCGCACGCCTCTTCCTTACGTGTCTCTCTAGATGGTCACGGCTGTTTT